>NC_060068.1:128697615-129333577 GCF_922984935.1 Meles meles
AATGCAATTAGGTTAAAAGATGTTTTACATCTTTTGTTGTAACAAAACATCATAGACAGATGTTCTATGAGAGGTGGTTACTTTGTTTTTATTGTGATCTTTCTCTGAGTGATCTCCAACATTCATCTTAATATAATCTTAAACTATCTTATAACGAAGTAGATAAAAAGGTTCAAAATCTTGAGAAACGTGGTTTTTAAACAGGATATGACTTAAAACAGATTAGAAAATACTCTGAAATACCATTTGACTATCAATTTGAAAAGGTCAAAATAATCACATTATTTCTGAAATGCAAATAAGTATTAACGTAAACATTAAAAATTAACAAACTATTCATAGCTCATGATATCAATAATCACATACATGATTTTTTGGAGTCCAAAAGAGAGATATCATAGATCCAAAGGTGATGTGGATGTACAATTAGATTATATTGGAAAGCCATAAAAGAAGCAAAAAACTTAACCTAATATTCCCTCAGAGATGGACCTATAAAGATGGACTAAACCAAATATTATATGCGTGGTATTTCCTCAATCATTACCAGTTTCTCTGTAATCTCTTTAAATAATTAATCTATCCTACTTGAAGGGACAAATGACAAACTCCTCACTTATCTACCACAATAGGGTGAACTACTCTAAGAATACAATTTCAAATGTAGAGAAACCTATAAAATTTACATCTAAACTTCTATGTGTCACAACGTTTTAGTTTTGATATACACCACTTCAATTATATCCTTTCTCCTAAGAATGTGTACTGCTTTGTCAACTTTTTACTAAGTAAATTTTATCTTTGAGTTCTTATTGGTATAATAAACAAAATGAGTAATAGTCATTTGATGGTAAAATTGACAATTCTTTATTTGCTTACATTTTGAGATATTCTGGAGACTAAAATACTTCATCGTCTTTCTCAAATCCATATAAAATGTAAACAGAGAGGGGCACCTGGGTGGCTCAGTGGGTTAAGCCGCTGCCTTCGGCTCAGGTCATGATCTCAAGGTCCTGGGATCGAGTCCCGCATCGGGCTCTCTGCTCAGCAGGGACCCTGCTTCCCTCTCTCTCTCTGTGCCTGCCTCTCTGCCTACTTGTGATCTCTCTCTGTAAAATAAATAAATAAAAATATTTAAAAAAAATGTAAACAGAGAGATTATTTTCCCATTGTAATGATGTGGATTTCAAAGGTTCATTATATATTCATGCTTGTGGATTCATGTACGTGTGAATAGACAAGTTGGTTTTTTTTTTAAAACATGAAGAAGATGTACTTAAGGTCACAAATCAGTATTCTAAAGGTTTTCTAAAATCAAATTATTACATAGGGCATAAAAAATCAAGACATTTCAAGGTAATGTATTATTAATGTCTTTAAAAAACATTTTACTATGCATCAAATTTGAAAGAGACTTTTTTACTCTACTATATTTATTAAACCTGAAGTTATATAGATACAGAAAGTTGTATAAAACAAATTATAATATAATTTTCAGACGTAAAACAACCTTGAATATTCAGTAATTCATGAATTTATTTTTTATATTTTTGGAGCTGAAAAATATTTCATTTTATTCTAGAATGCACCAAAGCACAAACATGCAAAGAATTGCCTTTATAGCATAAGGAAATCTATCAATAAAATTTGAACTATCAAGTTCATTTTTAACTTCTAGAAAGAATGAACTATGACAATGCAAGTAATACCAAAATAATGTACATATGAATTGTTATTAAATTTTTATATATTTGTAATTAGAAAGAAAAAAAACAATCATTTAAGACATGGAAAGAAAAATCATCTACAGGAGTTACATGAGTTTACATATTTTATATTCAGTAGGTTAGAGTATATTCATAAAACATTAAGATGTGTATAAATATAGGCCAATGGGAGCACCCAAATGCATTCAACAGTAGTTAAGAAAAAAATGGCTGTGTAAATAACACCAATATTATCTAAATGGCAATGTAAGGATTTGAAATATTGAATATTACTTGAGGTTCCCATTTAAAATGGTATCTTTCAAAATTAACACTACCTTTTTCACTATTTGTAAAGAGAAGTTTAAAGATTTCATTAGGTTAGTAAAAACAATAGTGAGGTCAATTTATGAGGAAAATCTGAAATAGGTCAAGAACTTCCTTTCTACCTTTTTAGTAACTTTTTGGGTATTCTCTGTTGTCTTTCTAGTCCCTCCTGGGCTTCTATTACTTTTGGTTATTGGTCAACTAATCCTTTTTTGTCAAGGACTTGGTACTACCAAACTGCTACTGCAGTTTTCAACTGTTGAAGTTTTCAAACTTCCGCATGCATAAAAATTACCCGAGGACTTGGTTAAGCATGCACTTTCCAGTTTATAATCAATAGAGCTTGTGATTCAGTACTGAAGGGTTTAGGGGAGGGGGCACTAGAAGCTGCATTTTTAGTTATTCTGACACAGGTAATTTGGAGACCAAATTTTGAAAAACTTGTCATGAGAATACTTGAATGATTTAGTCTCCAGTCCTAAAAAAAAAAAAAGGATCAAATATGGGGTTATTGTTGGATAACTTGGAAGTTTCTGATGTTTACAAATAATGTGATCTTGAAAATCACTTAATTATTTTGCTTCTCAACTTCCTGACATATAACTTGGATATTTAACTATATGAGGTCTAAGGATAATGTTTGGAATTAGGGGTCACCTAATAATACCTGTTGTCTCCAGCTATGAGGGAATACAGTAATATATTTAAAAAGGCTCTCAGTCACCTTCAAATCTGAGTATTGCCTGCTTTACCTTTTCCTAATTCTAGATGTCTTAGTCACATTGAATATATAGAATAACAAGGTGGCAAGTACATACTTATTTTTCTGCCTAATAGTTCCTACCCTTTTTCCAAAGAATTGCCCCATGCTTCTCTTGTGAACTGCTTTTCCTGACACCAACCATGGCTGCAATAAAAGCCACGATTTTATAGTGTGATCTACCCCTGGAAGCTCTTGAATTGTTCAGGAGTCAAGACTTGATCTAAGCTGGGACAGATTCTCTTCCTGGACAGTTTTGGACTTCACACTCAGAGCAAATTTACCTCTTCCTAAAAGCTTAACATGTAGGAGGATCAAAATCTCAAATGATGTTAGAAGCATCTGCAGAGTCAACTAGTCTAAAGTGAGAGGATAAAAATAAAACATATGCAGACAAGCAAAGGTGAGAATCAAAGAAAGACTTGTCATTCTTTCATTTCATGGCACAGCAACATTACCATTCTTGATTTTCACAAAAGATTCAAAGTCTTATGATATATTTTCCTTTTAGAACAAGCCAATTTGAGGCCTGCTTCTATACTGACAAAATAAGAGTCCTAACTAATTGTAAAGATTTTGAAGACAGACACCGAAATTCCACCTGTGGCTTCCTAACCTAGACAATATAAAACAAGGGAAGTCTGATTTTAATTTGATTGGATTGGAAATTATTGAGGCATAATTTCCTAGAGTAATCCTGTTTTGTATCTCTTTTGTGCATTTAGTGGTATACATTGGCAAATGTGGCAATATATATTTACCATTTATATTGGTAGAAGATTCTTCATTGTCACTTTTGGCAATGTATTGAGAGAATAATTCTTTCTACTAGCCAGAATTAATATAAAGAGACCATTACATAGATTATATTCTGAGAAAACATTTGATTTTCAAAGATAAAGAGTGTACATAATCTATAAATATACCCAAATGAATCTTGCCTCAGAGTAAATCCTATTCTAAAAAAAAACCCCAAAAAACAAAAAACTGACAAAATCACCAGATGCATCCTACTAATAAATAGTACCATTTTTTAAAGTTTCACCTGATAGTTGTCACCATATGTAGTGGGCCTATATTTCTAATTATGTAAAAAAATGTCATGAGATATCAAAATGCTTTTTAAATTAATTTTTAATTGCACCATGGCCTGTAGAATGTAAATGACTTTTTCTTAAATTTAATATTTTATACTTGAGATGCTTCTATCTATCCACCATCAAATACATATTTATTTCAATTCATGTCTTCACCTCACTTTCATAGAATATCTTCTACATACAGAAAATGGTGCTAAGGGCTCCAAGGATTCAAAAATGAATAAAATACCTTTAGACTTATATATATTCTAATCATTTCCCTGACAGTTGAATCCAGTTATCAGGTTTGTTCCCTACTTTCATCATTTTGTACCTTCATCAAAACCACAGAACAAATTGGGTTTTGCATTTAATATGCCTTGTCTTACAAAGAGAAACACAATAGAAACTGATCCTACAAAACTTATATTTATTGTAGACATGTTCTTAAGGATACTGTGTATGATACTGTATAGAAAAGCTTATTTTATCTCAAAATTCATTAAGAGGAAAACCCATGTTTCTCTCTCAGAAACTGGCATGATTCTTTTTATGTTTTTGTTTTGTTTTTGAAATGAAAGGTTAAATCTATATCTGTGACCATGCCAAAACACTGGTCAATACCATCAGACCACATCTATATTTGTACTAGCTTATTTTTTCTTTCAAGTTGCTATTTTTTTGTACTTCGTAGGATTTATTTTATACTTGATTGAATGCCACTAATTTATACAAGCTATACATGTATGTACACATGTAAACACATACCTAGAGAAAAAGGACAGATGAAATAACAAGAACATCAAAGCAGGAATAGAGGGGAAAAGAGAAGAATAGTTATGAAGTGGTAAACAAGTAGCCCATGAGCTGGACCTCATTCACAAAAGCATTTTATTTAAACAGTACAATACTGCAAGGAACTATAATTTAAATAAAATAACAAATATTTTTAAAATATCATGAAAGTTAGATTTGGTTTCTCTTGAAAAACTGGAAGGCACAGGAAAACTTTATTTACATTATTTCACGGACACAATTAATTATACTTTAACAGCTGCTGCCCTCCTTAAGTATGTAGATATTGTTTGATTGCTAATATTTATTGTGATTTTCTGTTTATCAAGCTAACTTTGCCCTCTGCACACATTTATGGTGCTTAGTTGATCATAGCCAGTTAAGATTTTTATCACTGAGTTATGATCTATGTTTTGGGGTAACTTTAGTATTAAAGGGTACACAGGTACATACACAAATAAAGACATACCCCATTACTCCATTTTGAAATGGAGTGGAAGAGAGTTTCATAAATGTGAGCGATAAATAAATCAGTCACAATAGTCCCTTTGGAATGTGTTTCCTACACAGAGATTTAAAATTAAGTTAAATTGTGGGATAAGTGACTGACTTCTCATTCTTTACAGATGTTCAAATGGTGGACTGGGTGGACCGACAGCTAGTCCATATCTATCTAAGGTTCATATATGTGATGGTGCATGCCCTCTTGTGTTTAAAGGACATTAAAATGGTCCATATTTGTTCATATTTTGGGAAACTTTGAATATATTTCCTGAGAATCAGATAGGAGTCACCGTTATCTGAAACACAGCTTGTTAGTGGCAAAGAGATTCAAAAGCGTAAATAAAACAGATTGGCAAGTGCCATTCAAACTGAAGAAGAGAGAGTACTATATTCCACTAAACAGCTATGAAAAATTGGTGCTCTAGAAAGCAATGCTAAGTGACGTATGCCTATAAATATACTATTAGGCACACTGCTATAATAGATGAAAGAGTGTAGCATAATGAAAGAAAAAAAAAGATTAATTCTAGTTGGAGCATTATGCAAGAGATCTCATAGAAGAGGAGGGATCTGAGCAGAAATTTAAGTAAACCAACTTAGGCTAATGACAAAAATGAAACGATGTAGAATCACTCATCACTCAAAATAATATTTCTTCTTAAGCCTAAATTAAACTTGCACATAGATAAACATTTATGACAATTAGGGCTATGGTATGAAGCATTTTGGCTCACAATGTAAGCACATTAGTTAATGAGCAAAGACTTCTGTTCCTTTGCATGTGTAAATACTAAGGGCAAAATTTATCATTCACTAAATCATATCTGCTTTTTTTCAGCCTTTCACCAGTGGTTGCATCAATTGTCATTTAACTACTTCAAATAATGTGGTCTCTTCTCTGTTGTATTAAGCTATTCCTATCAAGACTAATGATTTTCTGATTTCCACATGCCAGTGATTTTTGGCAGTAACAAATGATGCTTCTCTTTTTCATGTTGCAAGTAGCTTAAATTGTATTTTACAACCCATTTAAAGGATCATTAGTTAAGTTAATATCCTCGCTATTCAGAAGTATCAAGCAGTTTGCAAAGTATAATCTAAATAGTAGTATATTATGTATATTTCAAGAGCTAAATATATATTTTAATCCCCATATCTATATTGAACTTTGACCTGAAAAGATTATTATACTTTCTGATTATTGATATTTGCATTTTTGTGACTTCTATAAAAGATAATGGCATGTGTATAAACTTTGGAAAACAAATATTATCTATTACAAAAATAATAAACTTGCTCCAGTTCTTAACCTTTGGGTTACTGTTATTTACCTCGTACATTTTATTGCACTTTTTATTACTTTCCATTTTCACAAACAACCCTGATTAGTTATGCCCTAGAATGAAAGGAATTTTTGAAAATACTAATGAAAACATCATGTGGTATTTTTTTAATCCACATATAAATATCCTACCCTCTTTGGACTTTGGAAAACGCACCATGAATATCTATGATATAAAATGGGAGAATTGTTTTAACATGACTGATGACTGACAGATTGGCAAGAAGTTGGCTTTGTACTCAGCAAGAGCAAAAGGGCAACTAAATATTCTTTGTTGAGATAAGCTTAGGTATACATGGATCTGTCTTCTTCCTAATCATAGATCAAACATTAAACAAAATATAGTGCCTTATTGTAGCTATGTGTTGGGAGTCTATCTAAATGACACTATGCCACTAGAGGCAAGATACATTGATCTCTTAATATTAAGGAATGGCTGACATCTGCCATGCTCTGTAACAATTTTCCCATCATTACACACATTATGTTTTGCTTCAGGCAGTGGAAGGATAGTTCATGGGGCACTGGCAACTCTGGCATTAGTTCTATCAATGGCCACTAACTCAGAAGATTTAGGGCTAATATTACATTCAAAAGATCAGGTAGACTCTAGTTATTAAGAATCACTACTTAGACAGTTAGCATATTATCAGATATTCTTCATAACAAGAATTAGTTGTATTAATGGCTAAAGATGAGTAGATTTTTTCATGTATCAAATTGAAAGTTTACATGAAATAAAGGAGTTATAGGCATAGAGTTCACTGAACATTATACAAATTTCACAGAACCATTAAAAGCCATATGTGTTTTTCTCTTGGCCACGTGGGACATGAAAAAAGAAAGCATTATGATTCATGGGGAGATAGCTAAAGATAATTAATTAATGGTTAATGTTTTTTCAAAGGGTTTGGATTATATCCTCTAGTAAATCTTTGATGACATAGGTCAATGAAACATTTCAAAAAGTATTAGAGATGGGTCACCTGGGTAGTTCAATCTGGTAATCATCTGACTCTTGGTTTCAACTCAGGTCATGATATTAGGGTTGTGAGACAGAGCCCAGTGTTGGGCTCCACACATAGTGCCTACTATTCTCTCCCCTTGCCACTCCTTCGGCTCTCTCTACGTCTCTATAAACAAACAAACAAACAGTGATAATAATAAAAGGTATCGGGGACAATTATAAAAGATGAGGTATGAGGGGGTACCTGGGTGGCTCAGTTGGTTAAGTGACTGCCTTCAGCTCAGGTCATGATCCCAGATTCCTGGGATCTAGCCCCACATGGGACTCTCCACTCAGCAGCGAGTCTGCTTCTCTCTCTCCCTCTGTGATCTCTATCTCTTTCACTCTCTCTTAAATAAATAAAATCTTTAAAAAAAAAAAAAAAGATGATGTGTGAGAATTTGATATGAATCATTGTGAACCGTAAGTTAAAACTGTAGGTCTGCTGGAAACTGGACGTAATAAAACCTAACATGATAAAACAAAGAAACAAACAAATACACAGCTGAGATTTACAAGGGGTGTCTTGAGAAAAAACCTACCAAATATTTGGGAGTTCAGAGGGACCATATATAATGTGATTATTATCTCATGTCAATTTGACCAAAACTTCTTCCTGTATTTACTGCACTTAAAGTTCTGTGGGGAAAATGAGTTTAAGTGGACATGCCTTGTAACTTTCTGAATTGCCAGGGTGGTGATGAGAGACTGATTTGTAACTTGAACCCAGAAAGAGAGGAAATGACATTCTGAAGCTCAATAACACATCATTTAAATACCTCATGAAAATAAGAGACTATGGACTCTGAAAAACAACCTGAGGGTTTTGAAGGGTCAGGGGTGGGAGGTTGGGGCAACCTGAGGGTTTTGAAGGGTCAAGGGTGGGAGGTTGGGGGAACAGGTGGTGGGTAATGGGGAGGACACGTTTTGCATGGAGCACTGGGTGTTGTGCAAAAAGAATGAATACTGTTACGCTGAAAAAAATAAATAAAATGGAAAAAAAAATTAATCGTAAAAAAAAAAAAAATAAGGTATTTACGTGAAAATAAAGGAAACCTCATTTAAAATGCAGTCAGGGAGCCATGTACCACTCCTTGCAGCCTGCATAACCAGCAGGAATAAGAATAAGTGATTTAGGGGTGCCTGGATGGCTCAGTGGGTTAAAGCCTCTGCCTTCAGCTCAGGTCATGATCCCAGGGTCCTGGGATCGAGTCCCACATCGGGCTCTCTGCTCAGCAGGGAGCCTGCTTCCTCCTCTCTCTGCCTGCTTGTGATCTGTCTGTCAAGTAAATAAATAAAATCTTTAAAAAAAAAAGAATAAGTGATTTAAACAAGGGAGGACATTTTTCACGTAGGAATTTTATCTCTTGCCTTTAAGAAAGGTAAAGAAGATTCCTTCCTGCCCCAGCAACAATACACTAATTACCACTTCTGCCAAAACCTTGAACTCCTGCTCTTCTCCAATAAACTTCTGTTCAAAGCAATCCTCCCCAATTCTTCCTAAAACCTAATAAAAGCTGATCTTCCCATTGTCTCTTCAAATTTGCCCATGGTTCACCATAGCTTGTATGTTGCAAACTGTAATTCCTCTGCTATTCCAAATAACTTATTTTTTTGACACAATTAAAATTGTTCTTTGCCCCATTATAAAGTTAACATTTAGAAACTCTTCACAATGAGTAAACTTAATGTGCTTGGTTTGGCTCCACGTTTTAGCTTGTTATACCACTATTCCTCAGTTCCTACCTGAAAAGGTTAGGAAATGTGCCCAATATTTTTGCCTTTGAATTTCGGGCAATAATCAGGCTAACACTAATATGTTGCTGTTGTCTCTAATATTCCTTATAAACTTTATCTGATTTTTGTTTGCAACTGGATTTAGGCATTTTCTTGCTGCTCTGGCTATAACACTCATCTTACATGTCATATATCTCCCTGAAGCTATTTTAATAAAGGGCATGTCCATTTGAACATGAACAAAGATATCACTACAAAGAAGGAAAAAAATAAAAGAAAAGAAGGAAGAGGAAGCACAGGAGGAAAATGTGGAAGGTTGTGATGCTGTGACTTGTAATAAGAAAAATATTATCTGGTCTTTTTTGATATTCTAGGCACAAAACTCTTAAAACTCTTAGAATTGGCTAAGTGTTGGTAGTGATAAAGGAGTTTCACATTGATGAGGTGACTTTTAGAAGGCACCTAAGGAAGGGGGTTGGCTTCTGAGAGAACCAACCATGTGATTAGAGTGTTGGAACTTTTAGTCCTATACCCACCATGTCCCCCACCTCCAAGGAAGGGAGAGAAGAAGAAGTTGGATCAATTGCCACTAGCCAATGATTTAATCAATCACACATATGTAATGAAGCTCCCATAAAAACCTAAAAGGACTGGGTTTGAAGATCTTCTAGGTCAGTGAACACATAAAGATTTGGGGTAAGTGGCACACTGGAGAGAACAAAAAAGCTTCAAACCCTTTCCCTATACCTTGACTTGCTATTGAGGTCTGAGTTGGAAGGGGTTGTTGGGACTTCTAATTCATGGCCAGTTGGCAGAACACAGATAAGAACCAAGGATTGTGACTAGTGTATCCAAGGAATAAAGGAACAGTCTTACATGAATGAACCCTTAACCTGTGTGATCTGATGCTATCTGGGGTAGTATTGAGTTGAATTCTAAGACTCCCTGCTGTTATCCAACAATTATTTATTTGTGTGAGAGACCTCAATGCCCATGGTGTAATTGGGTGCAGAACACTTTTGGAGGCAAAAAGGGCAATATCCGCTACTATCTATTGACTGCTATGTGTTATAGGCTGAATTAAATGCTTACCAAAAACATTTGTCTCATTCAAATCTTATTTAACTCTATAAACTAAAAATATAGGTCTGCTTAATAATTACCTTATAATTTAAAACAATATCCTCCCTAGTGAAGAACAAAATCTGAAATTTGTGGTGGGTGCCTGAGACATTTTAGAAATAAGGAAACTGGCTTAGGGAGGCATATGCTAATTTCCCGATATGAAAACCCAAATGTGAGTATCAAAGCCAAATATAAACCTAGCTTTGCCTTAACCATTTTGCTATACAGTACTGCCTCCCCAAATTGGATATAAAACTATTTTCTACACCCTAAATGAATCAATTAAATTTCATTAATTTTTAGAAATATAAAAATAATTCTAGCCCATTTCTTCAAATTTTCTTCATTGCTAGTTTGTAGTACAAAATATGAAATAAATCTCAATTGTGTTCCCTTTTCCACCCTCTGGTGGAAATGTTAATATGAAGAAAATGAGCAAATTAGATTTTGAATAAGGAAGATATTATAACCAAGTATTTTAATAAAATTGGCCAGGTAGTTTGTAAAAGTTGAATAGAACATGCTTGATTCTGTAATTGGTGAGCACTTAAAATTATTTCCTTAGTTTGCTGGTTCTTTTACAAATAAAAGTGTATATAAATCTAAATATAACACTCAGATGATACGTATATATATATATATATATGTATATATATATATATACACACACACACACATACAAACATACATATATATACTGATACATGCAATAAAAGTGAATGAAGATACTAAACTGGGATAATCAGCAGTTGTAATGAACTGAAATTCAGCAGGAACTTCAATTCAAGCATACTAGTATCTTTCCAGGCATTCAAAGTATGCATTAATTCATGCATTTATTTTTTTTTTTCAAAGCTTTAATTTTTGCACATTCTACTATGTCAAGCACTGGTATTTATAAATGGAAATCAAAAAAATGATCACCATTTAGTTACATGTATGTAAATAAACATACATGAAATATTTTCAAAGAAATTTTATCTGTTGCCAAGGGGAAATGCCATGAAATTTCTATATCTTTATTAGTTAGCATATTTTTTCTGTTTATATTCTCAATGCCAGATTGAAATTTAATCTTTTTCTCATCAACACAAAAGAGATTCTAATATTGTGACACAGAAAAGAATGTAATTGCTTAATTATTTGTACAATATGGCAAATACACATTTTGCACATATCAACAGAGATGTTATGTGGAATAAAAATATTTTCATTATGTATTTGGGTTTTGAACAAATGTGCAGACCATCAAAACTGTGTACTAATAAGTTAAAAGTATGTTTTTTTCTCTGCTAAATAAAAACAACTACTTCCATTTCTCACTACAGTATTTAATTTCCTATCTACTCAATGACAGGCACTGTGGTAGGCTATACAGATAAAGTAGTTAGCTTCACTTATAAAATTGCTGTCTTCACTCAATTTGTAATCTAGCCCATGCTCTTGATTCTGCTTTCTAGTGTCTCAGAAGCTATCAAAAGGCAAAATTTGTAGGGCCTCATGCCGGACTTACTGAATCAGAATTTCCAGTGACTAGCCCTTAGCAAATTTATTTTTAAAATTAAAGAGGGGTGCCTGAGTGGCTCAGTTGGTTAAGCATCTGCCTTCAGCCCAGGTCATAATCCTGGAGTTCCGAGATCAAGACACATTGAGCCCCAAATGCCTCTCCCTCTGATCATTTCTCATCCCTCTCCCTCTGATGCTCCCCCTGCTTGTGCTCTCTCTCTCTGTGTAAAATAAATAAATAGATAAATAGGTAAATCTTTAAAAATCTTTAAAAAAATCTTAAAAAAATAAAATTAACTTAAAAAAGAAACTTTTTTAAAAATAGTTTTACATTTACAGAAAAATCACAAGGAATAGTACGGAGAGTTCCATATACCCTATACCCAATTTCCACTAGGATTAATACTGTATATATATGTGTGGTATATTTGTTACAACTAATGAACAAACATTAGTACATTATTAGTAGTACTAGCAGTAGTTATTAGTATTACATAATATTGGTACACTGGTATATTATATACTAAAGTCCACAGTTTATCCAGACTTTTGTAGTTTTCAACGAATACTCTTTTTCTGTTAGAGGATCCCATCCATGATGCCATATTACCTTTATATATTTTCAAGATTTTATTTATGAGAGAGAGAGAAAAAAAAAAAAAACAGGGGGAGGGGGGAGAGAAGTAGACTCCCTGCTGAGCAGGAAGCCAGATGTGGGGCTCAATCTCAGGACCTGGAGATCATGACCTGAGCTGAAAGTCATGTTACCTTTGCCATATTACATTTAGTCACCATATCTCCTCAGCCTCCTCTTGGTTATGACATTTCCTCAGACTTTCCTTGTTTTTGATGACCCTGGTAGTTTTGAGGAGTACTGGTCAGTTTTGAGAATGCTCCTCAACTCAGACTTGTCTAATATATTTCTCATGATTAGACCAGAGTTAGAGATTTCAAGGAGGGAGATCACAGAGGTGATATATGTATCATATCATCATACCTTATTAAAGTTACATGTTGCCAAGATCATTTAATACTACTGCCTGTATTACTCATCTTGATCATATGGCTGAGGTAGAGTTTGTCATGTTTCTCCACTGTAAAGTTAACTCTTTTTTCCTTATCCCTTTCCCTACTGTACTCACCATAGTAAATCAATCAGCATACCCCACATTCAGATTGTGAGAAGTGTGGGTCTATTTTTGGGCTTTATATTTCATTTTCTTGATCTATGTTTTTTTATTCTTTTGCAAATGTCATGCTGTCTTGATTACTGTTGCTTTGTATTGTCTTAGAACTGGATGGGTCTTCCAAATTTTTTTCTGTTGTTGGTTGTTCCAGGTGTTTTTGCCTCTCTGTGGTAATTTTACAATTAGTTTGTTGGTATATACAAAGAGTTTTAAAAGGAGTTGTGTTGATCTACAGAGCAAGTTTGGAAGGAATTTGTGTACTAACAATATTCAATTTTCCAATCCATTAAACAAAGACTACCTCTCCATATTTATATCTTTTTAAATTTATTTCATCAGAGTTTGGCAGGGGTTTTTTGCATATAAATCCTGTACAAATTTTGTAAGGTTAATTCCTAATTATTTCTCTTATTTGGTACTATTAAAATATATATTTTGTCTTCTAACTTGAAGTTCCAATTTTTCACACTGGAATATTGGAAAAAATATTTACCTCATTATATCTTGCAACTTTACCACATTTACTTGTTAGTTTTAACAATTTTTGTTCAGTTCTTTAGGATTTTCATAATCTTGTCATCTGTTAACAAAGACAGCATTATTTATTCTCACCTATCTATATACCTTTTATTTCACTTTATCTTATTTTATTTTATTGTGTTACTGACTAAGTAGGACTTCCACTGTGATATTGAACAGGAATGCTCAGAGGGGGCATTCTTGTTTCATTTCCAAATAGGAGACAGTCTAATTTCTCACCATTAATATTAGCTGCTGCATTTTTTTTTTAAAGATTCTATTTATCCATTTGACAGAGAGAGAGATCGATTACAAGTAGGCAGAGAGGCAGGCAGAGAGAGAGGAGGAAGCAGACTCCCCGCTGAGCAGAGAGCCTGATGTGGGGCTTGATCCCAGGACCCTAGGACCATGACCTGAGCCAAAGGCAAAGACTTTAACCCACTGAGCCACCCAGGCACCCAGCTGCTGGATTTTTGAAGATATTCATTATCAAGGTGGGGAAGCCCTCTTTTTCTAATTTTCTGCATGTTTTTATCATAAATGTCAGATTTTTCAAATGGTTTCTCTAAATGATTAGATATGATTTTTTTTTTCTTTAGCCTCTGGGTGTGTAGGTTACATAGTCTGAATTTCAAAAGTTGAACCAGCTTTGCATTCATAGAGTAAATCCCAATTGGTTATGTGCATAATTTATTTTGTACTTTTTTTTTTGGATGAGTTTTGCTTCTATGTTCATGAGATATACTGACACATAGTATTTCTTTCTTGGAATCTTTTTGTATGGATTTGATATTAGGGTAATGCCTGCTCTGTAGAATGGGTTAGGAAGTGCTTCCTCTTTGTTTTCATATTCCGGAAGAGACTGTGGCGAACTGGCATTATTTTTTCCTAAATTATTTGATAAAACTTATCAGTGAAATCATCTGAGACTGGTGCTTTCTTTTTTGTAAGGTTATTAACTACTGATTCAATGCATTTAACATATATATAGGCTTATTCAACATTATCCAATTCTCTTTGTAAGAGTATTGGTAGCTAGTGTATTAAGAGAAATTAATCCATTTCATATAAACTATCAAATTGAGGACAAAGAGTTGTTTCTAGAATTCTACTGTTACACTTTTATTGTCCATGGGCTCAGTAGTAATGTTATTTCTGTCATTTCTGGTATTGTTATCTTTTTTCCTTTAAAAAAGAGAAATATTTATCTCACCTAGCTAAACGTTTACCAATTATATTGCTCTTTTCAAAGAAAAAGCTTTTGGTTTTGTTGTTTCCCATATTGTTTTCCTGTTTAAAATTTCAGTGATTTCTGTTCTCATTTTTATTGCAGCTTTTTTTTCCCCTCCTTGTTTCTCTAGACTTAAACTGTTCTAATTTCCTAAAGTAAAATCTTAGATAATTGATTTCTTATTCTCCTTTTCTAATTTGAGTAATGCTATAAATGTATAAGTATTAGTTTCATTACATTTCACACATTTTGTTAAGTTCTATTTTTTTAATTTTTACTTATTTAAAATATTTTTAAATTTCTATTGAGACTTTTTCTTTGGACTATGTTTTATTAGACAAGTACTGTTTAATATCCAAATATTTGGAGAATTCTCCAGTTATCTTTCAGATGTTGATCTCTAATTTAATTCCATTTTTCTCTGAGAGAGTACTTTGTGTGATAGCTAATCTCCTCTATGTGTTAATATATGTTTTGTGGCACAGAATTTGGTCTATCTGGGCAAATACAATTGCAAGCTTAAGAAGAATGTGTATTCTGCTGTTGTTGGATGGAGAATTCTATAAATATCCATTAGATCAACTTGAATGATAGTGCTGTTTACATCAACTATATCCTTACTGATTTTTTTCTGCTTGATCTATCAATTACTGAAAGAGGGCTGCTGGTGTCTCCAACTATAATAGTGAGTTTGTCTATTCCTCATTGTAGTACTATCAGCTTTTGCCCATATAATTTGATTCTCTGTTGTTAGATACAGAGACATTTAGAGTTGTGTCTTCTTGGAGAACTGACTTATTTATCATCATGTAACACTCTATCAGTGATAACTTTCCTTATTCTAAATTATGCTTTGCTGAAATTTATAAATAGCTACTACTGCTTTCTTTGGATTAATGTGAGCATGATATATCTTTCACCAATCCTAGGACTTTTAACCTGGTTTTTATATTTAAAGGGCTTTTCTTGTAGACAACAAAAAGTAAGGTCTTGTAACCACTCTGATAATATTTGTCTTTTAATTGATGCATTTAGATTTAGATTAAAATGACTACTGATATAAGTAGATTAATAATGAACATGTTTATAAATATTATACTCACTGTATTTGGTCTTCCTTTTTTCCACACCCTCTTCTTTTCTGACTTCTTCAGTTTTATGTAAACATTTTATGTGACTTCATTTATCTCCTCTCACAGCATACAGTACTTTGTTTTAAAAGATTTTAGTGATTTTCTCAGAACTTGCATTATATTTTTTAACTAATCAAAATGTGCCTCAAAATAACATTGTGTAAGTTCACATATAGCATAGTTGCATTATAATACAGTAATCCCAAAGTCCTCTTTCCCTTCCTTTATGACATTGCTGTCTTTCATTTCACTTATTCATAGGCTATACTCACCCCATACACTGTTTCTATTATTACCTTAGAGATATTTCAGATGGATTAGAATATTAAGACAAAAGATAACATTTTCCTTCATTTATTCCTTCTCTGAAATGCTTCTTTATGTAGATAAGAGATTCTAACCTATATCACTTTCCTTTCCCTGAAGAACTTCTTAACATTACTTGTAAGGTAGATTTGCTGATGAATTTCCCGTTTTTATTTGTCTGAGAAAGTCTTTATTTCCCTTTTACCTTTGAGAAATAACTTCATTAGATATCAAATTCTAGGTTAGTGGGTTGTTTTTTATTTTTCTCTATCAATGCTAAATATTCCATTCTACTTTCTTTGAGCTTGCATGGTTCGTGATGCAATCTAAAGAAATATTTATCCTATTTCTATATACACAAAGCTTTTTTTCCCCCTACCTATTAAAAGAAAGTTTTTAAAGATTTTTTTCATTGTCTTTGGTTTTCTGAAGTTTGAATATACATCTACGTATAAGGTTTCTTGAAATTTTTTCTGGTTGGTTTTCCCTGAGCATCCAAGATCTGAGGTTTGGTGTCTGCCATTAATTCTGAAAATTCACAGCTATTATTACTTCAAATATTTCTTCAGTTCTCTTTCTTCCCTTTCTGCTATTCCAATTATGTTTCTGTTACCTCCATGATTCTTTTGGTTTTGGTTGTTTTTTTTTTTTCCTCTTTGCATTTCAGTTTGGAAAATTTCTGTTGGCTCATCTTCAAGCTTACCAATTCCTTCTTTGGCCATAACAAGTCTGCTAGGGAGTCCATCAAATGCATTTTTAAAATTTATGTTACAATCTTTCTGCTAGGGAGTCCATCAAATGCACTTTTTAAGTTTATGTTACAATCTTTCTGATTTCTAGTATTTCCTTTAACTCTTCTTTAGCATTTCCATTTTTCTACTTATATATCCACCTGTTTTGCAAGCTATGTGCTTTTCCATTGGAACCTTTACTTCCACATAATTCTCTGAAATTCACTAACCGATAATACCAAAATCTGTGTCACATGTGGGTCTATTTTTTATTTTTATCTGACTCTTCAGATTGTGTTTTTTCTTGCTTTTTAGCATGCCTTATGATTTTTTGTTGAAAGCCAGACATAATGTGTTGAGTAATTACAACTGTATAACTCTTAAGTGGTTTTTTGTCACCATTGTTGTTATTGTTGTTAATCTGGCTACACATTTGGCTGTATTTAATATTTGATTTGTCTGTAGGTGTCAGGGGTTTCTAATTCATTTAATTTTTTTTTAAGTCTACCTAGTTACATTTTGGCTTCTCTAAGAACTATTTCATACTTACTAAGTGCAAGGATCCCTTTTTATGTTAAATGTATTAAGTCATTTAATATTCATAACCACTCTATGAGGTACATTCTATCATTTTTACTGTTTTATAGTTAAGAAAATCAGGATACAGTGTAGTTAAATAACTTACCTCAGGTTGCTATATTAATAACCCAGAGAGAAAAAGTTGAAAGAGAAATAATTCAGCTCTAGACCTCATGCTCCAAACCATTAATGTACACAATAATATTCTACCAATCTTGGAATGTCCCAGGGACTACATACCACTAGTCCTACTGCTACTTTACTCTAGCTTCTTTCCAACTGCTCATCTAGCTGCCATGATCTTGACTGCTATGACAAACAAAACCATTCACAAAAGTTAGAGGAGTTGGAACATTTTTGTTAGTCTTAAATGAGAAATAAAAAAAATAAAAATTTTAAAAATTATAATGAAGATAATTCAAATAAGCAAAAGAGAAATAAGATGGACTTATTTAAGTATTTTTAAATGGAAAAGATACAAAATCAAGAATGAAGAGAATATTCTTTCCCTAGTTTAACCACTAGGAGTCAACAATCTTTCTCTCTCTTGTAAAACAAAATAAGATATGCTCATGCTTTTTTTATTGTCATTGTTAACCTGGAGGATAAATGTGTTATATTAGCATTTTTATTGTTATTATTTCCTTATGCCCAACAACTTAATAAATTATAATTACCTTTAACAATAAAAACAATAAATCCAAGTCCAATGAAACTGAGGGAAAATATTCAGCTATGTACAACCTAAAACAGGAAAGCATTACATAATAAATGTCCTTCCTGGTCCAATGAGTTTCACCACAAAAAGATAAATCAGATTTTCAAAGTGTTCATTTTAAAGTAAATTTTAGATATCATGGGAATACTTTGGAGATATTAAAATTATAAACTAGTAAGAGTTTTGTGAGTATACAGAAAATTAAAACTTGAAGAAAAATAACTTGCTAAGAAATAGTTGAAATGTAGAGGGATTTGTTTAAAAATGAGTAATTCAAGAGTGATAAATCCTGATTAAGGGTAATATTTTATTCACTTATGGGGTTCTAAGTTTTTCTTTTTACTGTTTAATATTTATTTCATGCTTACTAAATTTAAGACATGAAGTTATGCACCTTAAAATTATTTTCAAAAATAATCTCATCAAAATAAAAAACTATGTCTGGTTTCTATGAGCTTTAATCAGGAAGACTATATATTATTCCTTTTCTATTTATAGAATCTAGTGGAAAAAGAAGTCCTGCCACAAAATTAAATAAAACATTTCATTTCCAAATTTTTGTTATTGTTTTGTACTGCCAAAAAGGTCCCAGAACATATGGCCCATTCTTTATGACAGCACACTTAATTTTTTTTGTTATGCAAGAAAAGCTCCAAGATCTCTTTGGAGATAATAGAGATAGGGAGTCTTGAATCTTATTATATATAGAATTTCACTTTTTAAAAAAATTGGATGGAAGTATGGTTGCATTGTTATTAAAAAATCCAGAAGAGTGGAGAAAGTTGATAATGCCAGAGAGAACTGAGCAGTTGCACCATTTCTTTTCATAGTCCAGAGGAGAAGGTATTCAATCCAGAAGTGAAGGGTTTAGCCTTAACGAGGAGAACAGTTTATTTTTAATAACACGATGAATAGCAGAAGTTATTGGCATAGCTATTATTATGTTAGCTCCTATGGCTGTGGAAACCTTTGGAAGGTCAACTCTAGTTGACCTTGGTGAAGTAAGAAGCAGGTTAATCATCTAAAAAAGAGACACATAAAGAATGCTTGGCTGGAAAAGTGAGAAAGTGTGAAATAATGCTCTCTGTGAGTACAAATGTGATTTATAAATATAGTACCCCTAAAACTTCATGGTTTTATTTTTTGTTTCCATATTTTTATTAGTTGTGTTTGAATGCAGAGGGTGAGTGAAGTAGATTCATGGGGAATCCAAAATAAAAGAAAGAATGGCAGGAAGATTGGATACAAATATAACCTAAGATCAATAAGGAATCATTGGAAGATCTAATAGATGTTGAAAGAGGCCCTGATCATTCCAGCATGGTCTTGGTGAGTTTGCCAAGAATGCAAGGCCCAGACTTCTAACTACCTGGGATATTTCTCAAGACTGTATTTCAGTAGCAATTTAGGGGGATAAATTGAGATCTTCCTCCAGGATAAAGAGCAAACTTGCTATAAAAGAGATGTATGCCAACAACTCTCTGTTCCTGGGCTATGATGTAAAACTATCATGCATGTAGCATCCACTCAGGCCACTATGCTTTACTTCCATGGAACTTGAGCAACAAAGGAACCATTGCAAACATGAAGCTCCTATTACTTGCTGTTGTGTGAAAATTAAGTCCTTTATGTGAGACTCTGGAGTTTTGTGACTTCTGTCAGCATCTATAAAACCACAGTAGACTATTTAACTAGCTTGCAAATAAAATAAGAGCCTAGATTCTGAAACAGGAATAAGATAGAGTGAAAATATGTTACACTGATGAACTGGGGTTCCTTCACTAGCTTAAAATGTAGGCAGTGACATTATTTTGTTGAATGAAGAGCTAAAAAGATTTGAGAGGTAGAGAAATTTGATATGGGATTCAACTGATATCAAAGGAGACATAGTGGGGGTAGATTATCTTCCTCAGTATTATTTTGAATATTATGGAATGGCATAAGGAAAGGAATACAGAACTAAGAATCAGACACTCTTTATTCACAGACTTCTAATTATAATCATGGATAAGTTTATTTGATATCTTTGAGCCTCAGTGTCTCTGTCTGTAACATATGTGTTTGGATCTTGGCAGGTGAAATAAAATCAAGTCCTCAGTACTGACTGACATTGTCTTTAGAGTCCTTCATTTTGTATACCAATTTCAGAGAAATAAGTTACCATGAATATGAATAAAAAGAAAAGTTAGATCTATTTTGATATTTTATAAAGGATTTAAAATTATGAAATAATCAGAAAATATTTCTTTAAAAATATTTCACCTAAAAATCAGATGCATTAAATAAAACATGATAAAAGTATTACATAAATGCTCCCATAAAATAACTGTTGTCTTACTATGCTAGAAAAAGAAACACAAACTATAATCAAGTTTTCAGTTTGAAGCTTAACTAACCTAACTGTATAAAACTGATACAACCTTTAAAGTGCCTAAGGCCTCTTGTCATTCCAGAATTATACTAAGTGAAAAATTGGCAATATTGCTTCTATATTATCCAGATTAAATTCCATTTTTAAAAAATTTTACTTATTTATTTGACAGAGAGCAAGCACAAGCAGGTGGAGGAGCAGGCAGAGGGAGAGGGAGAAGCAGGCTTCCACCTGAGCAAGGAGTCTGACATGGGGCTCGATCCCAGGACCTGGGATCATGACCTGAGCCAAAGGCAGTTGCTTAACCAACTGAGCCACCCAGAAGCCCCTAAATTTAATTTAATTTGACAATTATTTTGTTATCTAAATATTGCAATTGAAAGCCAAATCTACAAGTGAAGTCTATAAAGGAAAATCATAGATCTCCCATGATATAAACATGTAGTACTTTACATATAAATCTTAAATCATAATGCCCACAACATTGATAATGTTTCATAAATCACATTCAAGCAATTTTTATTTCTACTTTAATGAAAACACATTTTAAGATTTTATTTATTTATTTGATATATATATAGAGAGAGAGAGCAAGAGAGCATAAGCAAGATGAGTTGCAGGGGGAGAAGAAGTAGGGTCCCTTATTGAGGAGGGTATGTGCTATGGTGAGTGCTGTGAAGTGTATAAACCTGGCGATTCACAGATCTGTACCCCTGGGGCTAAAAATACATTTTATGTTTATAAAAAATTTTTAAAATTAAAAAAAGAAGAAGAAGAAGAAATAGGGTCCCTGCTGAGCAGGATCCCTGGATCAACCTGAGTCAAAGGCAGATGCTTAATCAAGTAATCCATCGAGATGCCCAACATTTTTCTTTTATACATTCTAGTGTTCAAGACAGAATCTAGAATAGCTATTATAATCTAAATCTATATATTCAGATCCAATATTGTCCTTTTCAAAAGTATTTGTCTCATTTTCTTCCTCACCACCTACCACCTGAACTAATTTTAAATATAATTTAGGAAATATATAGCCTTTGGAAAAAGATTTACAAATTCCACTTGAAAACATGCATGTCAGGGGTGTCTGGGTAGCTTACTTGGTTAAGTGTCTGCTTTCAGATCAGGTCATGATTTCAGGGTCCTGGGATCAAGCCCAACATCATGATCTCTCAGTGGGGAGTCTGTTTCTCCATTTCTGTTTCTCCCTCTGCCCCTCTCCTTGCTTGTGTACTCACTCATTCTCTCTCTCAAATAAATAAAGTATTTTAAAAAATGAGAAATAAAAAAATCAAAACATGCAGGACATTACTAATAGGTGTCAGCCAATCAGGTGGCTTTCTTGGGCGCCTAAGTGGCTCAGTCAGTTAAGCCTCTGCCTTCGGCTCAGGTCGTGATCCAGGGTCCTGGGATTCAGTCCACATGGGGTTCCCTGATCAGTGGGGAGTCTGCTTCATCCTCTCCCTTCTGCTCCCTGCTCATGATCTATCTCGGTCTCACCCTCTCTCTCTCAAAAACTTAACATTTCAGTATTATAAGTTAGTTCTAAAGGTGTGTATAAGCAGTATAAATAAATATAAATTTGATCTTTTTAGTCATATAAATATTGCAGATGCTATGGTTGACACTAGGACTCCCTAAAAAAATGAAAAATTCCATGCTTTATCCATAATAGCATTCCCACACACAAAAAAGAGAATTTATTTATTTTGAGTGGAACATAAGTAAATGTGCATATAATATGGATCCACGTGACTATGGTATGCTTCTTTTTATCCCCAAAGTATAGAAACAATGTATGGAGAAACCTACCCTGATTCTACTTTGTAGACATGGCTACAAATACAATTTTCGCTATCATAATTTGAATTATTATTATATTAAGTGATCTAAGTATTTTACTTGTCCTATTTGCAGCATTAAATAATAAATAGTAGTATAATAAGTAACAAATCTTTTTTTAAAGATTTATTTATTTGTTTATTTATTTTAGAGAGAGAGTATGCATGAGTGGAGCAGGGGGTATGCAGAGGGAAAGAGGGGAAATCTCAAGCAGGCTCCCCTCTGAGCTAGAGCTTGATGAAGGGCTCAATCCCATGACCCTGAAATCATGACTTGAACCAAAACCAAGAGATGGACGCTTAATCAACTAAACCACCCAGGAACCCCAAATAAGTAATGATTCTTAAGAGCAATGAGATTTTAGTGCATAAGTCTTAAAATCATAAAAAACTAACTGATAAAAACAGAATTGATGGTGGGGGAGGGAAAGACTTTTTCTCATCTAAAGCAATTAGAAATATAGGAGTCCTTACACATTTCACAAAGGTAGAAAAATTCAAAATCTCAAATTTTCTTATTGAAATCTTTCTAATATACATTTTATATATAGCAGATAAAAGTAGAGATAATAAAAACAAAACAGCAAGTTCGGATCTATATGCAATGAAACACCCAGAAAACCATTTTAGAGAATTTTCCTTTACTGTAATCAAGGTAGTTACATTTAAAATATAGATTGAAAGACTGTCCTGAGTTTGTCTTTTCTATTGCTACCTTTTGACCAATGCTATTACTGAACAAAATACACTGGGTATCTATCACACACACACACATACACATACACACACACACATAACCATACTGGTCAATATGCAGGTTTGCATATTTATATATGATAGATATTGTTTTCAAATGAATGTTGATTTCTCAAAAAAATCTAAATTGAATGTCATAATCTAAAGTTATCAAAATGAGGAGAAATCTATAAAATTAGGAACACAGGATTTGGATTCATTACAAAATTAATCTGCCTCAGAAAGAATAACAGGTTGACATTTTTAAAACTCATTTTAAAGGAAGAAGAACAGATTGAGAAAATCTCCATATAATCTCTGAAAGGAGATAGTTTTCAATGAGTATGAATTGCATTTCATTTTATGCAAGGTTTTTTTTTTTTACTACTGAAGTATTTTCTGTTATATTGAGTTATAACCCCCTACCCATAGAGGCAGCTTTGATTTGATTTTCATTGCCTTGGGCAAGCATGATTGAGGACCCATAAGACTGTAGAAGATGTTGATTGATTCTTTGGATCCTAGGAGATAATAGAAAGTGTTTAAATTGGTTGTGTTAAAAAAATCTGAGAATGAATTGGGACTTTAGGCAAATTGCACAGAAGATTTTTAATCTTTGATTTGTTCAAATTTGTAACATAGGAAACAGAAAAGATTTGTAACTCCCCTTGTCAAATTCCTTTCTATTTCACATCAATCACTTTTTATTTTTTTTTTCTCTTCACCTTTTCTGTTGCTATGTGGCTCCTTTATTCCTGGAATTAGAGGACTTTTCAGTCCTATTTAATTTTAAAAAAAGATATCAAAGTCATACATGAAGTGAAAAAGTGAAATTAAAGCCACAGCTAGATTGGAAAACAGGCCAAAGTGGGGAAAGAAAAAAAAAAAGAAAAGAAAAAAGAAAGAAAGAAAAGAAAAGAAAAAGAAAAAAAATGAAAAGTGAACCTATGTGCCTCTCTTTAGAAGTCAAAAGTGCTAGTCATTAGATCACTAACTTAGGCAATGTAACAAAACAGTTCTCAACAGAGCTCTTGTGATATACTATTAACCACAGTGTCTCACTGAATATTGAGAGATAGAGAGGTATGGCAAATAATTTGTTATTATTAATCTATAAAGTGCTGAAATTTTTAAACTAATTCCTTTCACCATATAAACTAGAGGAGATGCATGGTTGTACTAATTAAAAAAAAAAATCCCATACTAATGATAGTGATAGTGCAGATTTCATGCACTGAACTCAGCAGTGTTAGACAGTTTCTTAAACATATTAATAAATATTAAATCATTTAAACTTTTAAATAATTCCGTAAGATATATAATGTTACTATCCCCATTTTATGATGAAACTGAGAAAAAGAAGGGTTAAATTAATTGCACAAGATCACACACCAATGAGTAAGGCCATGATTTGAATAATACAATTTTATTATTAACCACTAAGCTGTATTACCCTACTACATAATAAAGTAATAATTCCCTAGCTCCGAACCCTTGGAAAGTTTTACCCAAGAGTTCTGTCAATATGTATCTTTGGACCTTTAGAACTGGTCAACAAAATTTTGAATACCTTCCTCCACTTAGTTTAAATTGATTTTGTGCTACTTCTCCTAGAGATATGATTAAGGGACACTTTATTTTGCAACTGAAAGTGAAATCCTTAACAGTTAACTTCATCATCACATAAAGATTGAAATAACAACTGTAAGACTATGGATCATATAATTACTCTTGGCCTTGTACCCTTGCCCACAGCATTTCTTCTCATCAAAATTTTATCAATTCGGCTCCTCACATTACTATGCAAAGAGTTTTACTCTCAGATGCAGAATTAAAAATATAAAATTTAGATCACATACAATCAGATTTTCTCACTTGGAGAATCAAAATTACTTTTAAAAAAATGGGGAAATGGGGATCCTTTCAATTCTTCTTGGATTCCAATTTCTTGCAAATTGTGACATTTTACACTATTAAATATTTCTTCAAATGATAAAGGTGACTATTAAAAACATCATTGGGTTTTTAGTAAACATAACCAAAATGACAGACTAAAATGGATCCATTTTTCCATTTACTTCCACAATGATATGAGAGAGATTCTGAATTAAAAAAAGAATAGATGATACTGAAAAGGAGACATTAAAATGATGTCTTTTCCAATGGGAAGCTGGCCATTACAAAAACTTATTATTTTGGGGTCTGCATGTGTGCATATGTGTGTGTCTGTGTAAGAATTTTCTTTTCCTCAACTAAAGAAAATTTCATGTTGTAAAATTTCCCTTTCATAATTATTACTTTTAGTTACAACATGGCATCAGCATTATCTAAAGAAATTTATGGTATAAGACAACTGAACACTATACTACTGCCTCTGAAACTTACATTTTAAAGTTTATTTTTCCTAAGTGATATCAAATGTGATTTTTTAACTCCTTAACTTAACATCTTATGTGTCAGTACATTTTCCCTGAATGTAATATTTGCTATCCTGACTTAAGCTTAATAATTTAGATCATTTGAGAGTTAATTAATGTTAAACTCTATATTCTGAATCTAAAATTCTTTATCAAATCAAGAGTATTATAGGTTTTTTTTTCCCTTTCTTCTTATGATTTTATTTTTTAGTCTCCAATTAACTAATTCAGAACATTAGTCACGGAGAACCTAAACTTAAACTTCTACTCCCCCATTCACTTAAGTTTCAAACCTCTGTAGATGCTGTCTCCTCACTGTTAAAAGAATACCCACCTTACAGGGTTGTTGTGCAGATTAAATTAAATTAATAATAATTACCAATTAATTAGAAGCAATTAATACTAATTATGTTAAATTAGAAAGCATAAGTGGATCAGTATTTCATTGTAGGTTACTTGATCATTTTATCTTTCACAGCAGCAATTTCTTTGTCAAGCTTTTTTCCATATCAGGTATCTAATGAGACATGTGAACATGGTGGTTAAAAGCACAGACTTCTGAGCTGAATCACAGGTTCACCACTTACTGTCTGTGTGGTTTTGGAAAATTACATAACCTCCGTTCATCTCATTTAAATGGGAATCACAATACCCACGTCATCAAGCAGATGTTAAAATTAAATGAGATCACATATAACAAAGATTTTAGAGCAGGAAACTAGTACGATAATCATTATTATTATTAACTTCATTATATGAAAAATACACAAAGTATTCATTTAAAAAATAGTTGACATTTTCTTCCATTTCATTTTGTTAAATGCATAAGTGATACGTAATGGCATAAAGGGGTAAAGGTAGTATAATGAAAGCCATCCACCTTGGGGGAAAATAATAAAGAAGGAATTTAAAAGGATAGTAACACTGACTAAAAATAAATTACCATCATGTCCCAAAAATTCTAAACAATCTTTTTCTGGGGTAGACTTCCACGTCCTTTGCACCACTGGTAGCAAATTGCCGGTGCTGCCTTGATTCAGTACGTACAATACGTGTGACTTATAATATCTTTCCATTCAAAATCTATCCTTAAGGGAAAAAAAAAACTATAAAGAATGAACCTCAGAGTAGAATATATACAGTGGTTATAAGGTATAAAATAACTATATTACTTCTCATAAATGATGGGGTAACAGAAGTAATATTCCAATTTATTCTGAAATAATGTACATATATAAATGTTTCTTTTCAACTCTATAATTTTAAGAAAGATAAGTTTATTGCAATTTTTATAATAAATATATCAGATATCAGAATATTTGTTGTAGATTTTACTAACTCCGAAATACATACAAACACATGTATTAGGGACAATGTTAAGTCAATCTTGAATGACAGATATTCTAACATTTTTGCTATATTCAGGCAAGAATTTGGGGAGATAAATATCTATAAAAATTATATTTGTAATACAGGGATAATCTACTTGAGTTGTGATGTTACTACAACTAATCAGGAAACTTTATAATAATTCAAACTTAAATATCACCATGTTATTGTCTTTAAACTCCTGTTTGATGGACTCCATTTTCCTTTGTAAATTGGCATATCTATCTATCTATCTATTCAGTTTAAAAGAATGCAAAAGGTAATAATAAATATTATCATACTCTTCTCGAACATCTATATTATTCATCTGTTTTATGTTACCTTTACATCAGTAGTTCTCAATTATGACTCCCCAAACTATATTTTTCCTGCTACTACAATAACACATGCTGTTGAAATATATCCTTTTGACTGTGTCTTATCTGAAGTTTGGCCTCATTTTGTCAAAAACATATTAACAGGAAAATTTAAAGATTTACATTTATAACTATCATAAATTTCAACTTATTATCCAAGAATAAATTCCTATTTTCTATTATTTAGTATTCTAGAACTTAAAACATCAGTACTTGGGAAATTTTTTTTTTTTCATTTTATTTATTTTTTCAGTGTAACAGTATTCATTCTTTTTGCACAACACCCAGTGCTCCATGCAAAACGTGCCCTCCCCATTACCCACCACCTGTTCCCCCAACTTCCCACCCCTGACCCTTCAAAACCCTCAGGTTGCCCCAACCTCCCACCCCTGACCCTTCAAAACCCTCAGGTTGTTTTTCAGAGTCCATAGTCTCTTATGGTTCGCCTCCCCTCCCCAATGTCCATAGCCCGCTCCCCCTCTCCCAATCCCACCTCCCCCCAGCAACCCCCAGTTTGTTTTGTGAGATTAAGAGTCATTTATGGTTTGTCTCCCTCCCAATCCCATCTTGTTTCCTCAAAATGTTGAAAATAGAACTACCCTATGACCCAGCAATTGCACTACTGGGTATTTACCCTAAAGAAACAAACATAGTGATCCGAAGGGGCACGTGTACCTGAATGTTTATAGCAGCAATGTCTACAATAGCCAGACTATGGAAAGAACCTAGATGTCCATCAACAGATGAATGGATCAAGAAGATGTGGTATATATACACAATGGAATACTATGCAGCCATCAAAAGAAATGAAATCATGCCATTTGCGACGACGTGGATGGAACTAGAGCGTATCATGCTTAGTGAAATAAGTCAATCGGAGAAAGACAACTATCATATGATCTCCCTGATATGAGGACATGAAGAAGCAACATGGGGGGGTAGGGGGATAGGAGAAGAGTACTTGGGAAATTTTTTAAGCAATATTATTAAATGATCAATAAGCTTTTTTTTTAAGTTGGTTTCATGTAAAATGTAATTACACAGACTAGGCATCATTATAATACAGCTCAAATCTGTTTTACTTAGAAATTTGTATGTATATCCTAATTAGATAGGAAATACATCTATTTCATTCTGAAAAGAATTTACATTATTTAAAAACTCAAAGCTTTTTGGTTTTCTGTTTTAACAATTACCATGTGTATAGTCATTGTAATTATGGTTATAGTGCATCAATGTAGAGAACCTATTGTTAACTTTCATGTGATAGATGTATTTAATTCTTTTGGAAAAATAGTGTAAGGAATACCAGTGAGGAATCTCACCACATGGTTAGGTAAGAGCTGTATTTTCTCTTGCATGTAAAGAAGAACCAAGATTTTTCTAGTATCTGTTTTTAAGTCTCTTTTTGGTCCATTTCAAGAGACTTTTCTGGGACCCATGATGGATACACACAAAACACTTTGTCTTGCAGGTTGTTAATACAAATATACAGATAACTGTAAGATAGACCAAGTAATCTGTCTACCCAAGAATACAAAGAGTATCAGAAATCAGAATGAAAGATTTTGTGAAGCTGATGGAAGGACATCAATTGAAATGGGCCTTGGAATATAGATAAGCATTTGGCATGTGAAGATAGAGGAAAAAAGTGGCTAAGAGCAGAAAGATTTGGAAAAGGAGGAAAGTAGGAGCTTGTGGAATAGGTGTGTGTGTGTGTGTGTGTGTGTGTGTATGTCTGTGTCAGAGCAGACAAAACAATTATTGTCTGCATAAGGCACTCCATGTATTTTAATAAAAACAAAAGAAATCTAAAAAAAAAAACAATAAATAAGACAAATAGTATTACAGATAACAATAATTCCTAAACACCCTAACTATTGATAGTAATGACTGAGCACTTGGAGCTGTGAGATATATAATACAACTTGTAGCTTATGTGCCATTCTTGAATTTTGTGTTTTCATTATTAAGAAGGATTCCTGTCCTTTTTTTGCTTCCCCTTCTACTCAAGAGAAGCCTTATAGAAAGCAAAGGATTAAATGTGACATTAATGCATAAGTCTACATAATTTTTTTCCTTTTTTTTTAAATATTTTATTTATTTATTTGACAGACAGAGATCACAAGTAGGCAGAGAGGCAGGCAGAGAGAGGGGAGGAAGCAGGCTCCCTGCTGAGCAGAGAGCCTGACGTGGGGCTCGATCCCAAGACACTGGGATCATGACCTGAGCTGAAGGCAGAGGCTTTAACCCACTGAGCCACCCAGGCGCCCCAAGTCTACATAATTTTTAAAAAAAACAAAACATTTACAAACTTGAGGCTTTAATTATGATTAGTAATTAACCATTGGTGATTTACTTCACAACCAGTTATAGTATGCCAGAGTATCCTAACACATACTGGGAATCAGGAAAAACAGGAGTGACTAGAGATTTTATTGTTTATAAGATTAATTAATTTAATGGAAGTTATGCTCTGGATATGTGACTCTGACTTTGTACAGAATGGACTGGCTTGGATTGAGAAGAATTTGGCAATCTAAATAGATGGGCCAAAAGACTGAATCAGGCTGATGGCGGTGAATACAGAAAAGAAGGAAGATATAAAAATAAGACTCTAAATATGGACAATAAGGAGCAGTCCATTAACGACAAATAAGGGTTCAGGTAGTTTCTGAGGGTACGTTGCTGACAGCATCATAGTCAACAGATATAAGGCAGTTAGAAATAGCAGACAGTTGGAAGATTTCCAGGGTTAAATAACTGAATAACATAGAGACAGAGATGGCCTTTTGCCAGGATCACATTTAGTTTTAAATCTGGAGGGAGAGACATAACTGTAATTGGAAGGTAATAGTTATAGAAATATATGAAAGCAACAACAAACAAAAAGAAAAGAAGCAGCCTGGGGATTAATTATTGACCTAAATTACTTATATCTAATTAATGTATTTATTTAAAATAAAGAGAAAGAGGGGAAAAAGGATGTCAAACGAGCCCTGGGAAAAAAAGAACAAGCATAATATATTTCAAAATAATCCAAGGTAAAATAAATCTAGGACAAAGGAAAAAGAAAACCTATCAATGGCTGCAGAAATGATAAAGATTATGGAATGATAAAAAGCCATCATATTCATCAATTAAGTTGTTACTATAATATTTGGAAAATCTGAGAGCAAATAATAATTGAAAAAGTATTTTATGTGCCAGAATTTTAAGTTATAAGTACATGGAAAAAGAAAGAAAATGTATTATTAAATATAAATAACTCTTGAATCTATGGTTTTTAAGCCTGAGTATAGATGATGGAAAACAGGTGAGCATTAAGGAATTAATAGAGGGCAAGGATATTAAATACTGCAAATATCACATAAAAGAAGGAAAGAAATGGAGCTGTAGCTTGATAATTCCATTGTTTTTCTATGCATATGTATAATTTGATGGGGAAAAAAGTCTTCTCTTAAACAAAATTCATTATCTAGGTTAGGCCTTTTACTTATGTCTGATGTATTACTCGTGTGACATGGAATCAGGACCAGCTAAGTAATCTGCAAGGCCCACTGGGAAATGAAAACATGAGTCTCCTTGTTAAAACAGTACTGAAAATTTCCAAGCAGTGAGAAAAGACCATTGGAAGCAGCTCAGGATCCTGTTGAGTGTTGGGTTCTACAGAGGCTATATGTCTATGAAGCTAGCCCCACATGGAATTTATTTTATCAGCACATTATTTCTTTACAGATTCTGTTGCTGGTTCTTCTCTTTCTTCACCCCTTTATTCTGGGATGTGTAGGAGCTTAGCTGTGCCTTCTCTATCTACATTCACTCTATGGAACACCCACTCAGTATCGTCATCTGGCAAACCATCAATATGTAATCATTCTATCTCCATGCCGGGTTTTTCTCCAAACCACAATCCCATATACAGACTGCCCAATCTACCTCTCTATCTGGCTATCTAAAAGACATTTCAAATGCAATGTCCCAACTCACAGCAATAAATAAATAAACAAACAAAAACAAACAAACAATTCTTTCCATTTTATATACTCTCTTAATCCATGAATTCTAGGGCCTAAATTTGAAAAAATGCATCCAGACTTTAAATGTTTCTTATTATGCCCAGTTTCCACTCTGGTTGGAAACACCATCATTTCTTTCCCAGATCACTGCAACAGTTTGCTAATTGAACTCTTTTCTTTCTACCCTTGTCCTCCTCAGACTATTCTCAACAGACTAGCCAGAATGATTCTGTTAAAGCGTAATTCAGATGAAATCACTCCTCAGTGTCCTGAAAATAGCTCCTTATCCATCTCACAGTAAAAGGTGAAGTCCTTAAAATGCCTTCAAATTCTGTGAGATCTGACCTCTTGTTACTTATATCTTTTTCTACTCTCCAGTTATGTCTCATCCTGTCCAGTCATACTGGCTTGCTTCCCACACAGGAAATACTCTTTCAGGATAAATGCATGATCCGTACCTCCTCCTTCTGACAGAGATCTGTCAAATCTCACATTCTCAAGGAGGTCTATCCTGATTCTCTCATGTAAAACTGCAACAACTGCTTGAACTTCATCTCCCCATACTCTGTCTCCCTTGTTCTGCCCTTTTTTTTCCTCACAATTTTTTCATAGCCCTTATCATATTGCAAAATGCTGCATAATTTTTTTTTACCTCTTTTCCTCTACTAACATGAAAACACCACTAAGACAGAGATCTTTATTCCCTATTACATATGAAACATCTAATACATCTATGTGCATCTGGCACATAGCAGGCACTCAATAAACCATTGTTGAATGAATGGATCATTAAATAAGTGAATAAATGAAAGAAAATATATGTGCTACACAGCTTAACACTGTGTAGTATTGTAAAATGAGCAATTAGAAGTAAATAAATCCTGTCACACAGTGAAACGCTGCTAGGTAATAAGCAACATGATATAACTAAAATATTCCATTTTATTTGTGGTATTTATAGTAATGACAGTCATAAAATGCACACTTATTGGGGGATATGAAGTAAATTTAATTTAGTTCTATGTTAAATGTTTCTCACTCTGTCCTTTCATTTCCAATAACTTAAATATCAATAAATGTATTTCCTTACGGGTATTATTTCTAACATTTAAAATTCTGACCTCCAAAACAACAGGAATTGATTAACATTTAACAACATGGAAATGTGAAGAAATGAGAAAATTAAGTATTACACCTCATAACTCAGAGCTTATGGCTTAGTTTTAATGCATCATGTAAAGGCTTTAGACTTCATATAATCTATTTAAAATGTGTGCTCTTACACACTGGGGTGGCAGAAAAGAAGGAAGTATACAAATAACTCAATTTAATCCCATTCAAAGTCTTAGTGTCCACTGGAGTTGTATGCAAATAAACAGAAAAAATTTCATAATCTCTAATCATTCTCATTTAGACAACAATAGAAGCCAAGCATTCACTGCTTGAATGACATTTTTGCCTGATTTTATATCATCCACTATATAATGTGGTTTGAAAAGGCGAATCATGAGTTTGAGGAAAATGGGAATCAGAATAATATAAATTTTTATAAATATGGAATTAGAGATGCTACTATCAAAATGATTCTTTTAAAAATACAAATCTGATTTTGCCAGTACTCTGCTGAATGTCCTGCAGTGGCTCCCTTTGACAAAGGAGAAATCAAAGCTAAAGTCCTTAAAATGCTTCACTGTGCTACATGATCAGGCCCTCCCCACTTCTCACCTTATTTCTACCCTTCCCTCTTTGTCTTCTCCCGTTCCACCAACCCTCTTAATATTCCTTTAGCACAACAGACACTATGATCCTTTTGATTATGGTCCTTTTCCTATTAACACTCTACTTTTCTAACCTCTTCATGAACTCATGAATATACAAACACATAAACATGCATTTAACACCAGCTTAATGATAAAACCCTAGAAATATCCCCAACAACATAAAGAATAAAACGGAACTGTTCACCATCACCACTATTACTACAAATTGCTATGGAAGTGCTAGCCAACTTAATTGTGCATGCCATTTGTCCCTTCCTCCACCACATACACCTATGCATTTAATTTATAGCTACTTGAAGATATTTACTTAAAAATCTGACAGTATTACATTCAAAACATCTCTAGGAAGTTGATATTTTTATAAATCAAGTCAGCAAACATCAAAAATTTTCTGAACTCTACTAGTACTTTTAAAGAAAATACACTAGATGTTACTGAATAAACTTTAGAAATGAATATTTATATGAAAAAAACTAAATTCCCCATGAAGGAACATAAAACAACACTTGAATAAAATAAGAGACTTTGATAAGAGAATTAATCGCATAAGGAGGTTAATTCTTGTTATTCATTCTGTCATGAAAATTTAATAACATCCCAGTCAAAATCTCCATCCTATAATCCTACAGATAATCTAAGGTGTAAAGATATGAGAATTGACATAAAAACATGCAAAAAATAAAAAGAGAGATGATCATGTGCTTTCCCTACCATATACTAGAATATATCATAAAACTACAATATTAAACATTTTATAATACTGAATTTTTATTCTTGAGTGTGTAAATTAGACTATTAAGAACACTTGCTGAAATTTTATTATCAGCAATTGTCAGCATTTTTTAAATTAAGTGGAGGCTTCAAGTATATAGTCATATCAGCAAATAATAAATAATTTACATTATTCTATCCAATTTTTATACTTCATTTCTTTCTCTTATGAAAATGAATTGGTTCATATTTTCAAAATTATTTAATAATAAAGCCAAAAATGTATAGCTCATATCTTGTTGCTAATATCTGAGAATACTTTTTTTTATGTTTCTCACTCTTAGAAAGAAAATATTGAGAATAGGCTCCAAATTGCCATGTCAGTAATAAGAATGTTAACATGACAAAGAAAAATATTTAGATAACTAAAGTGAGGAAATATTTAAGGGATATGAATATAGACATGGTTACACAAATGATATAGCTCCTAGTGTCAGAGCGACAATAAAAGAGAGTGCTCTAGAGATATGAGGTATGACAGCTACCTTGGTTTCTACTATTCCTTTTTTTATTCAATTAATTAACATATAGTGTATTATGTTTCAGAGGTAGAGTTTAGTGATTCATCAATTACATATAACACCCAGTGCTCATTACATCAAATGCCCTCCTCAGTGCCCATCACCCAGTTACCCTTCCCCCACCAGCTTTCCCTTCAGCAACCCTGTTTATTTCCTATTGTTGAGTCTCTTATGTTTTGTCTCCCTCTCTGATTTCATCTTACTTTATTTTTCCCTCTCTTACTCTATGATCTTCTGTTTTGTTTCTTAAATTCCACATATGAGTGGAATTATATGATAATTGTCTTTCTCTGATTGACTTATTTCGCTAGCATAATACCCTCTGGTTTCATCTGCATCATTGCAAATGGTAAGATTTCATTTTTTGATGGCTAATATTCTATGGTATATATTTTTTAATTTTTAGAGTGATTTTTTTTTTTTTTTGCATAAATGCAGTTAGTCAACATATGGTATATATATAGCACATCTTCTTTACCTATTTATCGGTCTATGGACATCTGGGCTCTTTCCAGAGTTTGGCTATTGTGAACCTTGCTGCTATAAACACAGGGTGTAGAAGGGGTGTAGAAGCCCCTCTGAAACACTATGTTTGTATCCTTTGGGTAGATTCCTAGTAGTGCAATCACTGGGTCAGAGGATAGCTCTATTTTTAACATTTTGAGAAACCTCCATATTGTTTCCCAGAGTGTCTATACTATCTTGCATTCCCACCAGCAGTGTAAGAGTGTTCTTCTTTCTCTGCATCCTCACCAATATGTGTTATTTCCTGACTTCTTAATTTTAGTCATTCTGATCAGTGTGAGGTGGTATCTCATTGTTGTTTTGATTTGTATTTCCCTGATGCTGAGTGCTATTGAGCATTTTTTCATGTGTCTATTGACCATGTGTATGTCTTCTTTGGAGAAATGTCTGTTCATGTCTTCTTCCCATTTCTTGATAGGATTAATTGTTTTCTGGGTGTTAGTTTTGGAATTTCTTTATAGATTTTGGATACTAGCTCTTTATCTGACAAGATATTTGTAAATATCATCTCTCATTCTGCCAGCTGTACTTTGGTTTTGTCAACTGTTTGCTGTGCAAAAGCTTTTGATCTTGATGAAGTCCCAATAGTTCATCTTTGCTTCTGGTTTTCCTGCAACAGTGTCTTAATTACAGAAAAACACATTTCATTTAAATATGACAAAGAGAGGGGCGCCTGGGTGGCTCAGTCATTAAAGTGTCTGCCTTCAGCTCAGTTCATGTTCTCAGGGTCCTGGGATCTGGCCCTGCATCAGGCTCCCTGCTCAGCAGAAATCCTGCTTCTCCCTCTCCCACTCCCTCTGCTTGTGCTCCCTTTCTTGCTGTGTATCTCTCTGCCAAATATATAAATAAAATCTTTAAAATAAATAAATAAATAAATGGAAGGGAAAGAAGTTGCAATTAAATCACATATAAAAAGACTAGAAGAATAAAAGGAAAGACTATCTAAATAATGTAGTAATAGTTGACTAAGGCATAATAGAAACATAGGGCCATAGGGGTGCCTGGGTGGCTTAGTCAGCTAAGCATCTGATTTCAGCTCAGGTTACGATCTAAGAGTCCTAGGATCAAGTCCCATATCAGGCTTCCCATTCAGTGGGAGTCTGTTTATTTCTGTCCCTCTGTCCCTCCCCCAACTTGTGATCTCTCTGTCTCTCTCTCTAAGTAAATTAAACCTTAAAAGAAAGAAAAATAAGGCCATAAAATATGTGAAGTATTCTTATTTAACCTTACTAAGTTAGATAAACAAGTTTTAAAGAACTATAGAAAAATTAAAAATGGAATAAATTAGAAATTTGAAAAGTCAAAATGATAAGACTGAATAATAGAGAACATTTGCTATTTATTTTCTATTTGCTCAGGAAACAAAAAGAAATATGTTATGGAAATTTTTTCCACAGAAAATATGGAAAAATATTTTAGAAATTAAGAGAAAACAAGAAGCTGCATTAAGTAAGGACAGGCATATTTGAAATTATGACAACAGAAAGAAAGGAAGAAATAAGAAAATAAACAGAGAATACAATAAAAAAGAATAAAGAGATGATCATTTTAGAAGGCAAAGAAGATGTAACATGGATATAATTGAAGTTCTCAGAGAAGAAAACCAACCAATATAGACATAGTTGAAATTCTAAGAGAAGAAAATGAAACAACAAAACAAATAGCAAAATATGTAATTTAAAAATATTACCCAAAGGAGAACTTGAACTTATATTTAGGAAGTGAAACTGAAACTGTGTAACTAAGAAAATCATCCTAGAATTGTTTAACCCAAAATATATTCTAGAAAAAGACCACTGTAGTTTGAATATAGAGAAAACAAACAAACAAATAAGTATCTTCAGACAACCATGCAAAAACAGTACCAAGTAAGGTTAAATAAAACATTGTATTTCCATCTGACTTACCAACTGCATCACATCTTAACACAATTGAACTTTATGTTTAAGAGGTCAAAGAAAAAAAAAGTGGTATAAAGATTTTGTTATAGGCAAAATTACTCTTCATGTATAATAGTTATAGAACAACTGTGAGTCTACAAGGCACCAACAAATTTTGTTCTTTTAAGTTTTCCTGAAGAAATCATTCAAGAATGAGCCTCAGATAACCAAGAATTGTTGACAGAAGTTTCAACCCAAAGTGCACTGGTGGGCATTGACATACTTAATTGTAGCTCCATAACCAGGTCACATGGATAAAAGTGACAGAATATTACATAAATGTTATATGGTCTGACAAAACATATAAACAATATCAAATATTAGGAAATAATGTAGAAAGGAATTCCTAATTCAAAATAAGCTTGCTGACTGATTTGGTGTGTTAACTGAAAATAAATAATGTCATTTGAAATTGGATGTTAATTTAGAAAAATAAAAAGAGAGTTAAGTTACAAATTAAACTCATGACCATCCAATAGTAGGAAACCAATCAACAGTATGTGATAAACAGGGAATTAACTGCATTATATTGGTAACCAATAGGATAAAAATACAAAAACTCCTAAATGCCAAAAGATATTAAAAACTAACTGATCATAAATAAAAGTGTTTAAGATCACATATCAAAAGTAAGACCAAATATATTAGTTGTATCAAAAAATGCAAGCAGGCTCAAAACAGCTATTAAAGGAAAAAATATTTTTTAACTAAATGCCAAAACCAACTATGTATATATTTTCTAAAACCAAAAGAAAGTTTTAAAATGATTGTATAAAAAAATTAAAACCATGGGGCACCTGGAGGCTCAGTCAATTAAGCATTTTACTCTTGATTTCGGCTCAGGTCATGATCTCAGGGTCATGAGATCGAGCCCTGCATTGGGCTCCATGCTGGGTATGGAGCTGTTAAAGGTTCTCTCTCTCTCCGTCTCCCTCAAACCCTTCTTACGTGCTCTCTCTCTCAAAAAATTAATTAATTAACTAATTAATTAACACCAATAACATAACAACTGTCCTAAAGCTAAAAATACCAAAGATTCCATTTAAAAGAGAAGCATGTTAATAATTAATAAATATTTCAAAATTCAAAACAAATCCAGTGGAATAATTTCATAGGATATAAAAGACGTGAAAACACAATTTATGGTAATATTTGTATAAATAGATGTTTAACATGAAACTCAAAGAATTCTTTTTAAAAGATTTTATTTATTTCAGAGAGTGAGAGAGAGAGAGAAAATGAGATGGGGGGAGGGTCAATGGGAGAGGCAGACTCCCCACTGAGCAGGGAGTCTAATGCGGGGCTTGATACCAGGACTCCAGGATCATGACCTGAGCCAAAACCAAATGATTAACTAACTGAGCCATCAGGTACCCAATTTTTCTTCTTTTCCATGCACAAGGAATACACTCAAAGATTGATATTATATTAGCCCACAAGAAAGTCATTATTAAATTTCAAAAGAAAAAAATGACATAAGCTGCATTTCTGACCATAATGAGATTAATGTCAAAATTATAAATACAGCAAAACCAAAAACAAACAATTTCAAGTAAGGCCTTCCACATGGAAATTTTAAAAACAGGCTAATGGGTCAAAAAGTAACATAAAGTGAAATTGCAATTGGCAGATGGAGATGTAGTAGGATTCTAAACTAGCCTGGTCCAATGAATATAACTAGATAACTATCAAATCATCCTAAATATCTGAGAAAATGACCTAAAAACGGACAGAACAAACTTCATAACTAAAGGTAGAGAAGAGGCCACATCAAAGAAAGTAGGAAGTATGGAGATGTGGCTTGGGAGAGAAAGGATCATGGTCGCCAAGGTGGGGAAGGAGCTACAGGTATAGACAAAGGTGTTAATTGGACTAGCACACAGAGGAGCAATAGAGAAAACGAATCCCCACAGCAACTGGCTTGGAAAGCAAGAGGGTCTAAACTTCATGAGTTCTTGCAACCAGCAGGGGTTAAAGCCTGGAGTTATAAAGGTCAGCAGGTATGTCTGAGATAGAACTCAGAGGGCATTCCACTGCTCCTGGAGAGAAGAAAGGAAAACAACTCCCAAACATATAGCATGGAAACAGCAGTCTGAAGAGTGCCTGGGGCACATAGGGGGAGGTTATTGGCTCATCTTGGAATATGTCCCAAAGAGATAGCTTCAAGGAGAGAGTCCTCCAGTAACAAAAGAACTAGCAGGCAACATTTTCCTCCTCTTCCCCTCAGTATAAGCAGAGGGCCACCCGCAGGAACTAACACAGTGCAGACACTCACTCCCTAACTTGCTTAGGCCTACTCCTGCCCCCACCCCCACCCCACACACATACTCTAGTGGAACTGCCCCTCCCAGTCATGCTTGCCTCAGTCCCAGTATAGTAGGCCCTCTCCCCTAGAAACTGGCCCAAACTCCTGCTCACACCACATCTCCCCACTCAAGAATTTTGCAGAGCCTCTGTTTCAGCAGTGGTGGCAACAGGTCTCACCTAACAGACCAGAGCACACCTAATTAAAATATACCACTTTCAGGCCAGGGACCAAACACTGCCAACAGGCAGAGAGAGCCTCTGCAGATGAATGGCCTGAAGGATAAAGTGGCCAGAACAAAACAGCAGAACATATGCAGCACACGTTTCAGAACACTCCCAGAAGTACCAGGCCCAGCAAACTGAGGACACTACAAGACAGGACACTACCAGATCTTTTTCATAAAGCCATTACTCTCAAAAACAGGAGATGTAGTCAGCTTTCCTAGCACATAGAAACAGGCACAGAGACTGAGACCAAAAGAGAAGACAGGGACATTTATCTCAAAGGAAAGAACAGGTCAAGGTCATGGCCAAAGATCTAAGCAAAACAGGTATTATTTACACGCCTGATAGAGAGTTTAAAGTTGTGATCACAGAAGAGACTCACTGCACTTGAGAAAAGAGTGGAAAACATGAGTGACACCCTTAATAAAGAGAATAGAAATAGAGAAAAGGAATAACAAAGAGAAAAGGAATAACACAGCAGAGATAAAGAGCTCAATAAATGAAATCAGAAACACACCTGATTGAATGAACAGAAGGCTAGAAGAAGCAGAGGAATGAATTACTGACCAAGAAGACAAAGGAATAGAAGGTAATCAAGCTGAACAAGAGAGAGAGAGCGAGAGAGAGAGAGAGAGAAAGAATTGTGTAGAACTAGAATAAATTAATAAATTTAGGGAACTCAGTGACACCATCAAACATGACACTCACATTATAGGAGTCCCAAAAGAAGAAAAGAGAGGAAAGGGGGCAGAGAGTTTATTAGACAAAATAATAGCTGAAAACTACCCTAATCTGGGGAAGGAAACAGATACCCAGATCCATGAGGCACAGAGAACCTCCAACAAAATCAACAAATGGAGACCCACACCAAGACACATTGGCAAAATTTAATTAAAAAAAAAAAAAGAACTAAAAAAAGAGAACTACAGGCCAATATCCCTGATGAACATAAATGCAAAAATCAACAAAATACTAGCAACCCAAGTTCAACAATACATTTAAAAAGAAACCATTTACCACAATCAAGTGGGATTTACTCCTGGGTTCAAGGGTGGTTCACTATTCATAAATCAATCAACAAGATATACTATATTAATAAGAGAAAGGATAAGAACAATATGATCATTTCAACAGACACATGAAAAGCTTTTTAAAAATTCAACATTGATTCATGATAAAAACCTTCAACAAAGTAGGTTTAGAAGGAACATACATCAACAAAATGAAGACCATATATGAAAAACTCACAGCTAACATCATCCTTAATGGGGAAAAATTGAGAGCTTGTCTCCTAGGAATAAACAAGGATATCCACTCTCACCACTTTTACTCAACATAGTACTAGAAGTCCTACCCACAGCAATCAGACAAGATAAAGGAATTAAAGGCATCAAAATCCATAAGGAAAATGTAAAACTTTAGCTATTTGCAGATGACATGACATATAAAGTAAAAACAATATATTCCACCAAAAATACTGCTGGAACTGATAAACTAATTCAGTAAAGTCACAGTGTATGAAATCAATGTACAGAAGTGTTGCATTTCTATATACCAATAATGAAGCAGCAGAAAGAGAAATTAAGAAAAAATCCCATTTACCGTTGCCTAAAAATAAGATACCTAGAAACAAACCTAACTGAAAAGGTGAAAGATATGTACTCTGAAAACTAGAAAACACTGATGAGAGTAATTGAAGATGATACCAAAAAATGGAAATACATTCCATGTTCATGGATTAGAAGAATGGATACTATTAAAATGTCTGTATTACCAAAAGCAGTCTACACATTTAATGCAATCCCATGAAAAACAATGTTTTTCATGGAACTAGAACAAACAATTCAAAATTTTTCTTTTAAAGATCTTATTTATTCACTCAACAGACAGAGCTCACAAGTAGGCAGAGAGGCAGGCAGAGATAGATAGGTGGAAGCAGGCTCCCCACTGAGCAGAGAGCCCAATGCAGGGCTCAATCCCAGGACTCTGGAATCATGACCTGAGCCGAAGGCAGAGGCTTAACCCACTTAGCCATCCAGGTGTCCCAACAATTCCAAAATCTGTATGTGACCACAGAAGACCCCAAATAGCCAAAGCAATCTTGTTAAACAACAACAACAACAACAACAACAAAACCAGAGCTAGAGGCATCACAATTCTGGACTTCAAGTTTTATTACAAAGTTGTACTGATCAAGACAGTATGGCACACACACACACAAAAAAAAATAGACACATAGATGAATAGAACAGAATAGAAAACCCAGAAGTGAACCCACAACTATGGTCAATTAATCTCTGACAAAGGTAAAAGGAATATCCAATGGAAAAATGTCTCTTCAAAAAATAGTGCTGGGAAAACTGGACAGCAAACTACAGAAGAAAGAAACTGGATCACTTTCTTACATTATAGAGAAAAATAAATTCAAAATGGATAAAAGCTATAAATGTGAGACTTGAATCTACAAAAATTCTGGAAGAACACAAGCAGTAACATTGGCCAGAGCAACATTTTTTTAAGATATGTTTCCTGAGAAAGGAAAAAAAGCAAAAATAAACTATTGGGACTACATCAAAATAAAATGCTTCTGCACCATGAAGGAAACAGTCAACAAAATTAAAAGGCAAAGTCCTGAATGGGAGATATTTGCAAAGGACATATCTGATAAAGGGTTAATATTCAAAATATATAAAGAACTGATAGACCTCAATATCAAAAAAACAAATAATCCAATTAAAAAATGGGCAGAAGACATGAACAGATATTTCTCCAAAGAAAACATACAGATGATGAACAGATACATGAAAATATGTTCATCACTTACCGTCAGGGAAACACAAACCTGTAATGAGGTATCACCTCACACCTGTAAAAATGGCTAACACCAACAACACCAAAAACAACAGGTGTTGGAAAGGATGTGCAGAAAGGGAACTCTCCTGCTCTGTTGGTGGGACTGCAAACAGGTTTAGCCACTATGGAAAATTGTATGGAAGTTCCTCAAAAAGCTAAAAATACAACTATCTTATGATCCAGAACTTATACTACTGGGTACTTCCCGAAAGAACGCAAAAATGCTATTTCAAAGGGATACATGCACCCTAATGTTTATAATAACATTATTTACATTAGCAGGAAGCATCCCAAATGTCCATGAATTGATGCATGAATGAAAAAAAAAGTGGTATACAATTGAATATTATTCAGCTGTAAAAAAGAGTGAAACCTTGCCATTTCCAATGACATGAATGGAGCTAAAGTGTATAATACAAAGTGAGATAAATCAGACAAAGAAAAATACCATATGATTTCTTGAAAGTGGCATTTAATAAACAAAATAAATGAGCAATGGGAAAAAGAGAAAAAGAGATAAATCGAGACCCAGATTTTTAATTATATGGAATAACTTGATGGTTACCAGAGGGGTGTTTGGGTGGGGGAAGGGATGGGTTAAATAGGTGATGGGGATTAAAATATGCACTTGTGATAAGCACCAAGTGAGGTACAGAATTGTTGAATCACTATATTGTACAACTGAAACTAAGATAATATTATATATTAATTAACTGGAATTAAAAACTTAAAATGCCAAAAAAAAGAGAAAAGAAACAAAGTGAAATTGCATAATTTCTTCAAAATAATGATAATAAAATAAAATGTATCTGATCTATGGGATTCAGTTAAAGTAGTGACTCAATAACTTTTCATGGGATTAAGTTAGCTAAATAGAAACAAACAAGCAAACAAAAAAAAAAGTAACTCATATGGTCCCCAAACAGAACAAATTAGCTAAACCAAAAGAAAGCAAGATAAGATAATTGTATTAATAGCAAAAATTAACATTACAAAAAGGAAAGAATTGAAACTAACAAATAAATCAAAAGCATGATTCTTTGAAAATAAACAACCAAAAAATGCAAATTAGTAGCCATCCTTATTTTTAAAAAGAGAGAAGCAGAGATACAAAAGGAGAAGGTAGAAGAGATATCAATCACAGAAAACCTTTTTAAAAAATTCATTAATAATTGCTGGGAGAAACTCTATGCAAATATACTTGAAAAAACTGAATAAGGTGGATGTATTCCTAGAAATATAATTTTACCCTCATTGATTTACATTCAATAGAAAAATACTAAACTATCCATTTTCCATAAAAGAAAAAGAATTTTCCAAATGTCTACTCAACAAAAAAGGAATCAGACCCAATGGCTTTTATGTGGTTATTCTAAAAAACATAAATATCAGATAATTGATGACAACAGACCCAATTCAGAGCACTAAAGAAGAAATAAGCATTCTGAAGAAAGTACTACAGACAAATCTCCCTTATGTATACTGAAGCAAAAAAATACAAAAAGTACTGGGAAATAAAATCCAATGAAATGTTAACTGAATGATTCATTTTGACTCACTAACATGTCTGTTTGGAATACAGAGGTAACTTAATATTATGAAATATATTAATATAATTTGCTAAATTAATAAAAAGAAAATCATACAATTTTCTACATTGAAGGCAAAGAAAGCATTTGACAAGATATTTTCATGGTTGAAAACTAAACAAAAGAGTTAAAGATTTTAGGTCCAAGGTGGCAGTGCAGGAAATTCCTGAACTCACCTCACCCCATAGAAACACCAAATCTATAGCTATATATAGATCCCTACCTTCTGAAAAAGATCCAAAACTGAGTGAGATATTCTCCAGAATGAAGGATAAAAGGTCTGGATGTGACAGCTAAGAGATGCAGAATCATAGCCTTATACAAAACAAAACAAAACTAAACCACCCCGGGGCGGGATCCCACCAAACAGGTGCTTCTCCAGGAAGAGTGAGGGATTGGTGCCCCACATTAGGCAATTTAGCTTGAACACATGGCTTAGAAATCCAATGTGGCTGATGTGTAGGGGTACCAAAGTGCTAAAAAGGAAATTAAGATTCCCGTTTTGGAGGGTTCATATGTAGTCTTGTTTACCTTGAGATTCAGGGGGGGGAAAGCAGTTTGAAAAGCATCTAGATAATATGTGAGAAAGATTCTGTTTGCTTATCTGGGGGCATCAGCTGGGAAGCCAAAGGACAATTGAGATGCTCTCCAAAGACAGGCACTGGCAGGCACCAGTGATGAACACTAAGTATAGCCTAATAGCACAAGCAGGTGAACTTAGATGTGGCACCCTTCCACCACATTGCTGGAACTGGCAAGAGTGAACAGTTGAAGCACTTGCTGAGGCCAAAGAGCACAGACAGTTGCAGCACTCTCCTGATCCTTGGCTAGGTTAGGTAAGCACAAAAGTTCATTGAGTCCTTTTGATCACAGCCTAAAGCTAGCATTCACCCACAGAAAATGCACTCTGCATCAGTGAATCCAATGGGTACATGTATTCAGGACATTTTCCTACTGCCTTTCTGAAGTCAACAAATATCCCCTGCTCCCTACACTCGCCAACAGCCTTATAGACATGCTTAATCCACACAGGATACACCCCAGGATGGGATGGCCTAGCCTGGGTAGCAAACAGAACTTTATGTCTATAACAATCAAAAAGACAGTTCTTTAAAAACAAGCAAACAAACAAAAAACAGTTCTTGGCAGGCCACCACCCTCAGGGCACTACACACAGACAGTATACTCAACACTATCTAGGTTTTCCTGTGTAAAAGGTCTATTTATTTAGCTTGGAAGTTCAGTCTGAGGGATACACTTCAGGTTTTCCAGACATCAAGAGTCTAAGGAGGAACCTGCAGGGAATCTAAGAAGGGAGACAACATCCTTGGCCTTACTACAGCTAGAGGAAACTTCCCAGAAAGGAACTTATCCATTCATTTGGTGCTCTGACTTTTGCAACTGTCACCCAGGAGACACCTCCAGATGTCCTGGTCTGCAAGCCAGCAGAGATTATGATTACAGCCCCACAGGATGGTATATATTTGCATACTTTAAAAGCAGCTGCCTGAAAGTCTGGTTTCCAATCAGCCTGAAACTAGGTGTTAAATGAGATTCCTCCGTTTGGATCACTGACAAGTCTTGGCAAACCCTAAACAATGGGGCATATCAAGAATAAATCAAGCAGTTTAGACAATCACAAAGGCTCAAAAGACAATCAAGAGCTAGGGCAAGATTAAATGAGAAGGACTATCATATACAAAGGCCACTCTTTCAAAACTGAGGGAGGCAGCTGTTTTGCCTAATACATAGAAACAAACACATGAAATCAAGTAAAATTAGGAAATACAAATATGTACCAAACAAAATAAAATGATACAATTTCAGCTAAAAAACTTAATGATACATATAGGTTATCTGCCTAATAAAGAATTCAAAGTAATAGCCACAAAGTTGCTTAATGAACTCAAGAGAGAGTGAATAAATAAAGTAAAAACTTCAACAAAGAGACAGAAAACATAAAGTACCAAAGAGAACTCACAGAGCTGAAGCACATAATGACTGAACTGAAAAATAAACAAGGGTTTCAATAACAGACTGGATGAAGCAGAGCAAACCAGTAAGTTGGAAGACAAAGAAATGGAAATCAGCCAAACAGAGCAGCTAAAAGAAATAATAATAATAATAATAATAATAATAATAATAATAATAAAGGTAATTAAGGAACATTAAGAACATCAGTAGAATAACATTCACATTATGGGGTTAAAGAATGAGAAGAGAGAAAAAAAAAAGGTGAAAACATTATTCGAGGAAATAATGGCTGAGAACTTCCTATACCTAGGGAAGAAAACAGATATCCAGATCCAGGAAGTTCAGAAAAATGCCAAGAAGATGAACCTAAAGAGAACTACACCAAGACACATTACAATTAAAATGTCAAAAGTTACAAAGAATCTTAAAAGCATCGAGAGAAAAACAAGTTGTTACATGTAAGGGAACTCCTTTAATACTACAAGCAGACTTTTCAGCAGAAATGTTGCAGACTGGAAGAGAGTGGCATGATATATCCAAAGTGCTGAAAGGAAAAAGATTCAACCAACAGTACTCTAGTTGGCAAAGTTACCACTCAGAAGTGAAGGAGAGATCAAGAAAAACTGACAATACAAAAATAATAAGGTATTTTCACATCCCACTTACATAGATGAATAGATCATCCAGACAGAAAATCAATAAGGAAATGCCAGCCTTAAATGACACATTAGACCAGATGGACTTAATAGATTTTTAACTTAACTGTTTTTTTTAATACAGAACCTTCCATCCAAAAGCAGCACAATATATTCTTCTCAAGTACAGATGGGACATTCTGCAGGATAGATGACATGTTAGGCCACAAAACAAGCTCATAAACTCAAGAAGACTGAAATAACATCAGACACATTTTCAGACCACATTGGTACAAAACTAGAAATCATTATAAGAAGAAAACTGGATAGACTACCCATATGTAGCAATTAAACCATGGTACTGAACAACTACAGAAATATCAAAGAAGAAATAAAAAATGTATACAGATAAATGAAAATAGCAGTATGATATTAAAAATCTATGAGATGTAGCAAAAATATTTCTAAGAGGAGCATTCACAACAATATAGTTCTACCTCAAGAAACTACAAAAATATCAAATAAATAATTTAACTTTGCACTAAAGAAACTAGAGAAAGGAATAAATGAAAAGCAAAGTTAGTAGGAGCAAATAATAAAGATCAGAGAAAAATAAATAAAACAGAGACTACAAAGACAGTAGCAAAGATCAACAAAATGAGAAAATTATAATTGATAGCAAAGAAATACAAAGGATCGTAAGAGACTACTATGAATAATTATATACCAACAAACTGGACAACTGAAGAGAATGGATCAGTTCCTAGAAATTCACAATCTTTCAACACTGAATCATGAAGAAATTTTAAAAAAATCTGAATAAAAAATTACTGGCAAGGAGACTGAATTAGTAATGAAAAATCTTTGAACAAACAAAACACCAGGACCACATGGCTTCACTGGTAAATTCTATCAATCATTTAAAGAAGATTTAATAGCTATACTTCCCAGATTCTTCCAAAAAGTTGATAAGGAGGAAAAGATTTCAAACTCACTGTATGAGGCCAGTATTATCCTAACAGCAAAACCAAAAAAGGATCTCACAAAAAAAGTAAAATTATAGGTCAATATCCTTGATGAACATAGATATAAAAACACTTAACAAAATATTAACAACTATATGGTAACAATATAACAACAATATATGGACTTCAACAATATATTAAAAGGATCATAAACCATGATCAAGTGGGATTTATTCCAGAGATGCAAGTATGGTCCAACATTTGCAAATTAATTCATGTGATATAGAACATTAACAAAATAAAAGATAAAAATCATACGACCATCTCAATAGATGGAGAAAAAGCATTTACAAAATTCATCATCCAGGCCAGATAAGACAAACTCACAGCTAATATTATACTCAATGATGAAAAGATGCAAGTTTTTCCTCTAAGATCAGGAACAAGACAAGGATGCCTATTCTCATCAATTTTATTCAATACAGTACTGAAGTCCCAACCACAGCAACTGGGCAAGCTAAACAATAAAAGGCATAAAAATTGGAAAAGAAGTAAAACTGTCACTCTTTGAAGATGACATGATACTATGTGGAAACCCTAAGCATTTCACCAAAAGACTGTTACAACTAATAAATGAATTCACTAAAGTTGAAGAATATGAAGTTAATGTACAAAATCTATTACAGGGGTGCCTGGGTCGCTCAGTGGGTTAAAGCCTCTGCCTTCGGTTCAGGCCATGATCTCAGGGTCCTGGGATCGAGCCCCGCATTGGGCTCTCTGCTTAGCAGGGGGCCTGCTTCCACCTCTCTCTCTCTCTGTCTGCCTCTCTGACTACTTGTGATCTCTGTCTGTCAAATAAATAAACAAAATCTTAAAAAAAAAAGAAAAAATTGCATTTTTATGCAATAATATATAACAAGCAGAAAGAGAAATTAAGAAAACATCCCATTTGCAATCAGATGAAAAATAATAAATACCTAGGAATAAATTTAACCAAGGATGCTAAAAAACCTGTGCATGGAAAATTATTAGACATGGACAAAAGAAACTGAGGAAGGATCAAATAAATGGAAATATATTCCATGTTCATGGATTGGAGAAATTAATGTTGTTAAAACGTCCATACTACTCAAAACAATAGATTCAATGTAATCCCTATCAAAATTCCAAAGCAATTTTTCACAGCACTAGAACAACCCATCCTAAAATTTGTTTGGAGTCACAAAGGCTCCAAATATCCAAAATAATCCTGAGAAAGAACACAGCCAGAGATATCACAATTCCCTTATTTCCAGCTATACCACAAAGCTTAGTAATCACTACTGTACAGGACAGTAGTGGCATAAAAACAAACACATAGATGAATGAAACAGAATAGAGAAACCAGAAATAAACCCACACATACATGGTCACTTGATTGATGACAAAAGAGGCAAGAATGGGGACAAGACAATGGTGGGGGGGGGGGAGACAGTCTCTTCAATAAATGGTGCCAGGAAAACAGGAGAGCAACATGAAAAAGAATGAAATTAGATCACTTATTAACCATAAGAGACTATGGACTCTGAAAAACAACCTGAGGGTTTTGAAGGGTCAGGGGTGGGAGGTTGGGGCAACCTGAGGGTTTTGAAGGGTCAAGGGTGGGAGGTTGGGGGAACAGGTGGTGGGTAATGGGGAGGGCACGTTTTGCATGGAGCCCTGGGTGTTGTGCAAAAAGAATGAATACTGTTACGCTGAAAAAATAAATAAAATGGAAAAAAAAAACAAAAACAATTAACTCAAAGTGGATTAAAGACTTGAATATAGGTACTGAAATCATAAACATCTAGAAGAAATCATAAGTAGTAAGCTCCTTGACATTGGTCTTAGTGATTTCTTTTTTTTTTAAATCTGACTCCACAAGCAAGGAAAACAAAAGCTAAAATAAACAAATGGGACTACATCAAACTAGTAAGTTTATGTGCAATGAAGTAACCCATTTCTCCATATCCTTGCCAACACTCTTACATTGTTGGTGGGAATGGAAACTAGTGCAGCCACTTCGGAAAACATTATGGTAGTTCCTCAAAATTGATAGGTTGAAAATACCCTACAACCCAGCACTCAACACTACTGGGTATTTACCCTAAAGATACAAAGGTAGTGACCTAAAGGGGCACGTGCACCTGTATGTTTATAGCAGCAATGTCCACAATAGCCAAACTATGGAAAGCACCTAGATGTCCATCAACAGATGAATGGATCAAGAAGAAGTGATTTTATATATACATATATATATATATATATGTGTGTGTGTGTATGTATATATATTTGTGTGTGTGTATATATACACACACACACACTATGCAGCCATCAAAAAAAGAAATCTTGCCATTTGCAATGATGTGGATGGAACTTGAGGGGATTATGCTAAATGAAATAGGTCAATCAGAGAAAGACAATTATCATATGATCTCTCTGATATGAGGAATTTGAGAGGCAGGGCAGGGGTTTGTGGGGGGAAGGGAGGGAAAAATGAAACAAGACGGGACTGGGTAGGGAGACAAACCATTAGAGACTCTTAATTGCAGGAAACAAAGAGAGGGTTGCTGGAGGGTTGCGGGGAGGGTTAGGGTGGCTGGGTGATGGACAGTGGGGAGGGTATGGGCTATGGTGCATGCTGTGAACTGTGTAAAACCGATGATTCACAGATCTGTACCCCTGAAGCAAATAATACATTATATGTTTAAAAAAAAAAAAAAGAAAGAAACCCATCAACAAAACAAAAAGGCAACATATTGAATGGAAGAAGATATTTTCAAATCAGATATCCAATAAGGTAATAATATCCAAAATATATAAAGATCTCATACAGCTCAATAATGATAACAAAAATGTAATTTAAAAAATAAGCAGAAAAAAATAGCGGATCTGAATAGACATTTTTCCAAAGAAGACATACATGAAGTGGAGAAAAGACGACACGTGAAGAGATGCTCGTTACAGTACTAACCATCAATTAAATGAAAATCAAATCACAATGGGATATCACCTTACACCTGTCAGAATGACCATTATCAAAAAGAGAAGAAATAACAAGTGTTTGTGAGGATGTGGAGAAAGGGAACCTTCATGCACTATTGATAGAAATGTAAATTGGTGCAGTTACTATGGAAAACAGTACAGAGCTTCCTCAAAAGGTTAAAAATAAATCTACTATATGCTCCAGCAATTCCTCTCTGGGTATCTATACAAAAAATAAAAATACTAATTTCAAAAGATATATACATCCCTATGTTCACTGCAACATTATTTACAATAGTCAATATATGTAATCAATCAAAGTATCCATTGATGGATGAATGGATAAAGTATCCATTGATGGAATATATATACTACTCAGCCATAAAATAAAGAAATCTTGTTATTTGTGACAACATGGAGGGACTTTGGGGGTATTATATTAAGTAAAACAAATCAGACAAAGACAAATAGTGCATGATTTCACTTATATGTGGAATCTACAAAAACAAAATCTAGGCTGCTAAGTACAGAAAAGAGATGCTAATTGTCATAGGTGAGGGTTAGGATGGCAAAAGGAATGAAGGGGATTAGGAAGTACAAACTTCTAGCTATAAAATAAAGAATCATGGGGTTGTAAGGTATAGTTTGGGAAATAGTTATTATTGTATTAGCTTTCTAAGGTGACAAATCATAACCAGACATTATGTTGACCATCTTGAAATATAATGAATGTCAAATAAGTATGTTGTACTCCTAAAACTAATAAATGTCTATTATACCTCAATAAAAAAATCTTTAAAAAAGAGGAATAACTTGATATTTCATTAACATAATGTGTGTATCTCAGCTCCAAAGCATATATTTTACTTGTGTAACAATATTAAAGATATCCAATAAAATCATGCACAAGACTTGGGTACCCACTATCTTCACAACTATTTAACCCTGCTTTGCAAGAATTAGCCAAAGGATCTATTTGCAGGTTCCTTGACTATGTACTTGGAAAATCCATAAATAACAATAAAAGGTTATTTTAAGATTTGGAAAAACAGCAGGATATTAAATATAATGATATCAATTATCTTCAAATATAAGATAAATAATAAAATAATTTAAAAGGCACATTTCAATTAAAAAATGAATACATAGTCATAAATCCTAATAAGAAACTTCTAAAACACTTTTGAAAATCATAGAAGGTAGATTTAAACAACTAGAAAGATATACCTAGGTCCTGGAAAAGAGGACCTGATAATACAAAAATGTCAATTTTCCTTAATTTATAACTTCAGCCTGATACCAATATCATCACTTTGGTTTTTCCAGGTTTTAAAAAGTTCATTATGAATCTCAAATGAAAAAAAAAAAAAGAAACCAAGAATACTTAGTAAACTGAAAAACAAGAATACAGTGTGTGTGTGTATGTGTATATGTTTGTGTGTGTTTTGTAAGGGGTAATCATACCAACATTCAAACATATTTACTTTGAAACCTCTGTAATTAAGTCATTGTTGAGATTGGTACTTGAACAGGAGAACAGTCCAATGGAATAGAATAGGAAATCCAGACATAGACTTAATGAATATATAAATGTAGTACATCATTAAAACAAGCATCAAACAGTGGATCCATTTTGCTATTGAATGTGGTTTGGTTTTCCTTTAATTCACTGAAATACATGTGATTACATTTTATCTGTTCCATGGGAACATTTTTCTGTGAAGAACATAGTGTTCTTCATAGGTAATGTTTATCTTCCTTCTTTCTTTCATTTCTCTTCCTTCCTTCCTTCCTCCCTTCCTCTTTCCCTCCCTTCCCTCTCCTCTCTTTTCTTCTCTGACTCTGTCTCTCTTTCTTTGTCCTCATTTACACACACACACACACACAACACACACCTTCTCTATCTCCCTCTTTTTTCTATATTTGAGTAGAATTCATGATTCATTTTGATTACTCTTGCTTTACATGTGAGGAATAAGTTAAATTCATGCTTCAAACATGTAAAAAGTTTTATTACTGATGATGAGTGTGAGATCTCTTCTCACATGTCTGTCAATACGTTTCTTTTCTAACGTCTACCACCAACAGAGTTTAATATAAGCAAGTCTTAGCTTCACGATTCCTTGTTCAGCACCTACCTCCTACACTTGTGCTTTGAACCAAAGCAATTACAAACTCTTACCATCACCCTGAGAACCCCACTGCCACTGTTGCAAATAAGAAATACTTGTTCTGTACTGAGGGTATGTCAAGATTTAAATGTCTATTTGCATGGCTTTTCATGAGAACTCTAGTCAAGAGTGTCAGTTCACTATAATGTATCAAAACATTATCATCATTGTTGACCATCATTGCTTTTGGAAGACCCAACTCCTATTTTCTGTTTTGTGTTTTCAAGTATTTCTTAATTTCTTTTCAAAGATGAATTTGGTGTTAGTTCCAATTTTTTTTCTGTTTTTCATGATGTCCATATAATGAAGGGGAGGATGTTTATATTTACTTTATATTTTTTTAAGTAGAAATTCCCATTCCAAAAAATTTTTAAAGCATGTATTGAAGTACCTTATAATAATTTTAATCTCAAATTGAAAACAAAATTCTTCTCAAGTCTGAGCTTCAGAAGAGGAAGGTATGGGCCATTTTATTATTTTCAAATGTGGCAATAAAGTTGTGCAAAGTACAAAAGGAGTCTTCAAAATAAGACCCACTGAAACCCTGGTTCTAATAAACTTAAAAATGTATACCATAACACTTTAGTAGTTTCACAGGTGGGAAAAAGACGTGAAGCGTTTCCATTATTTACCACAGCCAATTTTATCTGCATCAAGCCATATGGTTTGGGAAACTGGGAGTTCCAACAGAATCTAGAGTAAAATTTAACAGTACTATTGAAAACAGAGTAAATTGAAGAGTTTGTAAGCCATTCTAAGAAACAGATGTATTTTTTTTTCTTTTCTCTCCCCTTTTAAGAAATACTATACTAATATTTTAAAATGGTATGTACAGAAGATGGCGGAGAAGTAGCAGCCTGAGACTACATCAGGTAGCAGGAGATCAGCTCGATAGCTTATCTAAACATTGCAAACACCTACAAATCCAACGGGAGAGTGAAGAGAAGAAGAACAGCAACTCTAGAAACAGAAAATCAACCACTTTCTGAAAGGTAGGACTGGCGGAGAAGTGAATCTAAAACGACGGGAAGATAGACCGCGGGGGGAGGGGCCGGCTCCCGGAAAGCAGCGGAGCAACGGAGCACAAAATCAGGACTTTTAAAAGCCTGTTCCACTGAGGGACATTGCTCCAGAGGCTAAACCAGGGTGAGGCCCACGCGGGGCCAGCGTGGCCCCAGGCCCCGCAGGGTCACAGAAGGATCGGGGGTGTCAGAGTGTCGGAGAGCTAGCAGGTATTAGAACGGAGAAGCCGGCTGCAGAGACAGAGCCGAGGACTGAACTCTCAGCTCGGGGTTACCTTGAACTGGTTGCGGGCTGCGTGAGCTCGGAGCGCGGCTAGAGGCTGGGGATACGGGAGTGATTGGGTGCTGTCCTCTGGGGGAGCACTGAGGAGTAGGGCCCCAGGCTCTCGGCTCCTCCGGGCCGGAGACTGGGAGGCTGCCATTTTCATTCCCGTCCTCCGGAACTCTAAGGAAAGCGTTCAGGGAACAGAAGCTCCCAAAAGCGAACCTGAGCGGATTACTTAGTCCGGCCGCCGGTAAGGGCGGTGCAATCCCGCCTAGGGCAAAGACACTTGAGAGTCACTACAACAGGCCCCTCCCCCAGAAGATCAACAAAATATCCAGCCAGGACGAAGTTCATCTATCAAGGAGAAAGCAGGTTCAATTCCTAAGACAGCAGAGCAATTCCAGAGGAGGAGAAAGCAAAGCACGGAACTCATGGCTTTCTCCCCATGATTCTTTAGTCTTGCAGCTACTTCAATTTTTTTTTTCTTTTTTCAATTTTTTTTTCTTTTTTCTTTTTTCTTCTTCTGCTAAATTTTTTAAAACTTTTACCCTTTTCTTTTTTAACGTTTTTTGACTAGTTCATCTAAATATATATATTTTTTTCTTTCTTTTTTATATTTTTTTATTTGTTTTATTTTTTAAATTTTTTTTCCTTTTTTTTTTTCCTTTTTTTTTTCAGAACCTGTTTTTATCCCCTTTCTCCCCCTCACAATTAGGGGTCTCTTCTGATTTGGTTACAGCGCATTTTTCTGGGGTCTTTGCCACCCTTTTAGTAGATTATTTGCTCCTTCATATCCTCTTATCTGGACAAAATAACAAGGCGGATAAAATCACCACAAACAAAAGAACAAGAGACAGTACCAAAGGCTAGGGACCTAATCAACACAGACATTGGTAATATGTCAGATCAAGAGTTCAGAATGACGATTCTGAACATCCTAGCCGGGCTCGAAAAAGGCATGGAAGATATTAGAGAAACCCTCTCTGGAGATATTAAAGCCCTTTCTGGAGAAATTAAAGAACTAAAATCTAACCAAGTTGAAATCAAAAAAGCTATTAAAGAGGTGCAATCAAAAATGGAGGCTCTCACTGCTAGGATAAATGAGGCAGAAGAAAGAATTAGTGATATAGAAGACCAAATGACAGAGAATAAGGAAGCCGAGCAAAAGAGGGACAAAGAGCTACTGGACCATGAAGGGAGAATTCGAGAGATAAGTACACCATAAGACGAAACAACATTAGAATAATTGGGATTCCAGAAGAAGAAGAAACAGAGAGGGGAGCAGAAGGTCTATTGGAGAGAATCATTGGAGAGAATTTCCCTAATATGGCAAAGGGAACAAGCATCAAAATACAGGAGCTGCAGAGAACCCCCCTCAAAGTCAACAAGAATAGGTCCACACCCCGTCACCTAATAGGAAAATTTACAAGTCTTACTGACAAAGAGAAAATCCTGAAAGCAGCCCGAGAAAAGAAGTCTGTAACATACAATGGTAAAAATATTAGATTGGCGGCAGACTTATCCACAGAGACCTGGCAGGCCAGAAAGAGCTGGCATGATATATTCAGAGCACTAAACGAGAAAAACATGCAGCCAAGAATACTCTATCCAGCTAGGCTATCATTGAAAATAGAAGGAGAGATAAAAAGCTTCCAGGACAAACAAAAACTGAAAGAATTTGCAAACACCAAACCAGCTCTACAGGAAATATTGAAAGGGGTCCTCTAAGCAAAGAGAGAGCCTAAAAGTAGTAGATCAGAAAGGTACAGAGACAATATACAGTAACAGTCACCTTACAGGTTAATAATGGCACTAAATTCATATCTCTCAATAGTTACCCTGAATGTTAATGGGCTAAATGCCCCAATCAAAAGACACAGGGTATCAGAATGGATAAAAAAACAAAACCCATCTATATGTTGCCTACAAGAAACTCATTTTAGACGCGAAGACACCTCCAGATTTAAAGTGAGGGGGTGGAAAACAATTTACCATGCTAATGGGCATCAGAAGAAAGCTGGGGTGGCAATCCTTATATCAGATCAATTAGATTTCAAGCCAAAGACTATAATAAGAGATGAGGAAGGACACTATATCCTACTCAAAGGGTCTGTCCAACAGGAAGATCTAACCATTTTAAATATCTATGCCCCTAACGTGGGAGCAGCCAACTATATCAACCAATTAATAACAAAATCAAAGAAACACATCAATAATAATACAATAATAGTAGGGGACTTGAACACTCCCCTCACTGAAATGGACAGATCATCCAAGCAAAAGATCAACAAGGAAATAAAGGCCTTAAATGACACACTGGACCAGATGGACATCACAGATATATTCAGAACATTTCATCCCAAAGCAACAGAATACACATTCTTCTCTAGTGCACATGGAACCTTCTCCAGAATAGATCACATCCTGGGTCACAAATCAGGTCTCAACCGGTATCAAAAGATTAGGATTATTCCCTGCATATTTTCAGACCACAATGCTCTGAAGCTAGAACTCAATCACAGGAGGAAAGCTGGAAAGAACCCAAATACATGGAGACTAAACAGCATCCTTCTAAAGAATGAATGGGTTAACCAGGAAATTAAAGAAGAATTGAAAAAAATTCATGGAAACAAATGATAATGAAAACACAACGGTTCAAAATCTATGGGACACAGCAAAGGCAGTCCTGAGAGGAAAATATATAGCGGTACAAGCCTTTCTCAAGAAACAAGAAAGGTCTCAAGTACACAACCTAACCCTACATGTAAAGGAGCTGGAGAAAGAACAAGAAAGAAACCCTAAACCCAGCAGGAGAAGAGAAATCATAAAGATCAGAGCAGAAATCAATGAAATAGAAACCAAAAAAACAATAGAAAAAATCAATGAAACTAGTAGCTGGTTCTTTGAAAGAATCAATAAGATTGATAAACCCCTGGCCAGACTCATCAAAAAGAAAAGAGAAAGGACCCAAATCAATAAAATCATGAATGAAAGAGGAGAGATCACAACTAACACCAAAGAAATACAGACAATTATAAGAACATACTATGAGCGACTCTACGCCAACAAATTTGACAATCTGGAAGAAATGGATGCATTCCTAGAGACATATAAACTACCACAACTGAACCAGGAAGAAATAGAAAACCTGAACAGGTCCATAACCAGTAAGGAGATTGAAACAGTCATCAAAAATCTCCAAACAAACAAAAGCCCAGGGCCAGACGGCTTCCCAGGGGAATTCTACCAAACATTTAAAGAAGAACTAATTCCTATTCTCCTGAAACTGTTCCAAAAAATAGAAATGGAAGGAAAACTTCCAAACTCATTTTATGAGGCCAGCATCACCTTGATCCCAAAACCAGACAAGGATCCCACCAAAAAAGAGAACTACAGACCAATATCCTTGATGAACACAGACGCAAAAATTCTCGCCAAAATACTAGCCAATAGGATTCAACAGTACATTAAAAGGATTATTCACCACGATCAAGTGGGATTTATTCCAGGGCTGCAGGGTTGGTTCAACATCCGCAAATCAATCAATGTGATAGAACACATTAATAAAAGAAAGAACAAGAACCATATGATACTCTCAATAGATGCTGAAAAAGCATTTGACAAAGTACAGCATCCCTTCCTGATCAAAACTCTTCAAAGGGTAGGGATAGAGGGCACATACCTCAATATTATCAAAGCCATCTATGAAAAACCCACCACAAATATCATTCTCAATGGAGAAAAACTGAAAGCTTTTCCGTTAAGGTCAGGAACACGGCAGGGATGTCCATTATCACCACTGCTATTCAACATAGTACTAGAAGTCCTAGCCTCAGCAATCAGACAACAAAAAGAAATTAAAGGCATCCAAATTGGTAAAGAAGAAGTCAAACTATCACTCTTCGCAGATGATATGATACTATATGTGGAAAACCCAAAAGACTCCACTCCAAAACTGCTAGAAGTTGTACAGGAATTCAGTAAAGTGTCAGGATATAAAATCAATGCACAGAAATCAGTTGCATTTCTATACACCAACAACAAGACTGAAGAAAGAGAAATTAAGGAGTCAATCCCATTTACAATTGTACCCAAAACTATAAGATACCTAGGAATAAACCTAACCAAAGAAACTAAGAATCTATACACAGAAAATTATAAAGTACTCATGAAAGAAATTAAGGAAGACACAAAAAAATGGAAAAATGTTCCATGCTCCTGAATTGGAAGAATAAATATTGTGAAAATGTCTATGCTACCTAAAGCAATCTACACATTTAATGCAATCCCTATCAAAATACCATCCATTTTTTTCAAAGAAATGGAACAAATAATCCTAAAATTTATATGGAACCAGAAAAGACCTCGAATAGCCAAAGGAATATTGAAAAAGAAAGCCAAAGTTGGTGGCATCACAATTCCGGACTTCAAGCTCTATTACAAAGCTGTCATCATCAAGACAGCATGGTACTGGCACAAAAACAGACACATAGATCAGTGGAACAGAATAGAGAGCCCAGAAATCAACCCTCAACTCTATGGTCAACTAATCTTCGACAAAGCAGGAAAGAATGTCCAATGGAAAAAAGACAGCCTCTTCAATAAATGGTGCTGGGAAAATTGGACAGCCACATGCAGAAAAATGAAATTGGACCACTTCCTTACACCACACACGAAAATAGACTCCAAATGGATGAAGGACCTCAATGTGAGAAAGGAATCCATCAAAATCCTTGAGGAGAATGCAGGCAGCAACCTCTTCGACCTCAGCCGTAGCAACATCTTCCTAGGAACAACGGTAAAGGCAAGGGAAGCAAGGGCAAAAATGAACTATTGGGATTTCATCAAGATCAAAAGCTTTTGCACACCAAAAGACAACTGACAGAATGGGAGAAGATATTTGCAAACGACATATCAGATAAAGGGCTAGTATCCAAAATCTATAAGGAACTTAGCAAACTCAACACCCAAAGAACAAACAATCCAATCAAGAAATGGGCAGAGGACATGAACAGACATTTCTGCAAAGAAGACATCCAGATGGCCAACAGACACATGAAAAAGTGCTCCACGTCACTCGGCATCAGGGAAATACAAATCAAAACCACAATGAGATATCACCTCACACCAGTCAGAATGGCTAAAATTCACAAGTCAGGAAATGACAGATGCTGGAGAGGATGTGGAGAAAGGGGACCCCTCCTCCACTGTTGGTGGGAATGCAAGCTGGTGCAACCACTCTGGAAAACAGCATGGAGGTTCCTCAAAATGTTGAAAATAGAACTACCCTATGACCCAGCAATTGCACTACTGGGTATTTACCCTAAAGATACAAACATAGTGATCCGAAGGGGCACGTGTACCTGAATGTTTATAGCAGCAATGTCTACAATAGCCAAACTATGGAAAGAACCTAGATGTCCATCAACAGATGAATGGATAAAGAAGATGTGGTATATATACACAATGGAATACTATGCAGCCATCAAAAGAAATGAAATCATGCCATTTGCGACGACGTGGATGGAACTAGAGCGTATCATGCTTAGTGAAATAAGTCAATCGGAGAAAGACAACTATCATATGATCTCCCTGATATGAGGACATGGAGAAGCAACATGGGGGGTTAGGGGGATAGGAGAAGAATAAATGAAACAAGATGGGATTGGGAGGGAGACAAACCATAAATGACTCTTAATCTCACAAAACAAACTGGGGGTTGCTGGGGGGAGGTGGGATTGGGAGAGGGGGAGGGGGCTATGGACATTGGGGAGGGTAAGTGCTATGGTGAGTGCTGTGAAGTGTGTAAACCTGGCGATTCACAGACCTGTACCCCTGGGGATAAAAATACATTATATGTTTATTAAAAAAAAAAAAATTGGAAGGGGAGGCGAACCATAAGAGACTATGGACTCTGAAAAACAACCTGAGGGTTTTGAAGGGTCAGGGGTGGGAGGTTGGGGGAACAGGTGGTGGGTAATGGGGAGGGCACGTTTTGCATGGAGCACTGGGTGTTGTGCAAAAAGAATGAATACTGTTACGCTGAAAAAATAAATAAAATGGAAAAAATAAATAAATAAATAAAAATTTAAAAAAATAAATAAATAAAATGGTATGTACGGTATTTTTGTCATTTTCTGAAAATTGCTCCATTGTAGAGAACTTTGTTGCAAGGTTTGAACTCCATTATTGGTAACTTCTCTTCTTCTATAAGAAATTAGAAGATCTTAATGTAAGGTATAGTTATTTTTAAATGTCAATTATAATTTTGAGGTTTCAAAATTATTATTCAACTATACCTATCAAAATAAACACTGATGGGGAAACATTTGGAAAAGAGTATAAGGGAATCTAGTCAAAAATTACATACCAACTAACTAAAGATTAGTTTGGGAAATTCTTTTGATATTCACAGAAGAACTTAATAGCTTTTTTTTTTTTAGAAAGATGTTACTTATTAATTTGACAGAGAGAGAGAGAGGGCACGATCAGGGGGAGCAGCCGAGGGAGAGGTAGAAGCAGGCTCCCTGCTGAGCAGGGAACCAGTTGCAGGACCCCAGGACCTCATGACTTGAGCCCAAGGCAGAGGCTTAACTGACTGAGCCACCCAGGTACTTGCAAAAAGCTTTATTTTATGCCTTTTTTTAGTGTACCGTCTTACATATACACTATAAAGTATCAAAGGTAAGGTTACTTAAAACATTATTTTAAGATTTGAAGCTTGAGTTAAATGCACTCCTTGGGCTTTTAATTTTGTTTAATGTTTTTGGATCATAGCTAAAATACAGCATTTAAAATAATATGTTACTTTCAAAAATAAACTTGGATACATTCATAAAAACCATTAACTAAAAACAACTAAAATACCAAAAATCTTAAAAAATATTTCTAATAATCAAGAAAAAAGTGACTTGCCCACATATTCCTTATGAAAACATGAAGAAACTAGATTCCTCATCATCTCCTTTAGAATTCCTTAAGTTGATAAGTCAAATTTATACAAAATTGATTAGTTTAGAAACAATCACTCCTGTAATTAGGATAGGACAAGAAAACTTTCTTTATAAATAATTTATCAGAAACTACTCTATAAAAACTTAGAAAAATGTCAAGCCAGGTGCAATCTTCTTAAACTATTCCTGTATAAATCAATTAATGTGCTTTATTTTGACACCTAGTGTCAGTATTTACCAAACCTAGATAGACAAGTCCATCCCTGCAGCATGCATTTGCAAATAAGTTTACTCATTAATGTTTAATTAAGACAGAGGAAAACTGTCCTTGATATTTTGCTGCAATTAGTGCTCTCTATACCCCACTGACTTCTCATGATGAATTAGTTTTCAAATGAAAAGTGAAGTGATTAAAACTGGAGACACTCCATCTACTATGCATTGCCCATACCACATTTTAAAGAGGAAAACCAAATAACTCTATGCATTGTGAAAACACAAGTGAAATTATGTTATTGCCAATTTCAACTGTGAAACTTGTTTTTTATTATGACTCCAAAGTGATATAACATCCCAATTTATTCCTATTAAATTAATAAAGCCACAATACTAGAGCTCTGGAAGTTTTAATTCAAACCCTTCAATCTAAAACATTTCATAAACAGTAAGCAAATTGTGAAGATCATACAGTTTTCCAAACAATGTTCTCATCATTTCACCTAAAGTTTTAACATTTCACTCTTTTGAAAGATCCCATAATCCATCTTGTGTAATATACTAATTTTATCGAACAACCAATCTAATCCAGCACTGCACAGTAACCACAACAACAAAACTTTAAGTCTGGAAAGATCAGTTGACTTACGCAATGTTAGACAACTTACAAATGATAGATTTAAAACTGTAATATAGTAGTTCTACCCCCAAATCTTTCTCCTCACTCTCTAGTCAAATTTTCATTGTATTCATTTTAGACTGGAAGAGAAAATACAGTATTAAAAAATACTCATGAACTCTATGATCATTATCTGCAGATATCATCCAGGTTGGAACATTTTTTTTTGTATGTGTTTTGTTTTGTTTGTTTGTATAAGAATGCTCATAGTAGCTTTATTCATAATAGCCAAAAACTGGAAACAGCTCAGGTGGTCATCAACAAGTAAATACATGAACAAATGATAGAGCCCTACACTCAGCAAGAAAAATGAATGAACCACTCATGTATGTAACAGCCTTGATAGATCTCAAAAACACTTTCAAGTGAAAAAGTATGATATAAAAAATCAATGAACTCATTTATACAATATACTATCATAGGCAAAACTAATCTGAGTTGACAGAAATCAAACCAGTGCCTGTCTGTAGTGGGTTGCATTTGACAGGAAAGTATAAGGAAACTTTTTAAATTCATGTATACATTCTTTATCTTGATTGGGTGTTCGTTACATTGGTGTATACATTTGTCAAAACTCATCAAACTGTACAGCTAAAGACTATGCATGTCAGTGAATGTAAATTTAAAAAATTTAATTTAATTTAAAATTTACACAATTAAAATGTGTGCTATTAAAATTTTCAAATTATTAATTACTTTTAAAATTAATTTAAAATTATTACACAATTAAATTAATGCTGTGGTATTTATCTTGTCTTGGATTCATTTAAAAAGTGAGATACTACTGTTGTTTTTTAACAGACTTATTGGGGTATAAATAACATACAATAAGCCACCCACATTTAAAGTGTTCAATTTAACACACATTGACATATCACCATAATCAACAAAAATACACAAATATACACCAACCAATGCTTACATTTGTTCTTGCTGTGAATTATTTTCTAATACAGAAAAACAAACCCTGAAATTTCAGATCCATATCTCCAAATTCTCTGTAAGTAACATCAGAAGATCTGATAAATCTAAGCATGCATCATCACATGACTACACACAGTAAGAGTTGAGTAACACTGGATCACATGAGTAGGTCATGTGTTCTTCAATACTCCACATTGTTCAACACTCCCTATTACATTCTAACACTGCAGCTTTGAATCTGTTATGACTTAATTTTGAGACTGCCCTGTGGTTTTTCCAAGACTTCTCCTGCTTTTACTCATTTACTTTACCTTCCTGGTCCCTGATAGCTTCTGCCTTTGCAACTCCTGACATAATTACTCATGTGGCAAAACTACTAAAAGAGAAATTGTGATAAACACAGTCAAAGACATACACAGACACAAACACACATACACAGATTTTTTTTTTTTTTTTTTTTATTTGACAGAGAGATCATAAGTAGGCAGAGAGGCAGACAGAGAGAGTGAGAGGGAAGCAGGCTCCCTGCTGAGCAGAGAGCCTGATGTGGGACTCGATCCCAGGACCCTGAGATCATGACCTGAGCCGAAGGCAGCAGCTTAAACCACTGAGCCACCCAGGCGCCCCCAACACACAGAGATTTTAAAATTTGATAGCACGGAGCTGCTTACAATCGGATTAAAGACCAATTTTTGGTATAAACTATGGACATATTGGATAACCATTAAAAATAATCCCCATAATATGCAAACTTATTTTGATTATATGTTAATTTTTCAAAATCATGAAACTAGCAAGAAAGGATATGCTATCTTTACACAAAATTTCAGAAAAAAAATCCATGATGCTAGGCTATGAGTAAAAGTTATGAATTAATAACTTCCAATAATCAGTTCTCAATGGCACACTAATAATGGATCATATTAAAAGTATGGGCCAGGAAATATCCATTGATAAGGATATAGTGTGGAGAGAAGAGCTGAACAGTCTTATCAGACCAGAATTACTGTCAAGCAAGAAGAAATTAAGGTGTAGTGTTAGGCCAGCCTGGCTGGAGTAGAAAAACTAGGTTATACTGAAATTAGTAGACTAGTTCAAGTAGAGATTGAATATCAGGAATTTGTAACTGTTCTAAAATAGGAGCTTATGTGTTATGGTTACTGAATATGAATGGAAGATACTTTCTATTATTTTTTATCTGCACAAAAAATGTTATTGTATTGAGAAAATAATTTCTTCTACTCTCCTTCATATACCAAATTTCTCCCTCTCATCAAGAGGGAAAAAGGTACTTAAGTTCTGACAATGGCTATCTAAACTACAACATGGTCTTAAATAACCAGGACAGGAAAAACCCATGAAAAGTTCAGAAACACACTGAGGAAATATGAGCAGACCTTAATACTGGTCTCACTATTAGGTGCTGGCTATGATAACAATTCAAAGACCTTGAGCTATCAAGTAGGCTTACTGTTGGAGGACTCTTATCAGAGCCCCTGCTGTTAGTTCTGACAGATTTACCACACCTGGCTGCACATGGCTACACTTGTACCACTCAAGTGTGTAAGAAGTGTCTAGTGCTGAGCCATTGAGAATTCGCCTTGGTAATGTTTTAATTGCAGCATTACCTCAAACCAAAGAAATTAAGCCTGATAGAAAAGTTGTCCACATAATTATTGCTGCTTTCTCTAATGCAAAGAATCATTTTATTTGAAAGTATATTTTTGACACTCTCATTACATGAGAAAATGTTGAGAATGTCTTTTGGATTATTCAGATTCATTAATAGATAAAATTGTTCCTTTTCACATTAAGGAACTAAATATCCATACATTTTATTAAAGATTAGATAATACCCAAAACAGAAAATATTCATAGGCATTTTTCATACATCTGAGAAACCAAAACAAAATGTTTAAGGGAAAAGGTCAGTACCTTGAAAACAAGTAATAACCAGAAATTTTGGCAGCGAGTCTCAGCTAAATTCAAGATACAAAATTTTGTAACTGTGTCATGTAATCCCTCCTTTTAAAGTTAGATTACAGAATAATAACATTTTAGGCCTTTAGCATCTTTCATCATTCAATTTATTATTGAGAAAAGAAAGATCTACTTAAAAAAATGGACTTTCAATTTAAGAGATCCAATTTTGAATCTGAGTTCCTCCAGGATATTTCATACTTCTGAACTACCAGAATAATGATCCAGATACTTCAGATACTTTCTTCCAGCTCCTCCTGGATATTTCATATTTCTGAACTACTAGAACAATGATCCTATTTTTCAGATACTTTGAGAAGACTAAATAAAATAATGTGTATAGACGACTTATCACTCAAGTATGTATAGTCAAAGTATAGCATACACTCCAAAAATACTATTATATGTAAATATGTGTTATGTACAAATTATGTAAAAATATAAAATTTGCAATTTATTCATTTAGATGTTTCAAACATGCAGGTTTATGTGCATGTTTATATGTAAATACATAAATTACTTCTTTAAATTAGCTGCTTTACTGGAAATCAAATAAATGCATAAAATTGTTTATAATCTGGTAATAATCACATATATCACATGCACATATATATATATATATATGACCACAGATACAATTTATGATTTTGCTCCAAAATAAGATTTAAGCTCCAGCTAAAATTATACCCATGAAGCCAATAATTAATCTAACTCTTAAAAAGGCAGAAGAGGATCACTAGGAAGTGGAAATATAATCCTAAACATCACTTTTGAAACTATCTGGAAAGTTGCTTAGAGCCCAGAATTATCTATAGAGTCCATCACCTTCTGATTCAGGTGAATTTGTTGGTGTTTTAACGGCAGGATTTTAAGGGACACTTTGCTCTTCATCAGAGGTTACAAAGGACTCTAACTTAATCTGTTTCAACTTCTATGTAAGATGACCATTTTTAGAAGAATCCATTAGTATATATCAAAGTTTTTTATATATCAGTTATATTATATATCAGTTATATATATATATAACTTTTATAAAGTTTTATATATCAGTTTATATATCAGAGTTTTTTATATGCCACCTGACTGTATACACATTACTACACAGTGGCATTATGTATTGAATGTACCCTTCAACTTGAATAAAAACCCATCCATGTGATTGCATAAATGTAGAAAATAAATTTTAAAAATAGGTAGAAATGTTTTTTCTTTTTAAACAAATTTGGAAATAATTTGAAAGTCTTGGACTTACTTGGAAGTAAACTTTGGCTCCATTCAAAGAAATGGGAATTCCTATACAAGGAAAACATCTCTTCCACATATCTAGTCAATATTTTAGTTACCTACTATACCCTACCCCCATGGAACTGCTTGGTCTCAATTCAATACTTTATTGTGATATAATAAGAATATATAAGCTAATATAAAATTTGTCCTACAAATGTCATTCTTTTTTCCTACCGCAATATTTAGGTTGTCTTACTATAATTGATTCAATTTCTCTTTCTATGATACTTGATAAAAAGCTTTGAGCAAGGGGACACCTGGATGGCTTAGTTTAGTTAAGCATGTGTCTTCAGCTCAGGTCATGTCCCCAGGATCCTGGCATTGAGTCCCACATTAGGCTCCTTGTTCAGCAGGGAGCCTGCTTCTCCCTCTGCTTGCCACTCCCCACTGCTTGAGCTCTCTCTCTCTCTCTCTGGCAATAAATAAATAAAATCTTTAAAAACTTTTTTTTCTAAAATGCTTTGCGTAAAGATTATGAACCATCGTCATAATACTGAAGTAGTTTATGGTTTATATTTAAGTATCTGCTTTATTATTGAGTTCATTTTAAAATGTATATTTATTTTTATTTTTAAACCTATTTCTGATTTATTGCATTTTGCTATAGTTTATGTCTTTGTAATTAGTAAAAAACCCTTTCTAAAATAAGGTAGACTATAAATTAATAAACGATTTAATATACTTCATGGCAAACAGATCCTTTGATAATACAGCCTCAACTTCTCTCTTTAGCTTTATCTCTCACTAGTCTTCTGATGCATTATTTCCCTATCCACACTGATTTTTAAAACCACTTTATTGAGGTATGATTGACATATAAAATTTATATATGCATGAATACAACTTGATGAATATAGAGATAAGTATACACTCATGAAACCATCACCATAATCTATGAAATTAAAACTGCCATCATCTCCAAACATTTTTCCCTGCCCTCTTTATGTATTATTATTATTATTATTATTGGTAATAAAACATTTAACATAAAATCTATTTTTTCTTAGAGTTCTCTGGATACATTATTTGACAATGCTAAGCCTCACCTTACAACAGCTTTCTATAGGTATTTTCTTATGAATGATATGCATAAGTCTGAACTGAACTGAAAAGTTATTCTTTTATGACTCTTATGAATTAATGAAAGTATGCAGCTGGGATAGTGTCTGTGAAAGTGAAGGATATACTCATTTACTTTGCCTTTTCTTTGATTTAATCACAAATTCAGAATTCACAAGATTAAAATCTTAATACAGAAAAAGTAAATGTTATATTTCAAAGAAACTTGATTAGATTTTTAAATATGGTAATGTATTAGAGAATGAAAATCTAAGAAATGACTCTAAGTTCCAAGTTGTAGGTTCTCTCCACTAGTGCATAGTAATTTTATTACTACTATGCATTTTTAACAAATTTTTAATCTCAGATGTGTTTTGATTAATTTAATAAATTATACTTAAAAGGCCAATTCAACTTTTAAATTATTCTGGAATAGTTTTACAGCTATATTACTTGAAGGTGGGTAAACTTAAAAGTCATTTGCTAGGCTGAGATTTGTAGTATGTGTGGATTGGCCAAACTGACTTATTAAAACACTATTTGTGTAACCAATTTAAATGAGAGTAAGCTTCTCAGGGGACTAAAGGGAAAAGAAATGTGGGGTAAGTCAACCTCCTGAGTTTTTTAGCTTCTAGTGTACACTACAGATACTTAATACCCTGGAGCTCTCCTAGTGTGTACTTCTAATAGAAGTTGATTTTGTTCTGTACTACTTTCAAAAGTAAAAGAAAACTGGAACCCAAGTGCTCTATTGAGAGGAAGGCATTTCTTATTTGAGTTCTGACTTGCTTATGTGGTTTGTTTGCTTTATTTATTTATTTATGGTCAGGATCACAAGTAGAAGGTATTGGTCCTTTGAAGAATGAACACTGCTGTCATCCTCCATTTCCTATGAGATGTCACAGCTGTGACAAGGAAGGGTTTATAATGGCACAGTTCGGTGCCTTCATAATTTATTCTCTCTGATTTTATGCTCTTTTAGTCTCCTGCTCAACCATCCACTAACAAGTGGTGATATTAGCCAATAAATCAAAGACGTCTGCTTGTCACTGCCAGATGCTTGGCCACATCGCAGCCGATTATGAGACGTACAAAAGGACAATTTCATGTAGGGAGCTCAGCAGAGGTGTTCTACTGATATTCTGTTTGATAGGAAACCAGTGTGAGGTGAATGTAGTAAAATTCAATAACTTTTGTGCCTTATAGCAATGAAGAACTAAGTTGAAATAAAACTGGGAAGTAAATTAGGTCCTCAGCTTTATTACTATTCTTTTTATGATCCTAAATCTCTTCCTTTATCACTCCAACACAGGTTAGATAAAAGAAATATTTTAATGTACTCAGTTTATTTTCCTGGGTCTAAGAGTTTATCTTCTTTTTTAAAAAGCATCAAGTAAACCATTTATATCCATCTATGAAAATGTCTATTAAAACATACTTTAAAGAGGGGCGCCTGGGTGGCTCAGTGGGTTAAAGCCTCTGCCTTCAGCTCAGGTCATGGTCCCAGGGTCCTGGGATCGAGCCCCGCATCGGGCTCTCTGCTTGGCAGGGAGCCTGCTTCCTCCTCTCTCTCTGCCTGCCTCTCTGCCTAGTTGTGATTTCTCTCTGTCAAAGAAATAAAAAATTTAAAAAAAAAAACATACTTTAAAGAAATATAATGATAGCATAGTAATATTTACATGAATATTAGTCATTGTACAAAAAGAATATCATCTTATTTTCTCTTTACTACTAAAAGCTGTTACCAACAAATTAAAATCACCCACTAGGTATTAATTTCTTATATTTCCCTTTATTTGTCTCATTATTCAAATTACTAATCCACCACAAAGTACATGCACCCTTCCTGTGGTATAAATAAAAGCAACAACAGCAGTCCGAATTTATAGGTTTCAAATGACTATGCAAGGTCATTTTATGAAATGTTCCACAACAAAACATTGATTTAAAAAAAAAAAAAGACAAGTAGAACTTCATGTTTTTCCTTTAAATAAAAGAAGATAGAGTAGGTTTTCTTTTACTAAAGAAATTAATAAGTTTTTCTTCCCTGAAAAGTTTATCATATTTATATGTCAAATACATGACCAGATTGTTGACTTAGCATTTACTATATTGACTACTATAGAGCAATCAAATAGATCTCATGTTATAAATCAAACTTTATGTTAAGGTACAAAAAGGCATAAATAATTAACCTTAGTTTTTAGTTAGTGTAGCTGTGCTGTATCTTATGACCATCTTATTTTCTCATGTCTTCCTTTAACTTTCTAGACGTCCCGATAGTGCCCCCACAGAGCCCCAACTTCTGTTACCAAGTCTCAGAGGCTAAAAAAAACATGTTTTATAACTTTAGCTTTTTCTTATATTTCCCATGTTAAATATGTTTTGAATTACTGTTTTCAAATACTATAGTCTTCTAAATCTCCTCAGGATAATAATTTTCACTTTCCAAAGAAAGAATGTCAGGGAAAATATAAGAACTTTTTAAAGTAAAATGTTTTTTGTATATATTTAAATAATAAACAGGTATTTCACAATTCCACTCAAACTACTGATGCTTTATTGATGTCATTGTTGCTTTGTTAGTGCTGTTGTGCTATTATTCATACTATGACTTCTACTTTGATGGTTTTATTTCTCTCCAGCCAATAGGAATTCAAAGTTACCATCTATTTAAAAAGCTCTCGACAGAGAAGATAATTCACTTGGAAGTATGTGCGTGAAGTCCTTTCTCATTTCTCTGAAATATAGAATTACTAATTATTATTAGGTATTTAACTATCAATTTCCATTATGCAAAGTTTTCATAACTATCCTTTTATGGCTCTCATTTCTATGAAACATAAAAGCAAATTTCCAGTTATATTAAGCACAAGAAACCAAGGAAGCACACTAAAAAATACTGAATAACAAAAAAAGAAAGAATATCGAAACCTCAGAAATATTATGAAGATGATGAATTGTAACAGATGCTTTGGCTTCTGCATGACCACCATATAGAACAGGAAGCCTGCTTTCATCTAAAGAAGTGTGTCTTTTTCTGCCCTGCAGTAAAATGATAAGAAATGACTTAAAATGTTTCATTTATTCTTCTCCTATCCCCCTAACCCCCCATGTTGCTTCTCCATGTCCTCATATCAGGGAGATCATATGATAGTTGTCTTTCTCCGATTGACTTATTTCACTAAGCATGATACGCTCTAGTTCCATCCACGTCGTCGCAAATGGCAAGATTTCATTTCTTTTGATGGCTGCATAGGATTGGGAGGGAGACAAACCATAAATGACTCTTAATCTCACAAAACAAACTGGGGGTTGCTGGGGGGAGGTGGGATTGGGAGAGGGGGAGGGGGCTATGGACATTGGGGAGGGGAGGCGAACCATAAGAGACTATGGACTCTGAAAAACAACCTGAGGGTTTTGAAGGGTCAGGGGTGGGAGGTTGGGGGAACAGGTGGTGGGTAATAGGGAGGGCACGTTTTGCATGGAGCACTGGGTGTTGTGCAAAAACAATGAATACTGTTATGCTGAAAAAAATAAATAAAATGGGGGAAAAAAAAGAAATGACTTAAAATGTAAAGGACTGTGAAAACAGAAAATGATAAGATGATTACAGATTTGCTCAGAATTTATTTTTGACGAGATACTCTTAACATTAAGTTTGTCTAGCTAAAGCAACACATAAGTTTAAGTGGATGTGATTGAGTTATTCAAAATCAATGAAAAACAGCAAGAGTTTTTTTGTTTGTTTTCATTTGTTTGTTTCAATATCAAGAACTTGGTAAAGCCAGAATAATTCAGAATGAATGTACCACAAAACTAATAATATCAATTCAAATTATTGCTCTCATCTTTCCATTATTTCCTCTCTGCTTTTTTAATATACTTTATCTGTAGCTTCTTGATATGGGATTGGGTGAAAAGGATTGGTCACTTACTATCTTGAAGGTATACTCAGAGATGAAATCTATAAAACTGTCTGTAACAACTTATGATAAATAAGAGCTCTGGTTTACTCTACAACTTTTATGGAGCATATATATGTATCTTTATTTCATTTTTAGTCCCCATGTAGATGGCAGATACCAGCACTGAGAGTACCATTACAAATCAATATAACACGCAATCTGATTCTTCCCATTGGCATGAAAGAGTACTGAACCATACTGTCCTAGGCCCAAGTACAGGTTGCCAATCCAGGAGATGCTTTTTTAGTTTCAAACAGTATCCTACACAGGAGAAGGCCCTTTATAAAATGAGATAGGAGGAAACTGCAGATATCCTTTACAAAACAAAGATATCCTTTACAAAAACAAGTTCTTTGCATTTTTTTCTTCCATGATTTTTAAAATCCCTTGAAATTGAACCAAACTACCATTCCAGCAATATTTCCTGCCATTACACTATGGATCATGAATTTCTTCTTGATTTTCTTCTCATAGTTTCACTCAAATAATTGTCTATAAACATGTCATTTTAATCATAGCTCAACAGCACAAATTACCCCATCTGAATTCCAGGCTTTACATACCATGATTCAAGAGTAAAGACCCAATGAAAATGTTCTTCATCTTCCCACCCCCATGACTCCCCCCTTCTGAATGTCTGTAACTCATATTGTCTATATAATAGATTTGTCACCTATCAGATCTTTTATGTAGCATTCTGATTAGAAATGGGACCTGAGCCAAGTTATTTATGCTCTCTCTGCTCCATTTTGTTTATAATTGAAATGAAAGTAATAATAGTATATACTTCAGATGCTGAGGTTGAGACTAGATGAGCTAATAAATGTAAAATGCTAAACCAGGGCTGTATGTATATTAAAAAATAAAAACACTTCTGAATAAATAAGAGTTGTTGTTATTATAGGCACCACATATTTTTTTTCCTAGACCATTTTTAAGAATATATTAAAAATAGCCAGACTATTTCCCTATTAACTTAATAAAATATATTTAAGACTGAATGTACTATTTAACTTTTGATTTATGTCAGTACAAGAGCCATTAATTTTTATGTATCAGGTAAACAAATGATATACACCAAAAATTAAACAAATTTATATGTTCACACAAGCTTTACTGAACACTAAAGTTGCAAAAAATATCATCTGGAATACTACAGTGATTTAATTGCAAATGCACCAATAATTATATTGAAAGATTTTAGGTTATGCAATTCATCATGTGAGAAAAATCAAGTAAATATGATAAATATTACTGATATCATTTGATTAGCATAATATATTTAAGCTATAAAATTTGAAACCATTTGATTGGAAAAAGTGTGAAACTTAAAAACAAAATTGAGAATATATATACTATGCAATAAACTATTTCTGGGCATTGCCTTAAAGTAGATTTTAGTCCTTGAACCCCACAACCAGGAAAAATATCACAACTTCCCTGGAGTAGCTATTTGTAGAATGATTCGATTAATGTTTATCTATCATACTCAAGTATAAGCTATTTGAGAGTAAAAGTAGGTCATTTTTTTATCCATTTGTTTAGTATTCACTCATTTAGTTATCCATTTGCCTCCAAAGTATCCCTACCATTTCACTGAGTACTCAATATTTTTAAAATGAATGATGAATTTCCTCATTCTTTTTCATCTTTTGAATGGTGGTGAAAAAGTAAATAGTCTCTCAGCTACATAGTTTTAAAATATTATGATAGCACACCATTTAAACTGTATCACCAATGATGCACAAAGAAAAACAGAAATTCTTCTATGCCCTTGAATTCTTTCCTTAAAACCATAATCCACGTTCCATGAGGAGATTACTGTGAGTTTCTCCATTCCACTGAGGCAGATAAAGGTGGAACTAGTTTCCTATATGGATTAATATCATTTTTAACTATAGAATGAAAGGTTTTATTATCATATCTGTTTCCATAAAATAATTTCAGTCATGTGATATTCATTCTGGAGTGCCAAAACCATTCTACGTAGTTTATTTACTTAAGTTAACTCATTTAATTCTTACAACATAGTCTCTTATGTTGGAATAGTAACATCCAATTAAAAAATGAGGATACAGGGGCGCCTGGGTAGCTCAGTGGGTTAAAGCCTCTGCCTTCGGCTCAGGTCATGATCCCAGAGTCCTGGGATCGAGCCCCACATCGGGCTCTCCGCTCCGTGGGGAGCTTGCTTCCTCCTTTCTCTCTGCCTGCCTCTCTGCCTAGTTGTGATTTCTTTCTGTCAAATAAATAAAATATTTTTAAAAAAAATGAGGATACAGGGACGCCTGGGTGGCTCAGTTGGTTGAGCGGCTGCCTTTGGCTCAGGTCATGATCCTGGCGTCCTGGGATCGAGTCCCATATCGGGCTCCTTGCTTGGCAGGGAGCCTGCTTCTCCCTCTGCCTCTGCCTACCTCTCTGCCTACTTGTGATCTTTCTCTCTCTGTCTCTCTCTCTCTGACAAATAAATAAATAAATAAAATCTTTTTAAAAAAAAATGAGGATACAGTATGAAAGAGAACTTGTCCATGACTTGCACTGTCAATAACAACCAAGATTTTTTTTTTTTTTGGTTCAAACAATTTTTTTTTCCATTTTATTTATTTTTTCAGCGTAACAGTATTCATTGTTTTTGCACAACACCCAGTGCTCCATGCAAAACGTGCCCTCCCTATTACCCACCACCTGTTCCCCCAACCTCCCACCCCTGACCCTTCAAAACCCTCAGGAACAACCAAGACTTTAAATCAACCTGCTTTGGAGGCAAAATCATGCTCATTCTATATTTTAAAAATCTCCAATATTGATTGTGAATGAGTCCACATTAAGAAAGCTTTGCTTTGGGGCATCTGGGTGGCTCAGATTGTTAAGCATCTGCCTTTGGCTCAGGTCATGATCTCAGGGTCCTGGGATTAAAGCCCCCTATGAGGTTTCCTGCTCCTTGGGGAGCCTGCTTCTCCCTCTGCCTCTATCTCTCTCTCATGAATAAATAAACAAAATCTTAAAAAAAAAAAAAAGAAGAAGAAAAGAAATTTTTGCTTTGGTATTGTACTACAGATCTCCATGATTCTCTCTAAATAAATACCTACTACCACCATTCTAAAAAAACAAACAAACAAACAAACAAACATAGGCCCTGGAACAAATATTTAACTTGTTTCGCTTTCTGAACTGTGCTTCTGAAAATAAAATAATCATTATTCAATGATAATAAACAGAAGGAGAAATCTTTCTCGAAAAGTAGTTAGAGCAGGAAGTGATTCAAAAGGGCAGCACAGGAAAACCTTAAACTCACTTCCTCCCATGCACACACCAAATATACAGCTACATATGAACAATTCTCTCTGAAAAAGACCATAAAACAAGCTGAACAGCTCCTCCATAACACAGAATAAAAAATCCACAATGAGATGGGTAGGAGTGGGTGACCCACAAGTGGGAGTAATCTCACAAATACAGAGTGTGTCCTCGATGAGTGAGGAGTTTGAACCTCACATTAAGCACCTAAACATTCAAACCCATACTTGAGAGCTCCTAAAACATTTGGTTTTGAAAAACCAACAGGGCTTATGTCCAGGAGACCCAAAGGACTATATGAAACTGAGACTAAACATTTAAAAGGTCTCACACACAGTTTCACTCATCCCAGGACCAAGCACAAAAACAGTAAATATTAAAGCACCTAGAACATATGTGAAGAAGATTCACTGGCTATTCTTAAAGTATCTGCCAAAGAGGAAGTGGCCTATTGGAACTCTGTCCAGGGATAGAGGTGCTGATGGGCATCATTTGTGCACTGTCCTTCCTTGTAGGCACCAGTGCTGGTAGGCACAATTTTGTACTTTCCCTCTACCTGGTAGCAATATTTATCTCATGCCACTGCTTTCCTGTGGTCCGTTCCTACTAAACCTGGTAGGCTGGTATATCCTGCCCCTGTGCAACCCCCATTGGCCACACCCTGATAAACCCCACAGACAGATGCTCTCCTGAAGGCCTTCTTCACCCAATCCAGGTGGTAGACATGCCTTGGTTTAGCACTCTCCAACAGCCCACCCCACTGAAGCAGGTAGGTAGCCATGCCCAGGCTCTGCATTCCCCATGATCCTACCCAAGCTGACACAGTCCACGTAGGGAATTCCTACTTGAAATACTGGCCCTGGTGGCAAGGAGATCTTGTGTTTCTGGGCCTGATATAAGTGAAACAAACAGAGCGTTTGTTTCACTTATATCAAACAGGCTACCATATCCAGGGAACTGCACTGATAACCAACTGAAGTAAAGTCAAGTCTTTTCACGGGGGGAAAGAAACAAAACAAAACAACCTTATTATTTGCCCTGGAGCTTCTAACCTAAGGAACATGCTTTAGGTTGAGAACCCAGGTAGAGACTATGAAGGTGATGTCAGGGAGTGTATGCTGGAAAAAACCATCTTTTCACTTTCCTCTGGCAGTGCTACAGTGTACCAGTATCTTCCAGAAAGGAATGAAGTTAATTAATTAATTAATACATTTATATTCATATATACATATATAAGAGGAACACGAAGAGATCTATATATGCATACAGCATTGATTTTACAACTGTCAGCCAGGGGATACCTCTAGATTGTCTGGAGATGAGGCCAGTGAAGCTTAGAGTTGTGGTCCCACAGGACTGTATATATTTATATACTTTAAAAGCCACTGCCTGAAGGTCTGATTTCCAGTCAGCCTCAAACTGGGGCTGAATGAGACCCCTCACTTTGGAACATTCAAAGGTCCTGACACACCCTCACAACTGGGATCTATCAAGAATAAATCTGTTGCTTAGAGAATCAAAAAGGTGTGAGAGACAACTAGGAACAAAGGTAAGATTGAACACTAAGTTTGATCTATACAAAGCTGTTCTTCTACACTGGTAGTTGTTTTCCCTAATATAAAAAAAAAAAAAAAAAGGCAAAATGAGAAAAGAGAAGAATATGTTCCAAAGTAAGGGGCCATATAAAGCCCCAGATAAAAATCTTCATGAAATTTTTGAAATAATGGCTCAGTCATTAAACTTCTGCCTTTGGCTCAGGTCATGACCTCAGGGTCCTGAGATAGAGCCCTGCATTGGGCCCCCTGCTCAGTAAGAAGACTGCTTCTCCTTCTCCCACTCCTCTTGCTTGTGTTCCCTCCCTTGCTGTGTCTCTCTCTGTCAAATAAATAAATAAAATCTTTAAAAAAATTCATGAAAGAGAAATAAGTAATTTATTTGATAAAGAGTTCAAACTGATGGTCAGTAAGATGTTCACTGATCTCAGAGGAAATATATATGAACACAGAAAGAACTTCAACAAAGAAAATATATAAAAAGTACAAGCAAAAGTCAAAGAGCTAAAGAATATATGTACTAAACTGAAAAACGAATCAAAACAAAAAACACTACAGGTGTTCAGCAGTATACTAGATGAAGTAGAAGAAAAAATCAGTGACATACAAGACAGAGCAGTGGAACTCAACCAATAGAGAAACAAAAAGAAAAAAAAATTAAAGTGAAGAATAGTTTAAGGGACCTATGGGACAGCATCAAGTGAAAAAATATTCACATAATAGAAGTCCCAAAAAGAGAAGAGAGATGAAAACAGACAGGAAATTTACTTTAAAAAATAATGGCACCAGGGTGCCTGGGTGGCTCAGTGGGTTCAGGCCTCTGCCTTCGGCTTGGGTCGTGAATCCAGGGTCCTGGGATCGGGCCCACATCGGGCTCTCTGCTTGGCAGGGAGCTTGCTTCCTCCTCTCCCTCTCTGCTTACTTGTGATCTCTGTCAAATGAATAAATAAAATCTTCAAATAATAATAATAATAACAATAATAGCACCAATCTTCCCTAACTTGGGGAAGAAAAAAACATCCAGATCCAGGAAGCCCAGAAAATTCCAAAAGAGATGATCCCTAAGAAATCCACAGGAAGACACATTTTAAGTGAAATGTCAAAAGCTAAAAACAAATAGAGACTCCTAACAGCAATCAGAGAAACACAACTTATGTACAAGAGTACATAAGTTGTACTATGCCATAAGTCTATAACTTATAAGTTATAACTTAAGACTAAGTTATAAGACTAACAGCAAATTTTTCAGCAGAAATTCTGCAGACCAAAAAATATGGCATGATGTATTCAAAGTGCTAAAAGCATTGAGCTAAAACCAAGAGTTGGATGTTTAACCAACTGAGTCACCCAGAAGCCCCAGGAAACACTAAATTTAAATAACACATTAGACCAGATGGATTTAACACATTTATGTAGAACATTCCATCCAAAATAGCAGACTATACCTTGGTCTCAAGTGCACATCGAACATTCCCCAGGATGGATTATGTAAGGCCACAACAAGTCTCAATAAATTTAGGACATGTAAAACCCTATCAATCATCTTTTTAGAGCACAATGGTTAAAAACAAACAAACAACAAACAAAAAACTGGAAATCAATCAGGAAAATAACATTGGAAGAAATTACAAATATGTTAAGATTAAAAAATACCACTGAACAACCAATAGCTCAATTAAGAAATCAAAAGAAAAAATTTTAAAAAATACCTTAAGACAAATGAAATTGAAAACATAAGATACTCAAATCAATGGGAAGTAGGATTCAAAGAGGGAGGGTCATAGAAAAACAGACCTACCTCAAAAACCACAAAAATCTCAAATAAACAATCTAAGTTTACACCTAAAGAAATCAGAAAATAAGAAACAAATGAAGCCTAAAGTTAATAGAAAGATCAAAGTGAAAATAAGAGACTAAAAAGTGATAAAAAGATCAATGAAACAAAGAGCTGTTTCTTTCAAAAGATTAACAAACTTGATAAACTTGTTACCTAGATATACCAAGAAAAAAATAAGTCTCAAATAAACTCAAAAATTAAAAATAAGTCACAACTGATACTAAAGAAACACAAACGATCATGAAAACTACTATGAACAATTCATGTCAACAAAGTGGACAACCTAGAAGAAATTGATCGATTCTGAGAAACACACAATCTTCTAAAACTGAATCTTACAGAAACAGAAACTCTGAATATGTCAATTATTAGCAAGGAGATTAGATCAGTGATCCATATCTGCCTCCCTGCCACCCACCCTCCCACACCAAAAACAAAACAAAACAAAAACTCTCAGCAAACAAAAGTCTAGGACCAGATAGCTTCACTGGTAAATTCTATCCTTCTCAGAAAATTAAAGAGGATGGAATGCTTCCCAACTCATTTTATGAGGCCCACATTACCCAATAATAAAACCAAACAAAGACACCACAAAAGAAGAAAATTATTGGCCAACATCCCAATCAATACACATGCACAAATACTCAACAAAATAGTAGCAAACCAAATTCACCAATACATTAAAAGCACTATATACCATGATCGAGTCAGATTTAAGGAATGCAAGAACGGTTAACATCTCCAAATCAATCAACATGATATACCAGTGTAAGAAAATGAAGGAAAAAATCGTATATCATTATTCATCTTCGTAGACACAGAAAAAGTATTTGATAAAATTCAACATCTGTTTATGATAAAAATGCTCAAAAAAGTGGGTATAGAGGTAATGTACCTCAATATAATAAAGGCCATATATGACAGCCCACAGCTACTATCCTCAATAGTGAAAATCTGAGAGCTTTCTAAGATTAGGAACAAGACAAGGATGTACACTTTCACCATTTTTATTCAACACAGCACTGGAAGTCCCAGCTGGAAGAATTTGAAAAGAAAAAACATAAAAGACATCCAAATTGGAAAGAAAGTAGTAAAACTGTCACCATTTGCAGACAACAACATGATTTAATATACAGAAAACCTTAAAGTTTTCACCAAAAACATTATCAGAATAAATTAATTCTGCAAAGTTATAGGATATAAAATATACATAAATCTGTTACATATTTTTATATGCTAAATAATGAGCCAAAACTATCAAAAAGAGAAATTAGGAAAACAACTCTATTTACAATTGCATCAAAAAGAATAAAATATATAGGAATAAATTCAACCAAAGAAGTGAAAGACCTATACACTCAAATCTACAAGACATTGATAAAATAAATAGAAGATACAAACAAATGGAAAGATATTCCATGCCTATGCACTGGAAGAATTAATCTTATTAAAATGTCCATATTACCTAAAGCAATATATAGGTTCAATGCAATTCCTATCAAAATTTCAATTCCATTTTTTAAGGAAATAGAACAAACAATACTAAAATTTGTATAGAGCCACAAAAGATCCCTAATAGCCAAACCAATCTTAAGAAGAGCATAGCCAGAGATACCTCGTCCCTGATTTCAAAATATATTACAAAGCTATAGTAATTAAAACAGTATAGCATTAGCATAAAAATAGACAAATGGATTAGTGGAAGAGAACAGCAGGCATAGAAATAAACCCACATATATATATATATATATATATATATATATATATATATATATATGATAATTTAAACCATGACAAAGTAGACAGGACTATATAACAAAAAAAGGGCAATCTCTTCAATAATTGGTATTGAGAAAACTGCACAGCCATATATAAACTATCTTAATACCAAACACAAAAATTAACTTAGGATGGTTTAAAGACTTGAATACAAGACCTCAAACCATAAAATTCTTAGAAGAATGCATAGAGGTAAATTCCTTGACATCACTTTTGGTGGTATTATTTGGATTTAACTCCAAAATAAATGGCAACAAAAGTGAAAATAAACAAACGGTAATATACATCAGACTAAAAAGTGTCTGTACAGTGAGAAAACCATCAACAAAATAGTTAACCTACTGAATAGGAGGTAGTAGTTTAAACCATATATGTGAGAAGGTGTTAATAGTCAAAAAAAATTTTTAAAATGCATACAACTAATAACAACAACAACAAAAACAACTACAAAAACAACAACCAACAAATCCAATTAAAAATAGAGGTTCTGAATAGACATTTTTCCAAAAAGACATACTAATGTCCAACAGGTACATGAAAAGATGTTCAACATCACTAATTATCAGGGAAATGCAAATCACAACTACAGTGACATATCACCTCATTTCTGTCAGAATGGCTATTACCGAAAAGACAAGAAGTAACAAGTTTTGCTAAGGATGTAGAGAAAAGAGAACACCCATGCACTGTTGCTGGGAATGTAAACTGGTGCAACTACTATGAGAAACAGTATCTTGGTTCCTAAGAATATTAAAAATACAGCTCCATATGATTCATCAGTTCGACTTCTGGGTATTCACCTGAAAAAAAAAATATTCTATTTTGAAAAGATATATACACACCTATGTTTACTGCAGTATTACTCACAAGGACCAAGATACGGAAATAACGAAAATGACCACTGATGGATGAATGAATAAAGAAGATGTGGTATATATACAATAGTATACTATTTGGCCTTAATTAATTAATTAATTCTTGCAATTTGGAACAATATGGACCATGAGGGTAATATGCTAAGTGTAATTAAGCCAAAGAAGGAAAGGCAAATACTGTATGATTTCATTTATGTGTGGAATCTGAAAAACAGAGCACATGAACAAATAAAACAAAACTCAAAGAGGCAGAGAAAAGATCAGTGGTTTCCAGAAAGGAGGGAGGTTAGGGAACACAGAACAGATGAATGGCTCAAGAGGTACAAACTTCAGTCATGAAATAAGTAAGTTATGAGGATTGTATTAGAAAAGATTAATCTATACTTTTTTAGATTTGGAAACAGAATGTAGAAGCAGAAATGACTTTTATAGGCCAATTAAACCATAACCTCCATCCAGCTCCTCTTCAAAATGCAGACTAAGATCTGAGTTTATTCAGAGCAGAACCATGTCTCTGATTTCCTATTCTGGGATTCATTTAGCTTAAGAGAATCTAGAAGTTTCTTTCTGTGGAGTAATAGACAATGGTTCAAGAGTCTTGAATGATGACTGGAGCTGTTACAGACATCCTCAGTAGTAGTAAGTTACACATTGATTCATGATATTATCTTGGGTAAATTTTTGTTATTAAGACATTATTGGTATAATTTTCTACAAGAATATTTTTGTTAATCAATGTACATATGCATTTACTTTAACTTTACAAATTTGTTCAACTTACTTTATGCCTTTTAGTATATATGATGTCTAATTTGTGAAGGCTATGAACAATGAACGTGTAACATATTTTCATTTTCTAAAGCTGCTTTTCTCATGTAATAATTACCCACATGTTATTTGTCACCAAGTGAATATACAGAATTATGAGTCAATTTCCTTTCATTTAATATCCAATAATGTCAACAATTTTACCTAAGAATTGTAACTAACTAAAGAAAACAAAATTAGGTAACTACAGATCGGATTTTTCCACAAAAATTTGACTTTTCTCTAAGTGCAACAGCAATTTCTAGACTTCCCATCTTCTGAATATTACCTGGATATGACTAACATTCTATAGTGGACAAACACTAAAGCGATTCTCAATGATTTCTACATCCTTTTGTTCATGCTTTGCATAATACCCTCCCCTTGACTGTGGGTGGAACCTATGACTTTTAACCAATGGAAGGCAGCAAAGGTGATAAGATGTCATTTTCATGATCATGGTAAGTTACAAAAGTCTTGTATTATTAGTTTCTTTCACTATCCATTGCTTCTTTCAAATAATCAAGTTCTTTTCAATCCTGTAGCTAAAAGGAAGTATATCTTGCCAACAATTTGAAGGAGCTTGGAAGTGGACCCTTCCTCAGTCAATCCACCAGATCAGAACCAACCACGGTATACACTTTGATTGCAGCCTTCTCAAAGTTCTAGTTATGCCATGCCTGTCCTCCTGACCCACAGAAACTATGACATAATAAATCTGTATTGTTTTAGTCTGCTACGTTTGAGGTTATTTATTACATAGCATAAAAATCTATTACAACTTTTTTTCTTAATTTTCCTATGTCCTAGCATTAATTCTATAGCTATCATGGAAACCTTTTTGGAACTGAGGATTTTAAAGCAGTTCTGTCTTTTAATTACCATGGAACATTTTAGATCATTATTTGAGAACCAGTATCTATTGTGTATAAAGATTGTTAAGAGAATTATGAATTCTCCAGTAACTGCTCACAAATGAAAGGAATAATTGGATATATCACTCTAAGGAATCTAGGCTTTATGACTTTGTTTATTCAGTCTGGAAAAAGGCATTCCTTCTACTACAATTTAATTTTGACATTTTTCCATTGCCTAGAATCACTTTATTATGGCAATAGCTCTTAATGGTACTGATAATAACATGACTGATAAATAACATGACTGATATTCAAATATAAGAGTTGGGGTACTTGTACGGCAATCAAAATTACTCTATTGTAATAACAACTGAGAGAGAGAGAGAGATTGAGACAGAGAAAAAATAGGGTATACTGCATTAATACATCACAAATTGAACCTTCCTACATTAAGGGAAAATAAAAAGAAAGGAAATTGATATTTAATGAATAACTACTCTATGTCTAGCATTATGTTAGGTCTTTATATATTTAAGCTAATATGGTAACCTTAAACCAATACTTGAATGGTAAAAAAGACTTCTGTTTTCATCTCTGACATTTAAAGATTTAGAAGTCATCACTTCTAGTCGTACAACAAGAAAAAAGTTGAACAAACTGAAATCAATGACTTTTCTTGAATCCATTAGAGAACAGAGGGCACAGAGAAAAGGATCACTCTGAAATCTAGGATGGAAGGTGAATTCAGGGTGTCACAGCCACAATCTGCTTACCTGAAGCAAAGCCTGCTACAGCAATAAACTTAAATGGTTATTCTGACAAACTGCTACAGCTTTAGTATGAATTACCCTAAAAGTAAGAAAGTCCAGGGGCCTCAGTTTTAGGGAATCCCCCACAAATTCATGGGTTTACCTCAAAAAATCCCAACAGATTCTCACATTAAAGAGCCAAGAAAAAGAAGCCTTTGGGCTCTGACAGATGGAAAGGAAAAGTAACCATTTGGAAATATATTCAGAGCATTTTATATAACAAGGCTTAATCTTTACTGGAAAAGATTTACTGATTGTTGTCTGAACTGGGGGAAGGGAATTTTCCCAAATAAAAGCTTTCACTGTCCCTTCACTTAAGCCTGGAAAAATATAAAAAACACTTGCGAAGGTCACACATAGGCAAAAAAACGCAGGCTCATTAAAAGACTGAGATTCAATCATAAGATTATAAAACACATCCCTTCCTCCACTCTTTATCACCACAACAAAAGAGCTCCAAATCAGTAACAGTGGATTACAGTTAAGAGATCTGCAAGACACTGACTCTAAGGATGAGTTCTTAGGGAAGCCCGAAGACAAGGGGAGAAATAAAATATCAAAAGCAATACAGGAATTTAAAGCATTCACTACTTACAGCTACAACAAATATTAAACACTGCCCAGCTCCTAATCAGACTAACTTAAAATCTCACACAAAAGTCCTATTTACTTCGGTTCCTATTATCTGATTCATTATGTCGGGCTTTCAGCAAAAATTAATGAATTAGGTTAAAAAGCAAAAAAGGAAACAACAACAAAAACCATGGTCTAAAAATACAAAATAAGTATCAGAATCAGACTCAGATATGACATGCATGTTGGAATTCTCTGAAAAGTAGTTAAAATAACTATGATTACTACATTAAGGGCTCTACTGAAAAAAGAAGACAGCATGTAAAAACAAATGTATAATATAAACAGAAATATGAAAACTCTAAGAAAGTATCAAAAGCTAGAAATCAAAACACTGCAACAAAAATTAAGAATGCTTTTGATGGGCTCATTAGAAGGGGACATTTGGACATGGTAGATGAAAAAATACGTGAGCTTTAATATAGGTCAGTAGACACATTACAACAGAAATTCAGAGAAAAAACAAGAATTTAAAAACTTTATTTAAAAAAAGTAGACTCAACACAATTTTAAAAGCTGTAAGATAGATGTAATTAGATCGTAGAAGAAGAAAGAAGGAATGGAAGATAAGACATATTTAAAGAAATACTCACTGAAATTTTTCCAAAATCATTAATAGATGGCAAATCACAGATCCAAGAAGCACAAAGAACCAAACAAGATAATGACCAAAAAATCTAAACTTAGGTATATGTATTTAAACTGCAAAGAAACAAAGATAAAAATGAAATCTTAGAAGAAGCTAAAGATAAAAACAATCTAACTACAGAGAAAAATGACAGGAATTACAGTGGACCTCTTGTCATAAACCATGCAGCAGGAAGAGTAGTGGGAAATATTTAAGTATTCAAAGAAGATAATTAAAAAGTCTAGAATTCTGTAATCTTTTAAAAGTGGAGGAGATACAGGGCTTTCTCAAACAAAAATAAAAAAAATTCATTGACAACGCAACTACCTTACATGAAATGTTTAAAGAAGTTCTTAGGAAGAGGAAAATGATACATTTAAAACTTGGATGAAAATAGCACCAAAGAAGAAATAATAGAAGGGAAAATATTTGTTTTTCATTTTCTTATTCTTAGTTGATCCAAAAAGAAAATTGTTGATTGGAAATAATAATATGATTCGAATGTAGAGATAAGTGAAATTAATTACAGCAAGGTTAAAAGGTATGGAAGGAAAGAACTAAAAACGCCTTTTATAAGTTACTTGCACTACATGTGAAGCAACATAGTGTTCCTTAAAGTGGGGATTTGGGTTATTTCAAGGGAAAACACTAATTTTTAAAAAATGGAAACCTAATTGTTATGCAAATATAGAAGATAAAATAGAATCATAAAAAATGCTAAGGTAAAACCTGAGAAAGGATAAAAGGGGAGGCAGGAAACAAAAGACAATTATGATGAATAGGAAACAGTTCCAAAAAGATAGAATTAATCCAAATACATCAGGAATCACTTTAAATGTGGTTCACATACGCTAATTAGAGAGAGAGACTGTCAGAGTGAGCTATCAAGCTACAAATGATATGTATGAACTTTGAATGCTTATTCATAAGTGAAAGAAGCTAGTTGGAAAGGGCTGCATACTGTATGAGTCCAACTGTATACATGACATTATGGGAAAGACAAAACTAAAGAGACAGTAAAAAGATCAGTGGTGGACAGAGGATAGGACAAGAGAAGAGTGAACTGGTGAAGTACAGGGGATTTATTTAAGGTAGTGAAAATGTTCTGTATGAGACCAACTTGGTGGAGATATATATATATATATATATATATATATATATCCACATATATATATATATCTCCACATATATATATATATATCCACATATATATATATATCTACTATATATTAGTCAAAATCCATGAACCTTAAAGTAGCACAAAGGTAGTATATGAATTTAATTCCATAAAAATGGAATTTAACTCCATTAAAATTTTATGAAACAATATCAATTGAGAAAGTAGGGGAAATGATGCTGATCCATGTAATTTTGAAGTAAGGAGAGCCTATAAAATATAGTTTTTAAAAAAGGACATAAATACAGTAGTCTCATTGATAATGTTGTTTCTAGGGGTGGTATAGGTCTACAATTCTGATACTCCTATGTATGTATACCAGAAAGAAATAATTAGGTAAATAAGTGGCAGATGGTACAAGCCAAGTTTCTTATTACTCGAATGGGAATTTACAAATAAGCAAGGGGAGGGGTGCCTGCGTGGCTCAGTGGGTTAAAGCCTCTGCCTTCGGCTCAGATCATGATCTCAGGGTCCTGGGATCGAGCCCCGCATCGGGCTCTCTGCTCAGCAGGGAGCCTGCTTCCCTTCCTCTCTCTCTCTGTCTGCCTCTCTGCCTACTTGTGATCTCTGTCAAATAGATAAAATCTTTAAAAAAAAAAAAAAAGAGGGGGCGCCTGGGTGGCTCAGTGGGTTAAAGCCTCTGCCTTTGGCTCAGGTCATGATCCCAGGGTCCTGGGATCGAGCCCCACATCAGGCTCTCTGCTCGGCAGGGAGCCTGCTTCCCTTCCTTTCTCTCTGTCTGTCTCTCTGCCTACTGTGATCTCTGTCAAATAAATAAAAATCTTTAAAAAAAAAAATAAGCAAGGGGAAGAGGACAAAAAGATTCTTGTAGTAATAGAGTCGGAGACATCTATATCAACTCAGGTGCAGCTGATGTTTAGCTTAGAGATGATTTTATAAATATTTATACATATATGTATATACAACAGTTAGCATACACACATATATATCCCCTTACTCTGTCAGCTAAAAGGGCATGGATGCAATGATACTACAGTAGCCATGAATACATCTACTGTCCAAGTCTTGATTTCAGATACCTTTATTGTCTGACAAAAGAAACCAGGGATCTTTAAAGAAATGGCCAATTATAGCCAATGGCTAAAAGAGCAGAAAATGTGCAGTAACTTATGATGGAAGGAAGAAAGGAAGGCCACAATGATGATGGTGTCATAGAACACAGGAGCCAAATGAAAGAATTCTCAATGGCCGAGATGGAAACATAAATGCAAATAAAATAAAGTAGTTTGGGCTTTTAACCCAAACTATGAAATAAATATGTATAGGTTCACAGTGATATAATAAATGATTACAAAATAAATAAGTGAGAGATAAGATATAAATATCTCATTCATAATAATTCCAAAAAATTGAGGTAGATACTTTAAGGAGGCAGAATATAAATATTCAAATCTAAATGTTGGTTCCTCATAGTGACTTCTTTCAAGAGTATATAAGTATAGAAAGGGAATAAAAGAATAATTGTATAGTAGAAAAACCTGACAAACACAACCAGATGTGCAAGCTATTTAAGGCTAATACCAATAGCAATAAATTATGTTATAATTTATATAATAAATTATGTTTATTATACATAAATAAATTTATGTATAATAAATTATACATTCTTGATGGAAAATGTGAAAATGGCACTTTACCACTGTGATCATCCCACTAAAAATTCATAACCCCAATTTAATCATCAAAATAACATTAGGAAAATCCCAATGCAGGAACATTCTACAAAATAACTGACCAGTGCTCCTCAAAACCATCAACTTGATCAAAAACAAAGAAAGTCTAAGAAGCTGTCACAGCCTAGGGGAGTCTAAGAAAATATGTTGACCAAAGGAAATGTGGTATCTTATATGGAATTCTTGGAAAGAAATAAGACACTAGGCAAAAATTAAGGAAATGTGAAAAAAATTTTCTTAAAATTATATATCAATATTGATCCATTAATTATAACAATATACCATATGGATATAAGATGTCAATAATTAGAGAAAATGGCTGCAGAGTATGAAAACTCCGTACTATCCTCATAAATTTTTAATAGTCTGAAACTGTTCTAACGGACAAAATCTTAGTGAGAAAACAAGGTCAAAGTATGGAATACTTCGATGAATTTCAAAATAAGGAGATATATTTGCCTTCTTAAGGATAGGAGATGAATGGGGGCTTAATACAGCAATATTGTTAAGTGATTAGTTTTGGTAATCAGAAAGGGTGGGTTTGAATCCTTGCTCTAACACTTAAAAGTTGAATTATCTTAAATGCTTATAACTTTTAGGTGTATGTAGCAACACTTACATGACTGGCTCAGAGAAAAATTAAACCCTGAAGGGAAAAATGCCTTTCAGAACAAAGTTAGATTACTTAATTTACATTATGAAAACACCCAAATAGAGGGTAGTAGTTTGAATACCAGTGAGTGTGTATGTTTATATATGTGTGTGATTGTTTGTATGTGTAGAAATGTGTGGCTGGAAAGCACTGGAAGCCTAGAAATGGGACACAGAGCCACCGGCTCCAACAGTGCTCCCTGCCTAGTTCTGGGAAGAGGATGATCTGAATAAAAACTGGTGTCTCTATTGTGGTAACAAGTAAAATTGGATTCATGAAGCTACATTAGTCAGGTAAGAGGCATTAAAATCATCCAGTTGATTTCCCTTGTGCTGTAACATGTTCACCAGTCGAAGTTCTGATCATATTTAGGATTTCCATGTACCTTTATACAAAGATAGTGCACTGATTATTTTCACACCTTTATTCTAAAAATCTCTACTTTAAAATGTGTGATTAGATATCTGATTTGTATTCTGTTCTGAGCTCAGGTAAGCTGCATCATCCTTGGTGTTGATCAACTTGTGATGTTGCAAGGCTTTTCCAAATGATACTCAATATTTTTGCAGACATTTCCCATTCAACTGCAATTTCATTCTTCAATTATTCAAATTAAATATTTTAATTCATTTAGATCTGAGATTAAACTATTTAATCTGTAAGTTTAAACATTAGTATGAGTGTTACTAGGATCAGTATAATATTAGTTAGTGGAAATACAAGTATTGGTGTTACTACATTCATAAAAGTCACACCATGTCATGTGACTCACTTTCCATTTTACTCAAGAACATGAATATAAAACCGTAAGAAACAAATACAGACTCAAAAACATTTCATAGGGAAAATTGGCATGCTATTTGTTTTAGAGATATTTTATCTAAACTAATGCATTTTCTAGGTTCTCAGTTCATTATTCTGGGTTAAAATACAGAGAGTGGAAAGTGTTCTGTGGCGTTTAATTACATGATGACTTTAAGGGGAAGAAAGTATGGACAGAAACATTTTAGGCACAACTCCCAAGGAGTCTAATACAATAGTTATGACACAGGCTTTGGAGCCAGATGGGTTGAAAATGGAACTTCAGCAATCCTCACTACTCGGCTGATAATAAGCACATTTTCTACTTTCTCAAGACCTCTTTTTCTCTTACTAGCTAGGGACAATAATGCTAACTATTTTTATGATTGCAGCTTATCACACTAGTTCTCCATAATTTTTAATTATCATTGTATTTCTTATGTTAGTATGATCATTAGGATGGTAGTGATTATTTCACTATGCTGCAAACACAAAATTGGTTCACTGATGGGAGGGAGTTACTCTAACAAAATATCAAACCAAGATTCCAAGTAGGTATAATGTCATTCAATCAGCCTATGATCCCAGGCAGCACCCCCCCAAAAAAGAATTAATTAACTAATTTAAAAAGTCAAGTTCCTAGTTTTCATCTTTCTTCCTACATATACCAAAACTGCTGCAGAAGGATTATAAAAATATATATTTTTAAATATAAGGAATAATTTAAATCATCACAATGGAAATGGATATATTTCATATAAAAATCCAAACGACTTGGACATAAAGATGGTCTGTAATAACTATAATGATTAATAATATTTTCACTGTGTCAAAATGACTTTTAGTATATAGAGAGTGGTCAATAAGAGTTCCAACATATACACAGTCAGCCTGTAGTTCATTTGGTGACATATGACTAATTCTGGCCAACGGATAATGAATTATCTGCCTCAAGAACACTGGAGAGTATATTATTCACAGTGAAGATTGGGTTTTCTGGAAAGCCAGCTCTGAGATAGAGTTTAGTATATGGGATATTTATTAAATAGTGCCTTTGGGATTAACAACACATATGGGAGCGAAAGGAAGAAAACAAGATTGGGCAGAGGAAGAAATTTAAACTGAGAGAATGACGCTGGACTTGTCCTCTCTGGGAGCTATGGTGATTACAAAAAAAAAAAAAAGGAAAGAAAGAAAAAGGGCCTTCTTAGTGTCCCACATTACATCAAAACATTAGGCCTTCATTTACCTATTTTAAGCAGTCTTTAGATGTAATGAATTCTTCTATGAGGGAGGATATGGCAAGTGAATCATCATGTCTACCACATTCCAGAAGGCATTATTTTTTTTAAGATTTTATTTATTTAAGAGAGAGAGAGCATGAGAAGGGAGAAAGTCAGAGGGAGAAGCAGACTCCCCTCAGAGCAGGGAGCCCGATGAGGAACTCAATCCTGAAACTCCGTGATCATGGTCCAGAAGGCACTATTATAAGGTGGGGAAAGGCTGCTAAAAGCAGCATCAGACTGTGACATTAAGATGAAGCCACTGAGGTTTTAGGGCTTGTCCACTGCTTTGCTAGTGTTACTTTTTCTATTATAAGAATATCTTATAATGTATTTATCTTCTATATGAATTCTAATATGTACTGTACTATTTTTTAAACCAAATAAGTTTTATTTGGATCTATATTTGCACAGGCATATTAAGGAAATATTCTTTTTTTAAAATATTTTATTTATTTATTTGACAGAGAGAGCAGACATTGCTGAGCAGAGAGCCCGATGAGGGACTTGATCCCAGGACCCCAAGATCATGACCTGAGCCGAAGGCAGCAGCTTAACCCACTGAGCCACCCAGGCGCCCTTAAGGAAATATTCTTAAGGGAAAAAAAGAAAACCTGTTAGCATTTCATTTCATCATACTTAAAGTAAACCTGTACAAACTAAAACTTTTCATAGAGATGTTTTTTCCCAGATTAGATCTTTCATTGGTTTGGCAACAGGGATTACTGCTGCTTAAAACAAAACAAAATAAAACTATCATACAGTGAGCAATGGCCATTCATTTTGGCTGTATGAACAGTAATTCAGCTTCAAGGTTAAAGAATATAAGGTTAAAAGATTAAGAACTTTTGTGCAGTTTGGGACACCTGGGTGATGCAGTCAGTTAAGCGGCCATCTCTTGATTTCAGCTCAGGTTGTGATCTCATGGGTCACGGGATGGAGCTCTGTGTTGGGCTCCCCACTTAGTGGGGAGTCTGTTTGAGATTCTCTCCCTCTGCTCCCCGCCGCCACATGCACCCGCACTCTTTCTCAAATAAATAAATCTTTTTTTAAAAAAGAGAGAGAACTTTTGTGCGGTTTATGAATAGCTGAAAAAAATACCGAAGTGTAAAGCCATTCTAATCAGATATTATTATCTGATTTCCAATCTACAGTAGTCTGATGCTAATCTCAAAGAGTTAAAAACTAAACAAAAGTAGTATGAGATGATTTTCAGATCAAATGGCCACTTAGCCAGAATGTACGTTTTGAATCACATTTCCTCACCGATGAGAAAAGAAATGTTAGGTGCAGTGACTTTTAAACAATGGCCAAATAAGGTTACAATAAAATAAATCAGAGAAGTGAGATGGTTTAATGGCTTTTTAATGAGCCTAATGTTTTCCGTTTTAATGAGCCCTCTTACATCAGCTTTAATTATTTTATGAGAATGAGAAATGATTGAGAAATGGCTTGCATTAATTCAATTTTCTGTTCAGTCTTCCCACAAGCCATTATGGCACAGTGGCTAATGGGAGTCAACTTGGATAAGTGGGAACTTGCATAATAGGACAAGTCTCGGCTAAATTTAGTTAGACACTTGATATGTTAACTGGTGATAAGGTTATACTTCCTCATTCTTCAAAGAGTGCACACCAAATGCCCACAAAGTATTTTAACACTATAGCACAAGCAAAAATTAAGATAGTTTAAATGAACTATAATTTGTTCTAATTAATTCAATGAAATTGTGTTAAAAACTTCCTAGCTTTTTATTAGTGACATGTTAAGATTAAAAACATACAAAAATAACCAAAATTTGAAATACATACCTCTGATACAATCTGTGCTTAAAACCATGGTAGGCTTTTGTAATATATTAAATATTAGGACACAATTTTCCTACTACCTAAAAATAGTATTAAATAAATTCTTTAGCTATGTACCAAATAAGATATGTCATATCTCAAACCTATGTCAAACTGTCACAAGAAAATAAGTGATACTAAACAAAAAATAAAATAAAATTAAAATGATGCTGTTCTCTAACTTATCAATGTTTTTTGCAATGAGTAAAAGAAACCAACTCTTAACTAAGGTTGAAAAGTTATTTATTTATTTATTTATTTATTTATTTATTTTTTAAGATTTTATTTATTTATTTGACAGAGAGGGAGATCACAAGTAGGCAGAGAGGCAGGCAGAGAGGCAGGCAGAGAGAGAGGAGGAAGCAGGCTCCCTGCGGAGCAGAGAGCCCGATGCGGGGCTCGATCCCAGGACCCTGAGATCATGACCTGAGCTGAAGGCAGCGGCTTAATCCACTGAGCCACCCAGGCGCCCCGAAAAGTTATTTAAAAACAGAACAAAACTGTGTGGCTCACTGAATTGCCAGGAAAATTCAAGAACAAGGCTAAAAAGCATGAGCAGGAACAAAGAGGTTGCATAGGAAAATACAATCCATACACAGTCTGAGTCCAGTGAGGACACCCCAAGCAGTATAATTTGAACTCTAGCAGTTCTCCAATAGTATTGGGCACTAGGCACTGCTACTGGAACTATGAATACGGCCAGCCCTAGAAACCGGATATTGCTGCTATTATTATTCTCACAGCCAGAATGGATTCTCTGCATTACTATCTCAATATTAGGTCTGAAATTAGCCAAAATTCATTCTGAAGCCTGCTTCCTAGCTGCAAAGGAACTACAAAAATGAGTATCTTACATTTTAGCATGCTTCATGGGAGCTGGATTCTCCTCCCACCAAAATTCTCAAAGTAGAGAATACCCCAAAGGTTGTCAAAGAGGTTTAGAAGTTTTCAAAGAAAATTACAGCTAGCTATAAATTATACATGAAATTAGAGAGAGAGAGAGAGAGAGAGAGAGAAAGAAGAGTAAAGATTAATAATTAATAATTTTAAAAAGTAAGCCAGCAGTAGGGTGCCTGGTTGGCTCAGTCAGTTAAGTGTATGCCTTCAGCTCAGGTCATGATACCAGGGTCCTGGGATGGAACCCCACATAGGACTCCCTCTCAGTGGGGAAACTACTTTTCCCTCTCACTGCCTGCCATTTCCCCTGTTTGTGCATGCTCACTCTCTCCCAAATAAATGACGAGGAGGAGAAGGAGGAAGAGGAGGAGGAGGGAGGAGGAGGGAGGAGAAGAGGAAGAAGGAGGAAGAAGAGAAGGAGAAGGGAGGAGGAAGAAGAGGAAGAGGAGGAGGGAGAAGGAGGAAGAAGAAGAGGAGGAGGAGGGAAGAGGAGGGAGGAGGAGGGGGAGGGGGAGAAGGGGAAGAGGAGGGGAGGGGGCGAACCAGCAGCAGCAAGCCAGCAGCAGTTGAGTTCACTCCAGGGAAATGCAACTTTAACAATTTGATTAAAATGGAACATACCAGAACCTCTGTGTGATAGGTTCCATGTTTAGACCTCTGTAGGAATATACGGTGGAAGGAAAGGAGAGAACTAAGGAACTAACATTTTCTTTTTCTTTTTTTAAAGATATTATTTATTTATTTGACAGAGAGAGATCACAAGTAGGCAGAGAGGCAGGCAGAGAGAGAGAAGGGGGAAGCAGGCTCACTGCTGAGCAGAGAGCCAGATATGGGACTTGATCCCAGGACCCTGAGATCATGACCTGAGCGGAAGGCAGAGGCTTAAACCACTGAGCCACCCAGGCGCCCCCAGGAACTAACATTTTCTAAGGTCACCTAAGGTGATACTTAGCTAACCTTTTTTAACAGGAGCTTGCCTTTAAGGATTTAACAATCTAGGAGGGAGACAAGAAAAGTAAGTTCATAAAGAATAAACTATATATGTAATGCATTCTAAACTCTCCTAAACATTAAAAAAAGAAGAAAGAAGGGAGGGGAAGGCAGTGGAGGGGAGGGGAGGGGAGGAGAGGAGAAGAGAAAAAGTGGGAAAGCTGCATCCAAGGCAGGAGAAACTATATTCATCTGGGGACACATAAGAAAAGGTTTCTTCCGCAAATAATAAAATTCAACAGAAAATAAAGATATTAAAGTATAACAAGATAGAGAAGTTTACTTTTTTTTAAAATATTTTATTTATTTGACAGAGAAATCACAACTAGGCAGAGAGGCAGGCAGAGAGGCAGGCAGAGAGGGAGGCAGAGAGAGAGGAGGAAGCAGGCTCCCCGTGGAGCAGAGAGCCCGATGTGGGGCTGGATCCCAGGACCCTGGGATCATGACCTGAGCCGAATGCAGAGGCTTTAACCCACTGAGCCACCCAGGCGCCCCGAGAAGTTTACTTTTTTAATAAGATGTTTTAAAAATTCTGACTACATGACTCTTTATAATAAAAAAAAAAAATCCCACCTCCTCTAATAAGAGCACTTTTTCAGGATTTTTCACTTTTGGAACTTGTTCCTATGTTTACCAAAAGTTATTCTATGTTCCTATATCTACATACCTAACTTTATATATGTATAATAATGCTTACCCTAGCAGTAGTCTATACAGGCCCTTGAATAACAGAGGTTTTGAATTATATGGGCCCACTAATGCAGATCTTTAACAATATAGTACTGTAAATAAATTTTCTCTTTCTTACAATTTTCTTAATAACATTTTATTTTCTCTAGCTTACTTTATTTTAAAAATACAGCACATAATACATAAGAAACACAAAATATGTGCTAATTGACTATGTTATTGGTAAGGCTTCAGGTCAACAGTAGACTATTAGTAGCTAAGTTTGGGGGGAGTTTAATGTTATGTACAGAATTTTTACTGTGTCTGGGTCAGTATCTCTAACCCCTGTGTTGTTTAGGGTCAATTGTATGTGGAATGTACCAACATTACTCATGGGAGGATAAAGGAAGAAAAAAATAAGTGAGGGAGGAAAAAACCCCAACAACATAATGAAGACAGAATACCTAAACATACCACTAAATTAGGAGACTGCGAAGGACAGAAGATAATAGATAAAATATTGCACTAGAATAAACCAATTGCTCTCCAGGTAGAGGATAAATAAATCACCCCAGAATTCACCAGTTTAGGCATTCCCTCCCATTCACTGCAAAAACATTCCTGAATTGTCTCTATTCTTTTTGATGATCAGCTTCCTCGCTCTCAACACAAAATCTGTCCCCTATAACATCAAGGAAATTGAACCCAAAATACTGAAGTATCTAGGCTACCACTTTTCCTGTGATCTTCCAAGAGTTCCTTTCTATATTCGGTCCTATGAATCCACTTGTGTTTTTAATACTATTTCCTCTTGTTTTCCCTAGGACTCGTTATTCTGTGCCCACTCCATGGCTTCCTCTCTTTTGTCTATAAGCAAACTTAAGTGCTCACATTCTCCACTCCCCCTCCAAACTTCATTGTCTCTAGTTGATACAAAATGTTTCTCCTGTCCAAGCGATTTAAAACTCTTCAAAGAATCATTTCAACCACTTCTATTCCTCACTGTTTTCTCCTCAGTTCTTGATATTTGACTTCTGCTACAAAATAAATAAATAAATAAATAAATAAATAACAAAAACAAACAAAAAAACACAACAACAACAAAAAACAACTTCAGATATTTTCATTAAATCCTCTAATAAGCTCCCAAATGTCAATTTTAGTAACAATTGTTTAATATTCCTCTGATTGGGGTTCCTTGCACATTTTGGCATCTTCAGTCACTCCCTTCTTCCTGAAATTCTCTAGCTGGTTGGTTACTATGATGTTGAAGTGTTGTGGATTTCCTCATACACATCCCTATCTTTTTTATTTCTTCCCTGGCTCTGTTTCAGTTCCCTTTTTGGTCCAACATCTCCTTTTAAAAGCCCATGCTTTTTGTATTCCACATTATTCTTCTGAGTAAAGACTCTCCTGTTGAATGATCCTATATGGTGATTCCATATGTTTTACTATGTCCTTTATATTTTTTAAAGACACATTTATTCAGTGTCATAATCAGACTATTACATTTAGCAATCAACAGCATAGGTGCAAAAAAAAATCGACATTAAAACCCTTTGTTGCAATGCTTTATACTTTCCACAGAACAGAAACTAAAATAACCTGTTATGCAATTAGTCACAAATACAGTGCTTGCTTCAGCAGCACATACACAATTAGTCTTGAATACAGTCATCAGGATTTTAGCCCATACACATGAGTATTGTCTAAAACATGTCTTCTTTGTAGCAGCTAGGCCCTGCCACCACTATGCTTGGCTGAGTTCACAAATCTGTTGTAACCTATAGTTTCCCTGTTACTTCTCTGGCTCTCCTCTCCTGCTAAGCTTTGTTTCCTGGCAGTAATTAAAACCTTCTGCAACTGCCATAGCTACTGCTGCTGCTGGAACCACCACAACTACGTTGGTTTCGTGCTTTGGCAAAGAACAGGCCTCCACCACCACAGGGGCCAGAGCTTCTGCCTCCAAAATTTCCTCCTTTTGTGGTTCCAAAATTTGAGGATTGACTGTTGTAATTGTCAAAACCATTATAGCTTCCACCACCTCCAAAGTTGCTTCTACTACCACCACCATAGCTGTCTCGGCCTCCTCTGTTGTTATAGCTGTGATAGTTGCCATTCCCACCATAGCCACTGCCCTGGTTTCCATTACCGTGTCCACCACTTCCATAACCTCTGCCTCCTCCAGAGTAACCAGGGCCACCTACTCCATAACCACCATTAACAAATCCATTATAGTCATCCCCTCTGCCACTATATCTACCACCACCTAGACCGCCACCAAAGCCACCTCCCACCTCACCCACTGAAGTTCCCTCCATGACCAAAGTTGTCATTCCCACCAAAACCACCTACACCACCATCACTAAAGTTTCCAGAACTACTTCGACCTCTTTGGCTGGATGAAGCACTAGCCATCTCTTGCTTAGATAGGGCTTTCCTTACTTCACAGTTGTGGCCATTCACAGTATGGGATTTTTGAATGACAATCTTGTCTACAGAGTCGTGGTCATCAAATGTTACAAAATCAAAACTTCTCTTTTTGTCACTGCCTCAGTCAGTCATGACCTCAATCATTTTAATTTTCCCATGTTCAAAATAATCTCTTAGATGATGTTATTCAGTGTCTTCTTTAATGCTATCAACAAAAATCTTTTTCACAGTTAAGTGGGTACCAGGTCTTTGAGAAATCTTCTCTTGAGACAGTCTTATTTGGTTTCACTAATCTTCCAAGGACCTTGTCTGGCCCTGCATTCATGGCTGCATCGACATCCTCCACAGCGGCATATGTGACAAACCCAAAACCTCTGGAGTACTTGGTTTTGGGATCTCTCATTACCACACAGTCTGTAACAGTTTTCCCATTGCTCAAAACGGCTCCTCAGACTCTCATCAATGAGAGCTCAAACCTCCAATGAAGAACTTCAGCAACTGTTCAGGCTCTTTGGGAGACTCAGATTTAGACAGGACTGCGGTGGGAAGGGAGACTCTAATGATGCTTACTCGGCAGCGCCCACAGGCAGAAAGGAGTTATCTAATGAACTTATCTCTTAACTATGTCCTTTATGTTGATAATGCATTTCTTAGCTTTAGTCCCAATCTTTCCCCTGAACTTCTTACATATATTCAATTACAATTGTATATATATCTGTTTCTGATTGTTATCAAGATACAAAGAATCAATCCCAAAAAATCAAAAACAAAACTCACCATCTCCATGCTTTATCTTTTCCTCCTCCTGTATGCATCTTTGCATTTGTGTCTCCAGTGAATATCCCATCATAAGTAATTTCTCTTTGTCCCTATAACCAATTCAGTCACCCAACCCTGCTGAATTACCTGTTAAATACTTTCAGATCTATATTCTCTTCTCTATCCCTATTACCTCTGTGTTCATTCATTCAGTCGTTACCTATTCTATAAGAAGACTTCTAAAAGTAGTACCATGTAGTTTCATCTACAGTTAAGTCTAACTCTGTACAGGCAATAGAACATATGTGCCAAGTATAAAATATAAACTCTGCGTTGTTGGGTAAATACTGTTTTATATAAACTTAATGTTTGTAAATTCCTGATTTTATATTCATATATTAAAATAGACCAGGCATTTATTTTGAAAATCTGCTCATGTTACTAAGAAGGATTTCAAGCAGTATTTTGAAAATTGAGATTAATGAACATTAGTTCTCTGAAATATTTTAATATAAGTTCCCCCCCTCAAATTTCAAGATTAAATATGCTTGAGAAATATTCAGTTAAATAAATTAAAGATTTCTATACTATAGGACTTATCAACAGTTTCAATATGCTAATATGTGCCAAAACTTTAAAGAGGAATGTATCATTTTTAGTATTCAATAAGGATTTTTGACCATGGAATCCCTTTATTATAGTGTAGCTACTTGTACACTTGTAATAATCTTAACATTATTTGAAAATACCATTCTAAAGCATTTACAGAAACAATAAACTATGCTCAGGTATAAACAATGTGATATTTTTAGGTGACATAAAATAAAACTGTTTTCACATTAGTCAATTTGCTGAAAATTACTTTCTAGTCTTTTCTAAATATATTGATTTATGAACAGCAAATTAAGACACTTGGAGTATGGAGAAAGATGAGTTTGAAATCATTTCACATGTTAAGTGTGATTCCCAATGGAGTCTATTTAAATCCTTCTGAGATACTCATCCTTAATATTGCTAAGAAATACAGGATTAGGCAGGAATAAATTAGTGGGATGATTAATTAAACTAAAAATATTTATCATTATTAAAAAGTGATATCTCAGGAAATCTATAAAAAATACCTATCTTTTTAAACTCGTGCTTAACCTAGACTAAATTTAATATACTCACTTTAGTATATTGAACTATACCTTCATTGTATAATGTAGACACCTGGTTAGCAGAAACATGTTACAGATTTTAGAAGATTTCAAGTGTGGACTTTTGAATTCTTGCTTAATCTTACTTCTCCTGAATCTTACAGACACAAAATGATTGTCTTGATCTCTAGGAATCTTGGAATGAAACAGAAAATGCTCACATAATTGAATCTGGTTTACATAATGTTGCAGTATATATCCATGCATACTAAGTGATCTTACCTAAAGTTCTGAATATATGTTTCTATCATTTTGGTGGAAAAGGGGAGGAGTGGTCTAGATGACAACCTACATATTATTCTGTATTCAGAAAATTTCATTTTAAGGATGAAGCACTACTTTTTCTTTTTCAGATAAAAGTCCACCTCACAATCACATATCAAAAATGTGCAGCATTAGGAAGACCACAGGGGAAAAATTCATTAAAAAATCACCCAAGGTGGGGTGCCTGGGTGGCGTAGTGGGTTAAAGCCTCTGCCTTCAACTCAGGTCATAACCCCAGGGTCCTGGGATTGAGCCCTGCATCAGGGTCTCTACTTAGCAGGGAGCCTGTTTCCTCCTCTCTCTCTCTCTCTCTCTCTCTCTCTCTGCCTGCCTCTCTGACTACTTGTGATCTCTGTCTGTCAAATAAATAAAGAAAGAAAAAAAATCTTTAAAAAAAACGAAAAAATCACTCAAGGTGACTGCCTACTGAACCAAAGAGCCCTAGTAGGATGAAGGATCACTCTTGATGGCTAGAGGGAGGGAAGTGGGGAGATCCATTGTGGCCTTCTGATGAATCCATACCTATGCCCTAAAGGAGCAAACTAGAGGCCAGCCCATCCTAGCCAGAGAAGTACAAACTACGAAGAGAAAACTGACTACATAGCAGTCAATTAAGTGGATACATTTTTCTCTCCTTTCTCATCTTACCAGCACATCTCTTCCTCATCTTACCTTCTTGCTATACAGAAGACTTGAAGGGAAGGAAGGAGGGAGTTTCAGAGACAAAAAAGCCTCCCTTTCTCCACACCTTCTAATACTCCTGCAACCCAGCTCAAGCCTACATGGGGAGATGATAATTAGGATAAAAGAAGTGTTTTACAAGGACTGAAGTAGACTTTTATCAGAGTGACTGAAAATTAATTGCCGGAGATGTCAATAAAAACATGTTGACAAACCATGATTGAAAGCAGTGATTGGAGAAAAACCAACTCTTCATGTTTACACCCCCAATGGGTTAAGACTACTGAATAAACTAGTTTTATGTGATATTTCATATTACAAGGTCCCTAAACACAAGTCATTTCCTTCTGGGGCTTAACCAGGGAAAGAACAATCTATCACATCTGTGGGACAAAAACTGGCAATGTCAGACTTGCTGAGAGAAAATATACCTATCTTCAACACAGATTCATCCTAAGGAATTTTCAAGAAAAATTCTGACCATGGGCAATTTTTTTCTGCATGCTTTCCTATACAAACCATTTTTAAAATTCAAATTCTCTATGTAATACAACATAGACCTACAAAAAATGGGCTGGGTTCATCATTGTTTTATTAATGAAGACAAAGGCTGAGTAATCTAGACTCTCACCCTATCATAGGATCACCAACAATCACAATTTGCCTGTAGCCGAAGAATCTCCGGAGTATGGGACTTTCGGTACTAAAATTGGGAAAGCCCTGGACAAATCCAAAAGAATTGGTCACCCATCTAGTTTTACTTATTTTTCAAAGAGTAACAAAGGTATCATGTCTTCCATTTTGTCCTCTAAAGACTCAGAGGGCAGAGATATTTAGCAGATTAATGTATTACTAAAAATACTATATAATATTATATATATTTAATATATATAATATATATATTTATATATTATATATTTAATATATATGATATATAATATAATAAATAATATATTTAATATATAATTATATATAATATAATATAATAAATAATATATAATATAATATATATAATATATACAATACAATAAATACAATATAATAATAATATAATAATAATTAATATATATAATATATAATATAATATATATAATATAATAATAAATATATAATACTTTAATATATAATAATATAATATAATAATTTAATATATATAATATAATATATAGTATATAATATTATAATATATAAATAATATATAATATAATATATAATATTCAATATAATTAATTATATTAAAAATTAATAATTATTAATTATTAATATATTTAATCAATAATTAATTAATGATTATTAATAATTAATAATTAATGATTATATAATATATATTTATATGTATTTATATATAATATATATTTAATTAATAATTAATTAATGATTAATGATCAATAATAATTAATAATTGATAATTATATAATATATAATATATATAATAATATATAATAATTAATAATTATAAATAATATTTAATATAATATAATATATATTATATATTAATATTATTGATATAATTATATTATATAATAATATTAATAATATTAATATAATTATTATTATATAATAATAAATGTATTACTAAAAGTAAAAAATTTAACATATTAATTTTTCTTCCTTTATCAAGCATATTAGTTTCTTATTGCTAATGTCACAAAATGACACAAATATACTGGCTTAAAAGAACACAAATTTATTATATTACTGTTCTAGAGGTCAGAAGTCCAAAATAGGTCTCACCGGGCTAACATCAAACTGTTGTCAGGACTGTCATTCCTTCTGGTGATTCTAGGGGAGAATTCCCCACCCCCTTTTTTTCTAACCCCCAGTAAGTAGGAACTGTAACATTCCTTGGCTAATGACTCTACCTGGTCCCAACTCTGCTTCCATCATCACAACTTCTCTGACGCTCTCTTTTGTCTTTACTTTATAAGGAACACTTTTTTTTTAATTACATTGGACCAACCTGGATAATCCAGGATAATCTCTCCCATTAAGATCCTCTACTTAATCACATATGAAAATCTCATTTGCCATCTGCAGTAACATTTTCCGGTTCCAATGTTATGACATCTGTGGGGACCATTATTTTCCCTAGAACATTAAACATTAAGGTATTGGTTTTAAAATGATTAATTTAACTCAAAACAAAAACAAAAACATTGAAGGCACACTTGTCTCCAACAACCCAAAATTTCTATAGGACCATATGAGCTTAACACACTAGGAAACACTACATTTGCCATGATTTTTTGAATCAATCCATTTGACCTATCTTTTGTCATGTATCTTTACTTTTTGATAGATATCTATTCCTTCATCTTATAATGTGTCAGAGAAGATACTGTACTTGGTTCTCAAAATTTCAGAAGAACCAAATTTATAATACCTTAGCATTTTACTTGCCTAAGACATAGAACTACAAAACTTCCCCTCAAAATGCTCAAAGCTGGAAGCAACTTAAAACTTAATCTCATTTAATTCAGTATTTCTACAGATAATATTTTCAAGCTTTAACCCTATCTACTTGATAAATTATGATTATGTGCTTAAAGACATAATTTCTTTTTACAGAGATACAGTATCCTTAGTAAATTAAAGATGTTCTTCTTCCTTCTTACCAGCAAATGATAATTAGTCAAATTTAATATCTTATTCCTCTAACTGACCTTCACATTTGGAGTTGGGGAGGTGAAAACTGGCTATCTTGAAACAGAGTTCACTATAATAGTAACTAGTCTTAAAATCCTGTAAAATTCCAAGGTCCTTTTCCAAGGACAAGAAATTGTGTAATGTCTGTGTTCTCTTTCCCCATTTACTTCTTCATTAAATAAACATCTATTGATCTCTTATTATATACCTGATGTCTCAAAGATAAAATCCCTTGAAGGCAGTACTGGGTAATGATCAGAGCACAGGCTTTGGAAATAGACAAGTTTTCAAATTCCTGATTAACTGAGCAAGTAAACCCTTAATTTTAGTCTGACCCTCCTAACTCAAATGGCTGTTGTAAGGTCTCAATTAGCTAATACACTGAAAAAATTAAGCATATGCATAGATATCACTTAATTCTCTGCAAAGACTAACACACTGCCAAGCAAATAATTTGTAAACCAGAGCCCTTATTGTTTTATTAAATTATATCATATTGCTATTATATCTGCCATAAAAGATTCCAATGAAACTAGGTTTCTATTCAGATTTTATAACTCAACAATTTATTAATTACTGAAAGTAATTTATAAACTAAGACAATCTAGCTGGTTAGAGATATGATTTCTTACATTTTAATGTTATAAAATATCTCAATGTTTTACTTAGTCATTAAGGTCTGAGTATTGATTTCAAGCTGTTTCTTTGAATTTGTAGAAGCATACCATATTCAGTTCTTAGAGCATCTAAGAGTTTGTCAGAATCTTTTCAGCTCCTAAATAAAGCTTACTTGTTTGGGGGCATTTAGAGGTGGGGGGGGGAATTAAAATGTGCCTCATAATTTTAGATAAAAGTGAATTTTATCTTATCTCTACAATAAACAAAAACTCAAGTCCAAGGACATTAAAACAGACCAGCTGAAGAACCAGAATTGTAAGCCTAATATAGCCATAGGAAGGCAATATAAGACCATCCTATTGGAAGCAAGAGCAAAAACTTGGGTAAATCAGGGAAAGAATCAAGGAAGAATGACTTCTGATAAGCTTTCTGTTTCTGTCAGTTAGTTAATCAGTTTGATTATGTTTAAATAGATGATTCTAAGTCTCAGAGTTGAGAATGTCATCAGAACTACAGAACTTGTGATTCTCTTTTTTGTCCCCAGTCAAGCCAACACATATAATATCTCACGAAGGTACATACCTACACGTTTGGCTTGGTCTCTTTACTGACATTGCTGCCTGGATGAAATGGTGTTCTGAAAGGAGGCAAAAGTGCAAAGACCCCTGGTGCCAGGTTTAAGCATTTTGGATAGCTAGCTTATTGTCTCCTTATTCTGCCCTTACTCTGCCACAGAGGGTTACACTCAACCAGAGGAGAAACACCCACGCAGTCAACAGATTATTGGGTAATTTTAGATAGTTCTGCAATTTGATGCTTATTAGTAAAAGTCACACAACCAATTCTACTCTATTCTACAAACTGGACAGAAGATACAATCATTCCTGACACACAATTTATGCCAAAGTGGCATTTTTTTTTTTGTGAAACCTAATAACTCTAATAATCAGCAAATCAAGTTATATGAAGTAATGTAAGACCTCTACATATAGAATGTCCATTGCTAAATCATAACTATCAGAAATGGAATATAGCATGTAAAAGAAATATAGTAGGTTTAACTTCTAGATATTAAATGTGTCAATTCAGTAAGACACAGAGAAAAACAGAAGAGATGAAGAGGGGGTACCTGCAGAGGGCCATGTTCTGAAGATTAAGCATCCAACTGGTTTTCAATGAAAAGGAGCAGAATGTCTGACTAAAGCTGACCAGACAGTCACTTGATCTGTCTCCTGGTAATAAAAACCTCCATCAGTATCAGTTATGTTATCCTGAAAAAAAGCCGTATGTTAATAAAGTAAACTAGTTTGACCTAAGATGGTATCACAAGAGGATATATCAGGCCTGCAACTAAAAGAATCCAAAAACTTCTTGATAACTTAAGCTTTCCTAATTTTCCAGCTGATGTTGTAATCTTCCTAGAGATTTATAAACCCACTTAATTCACATGTGGGTTGTATGGCTCTATACAAAGAAACCCTAGAGTTAAGAAGTGGTGGGATTAATGTTCTAGGAAGAGTGACCTCTATGATATGAAATTTCTTATCAGACACTCCAGAAATTATTTTTGTTTACCTTGCCTGCCTAATGATGTTACTGAGAAATGTTAAGCCTTAATTGACAAAATAGAAATTAGAATCAATGTCCAATAGTTTGAAGTAAGATGATCTTTCTTGAAATACCGAGCAAGAGAAGTATCTTAATAGTCCATTTCTTCTGAATGTTCCAATGTTGATATTTTGACTAATATTATAAATCTTCAATAAAGGAATATTTATATATAGTTGAACAAGAATATATAACTATTGTACTCTTTTAGTGTAATGTATTATGGTTTTCCATAATCTTCTGGCTGGCACTATATCAGGGATCCTAAATATAAAGAGCAAGGAAGTCACAACTTCAAATCCAAATTTAAATATGAGCAATCAATTTCTCTCAGAAAGCGTAAATTTTTATAGTAATTTGTTTTTGCCTTATCCCTGCTCAAATAAATTTTTCAAATGAAGTTTATGAAGGATCTTTTGTGGCAATAATCAGGTATTATAACAACTTCACGCTCCCCTTTCATGGTGGATACATATGGGTAAAATGACAAGTGCTCAAACAGACTCAGTTAATGGTCTGTGGCCTTAAAATTTGTGAAACATAATCACTTCATTCATCATTTGCAAAAATAAAATTTTTATCTTCTGTAACAGAAAATTAGGTGGCTAAAATCTAGAAGCACAAATTCATCTTCTACTAATAAGATATTAAGAAGTACAAGCAAACAGTGCACTATCTTCTCCCAAACTAGACACACAAAGAAGTGGTAAGCCGCATGAAATATTCACCATTGGGCCTTTCAAGGTAGGCAGATTCACAACAACAGCATACAAGCTTTGTCAGGAATTGTTGAGAGATTGAGAGCATACTTAAAGGATTTATTAAAGCAATAGAGGCAACCTCGACTCCAGTTACCATGATTGCACGGATTTTTATGGCCATGTACTTAATCTTCCTGTGCTGTAACAGATAAGTTATGCTTTCAGCTGATTTGTGTACAAAGAGTTTTCTCAATCTTTTCTAGTACTATATAGTACTGAGGTATCACTTTTTGACTTGATAAGTGAAGCATTAATAGGAATGTCAGCTGCAAGACAGAACAGGCAATAAACATTAAGGTTTAATGTTACAGTGACTTATGCTGTAGGGAATAGTGGCTTAGATTATAAGGTATGATTATCTTTCATAATAAGAAATTATGGGAGAAACAGAATGATGACAAAAGTACTTTCTAATGCTCTCTTAGCGAGATCTTTTTATATGAATATCCTGGAGGTAAAATCCTGATTTGCAGTAAAGGTGATTTAAATAGATGTTCAATAAAATACTGCTCTTCTTAGGATTTTATTTTTCTAAAGATTGACACTGGTCTTTTAATATTTGACCGTCATTCAAAGTATTTTGTTGGAAAAATAATTTATTTGGTGAATATTTTACGAATGGATTAAAGAGAGCAGAAATCTCTTGCAGGTATGGGAACCAGAATAAAAGACCATGAGAACACTCACCTCTTATAAACACCAAAATGATAATAGGTTTATTGATTTAATACCATGAGTTTTTAGCATTCTAGTCTCAGTGTCTTTGTATATGGTACTGCCTTTTGCCTAGGGTAGTAGTTATCTTTTGCTATGAAACAAATTGCTCCCAAATTTAATGCCCTTATACAACAAAAGTTTTGAATCTCACAGGTTCTGTGGGTTGAAATACAACTGCAATTTAGTCAGGTGTCTCTGACTCAATATCTCTCATGAAGTCGTAGTAAAGTTGTAGACCACACCTGTGCACGTATGTGAAGGTTCAAATGGGAGATTACCTTCTAAGTCACTTACATGATTGTTGGCAATCATGTAGTTCTTCATGGGATTTTTAACTGACAGTTTCATTTCTTTATAATGTGTTGAAACTCAGGGCCTTAGTTCCTTACTGTGCTTTTCGGATGGCTCCACAGGGCTTCTTAAAACATAGCAGTTTTTATCAACTAGTGTAAGACATCTGACAAAGGAGACAGAAAGATAGAGACAGAAAGCACCCAAGATTGGTGCTACCACTTTATATAATCTGAACTTGAAAGTAACAACCCCTAACTCCTGTAGCAGTCTTTTAATCAGAAAGGAGTCATTCTGTGTACAATCTACACATAAGGGAAGGAATGACACGGGGTTGTCAGGAGATAGAGATCCTTCAGGGACATTCTAGAGTTTGCCTACCACACTAGGACTCTTTATTATACCTCTTCATTTACCCTCAATATATTCTTCAAATTATTGAGTTTATAGTAAATGGACTGTGAAGTCTTCCAAGAGTCTGCCTTACCCAACTACTCATTTGAAATTATTTGAAACAGTACACAAAAGCCTGTGTTGGAAAGATTCCTTGAGATTGGAGCCTAGTACCTCAAAACATTTTTTAAATGTGTACTACGTATAAAGAAATATATTGCTCTAGATTTTCAATTAGTTATAAAGTCAAACATACTAATCCATTTTCCCCATAAGCAGTACCACTTGGAATCTTGTCATCCCATTTGGGGTTTGAAAATACAGTCAGCAAAGTTATACTTTAGAAATGACATTCAATGGGGCGCCTGGGTGGCTCAGTGGGTTAAGCCGCTGCCTTCGGCTCGGGTCGTGATCTCGGGGTCCTGGGATCGAGCCCCGCATCGGGCTCTCTGCTCTGCAGGGAGCCTGCTTCCTCCTCTCTCTCTGCCTGCCTCTCTGCCTACTTGTGATCTCTCTCTCTGTCAAATAAATAAATAAAATCTTTAAAAAAAAAAAAAAAGAAATGACATTCAAAGCCATAATTGCATTAGAAGGATGAAGGTTCCTATTAAAAAGTCCTAAAGTTTAATTTATAGGGAAATATTCCAAAAGGTATGAAATATAAATGGAGGACAATAGTTGGTGTTCATCATTGTAAGTATTCAATAAATGTGGTATCATTTTTCTTCTGAAAGGGTTGTGTGACAAAGAAGGTTATGACTTCTAATATGGCATTAAACAAAGTTGGGGAAAGACTTTAAGGTTGGAAAACTATTCCTTAGTTTTATCTCTCAATTTTTTGCATACATATTCCTAAATAATACAAATCCTTAGCTAGGAAGCACTTTTTTGTCTATAGATGTTTACTGCATTCTTCTTTGGGCTATGACTAACACATACATCAATAATTAACACTAATTTTAACACATTAATTTGTTTAAGGGACTTAGATGATAAGCTAGGTAATTTATTTGTTTTTAGATCACGAAGGTAAAGGATATTGTATTTTTCTACTTAGTTTTCCTAATATAGTTCCCTTCAGTGCAACCTGGAGATGGATAATATAGAATCTTTCCCGTTAGAAGTAATAAAAACTACATAATAACATATTTCATTACAGAGAATCCTCTATTTGCATCAACTGACTATAAATGTAATGCATTTTTAGTGTGTTTATTTTCACAGAAACTAAATACATACATATATACAGAGATAGATATATAGATGTACAGCACAGGCCCAGAACATTATTACATATAAAATGGTAAAACTGAACTGGAAAACAAATGATATAGGTTTTGTGTGTACATCTTTTTAAATAATTGAACTTTCCCATCATGTACTTGAAGCCATATGTTGATAAGTTTTACATCAAAACACAAATCCTGTACCTAGAAGAAAAACAGCCACATAAAAACACGTTTTCATGCTAAATGAATAATAAATTATAGGTTATGTGTTTCTTTAATTTTAGAAGATGCATAATTTAGAATGATAAATAATTAACACATCAAAGCATTCTAATTTAACTGATGCACAAGAACAGCTAAGACATGAAGTATCCTGTTTGTGCTTAAAATACATCTTCACAGTAGAGAAATATAGCAGCTTTTTATGACTAACAATTATGTCTTTCAAAGGGTAATTTCAGTTTATCACTTTAAAATATTAGGAAATGTCAAAAAGTTCCATTTCTTATATGGGATGTGTAAGTACACAGTTGTGGAAGGCAGAAAGAAAAGCATAATTAGCAGTGTGTTATTAAAATCCAACATTTAACTTGGCCTACTTTGCTGAAGCATGATTTCTGAATGGCATTTTCATTCTATACATGTTCCTCCTCCACTCTGAGTCTACTCTGTAAACAGGAAAAAAATAATCCTTACTTTGTAATCATCAATTTACTAAGTACTATAACAGTGCTCTATAAATCTGGTGTGGATGGAGAACAATAGATATGTTTTTATTTAAACTAGTGACAAACTAAAGAAAGTTTCTTGGTTTTTTGGTTTGTTTTTTAACTGCAGCCAAAGGTCAACTAGTTGGAAACCAACTAGGCTCTCAGATGACTTTGTTTCCAGGTACAGATTAATACTGATTCGCCTTATATTCTGGAAAACAAACAAACAAACAACCTCCATACTGTTCTGAAATAGAAATTGGTATCTTTACCACCTCATATTACTTTTTTTCTTTGATTAAAGCAATCATTATGAAATAATGGCTTTCACATCTGCTGAAACACTGGCAGGTCTATATATTTCAAACAAAAAACATTAATGGTAAAAGCTAATTAGTTAATTTCAATGATATCTTATTGGAAACAACCATGTATAGTATAGTGTGAATAAGAGTCAGTAGCAGAACATGACAGAAGTCACCAGACACCCTATATGTGCAAACATAGTCCATCTTTTGAGTCTAACAGAAGAATCTGGAGGATTACTTTTCCTAAAATATTTGTCATACTAGCAAAAATACAAGACTGTCTATAAACGTACCAGGAAATGGCTCCCAGTAAGCATATCAGGTCTGGAAGCAACTACCTGTTGGCTTAGACAGGAAACATCCATCCAGAATATAGATCAAACCTAGGATATGAAATTTAATTTATTGCAAAACAATATCCAGAAAGAATGCCACTGGAAAGTCAAGGAATTGAAAAATAAACTCTACTTTTAAAAGAAAAACATTACTCCTTTTCACATTTCAATGCCCTTTTAAGTTCAGAGGTCTTAATGAAATGGAAAAAAAGGAAAAAACTAGATAAGGGGCTTACATGCACCATCTACATATAGATGAGCCAATCCTAAAACATCATCTGTCCCTTTTAGGAAATCAACTAGGCATTCAGACACAGCTAGAGATATATTCTCTGGCTTAATAAAATAGAACTAGAAATCAAGAACAAATTTCAGCAACCCGTAAAAGAAAGTAATTTCGGATGCCGGGTGGCTCAGTTGTTTAAGTATCTGCCTTCAGCTCAGATCATGATCCCAGGGTCCTGAAATAGTGTCCTGAACCTGAGCTTCCAGCTCAGCAGGCAGCCTGCTTCTCTCTCTGCCTATCTGCTGGTCCTTCTCTCCTGTTTGTGCTCTCTCTATCTCTCTCTCAAAAAGAAAAAAAAAAAAAATCTCTTTAAATCACTTAAGTAAAAAAAAAATAATAATAAAATTCAAGCTTGAAATTACAGACAAGTCTTAAAACATAAAATTTTGAGAATACTATATGCTGAAACTTATAAAATGTGGTCAAAGCTTAGGTCGGAGGTGAATTCATAGTGCTTAATGTTTTAAATACATAATTTAATTCTAGAAGGGAAAAACACATTAAGACAACATAAGGGGAAAAAAGCGCAACAGCAAACAGTTGTTTCTAAAATTTTTGAAAAGACTTCTCTGTAACGGACAAATGGATAAGGAAGATGTGGTACATATACACGATGGAGTATTATGCCTCCATCAGAAAGGATGAATACCCAACTTTTGTAGCAACATGGATGGGACTTGAAGAGATTATGTTGAGTGAAATAAGTCAACCAGAGAGAGTTAAGTATCATGTGGTTTCACTCATTTGTGGAGCATAACAAAGAACATGAAGGACATGGGGAGATGGAGAAGGGAATAGGGAGTTGAGGGAAATTGGAAGGGGAAATTAACCATGAGAGACTATGGACTCTGAAAAACAACCTGAGGGTTTTGAAGGGGCGGGTGGGGGGGGGAGGTTGAGGAACCAGGTGGTGGGTAATAGGGAGGGCATGTATTGCATGGAGCACTGGTTGTGGTGCAAAAACAATAAATACTGTTACGCTGAAAAAATAAATTAACAGTAACGAAAAAATAAATAAAGAAAGAAAGAAATAAAAATAAAAATAAGAACAGATCAATAATAGAATAACACAAGGGTCTCAATAAACAAAATTACTAATGAAAGAGGAGAAATAACAATCAATACCACAGAAATACAAAGAATTGTAACCGGATATTAAAACCTACATGCAAAAAACCTGGACAACTTAAAAGAAATGGATAAATTCCTAAAAACATATAATCTACAAAACTAAAGCAGGATAAAACAGAAAATTTGAACAGATCAATCAACAGCAATGAAGTTTTATCAGTAATAAAAAAAACACTTAACAAACAAAATTCCAGGACCAGATACCTTCACAGATGAATTCTACCGAACATTTAAAGAACAGTTAATGCCCATTCTTCTCAGGCATTCCAAAAAATACAAGAGGAAGGAAAACTCCCAAATTCATTCTATGAAGCCACTATCACCCTGTAATCAAAGTCAGATAAAGATATCACAAAAAAAGAACTACAGGCCAATATCTCCTATAAATATAGATGCGAATATCCTCAACAAAATAATAGCAAACTGAATCAATAATATATTTTTTAAAAAATCATACATCATCATCAAGTGTGATTTATTCCTAGGATGCAAGGGTGGTTTAATGTTCGCAAATCAATCAATGTCATATGTTACATCAATAAGAAAAAGAATAAAAACAATATGAATATTTCAATAGATGCAGGAAAAGCATTTGACAAAGTACAATATCCATTCATGATAAAATCCCTCTGCAAAGTAGGTCTGGGGGGGGGACATATTTCAATATAATAAGGGCCTCATATGAATGAGAACTTTTCCCCTGAGGTCAGGAACAAGACAAGGATGTCAACCCTCACCACTTTCATTCAACATGGGGTCAGGAGGCTTAGCCACAGATTTTAGACAACATAAATAAAATTTTAAAAACATCCAAAATGTTAAGAAAGGAAAAAAAACTCTATTTGTAGATGGCAAGATTCTGTATATAGAAAACTAAAGACTCCACCAAAAAACTACTTAGAACTGGTACATGAAATCATTAAGTTGCAGGAGAGAAAATCAATGTACAGAAATCTGTTGCATTTGAAAATATGAATAAAAAAGCAGCAGAAAGTGAGATTTAAAAAAACTTATATATGATAGCACCAAAACCAAAAGTACTTAGGAATAAACTTAACCAAAGAGGTGAAAGACCTGTACTCTGAGAACTATAAGGCACTGATGAAAGAAATTCAAGATGACGCAAAGAACTGGAAAGACATTCTGTGCTCATGGGTTGGAAGAAAAATATTGTTAAAATCTCTATACTACCCAAAGCAATTTACAGATTTAAAGTCATCCTTATCAAAAACCATCAGCATTTTTCACAGAACTAGAACCAACAATTCTAAAATTTGTATAGAACCATAAAAGACCTCAATTAGCCAAAGCATTCTTGAGATAGAAAAACAAAACTGGAGGTATCACAACTCTAGATTGCAAGTTATATCACCAAGTGGTAGCAATTAAACAATATGGTACAAGCATAAAAACAGACACAGAACAGAAAACCTAGAAATAAACCCACAATTACATGGTCAATTAATCTTCAAGACAGGGGTAATGAATATACAATGGGAAAAAGACAGACTATTCAACAAATGGCATTGGAAAAACTGGATAACCACATGCAAAAGAATGAAACTGGACTACTTTCTTTCACCAAATACAAAAATAAATTCAAAATGGATTAAAGACCTAAATGTGAGACCTGAAATCATAAAAATCCTTGAATACAGCACAGACAGCAATCTAACATGGTCTGTAGTAACATTTTTCTAGATATGTTTCCTGAGGCAAGGGAAATAAAAACAAAAATAAACTCTTGGGACCACATTAAAATAAATAACTTTTGTCCAGTGAAGGAAACAATTAATAAAACTAAAAGGCAACCTCCTGAATAGGAAAATGTATTTGCAAATGACATAACAGAGGATTAGTATCCAAAATATGTAAAGAACTTATGAAACTCAACACCCAAAAAACAAATTATTCAATAAAATTGAGCAGAAGACATGAAGAGATATTTCTCCAAAGAAGACATCCAGATGGCCAACAGACACATGAAAAGATACTCAACATCACTCATCATCAAGGAAATGCAAGTCAAACCAGAATTAGATATCACCTCATACCTGTAAGAATGGTTAAAATCAGAAAAACACAAACCAAGCATTGACAAGAATGTGGAGAAAAAGGAACCCTTGTGCACTGTTGGTAGGACTGAAAACGTGCCCCGCCACTGTGGAAGACAGTAGGGAGGTTCCTCAAAAAATTAAAAATAGAACACTCTATGATCCTGTAATTGCACTACTGGGTATTTACCAAAAAAATACAGAAACATTAATTCAAAAAGATACATGCACCTGTATATTTATAGCAGCATTATTTATAATATCCAAACTATGGAAGTAGACCAAGTGTCCATCAACAGATGAATAAAGAATAAGTGGTATGTTTATATGTGAGACTATTACTCAGTCATAAAAATAATGAAATCTTGCTGTTTGCAAGACATGAATGGAGCTAGAGAATACAATGCTAAGTGAAATAAGTCAGTCAGAGAACGACAAATACCATAAGATTTCACTCATATGTGGAACTGTGGAATTTAAGAAACAAAACAAATTAGCAAAGGAAAAAGAGAGAGAAACCAAGAAACAGACACTTAACTATACAGATCAAACTAGTGATTATGAGAGGGGAGGCTGGGGGATGAGAGAAATAGTGGATGGGGATTAAAGAGTACACTTGCGATGATTAAATAAAATAAAATGATAAAAAATAAAAATAAGAACAAAACAAAACAACCTTTATATTGAGCAGTTTTATGTGAGAAACAAAACTCGGCATCAAGTATAGAGTTCCTATCCTTGCTTTCTACCAAACACATCCACATTCTCCCTGCCCCCCACTATCAACATCCACACCTCAGTGGTTCATTCATTACAATCAATGGGCCTACAATGGCACATCAATATCATCCAAAATCTACATTTTACATCGGGTACTTTTAGTGTTGTACATTATATGGGTTTGGGAATATGTAAATATCACATATCCCCCATTACAGTATCATACAGAATGGTCTCACCAACCTAAGAATTCTGTGTTCTCTACTTACTCATCCCTACTTTGCTCCCAACACCTGGATCTACTGATTTTTTTCACTGTCCCTATAGTTTTGCCTCTTCCAGATTATCATCTTGTTGGAATCATAGAGCATGTAGGCTTTTCATATTTACTTCTTTCACTAATATGAATTTGTTTCCTCTATGTTTTTTCATGATTTAGTATCTCATTTCTTTTTAGTGCTGAATAATATTCTATCATCTACATGTATCCCAGTTTATTTATCCATTTACCTACTGAAGGACATCTTGCTTGCTCCCAAGTTTTGGCAATTATGAATAAAGTTACTATAAGCATCTGTGTGCAGTATTTGTGTGGATGTAAGATTTCAGTTCATTAGAGTAAATAACGAGGAGCATAAAACTGCTGGATGATGCCAGAAGGAGTATAGTTAATTTTGTAAGAAACTGCCATACTGTCTTCTAAAACGGCAGTATCAGGCATACCACAAATTGAATAAAATAAAGCCCTGCATTCATTGAGCTTAAATAAACAAACAAACAAATACAAAAAGGGGCAGTATCATTTTGCATTTCTACCAACAATGAATGAAACCTGTTGCAGCACATCTCTGCCAGCATTTGGTATTGTCAATGTTTTGAACTGTCACCATTATAATACATATGTAGTGGTATCTTGTTATTTTAATTTGCAAATCCCTTCTGACATATAATCTTGAATATCTTTTCATGTGTCTACTGTCACCTATATTTTCTTTGGAGAGGTATCTATTCAGGTCTTTTACCCATTTTTTTTATTGTTTCCCCCTCCTTTTGTTGAATTTTAATAGTTGTTGGGATATTCTAAATAAGAGTCCTTTATCATATATGTCTTTGTAAATACATTTTCCCAGTGTATGGTTCGTCTTTCTCTTGACAGTGTCTTTCACAGAGATGTAGTATTACTTTTGATGAAGTACAGCTTATCAGTTATTTCTTCCATGGAATGTGCCTTTGGTGGTGTATCTAAAAAATCAACACCATACCTAAGGTCATATAGATTTTTATCTATATTATTTTCAAGGGGTTTTATATTTTTGTATTTTATATATAAGTCCATGATGCATATTGTGTACAAGCTTTTGTGAAGGGTATAAAATCTGTGTGATTTATTTAGATGTGAAAGTTCACTTAGTTTTTCAAACACCCTTTGTTGAAAAAACTATCTTTTCTCTATTGTATTGCCTTTACTCCTTTGACAAACTTCATTTGACTATATTTGCATGGGTCAGTTTTGGGCTCTCTATTCTGTCCAACTGAACCATTTGTCTATTTTTTCACCAACAGGACACTATCTTGATTATTCTAGTTTTACAGTAAGTCTTGGGGTCAGGCCGTGTCAGTCCTCCAACTTTGTTTTTCAATATTATCTGAGTTATTCTGGGGCTTTTTCCTCTCCACATAAATTGCAGAAATGGTTTGTTGATATTCATAAAATAACCTGATTTCTTTCATCAGACTCTTGTAGTTTTCCTTTTACATACCTTGTACATTTTTTATTTATATCTAATTATTTTACTTTGTGGGGGAGTCTAATATAAATGGTATTGCATTTTTAACTTCAAATTCCATTTGCTCACTGATGGGGTACAGAGAAACAATGACTGTTTTACATTAATTCTGTATCCTGCAACCTTACTCTTAACTGTTTATTAGTGCCAGATTTTTTAACCAATATATTTTTTACATACACAATTATGCCATTTACAAAGACAGTTTTATTTCTGCCTTCCAAGATGTAAAAGTTTTATTTACTTTTCTTATAGTGCATTAGCTAGTACGCAGTATGACATTGAAACAGATGTGAGAGGACATTCTTGCCATGGTCCTGATCTTTGCGAGAACATTTCAAATTTCTCATCATTAAGTATGATGTTATCTGTATTTTGTGTGTGTGTGTGTGATGTGTGTGATGTTCTTTGTCCAAGTGAGGAAGTCCCCTCTCAAATTTAATCTACATTCTAAGTATTGAAATAAATAAGGAGAAAGTAGTGTTGGTGGTCTTAGTAAATATGCATTTTAAAAGGTTTAAAAAAGAAATGCTGAAAAATCATTTCACCTAAGAGGGAAGAGGGAAGTATGCAAGTAGAAAATGGAAAGTAACTAAATGGACTTTGCTTTCAAGAGCTATAGTTTTTTTTTCATGTATTAAAAAAATCAGTAAGTAATATTTATACTCATATTTATGGAACACACAGAGGCAAAGAATTTTAGAGCAGGAAGTGTCTAAATTATGATCATAATATTTATTTATCTTAAATTGTAAATAATTATGCTGTTGACATAACAGCTATTGAGTGTATACTCAGTGCTATAATGAGACCTGGAAAGATGAATAAAACAATTGCTTAACCTCAAGAGACACTAGAATATGTCTACATAAAATAACATATAATAATACTGAATGAAGGGGAAAAAAAAAAAAGAAGGATTGCAATGTAATGGGCAGAAAGAGATTACTGAGATCTAGACTAAATGTCCTAAGCAGACTTTTGCTCTTAAAGTATGTGTTCAATTTAAAAGCTCTCATTGCATAGGGTCACTTAGAGAAATTCCTGCTAGATCTGAAAGGAGGTGAAGGGACTTAACAAAAGGAACACATGTACTAATAGCAATTCTTATGGCTATCTAGAGGAAAGCTCAGCCACCAATTCTGATACAAATTCTTATCAGAAAAGATCACACAATATCTCAATATCCATACTGATGTGGATAGATATATCACTTTTATAGCCTTCTTCTATACTAGCCCCTCAAATTTTTATTCATCCACCTATAAATTGCTGCATATTTCTGCCAGATTCTCTGCTCAGCTGCTCCTTTGATCTTCCATCTGTTAATTTTTTCCCCTCTGATTGAAGAAACAAGAGGTATTTGTGGCTATGTATTCCACAGAGAAGCCATAAGACAAAAGACGAATGTGGATGAATGAAAAGATTTCAGCCTAAAGCGCCTTTTTCTGAAAATACTTGAAATCATGTTGATTTGATTTTCTGTGAAGAATAGAATGATCAGATGCCATATTTTAAGAGACTGTCTCATTTTTAACCATTCTACTACAATATTCTAAAACTTCATTACACCTTGAAAAGGACAGCAATGTTTTGCAGATGAAAATGGTTTTTAATAGTCTTCAATGGTTTCCCTTTGCACCTGGAATAAAATCTAAATTTTTATCATGACCAAAAAATTCCATGTGATCCATCATTATTCGGCTCTTTTGTTCACAATTCTCCAAACATACTGGCCTGTTTCAGTTTGCTAAACACATTGTACCCATTCGCATTTTGAGATTCTCTGACCTACAGCTCATTTGCCTGAAACAATCTTTTCTCACACTTCTCAGGGATGATTTCTTCTCATCCCTCAGGTCTCAGTTCAGGTGTCACCTTCACTTTTCCACTCTCTCTCTAAAATAAGTCCCTCCTGTCTTGTCTTGTCTTTAAAGACAATGTAGCGGCATGATTAATAACATAGCTCTATGCTAAAATAACAGTATTAAGACCTACTCCACCATCAATAACTGTGGTTGTGAGCAACATAACTTTTCTATGCTTCAGTTTCACAATTTATAAAATGGAGATGATAATAATGCCTCATAGAGTTGTTAGGATAAATAAACTACTAAAGTTAAGCCCTTCAGTGCCTAGAACAAGAGAAACACCCAATAAATATTTACTATTAATATCTTAGCAATCTTTGTTTCTCATAAATTACATAAAAACATGAATTTATCTTTAAAATTAAAATTTTGCTACCTTTTAAGGTTTCTGAGAGCAAGGATTATATTAATACTGTTTCATCCTTGTTTTCCCAATCCTGTTAAAATGTCCAACATAGTAAGGTTCCATGACTGCTCACTGCTGGACCAAACTGGATCAAGTGACAGATTTCTAGGGGACTCATTGTAATACTCTGACTATAAATAGGTTGAACTGATGAGTGTACTCTCTTCCTTTATCAACCTTTTCTCTTAACTGATATCATCACCCTTCAGAATTTGGGAACTTAACTACTGACAACTGTGGTTTCTTGTGTAATGCAACTAGCTCTTCCTGGGGCATAAATAAAACACATTCCTCTCTGTCCTAAAAACCAGGCCATCTATATGAGCAATGTTTCCAAAGGAAAGGGCAAAACTCAAGTTTTTGTTTTTTTAAGATTTTATTTATTCGAGAGAGAAAAAGAGAGCAAGAGTCGGGGGAGGGGCAGAGGGAGAGAGAGAAGGAGAAGCAGACCCTCCAATGAGCAAGGGAGCCTACCACAGGGCTCAATCCAGGGCTCTGGGATCATAACCCGAGCCTAAGGCAGATGCTTAACTAAGCCATGCAAGCACTCCAAAACTCATGTTTAAAGGCAAAGAATCTTTACTGAGAATGTCATTATGCAATCCTATCTCTGAAGAGATAACGTTATCTCTGAACCTTCCAAAGAAGTTCTTTATAGAGGCTACCTCAGCTGGAATTGGTACCCTTAATATTCTCTCCCTTTCCTATAGTCTAGAATAGGGATGAAAAGATTTGTCTTCTAATGACCAACCTGTCACCTTCATTACAAATTGTCTTCGCAAGATGGGGTTAGTTCACAAGTTATTTAGAAAATGAAGCTGTCTGAACCACAGAGGTAAATGGTAGAGACTGTGTTGGCATTTTCTGGTTCCTTTCTTACCACTTCTAGCAAAGTTCTATAAAATAGAGATAAGCTCAGAGCGAAGCAAGCTATTCTGAAAATAGAGTTAGAAGGAAAATTCTGCTATCTGCCTTTGTCCAATCTATGTCAATGAAATGTCATATAGTAGGAAACTTTTAACACTGAAAATCCAACTTCTGGATTCTAAATTGAAATGGTTGTCTGTGGTGGTTTTAAAACTAAAGCTTTAGCAGAAGATAAAGTTGGTATCCAGCCTTCTAGTAAAGACAGAAAAAAATCTATTGTCTTCCAGCTCAAACCATTGTTTACTGGGTCAATAGTTTGAGAATGAATCTGAGGAGTAAAGCTCTTGACATAATGGATAATTCTCAGGGAACAGAAAGGGAAACTGATCATGGTAATTAAAAGCAGAACTTACATAATAGGAAGTAAGTGGCAAGAGTTCCCAGACTTAAAACTACATCAAAACACGATATTTGGTTGTGGTCACTCAACCAAGGAATTAACCAGAAGCAGAGACTAGAAATCTACTAAATTTTTGTAAAGAGATTTATTGAAAAGAATAAAAGAAGATCAAGACAATACAAACTTCGTTGATATGAACCTATAAGAAACAATCCTTTGGCTTAGGACTACAGCATAGGAAGTGAGCTTTGCCATTTCCAGCAAGAATTTCTACTTCATTACCCAGATCTAACCATGGAAGATCACAGAGGAGAGCCCCACAAAGGGCATAACCAAGGCAATGGGATGAACTCAGGAATTTTTCTAGAATACGCAATTGAAACTCTTTATGTTCACAGACATCTAATCATTTATAAAGACCATGACTACTTAGTGTTTTCCATTTTAAAATGGCCATTTTAAAATTTTGTTAGAATGTTTTTTCTCCATCTTCTCTCATCCTCAGCAGGTTGGGTACTATATGGTTCATTAGATTATTAAACACAATATTCAACCCTGACAACAAAGACCACACATTACGCTCATGTCCTGGAACTTGTCGGAGATGTAGTAACTGGATGACACTTTAAGATGGTCTCTTTTGGAGTGAAATATGTGTTTGATACCTATGAAAATCAATATATAAATGCAAATCATTTGATAGGCTTTCCAAGTTCTTTAAAGGAGCTGCTTCAGTTGGAATTTGTACTATTAATACTCTCTCCCTTTCCAGAAATGGTTGATGTTCTGATGACCAACCTATAACCAAGAAGCAACTTTGCAAGTAAAAGCCAAAGATAAGGATACTAAAGCAAAAATCAGAAGTCAATCACCCAGTATTACCTATTTCCAGATTTCAGTTTTTGTGAAAGAAAAACAAATCCCTACCTAATGGCAGACATTCTTGTAGACATACTGTTCTTGGCCTCTGTTCTAGACCTCAAAGGTAGTTCCAAAATGCACATTCATACCAGTAGCCCCTAAACCAAACTTTGGGAACTGCTATTTTAGAGGTATGAAAATTCACTTATTATTTTCCTAGTACTTTTTCAGTACTTTTCCAAAAACAAGTTGTCTACCATGCACTAATAATTTTAAGAGGCATGGTATCTGATCATGGTTTTAGAACAAAATTTTGGTTTTCTAATTTAATATTTTTTTCAAGATTTTATTTATTTATTTGACAGACAGAGATCACACATAGGCAGAGAGGCAGGCAGAGAGAGAGGGGAAAGCAGGCTCCCTGCCGAGCAGAGAGCCCGATGTGGGGCTTGATCCCAGGACCCTGGGACCACGACCTAAGCCGAAGGTAGAGGTTTTAACCCACTGAGCCACCCAGGCGCCCCTTAATAGCTTAATAAATGAGTATATACTGTGTTCATGTGTGCTTAATGTACATGAATGTGCACAGACATATATCTAGACATAGATAAACATATGCAGCTCTGGATATGTTTGAGTGTAAATATAAATTTGATAATTTGTTATAAGACCATTTGTTTCAGCAAGAACATTTCTGATTCCTAAGAGTTTGCAAATTAAATAAATACATTAGGCTGTCAAAGCAAGTTTACTTTCTAAAGAAATGACAGACTTGATTAGTAAGTATGCCCTTTATCTGTAAGGTTCTTATTTGTCTACCATTTCACTGCAAGCAATTCTGATGAATGACACAATTAACCTTCCCATTATTAAGACAATTAATTCCAAAGATTAAAGACATGACAAGGACAAAATATTAATGCATAAATTATTAGGCTCAAAAATATAATTATTAATCCATGTACAGTAATTGTGACAAAAACAATGAACAAATAGGATGCTAAAATCTGATATACATATATATACATATATATATATAATTTTTTTGTTTGCTTCTCACTTCTTTTGCATACCAAGGGATGACTATTTTATGTTCATGAGGTTTAAAAGAAAATTAGTATCAGCTATGTACTGTAAACATTCAAGATATGACAATAAAGAATTAATACTGATTATCTAATAAATATAAAGATATATATATACAAAAAGTACTTTTCAAAATAACCACCTTGAGAAAATATACAAATGACGTTATGCTGGTATTTGCGAAAAAAGTTAAGTTTTTGGTTTTTTTAAGTTGTCTCTTAAACTACCTTAAAGCTATAGGGACACAAAAAAAGTTAGGAGAAACAGACCACCTCTTATTTGGAATCAGAATATTCAAGCTAAATTCACAACTCTGCCTTTAATGGCCATACAGAATTAATTTCCTTGAAGTTCTGGTTCAAGAGAGCAAAATAATATTTCTAAACTCTCTTCTCATCTGTTTTGTAATAAGTAGATACATATGAGAAAGCACTTTAAATGTTGCAGTATTATACAAATGTTAAATACTATTATTATTTTATTAAAAATAGTTTCAGGAAGATATTTAATTCTGCACTGTCCAAAACAGTATTGATATGTAGCTATTGGACACTTGGAATGTGACTTGCTCAGCGACTTAAGAATCAAACTTTTGACTTTAGTTTTATTTCATTTAAATTTAAGTGTTCTTATCTATTGAACTTATTCTTTACACAGAAGTTACACAGAAGGCATTCATCAGTTTTGAGCCTCTGATTGGGCAGTAATAACTATTAGGCCTGATCACTGTGTTTTTAGGAGGTATGCATTCACCAATGTGCTATTCAACTCCATTTGTCATCCTTTTGTACCTACAGGAAACTTGAACCAAGAGAATTTTTGGAACTTCCCAAGTCTGTTGGTCATGATATCACTGGTATCACTGAACTTTTACCTCATATTCATTTGCATGTGAACTGCATTCTGAGGTTTGAGAAGCTTAATAAATATCATCTGCAGAAACTCTATTTGATATAGGAGTCATTGTATAGTTCAACCTAATGCAAGAGAAAAAAATATTTGCCATAGTAGTATTCAAATTCTATATCAAGACAAATTTTGGTATTTTTCAAAATGACACAGTACTTTTGCAATAACAGCACTTGTCGATTTATTTGGTTAAAGGAAAATAGAATGAAAGAGTTTTTTTTTGAATAGTGGTTGGTAACATAATAAGCTGTAAAATGACTATGACCAGGTAAAGAGTTAAGGTATTGCTGGTATATTTTTCCAGATGGATGAGACTTAGATAGCCAGATGATAGACAGATAATTGTTTCACTGATTCTCTGAGAGGATATTTTATGTTGCATATAGAATAGTCTACATGCACAGAGTCAGGTGATGAAAATACCTGAAGATTTAACTTGGTATTTTGTGCTAGTTACGTAGTAGGCCCTCAACACATTTGTATTGACTCTTTTGTATTTTTGTATTTCTCTTTTGGGAAGATTTTCAAGTTTCTCCGTTTATTATTATTATTATTATTATTATCATCATCATAGTAGCAGATGTATAAAATATACAAGTCAAATAATCAAGTACACCAAGGACATCTAAATTAATAAAGAGAATATTCAATAGTCACCATGGATTATATATGCAAATGACAATATTTTGTTTCAGACAGAAATTATTAATTTACTTCTAATGTCCTATTCTGATGTGTGATCAAAACAATTATTATTCATTCTTTTAATTTGGGTAAAGTTTTGGGGAAGGGGCAAACAGGAACAGGTGGACTATGTGGTTCCTGGGGGTTTATGCTCAATGAAGTGGCTCAAACATGAAAAACTGATCTGCCTGACTTGATGGCACTGCAGGCTGAAAAAGAATGTTTGTTATTTCCGTTTAAGTAGGACAATTTAGCAATATATTTGAAAAAAGCCTAAGAATGAATGAGTCTTATCATAGTTTTCTCCAAAAATTAAGTGAAGAGGCGCTTGGGTGGCTCAGTGGGTTAAGCCTCTGCCTTTGGCTCCGATTGTGATCTCAGGGTCCTAGGATTGCTCGGCAGAGCGCTGCCTTCCCATCCCTCTCTGCCTACTTGTGATCTCTCTCTCTGTCAAATAAATAAATTAAAATCTTTAAAAAATTAAATTAAGTTTTAAAAAGAAAAAGAAAACTCACATTTCTACTTATAAAAATATCATTTCTTCAACACACAGTTAAAGTACTATTTAGATTAAGGCTTTATTTTTAGCCCTATGGTGATTTAGAAATAAGATTAAATCACCAGAAAGCATCAAAAGTATCCTCTTATCATAATGATTCCTATCTGCTTCCACGCAGTGCAACTTTATCAAGTATCATTATTTATCCATATAAAAAAGAAACATCATTCCATAATGAATGAAACTTCAAAAAATTTTCACAAATCAGTCATATGAAAACTCCTAGCCCCTTTTTTTTTTTAAGGAAATGAAATTAATTATACCAAAAATACAGTTCTGACTTTTCATGATGCCTTCAATGAAAAAGCGAAGTAAAGTTTGCAGAATACAACTGTAGTTCCTCAATGATATACATTGTATTATTCAAGGTAAAACTCCAGAGAAAATCAATGGAATGTATGGAGAGACTGAAAGATTTTTAGGAATTGGCTCATGACGTTTTGGAAGCTTGCCAAGTCTAGACTCTGCAGGGCAGGCTGGCAGGCTGGAGACCCAAGGAAGAGGTGATGTTACAGTTCAAGTTCAAAGGTAGTGGCCTGTTTGAATTCCTTCTTCTGGAAAGATCAGTCTTTTCCTATTAAGGCTTTCAACTGAAGGATCAGGCCCACCTACATTACGGAGTATAATCTGCTTTACTTGAAGTAAACTGATTTAATGTTAATTTCATTTTTAAAAATATCTTCAGAGACACATCTAGAATAGTATTTGATGAACTATCTGGGTACCGTGGCCCAACTACACGGACACATAAAATTAACCATCACAAATACAGAGCATATAAATCTAAACAAAGAACTTTGGTGAACCCTTTAAATTACTTTTGAAAATGCATGCCTTTTAATTTAAAAAAAAAAGTGTGAAGTTACTGAGTTAGGATCAATTCATTATTTTCTCAAGCACCAGAAGATTTTACTAATACCTTCATAACTTTCCCTTACATTCAGCATGGTTTCTGACATGTTAACTAAATGACAAATAAATAAATAAATAAATAAATAATAAAATAAACATTCCCAGCATCATTCCTACTTTTTCTATTTAATTTAATATGGCTAAATCCCAGGATAATTTCCCAAACTCACTCTACTCACTAAGTTTTTCATAGTTGATAAAATTTTGATTTTGATACAGCATGTTTATAGCCAAAAGAAATGATAAGTATTATCAAACTGAGATTGTTCTAACCACAGTTTAATACTACCTATCTCAAACATTACCCAATTGTCTTGAAGTACATTTTCTTAGTATTAGCCTCACATCCTGGTTCTAATATTGCATCATCTATTTGCACAAAGGAAATGTCAATCATATATATTTATCCATAAGATTTAGTTTCGCAAATATGAAAACAGACACTAAGATTTCCAAGAAGAATGTAGCTCATTACAGGTAATAGTTGAGAAGTATGACATGGTTAGCATTCTACAAATATGTAATCTTGTTATATTGTGAAATGTTATAATATTATGCCCTTTTCTAAAATACAGTTTACTAGAGCATGGCAGGAGGAAGGCAAGAGTCCAAAAACTGGAACAGGCAATTATACAATGTAAGTTATTTTCTCATTTTTAAAATAAAAATTTCTTTGACTACTAATCCAATCTTTATCATAATATGTCATGCCTAACACCCCTATGAACATAGAAAATTTAATAGTCATGCTTTACTGCATCCATCTATTTTAATTGTTTTTCCCCAAATAGTTTTAAAATTTTAATTTATATGATTTTTCTGTTAAGTAAAGTGAATTGAAGTTTATTTTCTATATATTTTTTCTTTGTAACTTCTTAAACCTTTCTTTGTATAACAGCACTAGTAAATGTTATATAGTTGAAATTGTTTCCATGTTTACTCTAGTTATTACATGTCATTCTAATTTGTTTGGAATTTTCAGGCAGGATTTGAAGGAATTATTTGTCTTGATTTTACGCAAATATATATTGTATATAGATATAGGATTTCCTTCTTCTACTTTTCAAATTGAAATACTTGGGCATCGCAAACTCTAAAATGTCATTTGCAATAACAGGCTTTAAAATATACTCTTGTACTAAACTGGTCACATCTATAAATCAATTAATTCAAAAAGGAAGTTTTGTGGAATCTAATTCTGTTTTGCTAAAATTTTAAAGTTTTTTTCTCAAAGTTTCAAATGTGATTTTTCCTTAAAAAGTTACTGAGCTTAATATTTGAATTATGTTGTCCTGATTTTCTCATACTTTATATCAATTTCTATTTCATCCCAGAAAAAAACTTTGATGTTGGTATATATAAGGGAATTGGTTGAATATATTATAATGGACTTGGTATCCATGTTGTTAATAGACCAAATTATTTCTAATTACTGAATTTGTTTTTAATAAAATTAGGTTCTAACTATATCTTAGATGCTGACTTACACATTTAGTCATTAATCAGTATAATCAATCAATACTTATAGAATTATAGATTATATGTTATAGGTACTTGTATAAAGAATTGAGGATTAGAAAAATAGATACTGAAATTTATTCATTTATTCTCTCACTAATAAAATACATATTAAACATCCATTATATGTCAATGGGCCACACACTCAGAACATTCAGCTGAAAAAATCCTGGGCCTATTCTCAAAGACCTGGGAAAGGTCCCTGGAGAAATTTCAAGAAGTCATAAGAATCAAAGATCAGAAGAGTAAAAAGTAAGAAGTAAAAGTAAAATCAAAAACAAAGTAAAGTTGTTAGAAACATTTTAGTTAAGCTAAGTATCAAAAAACTATATAGAACCCTGTTATATAATTCAACCTAATACCTAAATAATATTCTAAAAAAGATAAGGGAAGCTGCAGCAATTTTCCCTTCATTTTTACTATGTTCAAACTTAGTGTGTCTAAACTTTATTATAAGGTCTCTTCCTATGAATAGATAATACAACATGGTAAGTTATAGTTCCCATCTTGCTGCTTTTTTTTTTGCAAGTATTGGCAGAGTGTTATCTTCTATTTTGCTTGTTTTTGAATACTTTTCCTGAACTTCTCTGTTTATTGACATGATGAAGTGTTGTTCTATTACTAACTTGATTACACCGGAAACTGCATTTCTCATAATTTCCTTCTTCGTATGATTCCAAGTCTAAAACAGATGAAAAGTAAAGTTGCAAGCAACTTGCAAAGCAGAAATAATGTATCAGCCATTACCTCTGAAGGCTCTTGCTGGTTAGAGGCACAGAAGTACCAGCAGATACTAGTACGTCCTCAGTGTTTCCTGCTCTACACCCAGTTCTTCTCAAATTGGTCCCTACAGACCAATAGCAAACAGAGGCTCACCATTCCCGGAGTTTAGTAATGAACTCAAGGAGCTGGTAGCCAGGAAGCCGAGCAACCCTCCCTAGACTTGCTGGAGCTTTTTCCAATTCTACTGTGCTTGGTGAAGAAGCAAAGAAAACACTAATAAAAGGACAAAGAAAATAGCTAAATTCCTCTAGGGCCTTATTAAAACTGGGAAGAAAAATCCTTCATAAGATTATTAACCAAAAGTTTAGGGCAAGTAGCTGAGAAATGCAAACCAGAATGCAGGGGCTATTTGAATTAGAAAGTGCCTGAATGAGAAGACCAGATTTGAGTTTATTATGAGCCTGAAGCCAAGGAGTCACAGTACAATCCTGCTAAAGCAGAGAATACACCAAAGGATTAGTTAGATACAGTTCACTAAGACCAGCTTTTACTTTTTCGAGGGAATAAATATCTTATTTTTAATGGAGCAAAGTTATTAATTAGAGACATAAGATTTATGAATTAGAGAGTTCTGTCTTAATTATGGGTAAGTTACCAGCTACAGCCACCAGCAGCAGAAGAAAAATAGTGCAACTGCTCACATAGAGAGAAAGGCAGAAGTAGTTGAAAGGTTTTAGGAGCCTTCTGATGACTAGACATATTTTTTCACATCAATTCTGTATCTCTGAAGGGCAGAAAGTTTAGAAAGGGTGACTAAAAACAGTGCCTCGATTTTGTGCACAAGTCTTTACAATGCTCAAAAATCTAGTGTGCCAGAGAACAACAAGCAGAAGCACATAGAAGATAACAACAAAGGAGTAGAATTTGAAGTGGAGAATTTTACATTTTGCCTAGTTTGCATTTAGTTTACCATGCACATATATAATTTTCACATTGGAAGGAAAATAATGACAAATCCCTTTATTGGGATTTACTTATTTTTTTTAATTGAAAACAAGTTTTACATAACACTTAATGACTCAGTTTAATAAATCCTTCTTAAGTGTATACTATGCTCTATACACACCTTAGATCACAGGAATTTTATGAAATTAAAAAATCAAAATACTTATTTTGTTAAAAATGGCCACTGTTAAATCTATGTGCCAAACTCACTTCACCAGATGAGAAATCAACTTTACTGATTTAATTCCATAGTTCATAGTTTCTAAAATAAATATTCATGAGTTATAGAAGTAATTTATGTTATAAACAATGGCCAAAAATAGGAGCGCTATCGGTTGTCATGTCTATTTCATCAAACTTGGAACTATTGGTAAAATCTCATTACAGAAAATTAAATATTGGCCATAATTCTTCAGTCTCCTAGAATAATCCTATGCATTCATACCCTTGGAATAATTCCTTGGTAGCTGAAGTATATCTATTTGTCCATAAACTCTGGGCATGGCCATAAAAATTTATTTGGCCAATGGACTACTAGCAGACAGGATAAGATAGATGTCTTGGAGTGTGCCTTTATGATTGATCATGTCTATTTGTTCTTCTATCATTACAGTAAGAAGACTTTTTAGCCTAGATGAGACATCCTAGCCTAGATGAGAGATGTGGACCTAATATGTAGCTATAGCCAACTCCAGGTATATATAGCCTGGATAAGTCAACTCACTACCATCCAAAATATGTATGAGTAACTCACTATCATTCAAAATATGTATGAGTAACTAAGTATGTCACTGAATGCGGGGTTGCTTAAACAGCATTGCTGTGGCAATGTTCGAATGAGGAAAATAAGTCCACATCCACATACACACACAAACATAAAATACATGGCACTGGTAAAGTGACTAGAAACTATTAAACTGTTATAAAAGATTAAGGGATTGATTTTTTTAAAAGGCCTATTATAGAAGGATGGAAAAACAGTGACACATATTGTGTAGTAGCAAAATATTTAGTAAAACAGTCACCTGAGATCATCAGGAAGAAAGAAAGTATATCTGATGAATCTGTCGACTTGAAGGAGGATATTTCAAAACTAGCTGCATTTGAGAAGATATTACAAGAAAAAGACAAAATTAGAAACAAACTGATTTAGTGTACAAATATTTATCTAATAACTTGTAGAACTGGATAATGAAAGAGTTTTGCACCAAACTAAAGCTGTATTCATTGTCCAAACAATCCAAAATTCTTACCAGCAGCAGGGTGTGGTAGTGCGTGTGCGTGTGTGTGTACGTGTGTGTGAGAGAGAGATCTGATAGTTGAAATGTGATACCCCATCTGTGCTCATCTATTTTCTGATTGACCTTAGAAAAAATATTTCTCTATACCTGTTTTCTCATTTAACAGATGACACATAGGGTTGTTTTGATGTATCAAATGAAATAATGCAAATAAAATTTTAAAAAGTAAATGACATGTAATAAGCACTAAATAACTGTTTTTTACATAATAACTATTTCATTAGTCACAGTATTATAATAAAAATTTGAATACTGGCAGACAGATTTTTGTGTAATATATTTACTATACAGACTCCATCCCACCTAGATTCTGATAATACAATAAAAAATAAATGGGCCTGACATATTTAGATAACTACTGAAAACACTCGAAAAAGGACAACATTAGCTATACAATCACATTTGCTCCAATAAATGTCATCCATATTAAAGTTACAACACTTTTTTTAATACTAAGTCCTAATATGAACCTAACACAATGCTCATAACTCCATAAACAGTCTGTGACTTACGTGGTCTTCAACTCTGGGAACATAGTTGTACGTACAAAACAGAACAAAAATTTTCTGAATTCTTTTACTGTTTAAAGAATCATGTTGTTAAAAAAAATCATATTATATAAATTATTAATTTTTTGCCTTCTGGCCCTTTGAGTTTTTCACATCAATTTTCATTCTTGTAAACCAAAATACTTTTTTCTCTCACTTGAATGTTACGAAAGAAAGTATATTCCTTATCTGTATGACTTTACTCCAAGTTTATAATATCCAACCTTACTTGTAGCTTTACTCCTTCTAAGACCATCCCAGATATAGCAACTTTCTCCAACTTAGTCAAACAAAGCACCTTTACTGTCAACAGATGGTATCAATTGATTCCCTATTAAATTCACTCTTTCCCATTGACTTACAAATTTACAAATCTAAAGACCTGTTTTTAGCCATTATTTGACACAGTTGACTTTCACTTTCTTCTCAAAACTCTCCCTGGTATCTTCCCTATCTACAGTCTTTCATTTTGTCTCCAGGATCTCAATGTTCCTTCTTTGCATGTTGGCTTCCTTTTCTCTTTTGCTGTTCTTCATTCTTTCAAGTTTCACCCATTAGATAATTTTCTGAAGGTTTGTTTTGGGTACTTATGACTCTTTTACTTTCTATTGATACCTAAATAATAAATATTGATACCTAAATAAATAGTTTCAACTCACTTCTGTAGTGTGACAAATTCCATATCTATATCTCCCATCCTGATCTCTTATGCTACATACCTCGATTCCCTGCTACTCAGAGGGCTATCTTAAAACTCACTTTGTCTCCAGTTCAAATTGTTTCCTTTGAAACTTCTTTTTGTCTATAGTATCACTGGTAACTTTTATTACTGTCCTTTTGATTTTCAAACCTAGAAACATTTATATTACCTATAGTCTGCCTATCCACATGTAAACAGTAGGATAGGTTCACTGATAAACTTTGAGCAGAGATTTGACTGAAAAAGGGAGGAAGCAATGCCTACATCTGTGGGTAAAGTATTTCAGCCAGAGAAAGAGAAGAAGAAAAACAAAGAATCTTAGTCATTAGTGAGCTTCTTGTGTTTAAGGAATACCAAAAAGTCAGTGTGTCCAGGGAAGAAGCAACAACCGAGAGATTGTTAAAAAAAGAGAAAATAAAATCTACAAAAAACTTCCAATTTTTTATACCTGTCCACTTTCTGCCTGACGCTGAGTAACAGAATGGCTGCAAATGGGCATATATTTGCATAATCACTTTCCTTTTATTTGTGCCTTTCTTCCCAGGTGACTTAGAATACCTTTGTTAAAAGAAAAAAAAAAAAGCCTCATACTGTGTCTCTATTACAGCAACCCTGTAAACAACAGTATGTTAATACTGAAGACTGTATGTTTTTCCAGTCTTCAGATACAAACCAAATGTAGAATTGAGACTATCTGAAGTTGAGTATGGCAGTGCCAAAGTGTGTGACATGATTTACATGCAACATTAATAGATAAGATTATTCCTCATGAACTACCACTTCTGTGAAAGTGAATGAAGGAAACCTCATTTAAAATGCAAGCAGAGAGAGTCAAGTATCATATAGTCTCACTTATTTGTGGAGCATAACAAATAACATGGAGGACATGGGGAGATGGAGAGGAGAGGGAGTTGAGGGAAACTGGAAGGGGAGATGAACCATGAGAGACTATGGACTCTGAAAAACAACCAGAGGGTTATGAAGGGGAGGCAGGGGGGTGGGGGGGGGGTGGTGGGTGGGGGGGGGGGGTGGGAGGTTGAGGAACCAGGTGGTGGGTAATGGGGAGGGCACATACTGCATGGAGCACTGGGTGTGATGCCAAAACAATGAACACTGTTATGCTGTAAATAAACAAATAAAAATAAATATTAAAAAAAATAAATAAAAAAAATAAAATGCAGTCAGGAGGCCAGAGGGGAAGCTCTTACTCCCAACAATTCATCATCAGTTGTAGACCCCAACCAGAAGAGACAGTACCTTGCATTCCCAACAGGTAGAACCCTACCTTACTTCTCCAGCAGGAAGAATTTTTCCATGCCCAGCAACAAGCTTAGCCAATAAGAAAATACCACAACTTAGCCAACGAGAAACTATCACTACCCTGGGTTCTCTCTTTCTTCCTATGGACTTAAGTTCAAAGCAGCCCCTCCCAACTTCTTTATATCTATATGAAATTAACACTCCCATTTGGTCTTTGGACTTGACTCTGGTTTGCCATAGCTTGCATGTCCCAAATTGCAATTCCTCTTCTATTCCTGAAAACCCCTATTTTGCTGGTAAAATGATTGGCTATTTTGCTTTTCAGGCCAAGTAACACTTGGTGTCAGAGAATTGGGATCCAGAGAAAACCCCCAACAACTCTGAGGCTGGTAAACAAACAGATGCCAGTACACATTGAGCCTACTGAACTCACTACTTTCTCATTGATCCTGGAGTTTGAGGTAATTTTATCCTGGATTTGAACTCCAATCCCTTTTCATTTTGAGTTCTCCTGTCTTTATTCAGGATCTGTTTAAAGACTGTCCTTTCTGTTTTTTGAAGGCTCAGACCTTTCTGGTGAGTACTCATTTGTTTTTCAGAACCTCCAATTTTGCATAATGGGATCCCAAACCTCTAAATGCTTTCATTGGAGCCCCACTTCAGGGACTCTGGTCAGTTTTTTGAAAACTATGGTCCCCCCTCAAGCACAGTTTTAATTAAATGGACTAACTTGGCTAAAGAAAATCTGGAACTTCTATGGCCATAATGGGGAACTTGCAATCTCCAAAACTTCTCTTGCTCAAGACTAACTTACAAAGCTACAGCTCCAAAACTAAAATAAACAAACAAAAAACAGAATGGGATATCTATTTAATTGGCATACAGAAGCCTCCAAAAGGTTCCAAACTTCCAAAATCATTTCATTAAAAGATTGCTTGCAAAGGGCTAATGGAAAATTAAAGAGATAAAAGGTACTTAAAACTAAAAACTGTAGGACTCATGTATAAGACTGGTGTAACTCCCATTTTTCCCCCTGTCCTACTTGATTTGAATACTCATTCCAGTAATCCTTTGTCTGAATTGCCTTTCCACTCTGAAAAGACTATTGTTATCTTTCAAAGTAAGTCAACCCCAGGCTTCAGGCAATCCTCTGGTGTCTTTCTCTCCTTGGTCAAAGGCCAAACTGAAGCCATACTTAAAAGAATTTTTTTTAACCCAGGGAGAATTCTCAAAAGTTTTAGTAAATAGATTATCTCCTGAGCCCAGTCAAGAGAGGGAAATAAAATTGCACATTTTCCCTTTCTTTCCAAATCCAGACCAATTGGTTATTGATCTTTTCTCTCTCAGGGATGGCTATTGCCTTCTTGTCACATTTTACAAATTTGGCTTAGCTTTCTGCCTGCATGGGACTTGCACGTTATTGATTCTTTCTTTGGCTATCTTTGGGAGTGACTCTAGATCCTATGAAGTTAATCTTTTGCACCCTCTTGAGGATGTCTCTTGGGTGCATGGTGTTGTTTAAGGCTGCCAAAAATATTAATAGTTTCTCCTGGCTGAAACATTTTAAGACATTTTAAAAGAACTTAGTAGGGTTACAATCAGAAATTCAGCCAAATTGTTATATGATATTCAGAGCCTGATAGGAATTTTTTCAGGCCTTCTCCCTAAGCTAAATGTACATAGAGGGAAAGAAAAACATTCTAATATAGATAGTGTGTCAGTCCTTTGATATTAGTTAGATGGCAACGCAGTATTTTGAGGAATTAAAAATAGCTGTCTTTGTTTTCCAAACAAAGTCTTTTTCGTGACCAGTGGTGTGGCTCCAGATACAATTCAAATCCATCAATCCTTTTTACGAATCCCCAAATCTCCCCTATTCCTCTCAAATGGCTTATAAATATTGATTTTAGGGAAGCCAAATCTTGGAGAAACTTGCCCCCCACACACACTCTGTCTTTAAGCCGTGAAATTCTACCTTGGGTACTGCTCCAGAACTCTCATCCAGATATGCAAACTGCAAGGAGGTAATTCTTATCAGAAGCAGGAATAAAGAAAGAAATGTCATCTGAATAGATCTAATTTCTTTTGTAACTAGTGAGTTGTGTATTATCACATCTAATTCATTGCAGTAATTTAAAATGGAAACTATAAGGTCTCTGCATCTGTATGTTCCTATGTGTGTTCTGTTGCTATGTGATATTTCTACTTCTGGATGGTATTGCCAAAATTAATTTGTAAAAGAGCTCTATCTAACTGGCTAAAAGAAAAATGCTTATATAAATTAAAGTCTCAGAAATATAATAGAAACTTAATCCAAGTGAATTTCAGGTTTCCATGATCTGGGAAAATACTTAGTATTAAAGCTGGTTTAAGTTTGTTGGTTTAATTAAAACAGGTATGTCTTTGGAGTTATTGGCATTAAATATAATAGCTTTATTCCACCTAAGCTTATTAAAGGTCAAATGAGTTCATGCTATCTCTTATTGAATTTGTCAACCAAAAAAGATAACTTAAGATGATGGTTAGTTGTTTTGTCATCTCATGAAATTCTCATGACTAATCTAGACATAATGACTAAGAACAAGTGAATTAAACCGACTTAAAAGTTTATAAGTAAACTTTCAACAATAGTTATGCCTAATGAAATAGTTCCCCCAAATATTTTTGGTAACTTAAAACCATTTACTTTGCTAAGTAAATTAGATGATGGATAATCATTACGTATCTAGATTATTTTCAAATAAGATAAAATACTGAAATATTAATTACTGAACACAGGTTTTTCTACTTTGGGCTTTTTATAACATAGAAACTAAATGATATTTGGATGTCTTAAAACTACATTGAAAAATGGAAAAAAACAAATTGTGAAATTTACCAATCTAAAGAATTCTGGTATAACAGATCGTTTACAGTTGCTTTATTCTGTTTTCATTAGAAATTAAGGTATCTAAGAGGTAAAAATTCTAATAAATGGGATTGGGAAGAGGAAGATGGCAGAGTTGGAGAATCCCAAGCTCACCTTGCTCCATGGACACACCCAGATAACAGCTCCATCGGTGCAACTAAGAAAACAAAGGCTGACAGAAAGACTTGCCAGTTAATTGTGGAGAAGAGGCTGTAACAAAAAGGGTAGGAGAGACACAGATGTTGTTGCAAACCATATTCCCAGAAAGACTAACCACAAATGGGAGGGATACCACAAGCATGGCAGGGAGAGAAGCAAAACCCACACCTGGCACCTCAGGCATGGGAAACCTAAACTGAGAAGACCAGTCCCTGTAACACTTGGCTTTGAAAATCAGTGGGGCTTAACTTTATGAATTTATACAATCACTGAGCCCTAACTCTGAATACTTTAAAAATGAGTGGGTTTAACTCTGGGAGAGCTAGAGGGCTATAGGAAACTAAGTCTGTGGCCTTCTAGATAAACAAGCCTGCTGAGATATTGCATAGAAGCAATGTCTGAAAAGCACCTTGGGTACAGGTAATGATTTATCTGTTAATCTCAGAATGTGTCCTAAGAAGTAAGAATCTTTAGGAAACTTCTCCAAGAACAAAATAGCTGGTGGGGATCACTTGGGTGGCTTAGTCAGGTAAGCATCTGACTTCCGCTAAGGTAATGATCTCATGGTTCTGGGATCCAGCCCCACATCAGGTTCCCCATTCAGCAGGGAGTCTGTTTGTTCCACTCTCTCTACCCCTGCTCATGCTCTGTCTCTCTCTCCCAAATAAATAAATAAAATGTTATTTAAAAAAAAAAAAAAGTTGTTGGGTACCATTCATCTAGTCCCACCCCCATGTAATAGTCCAACACTCTCAGGAACCAGCACACCCTCTACCTATCCTCCTAACAGTGTGCACTCCCCCCACAGTGTTCTCCCATAAAGAAAGAATGCTCTCAGGTTGTTCCATCCAACCTGCCCCCACTGAGCAAATATCCCTCCAAAGCAGTTCTTACCCTATCACATCCTGCAAGCAGCCCTGACAAGGACCAGCACTGCTCTAACATGATTCTTGCCCTGGGAAGAAGGAAGATAACCACACACACTAGTGCTGCAACCCCAGCAGATGAACTCAAGGCAGGCATCTAGTCTGACTGCCAGCCTCACCCACCAACAAAAGCCTCTTGAAAGACAAGAAAATGAGAGCACACTGCAGTTCAGCATCTGTATCCCTGGGAGACAAGTTGAGGGCAGGTGTTTGGTTTGACCACTGACACCACTCAACTACGAGCCTATGACAGCACCATATTAGCTTCTTTATGATACAGGAACCGAACCCTGTGCAGTGCATCCTCAACAGGCAAAGTGGGCCAACACAGTCAACTGAACTGAAGACAAATAAGGCTTGGCCACAATAGTAGGGTCCACACAACACATATAGGAGAAACCCCTAAAGTGCCTGGTTGTGATGAACAGAGAACATTGTTCTACAAGTCACCAGGCGATCTCTTCTTCATAAGGCCACTGCTTTCAAGAGCAAGAGATGTAGCTAACTTTCCAAATACACAGAAACAAACACAGATAATTGGGCAAAATGAGGAAACAAAGGAACATGTCCCAGATGAATGAACCAAATGTTTCCAAATACACAGAAACAAACACAGATAATTGGGTAAAATGAGGAAACAAAGGAACATGTCCCAGATGAATGAAAAGGACTAAACCAGAGCAAAAGAGCTAAATGAAATGGAGATAAACACTATGCCCGGAAAAAAAAAAAAAAATCAAAGTAATGGTCTTAAAGATACTCACTAGAATAAAGAAAAGTGGAGGATCTCAGTCAGACCTTCAAGAAAAAAGATAGAAAATACTTAAAAGAACTAATCAGAGATGAAGAATTCTATAAGAAAAATTAAAAATACACCTGGGGGAAATGACAGCAGATTAGAGACAACAGCAGATTAGAGGAGGAAAAAAAAAAAGAGAGAGAGAGAAAGAAAGGATCAGTGACCTAAAAGAAAAAGTAATAGAAAGCAACCAAGCTGAATAGCAAAAGAAAAAAATTGTAAAAAAAATGAGAACAGGTTAAAGGGATTCAGTGACATCATCAAGGGTAATATAATTTGCACTAGAGGAATTCCAGAAGGAAAAGAGAAAAAGGGAGAAGAAAACTTATTTGAGGAAATATTAGCTGAAAATTTCCCTAATTTGGGGAAGAAAAAAGACATCCAGATACATGAGGTACAGAGAATCCCAACAAAATCAACCCTTGTCTGATATAAGTGTTGCTACTCCCGCTTTCTTTTCCATACCAAGAGAAAGGTCCTGGTGAATAAGACTCTAATAGTTAAGACACACAAGACATATAATAATTAAAATGGCAAAAGTAGTGATGAAGAGAGAGTACTGATAAAGTTACACACAAGGGAAATGTCATAAGGCTATCATCTGACTTTTTAGTAGAAATTTTACAGACCAGAAGAGAGTGGCATGGAATATTCAAAGTACTGAAAGGAGAGAACCTTCAACAAAGAATATTCTATCCAGCAAGGTTGTCATTCAGAATAGAAGGAGAGATAATGAGTTTCACCAAAAAAAAAAAAAAAAAAAAAAGTTAAAGCAGTTCATCACAGTTAAACTAGTCTTAGGAGAAACGTTAAAAGAAATTCTTTGAATGGAAAGAAAAGGCCATAATCAGAGTAAGAAAATTGTGAAAGGAAAAAATTTCACAGGTAAATGCAAGCATAATAAAAATAAAAAATTATTTATAAAACAGTGTGAAGGTTAAAGTACAAAAGCAGTAAAATCAATTATATCTATAAAATCACTCAAGAGATTAATAAAATAAAAGGATGAACTGTATGACATCATATACATAAAATGTATGGTGGGGGAGTAAAAATTTAGTGTTTTTAGAATGGACTCAAACTTATGCAACCACCCACTTACTATTGACTACTATATGCATAAGATGTTATATATGAACCTAATGATAACCCCATGTAAAAAATCTTTCACAGATACACACACACGTAAAGAAAGGAATCCAAGCATACATATCAAACCACAAAGGAAGAGAGCAAGAGAGGATAAAGGAACAGAGAAGAACTACAAAAACTGAAAAACAAGTAACACGATGGCAATAAATAAACACCTATCAATAATTATTTTAAATGGACTAAATGCTCCAATCAAAACACATAGGGTGACTGAATGGATTAAAAAAATAAACAAACAAACAAACAAAAAAGACCATTCTATATGCTATCTACAAGACTCACTGTAGTGTCACATAGTGTTTTAAAGTGAAGGGTGGAAAAGCACTTATAATGAAAATGAAGATGGAAAGAAACCTGGAGGTACTTGGGTGGCTCAGTCAGTTAAGTGTCTGCCTTTAGCTCAGGTCATGATCCTGGGGTCCTGGGATGGAGTCCTGTATCAGGCTCCCTGGCAGCAGGGAGTCTGCTTTTCCCTCTACTCCTTTCCCCTGGTCATGATATCAATCTATTTCTCTCTCTCGGATAAATAAATGAAGAAGAGAAGAGAAGAGACAAGAAAAGAAATGAAATGAAATCTGGAGGAGCAATACATATATATTTCAGACCAAATAGACTTTAAAACAAAGACTGTAATGAGACAAAGGATACTACATAATAATGAAGGGAACAATCCAACAAGAGGATGTAACAATTGTAAAAATTTAGGCATCCACCATCACAACACCTACGTACATAAAGCAACTATTAACAAAGATAAAGAAGAAATTGAGAGTGGTAAAATAGCATCAGACTTTAGCATCTCATTTATATCAATGACAGATCATCCAGATAGAAAATTAACAAGGAAACAGTGGCTTTAAATGACATGTTAGGCCAAATGAATCTAAGAGATATATGCAGAACATTTCACCCTAAAACAGGAGAATAAAAATTCTTTCCAAGTGTACATAAAAAATTATCCAGAAAAGATCACATATAAGGCCACAAAATAAGTTCCAATAAGTTCAAAATGACTGAAATCCTATCAGGCATCTTTTCTAACCACAATGGTATGAAACTAGAAATCAATCACAAGAAAAAAATATGAAAAAAACTCACAAATACATGGAGGCTAAATAACATGCTACTAAACAATGAGTGGGTCAACCAGAAAATCAAAAACGATATTTAAAAAAATATGCAAATGAATGAAATAAAAACACAATGGTCCAAAATCTTTGTGATGCAGCAAAAAACTGTAGTAAGAGGGAAGTTTACAATATAGCCTTACCTCAAGAGGTTAGAGAAATCAAACAAATGACCTAACTTGATACCTAAGCAAGTTAGAAAAAGAAGAACAAAGCTGATAGAAAAAAAGAGAATAAAGATTAGGGCAAAAATAAATAAAATAGAGACTAAAAACCCAATAAAACAGATCAATGAAGACAGGACCAGTTTCCTTGAAAAGATCGACAAAATTTATAAAACTTTAGCCAGATTCATCAAAAAGAAAAAAGGGGAAAAAAAGAGAGAGAGAAAGAGAGACAGAACTCAAATTAATAAAATCAGAAATGAAGGACCAGAAATAATAACTAAGAACACAGAAATACAAAAGATTATAAGAATATTATGAAAAATTATATGCCAACAAATTGGACAACCCTGAAGAAATGGATAAATTCCTATAAACATATGGCCTCCCAAAACTGAATCACGAAGAAATAGAAAATCTGAACAGACTGATAACTAGCAATGAAACCAAATTAGTAATCACAAACTCTCAACAAACAGAAGTCCAGGACTGGATAGCATCACAGGTTAATTACATCAAAAATTTAAGAAAAGTTAATATCTATTCTTCTCAAATTATTCCAAAAAATGGAAAAGGAAAGAAAGCTCCAAATACATTTTATGAGGCCAGCATTACCCTGAAACCAAAGCCAGATAAAGTCACTGCAAAAAAAAAAAAAAAAAAAAAAAAAAGAGAGAGAGAGAGAACTATAGGACAATATCTTTGATGAACATGGATGCCAAAATCCTCGAGAAAATACTGGCAAACCAAATTAAACAATACATTTAAAAAATCATTCAAAAGCATCAAGAGGGATTTATTCCCAAATGCAAGGGTGCTTTAATATTTCCAAATCAATCAATGTGATACATCACATCAACAAGAGAAAGGATAAAAACTGTATGATCATTTCAATAAATGTAGAAAAAGCACTGGACAAAGAGCATCCATTCATGATAAAAACCCTCAACAAGGTAGGTTTAGAGGTAACATACCTCAACATAATAAAAACCTTATTTGAAAAACCCACAGCTGACATCATATGCCATGGGGCAAACTGAGAGCTTTACCTCTAAGATCAGGAGCAAGACAAACATGTCCACTCTCACCACTTTTATTCTACATAGTACTGAAAGTCCTGTATGCAGCAATAAGACAAGAAAAAGAAATGAAAACCATCTACACTGGTAAAGAAAACGTTAAAGTGTCAGAATTTGCAGATGGCGTAATACTACATATGGAAAACCCTTAAGTTTTCACCATAAACTACTAGAAGTGATAAATGAATTCAGTAAAGTCATAGGACACAAAATTAAAATACAGATATCTGGTGCATATCTATACACTAATAATAAAATAGCAGAAAGAAAAATAAAGACAATCCCATTTATAACTACATCAAAAAAACAATGACATGCCTAAGAATAAATTTAACTAAAGATATGAAAGTCCTGTACTGTGGAAACTATAAAACACTGATGAAAGAAATTGAATATGATACAAAAAAATGGAAAGATATTCCATGCTCACATATGAGAAGAACCAATTTTAAAGAATCATTGTTAAAATCTTTCTCCACCCAAACCAAATTATAGATTTAATGCAATCCCTATCAAAATACTAACAATATAATTCACAGAACTAGAACAAATAATCCTAAAATTTGTAAGGAATCACAAAAGACCCCAAATAGCCAAAGCAATCTTAGAAAAGAATAAAGCTGGAGAGATCATACTCCCAGATTTCAAGATATACTACAAAGCTGTAGTAATCAAAACAGTATGGTACTAGACACAAAAATAGACACACAGATCAACATAAAGGGAGAGTCCAGAAATAAATCCACACTATTAATCTATCATCTTATGATCATATTTATGTAATCTATTAATATTGTCTCTAAAGGAGGCAAGAATACATAATGGAGGAAAATACAAGTCTCTGCAAAAAATGATACTGGAAAAACTGAACAGCTTCATGCAAAAGAATTGAACCAGACTACATTCTTAAACCATACACACACACACACACACACAAACACACACACACACATCCCACCTTGAAGCAGATCAAAGACCTAAATGTGGAACCTGAAACCATAAAACTCCTAAAAGAAAACAACATAGGCAGCAATTTCTTTGACACCCGCTGTAGGAATATTTTCTAAATATGTCTCCTCAGGCAAAGGGGAAAAAAGAAAAATTAAACTATCAGGACTACAGCAAAATAAAAAGCTTTCCACAGCGAAGGAAAGCATCAACAAAACAAAAAGGCAACCTACTGAGTAGGAGATATTTGCAAATGATATATCAGATAAGGTTTAATACCTAAAATATATAAATAACTTATATAACTCAGCACCAAAAAAAGAATGCAACTTAAAAAAATGGGCAGAGGGCCCAAATAGACATTTTTCCAAAAAAGATATATAGATGTCTTTGGAAAAATGGCCGACATATGAAGTGATATTCAACATCACTAATGATCAGGAAAACGCAAATTAAAACCTGTCATATCATTTTATACCTGTCAGAATGGCTAAAATGAAAAATACAAGAAATAATAAGTATTGGTGAGGATGTGGAGTAAAAAGAAACTCCATGCACTGTTGGTGGGAATGCAAACTGGTGTAGCCACCGCAGAAAACAATATGAAAGTACCTCAAAAATTATTTCTCACTAATTCCACTATTTACTCATAGAAAATGAAAACAGTAATTCAAAAAGATAAATGCACCCCCATGTTTATTACAACATTATTTACAACAGCCAAAATATGGAAGTAACCCAAGTGTCCACTGAAAGATGAATGGATAAGGAAGTGGTATATACATATAATGAACTACTACTCAGCCGCAAAAAAGAATGAAACCTTCCATTTGCAACAACATGGATGTGCCTAGAGGATATAATACTAAGTGAAATAAGTCATTCAGAGAAAGACAAATACCATATGATTTCACTCAAGTTAACTGAGCAAAAATAGAAAAGAAAGAGAGAGACAAACAAAAAACAGACTTTTAAATACAGAAAACAAACTGGTGATTGCCAGAAGGGAGGTATGTGGAGGGGAGACAAATAAAGGGAATTAAGAGTACATCTACCTTGATAAGCACTGATAAATGTATAGAATTGTTCAATCATTATATTGCATACATGAAACTAATATTGTATGTTAATTACACTTAATTAAAAAAGAGTTCTAAAAATTATAATTAAGATTACTAGAAATAATATGGGCAATATCTCCAAATGAAAGTGAAGTAGGGTGTTTTCAGTAAAAGAGGGTATGAAAAACGGAGAAACATTTTTTTTGCTGAGGGAAAAGAAAGTAATTTTGTCCTAAAGTGAGGCTGGTTGTTTAAAAAGGAAAAAAAAAAGGGTGGGGGGGACAAAATCTGAATGTAATAAAGAAGCTTATAGAAGGTTTATAGAAGGAAAGGAATCTTGGGAAAGGAATTTTATACATGTTAAAAGTAAATGAATTTAGTTTTTTTTTTAAATATCAATGCTGCACTTTTGTAATAATAAGCCTTACTTATCTTTCATCTGCTGAAATTATGAGTCTTTTTAAATTATTCATTTCATCAAAAGAAAACAAGAAACAAAACAAAACAGAACAAACCCCCAAAGGTTCTCTTTAGCTTTTAAGTGATATTTTAATCAAAATAATTTTCTGTGTTTGCTATCTTTATTAGGTGCTTGATTACTTAAATCTAGTACTCTTGATATTAAAAGAGCTAAATTTCACTCAGAATTATATAATCCTCCATATTTTCCTGTGGAGTCTTTGCTGTCACTATGGTTAAATGAGTAACTAAGTATTGTATCACAATGAACTATGATCCTATTTAACCAAGCATTTTAAAACTTTTTTATATTTTTGACAAATTTCCCAAATGAAATTCTAAATGAAATCTTCTTTGACCATGAACTAGCTTTGAGATTTCCAAAGGGTCTCTAGGACATCTCAGAAAACAGGTTCTCTCTCCTTACTAAAAGGGAGATGTTAAACTAATTAGGATAATTTGATATGTTAAGTTATATGGGAAGCGTTGTCAAATAAGAAGTAATACTAAGCCTTCTTTATGTCATATTTCTGTAGATATATGCTATAAGTGCTCTAGAAATTCTTAGAAATCTTATATGTCGCAGCATAATGCCATCAGTCATAATTCTCATTATTATCTTAAAGTGTTGCATGTTACAGAAACAACCAAATTTCTTTGTCAATTCCATTATATGAGATCTCATCAGATCTTTAACAATAAGCATCTTTAAGTAGTATTTTCACAGATAGTTACTGTTTTAATCTGATGCTATTACAAAAGTGCTCCTGCAAAAGTATTTCATCTTCAAGGAGAGTTATGGAAAAGACTTTTGGGAACTTTAATATCATAAAACTTAACTGGATAAGAATTTTCAGAACTAGCGGAAAAAATGGATTCAAGCATATCAAATATTACACAGGACTGAATGAACTAAGGAGGCTGATTATAATTTTTATGACCCTTAATGTGAAACACTGCAGGTTCCTTGATGCTTTGTTTTTGTCTTTGGTTTTTTTGTTTTTGTTTTCCTCAGATTTTTTTCAGATTTAAGGAAACCCTTCCTTAAGCTATCTATGACTTAACAGCAATTTGATAAAGTATACACTTGTAAACGAAGATGAAAACATTTACTTTTTCTCCCTGATCCCTCCAAAATACTTTTGAGTATTCTTTTCATGGCAGTATAGTGAGTTATTTGCATAAATTCAGTAGTAATCTGCTCTCCTTATAAAAGGACACAATTGGCAACACTGGCATATTACCAAGGCTTTGACTGAAATGGTATTGGAAATAAATCTGATGACCAATCTCTGGCTGGGCTTCCTGGCCTCAGAAGCTTTGAAGTTCATCCTGAGACTTCTTATGAAAGTTCTAGCAAAGCAGTCTTAAAAAAAGAGTTCACATGGTCTATAACTATTCTTGCTTTCCTTATGTAAGTCATCAGGCCAAGTTTAATACACCAAATTAGTTTTAATGTTATCATCTTTGGTAAAAAAAAAAAAAAGGATAAAAGTATAGAGAGAAAAATTATGTTTGCACTTTAGTTCATGAAAGATTTTAATCATATTAATTTGTCTTTGAGGTTGTGTTATATCCCTGTAAACTGGACTGGATCCTGAATTCTAGTTTCCTCAAATATCTGCCTATGACTTTCCAAATTAACATTTCCAGTTTTCTCCCACCCTTCTGATTTGGAATCACTGTGAACAAAGATTGTCTTTGAATCTCCTTGGAAGGCACTATACCAGGTCCTCCTCAATTCCCAGATGGCAGCCAGACCTCAGGACTTGAGCCTTGAGTATTTATCTCAATAGCTGAAGAAAGCTATAGCTGACATATGGTCTTATGAAGATGTTGGTGACCCCTGAATCAAATTGATGAGGAAGAAAAGTAGCTGACATTGAGGTAGACTGCTTCCTCTCAAAACAATGGATTAAGACTTCCTACCTTAACTAAACATGAAACACTTTTCTTCTTTCTTTCCTTTACTCTAGCACTGGCATAGAAAGATAATGCTATCATTTGTATCTCCCAGGACATTGCTAAGAGGGGTAACTTTTCTGTTTGATCTACCACCAGAAACTCCAATCTATTTATGATGTTGGAAATAGGTAGTCCTACCTATAACCAATTTCTCCTATGATCTACTCCCCTGCACTCAGGGGAAATATAAATGGAGTAACTCTTTATGGGAAGGCTTTTGGAAAAGACCCTTTTAGGATGAGCTAGTAACGCACAGAATGTCATCCCAATTCCTCTGATCTCTGGTTTGAAAAGCTAATCAGGAAATTCCAGATAGTAGATCATCAATAACCAGACCTTAGCTGGAATCTCTGTGCTCCACCTGGTTTCATTTTTGTCTGCAATGAATGGTATTTTCTTTTTTTTTAAGATTTTATTTATTTATTTGACAGAGAGAGAGCACAAGCAGGGAGAGCAGCAGAAGGAAAGGGAGACCAGACTTCCTGTTGAACAAGGAGCCCAAGCAGGGCTCCATTCCAGGACCCTGGGATCATGACCTGAGTGGAAGGCAGACATTTAACCCATTTAGCCACCAAGATGCCACACAGGTGCCTGAGTGAATGGTATTTTCAATGAGCATATGAATGTTTAAAATGCTGTTGAGGGCCACCTGTGTGGCTCAGGTCATGATCTCCGGGTCCTAGGATTGAGCCCCGTCTCAGGCTCTCTGCAAAGCAGGGAGCCTGCTTCCCCTCTCTCTCTGCCTGCCTCTTTGCCTACTTGTGATCTCTCTCTCTTTCCCTCTCTCTCTGTCAAATAAATAAAATCTTTAAAAGAAAAAATAAAATGCTTTTGAATTGGAGGTCAATACTTATTGGTATGTTCAACTGTCCCTGTTAAGATCCATAATAAATCAAAAGCCTCTTACTGGTCTGCCCTATTAAACCTCCATAATGGCCTTAAATGGGAACTTTCAGGAGGCATACATGAATTCAGACTTGCCTCCATAGGCAGAGACTTTCTCTTCTCGGTGAGAATAATTGTCCAATGAATGCATGATCAGAAATATCTCCCAAACATTAGGAGAGGTAGTCAATTCCATAACCAAAGCAATAACAATTCAACAATAATCACTTGACTCTTTGGCTAACATAGTTTTGAACAATCACATAGGTAATCTTACAGATGAGAGACTAGGGAGTCACCAGCATTTCCGCAGAATCTTGCTTTGTTAAGTGTCTCTTATAAAACTTGTTCTTTATCTACTAGAATAACATCTCCTAATCTCTGTTCCATGATATAGTAGCAAAGAAGGAACCCATCTTGCACAAATACTGCATGTGTGAATCAAGCATATATTTGTGAAAATCTCTCTATTGTTGAATCAGACATGACGTAAGATATTGACTGGATTTCCATGGAATGAAGTAATGTCATGAAGAAAATCACACTTTCTTAACTTCTATAACTAATTTATATTTATCTATATCTATCTTTACCTCCTATACTCATATTCCTCCAGACATCTAAGGACTGTAGTTATAGAAGGATGGAAGCTTGGGGATGGAGTCTTCCCAGTGAGCCACCCAGGCGCCCCAGTCATATAAATTTTTTTTAAAAAATTTATTTGTTTATTTGAGAGAGAGAGAGAGAGTGGGAGTGGGAGGAGAGGTAGAAGGGAAGGGAGAGAATTCTCAAGCAGACTCCTCACTGATATCAGAGCCTGATGCAATGTTCGATCTCAGGACCCTGAGATCATGATGTGAACTGAAATCAAGAATGGGATGCTAACCAACTGAGGCTCAAATAAATTCTTTTAAAAATTCAATATGCTTCACAGGGCACCTGGGTGGCTCAGTGGGTTAAAGCCTCTGCCTTCGGCTCAGGTCATGATCCCAGGGTCCTGGGATCGAGCCCCGCATCAGGCTCTCTGCTCAGCGGGGAGCCTGCTTCCTCCTCACTCTCTGCCTGCCTCTCTGCCTACTTGTGATCTCTGTCTGTCAAATAAATAAATAAAATCTTTAAAAAAGAATTCAATATGCTTCAGTTTATTTTTTTAACAGTGGTAAATCTTTCAGGTAAGCTTTTTTTTAAAATATTTTTAAGGATTTTATTTATTTGACAGAACTCACAAGTAGGCAGAGAGGCAGGCAGAGAGAGAGGGGGAGGCAGACTCCCCACCAAGCAGAGAGCCCGACACGAGGCTCAATCCCAGGAAGCTGGGATCGTGACCCGAGCTGAAGGAAGAGGCCTTAACCCACTGAGCCACCCAGGCGCCCCTTAGGTAAGCTTTTAAAATGATAGAAGCTTAGAGTGTTAAACTTTGATTCATCACATGATCACACTTAAGAATAACACTTGCAAGAGAGTCAGAAATATCCAAACGAAAAGAGGCATGTGAGGTAAACAACAAAACAAAAACAAAAAACAAAAATAAAAAACTGGAGAAATATGAATATTGTATGATTTCTTATAAGCAGAATCTTAAAAAAATAATAATTGAAAAATTAAGAAAACACAAGTTCATAGATATAACTGGCAGATTTGTAGAGGGATCAGGGGTAGGAGAAATGAGAACAGTTTAGTTTTTAACTTTAAATAAAGTGAAATACACACACACAGAGACACACACACACGTATGCAGAGAGAGAGAGAACTGCTGCTGCAAGGGAATAAGGGATATGGTTAAAAAAAAAAAAGACATCTGAGGTAAAAGGAAATGTCCCTTGATATTTCCAAAGATACTCCCTCTCCATATCTTAAGCCACATCAATTTGACAATGCTTTCTCTAGATGACAATAAAGCAGACGCCTACGCAAAGCCATCCTTGGAAATCTCTACATTTATATTGTTCTGCTGTCTTCCTATGCTTTCCCTTGATGGATATGAATAGAAAACATCCCTTGCTATGATAGACCACAACAAATTCATAGTTATTATAGGGAACAAGTTCAGCCTTTCTGCCCCTGCTACTTTACCCTGAGTAACTTCATCTCACAATGTTCTTTGTTGACTGGAGAGGCAGTAACAAATTCTATTTCATTATTTAATAGCAAAACCCATAGTTCTTTGCCATGCTTCCTTCTGAAGTGTTTTATGTCCTCAAAATAACACAAGACTTTTCATACCATAAACAATCCACTGCATTAACATGTAACACCCCAGGTGATGATGAGCTAGAGCAATAAGCATGTCCTTGTATACATTTAGTTTCTAGAGGTAAGCATGTTGCCAAGAGTTGCTTAAGGTAGAGATAAGGACAACCTAAAACTTCTAAATTTCACATTTGTGTAATGCAACAAAATGATTTTAAAATTGCTTACACCCTGCCCAGGGATGATCAATCACTGCTAACCTGCCTACAACTTTGTAAATTATGAATCTGAAGAGATTACAACTGTCATCTTCATCTCTTATACTGGCAAAAGACTCATATTTCAAATCCAGGCTATCTTTGCATATGATTTGGTGTTATATTGTTCTGCCACCAACTAATCATGATTTGGAAAGATGATGAGATGTCCAAAGGCAAACATGCATTTTCCTCTTATCACAGCAGCACAGTTCACTTTAGCAGAGTTAAGGTAGCATCAGTATTCCCATTATAAACTCCTGATTTCAAGAGGTTATGTTATATATGTTGTAAAAGTTCACAGTGAGAAGATATTTGTCATATGCAATGTATTCTGGAATACTTAAATACTTAAATATTACACCTGAAATTGTGTCTTTTAAATATATTTTTTTGTGACTGAAAATTCAGGAAATTATTCTTTTGACCTTACAAATATTATTGTTTTCCCTCATGACAAAATGTGAAATTATGTACAAAATGAAGCTTTGGGATAAACTAGCATTGAGCAACAAACAAAAGTCAAGCACCCTACCTTTCTGTGGTATGTGGGTGAATGCATGACCCAGATGTGCTCAGTCAAAGCACTGCATCCTCCTGACCCGAGTGAATGTTCTGGGTTGAGTCCATGATCTAATCTGCCCCAATGAGAATAAAGCTCAGAAATTTGGGAATGAGTCTAGCAAGGTGTCTATTCTTACTGCTAGACATGAACTTCAGATAAATTGATGCTGGGGCTTCTTTAGGTATTTTTCCACCCAAGGTAGGATCTGGAACTGACACATGTGATACTGTGGAGCTGTTGAGGTAGGCCGTCACAGGTGAGACACATGCCAGAGACAATTTAGCTCTAATGACATCAGATGATCCCCTAAAGCTATCACTTTCTGAATTCAGCTCTATACATGGATGTTTTAGTTGTATGATCTGATAAAATAATTCTCTCTTTCTCTTTTGTTAAGTCACTGGAGTTGGGTTTTCCTGCGACCTAAAGCCAAATGTCTCTAAACTGATACAGCCTCCTAATCCATCTCTTCCATCTGGGCTCTAGGCTCTTTAATCAATCCAGTGCTTTCTTATCAGACTAATCTTCCTAGAAGTATACTTCATCATGCCATTGTTTAAAAACAAGTAGGGGGAAAATGTGCCACTTCTAACAATGCCCATCACATTAAGTCCAACACCAGAATTTGAAATCTGAAGGCTTCCTTTGTGTCTCACAAAATATAGGTTTATTTCTCATTACATATGTGTGTGTGTGTGTGTGTGTGTGTGTGTATAGTTAAGCCAGTTAAACACTGCTTCTTCTACTCCTTGCTGTATTTTTTTTTTAAAGATTTTATTTATTTATTTAACACAGAGAGATCACAAGTAGGCAGAGAGGCAGGCAGAGAGAGAGAGGAGGAAGCAGGGTCCCCGCGGAGCAGAGAGCCTGATGCGGGGCTCGATCCCAGGACCCTGAGATCATGACCTGAGCCGAAGGCAGCGGCTTAATCCACTGAGCCACCCAGGCGCCCCCCTTGCTGTGTTTTAACTCCATGTCTCTGTTGATGATATTTCCTTCTCTTTGAATGTTTTTTTTATTCTCTCCACATAAGGAAATATTTCTTAAATTTCAAGGATCGTATTATCTTTCAAACCTCTCTCAGATACTCTAATTTCAATTGTCTACATATAGTCTATATCTCGGCACTATTTCCTTACCTTTCCAGATAACGGCTTTTTGAATTCAGTGACCATGTTTTAATGATTACTTTAAATCCCTTTTTTAGGGAGGACTGACTCATGGCCTACAAGTAAAGGGATTCATTCACCTTAAGCAGGAGGGGAATACATTTTATGAGGGTGCAGGATGTTTGAAGAAAGCCAGAGAAGGTGTGACAACCAAGATCAAGGCTCTCCTCAAAACTCTGATCCCCTTTGTTTAACTATTTAGTACTCTCTTTGAGGTTTTTTTCCACCTCACTTTCCTCTCCTTCTAGTTTTTTGTTTTTTGGTTTTTGGTTTTGTTTTTTTTTCTTTTTTGGTCTTCCATTTTTTCTCACTTTTCTCCCTTCTCTCTCACATACATCTTTCTCTCTCCATGGTAGTACTCTCATATTTTTTGTTCACAGCTAGACTACAGTCAACACTTAAGAAGAATAATTGAGTACTAGTGAACTCCCAACTTCAAATTCTTGATAATGTTGCTGCTTTTGAGTTAAATACCTTTGGTTCAATCAAATATAGACAGTGGGAGGAGATCTTATAAAAAGAGCCACTCCCTTACAAGTCACAGAGATGACTTGTGAGAAGAAAAGTGAAGTTGACATTCCCATAGATGTCTACTACAATTTCACAAAAAATTAGCATATTATTTTAATACATGTTTATTGACAGGGGTTTCACAAAAGATGTAGGGGATGATTTAAACCCTAAAGAATTTGATTCATAAAAATGGATAGAAAATTCCAGGTAAAATGGACGAGAAACTTGATTCATTCAAAAGAGACATATGAGTCTTTCAAAGGATAATAAGACTGACAGATAACTTCAGGGTCAGAATGGCATATGTGATTAAAAATGGCATACTTTCGGGGCGCCTGGGTGGCTCAGTGGATTAAGCCGCTGCCTTCAGCTCAGGTCATGATCTCAGGGTCCTGGGATCGAGCCCCGCATCGGGCTCTCTCTCTGCCTGCCTCTCTGCCTACTTGTGATCTCTCTCTCTATCAAATAAATAAATAAAATCTTTAAAAAAAAATGGCATACTTTCCATGTTTGTAAATTTAAAAATGTTTTGAGGTCTTTCAGTCAAGATAGAGTAACAGGAACTAGACTTACTCTCCAGCCTAAAACAAACAAAAATTTTAGACAAAGTTTATTTTAAGATTATTTTCATGATACCGGATAGCAGGAAACAGAGCACAGTAATTCCTGAGGGCCAAAGAGCAAAAGTACTTAGCTGTATAATTAATTGTACCATCGTACTACCTGGAGTTCTCAGGCCCTAACACCAGGATGGGTAAGGCAATTGAAACACTAGAGTTGTTCAATGATCTTCTGTTCTGACTGTCTACATACAGTAAAAGAGACAGAGCTGAGAGTTTGGGAAGACCAAGGCAGCTAGAGTTTACAAGGCAGAGTACGAGAATTATATATAGAGAGAACTCTGGATATATCACACGTTGGGAGGAACACTGGTGCTTTTCAGCCAGAGTGGAAAACCTCATAATTAATGAGGCACTGAGCAGAGTATCAGAAGAGTCTTGCCTCAGTAATGGGTAATAAATTTAAAAGGATTTGAGTAAAACAAAGTATGTTCATGGACTTCTACAGAATTAATTAGAAATCAATAATAAAAAAATTTGGACAATCCACAAGTATGTCAATACTACATAATATACTTCCATATGAAGAGGAAATCCATCAAAGAAGAAATCAAAAGAGAAATTACAAAATAATTTTAATTCAATGAAAATTAAAACACAGCATATTAAAATACACGGTATGCAACTAAAAATATTTTTTTTTTACTAAAAATATTTCTTAGAGGGAAATTGATAAGACTAAGCACCTTTGTTAGGAAAAAAGAAAAGTCCAAATAAATAATAGTAATTTCAAATTTAAGAAACTAAAAAGAAGAAGAAGAAGAAGAGGAGGAGGAGGAGAAGGAAGAAGAATTACCTCCCCTCCAAAGAAACTAATGAAAATTAAAGGAGAAAACAATAAAATAAGAATCAGAAAAGCATATAGAAAAATCAATGAAACCAAAAGCTGGTTTTTTAAGAAGATCAACAAAATTAATAAACCTCTAGCCAGAGTAATCAGAAAAAAAAGGGAAATGACACTAACTAGCAGTATCAGCAATAAGAAGAATGGCATCACAGATTCTACAGATATTAAAGGAATAAGGGAATATAATATCTATGCCAATGCCAATTAATTCAACAATTTAGACAGGGAGTCAGGAAACAATTTTCCTCCCCCCCAGGACCAAGGCTGATTCAGCAGAATCACCACCATCAATCAAAAGCTCACTGTAGGGACGTCTTCCGGCCATTTGAGCAAAGGAAATGCTGTACCAGACACAAGTCAGAGTCAAATAAGCATGTGGAAATTAGATATGAAAAGTTAGTTCTTCTGTGGCAAGGAAGATACTGAAATTTCAAACATGTGGTAGGGAGGAGAGAGATTAGAGAAGGATCTCTTTCAGGTATATTAAACCATTAATACCAAGTGAGAAGTTTTTCGTAGCAAGTTCTGTAAGTCCAAAGCCTTGAAATGGTGGGAAAGGGTCAAATATCTATGAATTGTAAAGAAAATTAAGTCATTTTGGAATTTTCTGAAGTAAATGAAAAGTTTTAGAGAGAGGAAATAGGCAATTTAAAAAAAGGTCTGTTTTGAAAATATCAAACCAATACTTTTTCTTACGTGTGAACAATTTCATTATAACACTATTATTGGATGCTATTGATTAGAAAAAACGGATACTGGAGGACAGAATGTATCTGAATTAGAAGAAACATTATAGCTATATGGGAGCAACAAAGTCTCAGTAACACAGAGATAAGTACATAATACCCAATTAATTTATTTTTCTTCAGTCTTTCCCATCTGGGGAGTAGTTTTGTTTCACAGTGGATATTTGACCATGTCTGGAGGTATTTTTGGTTGTCATGCACCAGAGGTCTACTGGCATGTAGGAAAGCTGTTCAACATCCTATAATGTACAGGGCACCAACACCCACCAAAAGAATTATCTGGACCAAAATGTCAATACTGTCAAGGTAGAGAACACTTGTTCTTTTCAGTACATATTTCCTCAATCTCCATATATCAGGCACCATTCCAGTGAAGGAATAAATAATCATTTAGTCAGTTATTCAGTCAGCAGTCGCTGTTGGGGAATGTTATCAAAAATATGTCACTTGACCCATGAGCTGGAGCTGGGCACTAAGAGGCTTCTCATCCCCACCATCTTTAGAATGTGGGTTCCCCTTGCCTATCTTACTCCCAGAGGCTTCATCAAGGATATAGCCTTGGGATATTGATGTGGTGCTGAGAATACCTGTGTGGTATACATGAATAAACTGGTGAGTGTGTGCAGGGATCCACTAGTCTTACTGCCAAGATAAGCATTGTATGGAGCCCCTGTGTTTATTTGAAAATGACAGTCTTCCTCAAGACAATAATTGCATCAGTTGGAAACTTGTGTAACATGCCCTTTTTAAAAAAAGATCAAATGAAATCACCTAATATCCTTTGCCAATATTTTCTCAGTATTAACAATATCTATGATGTATAATGATGCTGTTGTATACCATACAGCTTGCACATCTGGTCAGGGACCCCTGATAGTAAACACCGGGGTTCTAGATTACAGAGTCAAAAACCACAGATCTGGTCAAACAGTTGTTTTTCTGATGGTGACAGTGCAATTCCATGATCCAAAAGTTAGTTCCTTGACAAATCTGTACTTAGTACATATTTTTTTTTAAGATTATTTATTTATTTATTTGATAGCACAATCACAAGTAGGCAGAGGGGCAGGCAGAGAGAGAGGGGGAAGCAGGCTCCCCACTGAGTAGAGAGCCCAATGCGGGGCTCAATCCCCGGACCCTGAGATCATGACCTGAGCCAAAGGCAGCGGCTTAACCCACTGAGCCACCCAGGTGCCCCCTTAGCACATACTGCTTATTTATTTTGTTTTATATATTATCTCTATACATTTACATGGAATGAACCAATTTAAGGAAAGACAGAGATAAGCTTTAACAAAATGAAATGTTATATTTTGATTTATTATCATCAGGTCAATATTTTGATTACTTATCATCAGAGAGACAAGGGCTTATTTGACCTGAGCAAATGAATTAAGCATATGAGAAATGGGGTCATTGGAGTGCTGATAAGGAAATAGAAAATGCATATCTGTCTTGAAATAAGGGCTATACATTTGAATAGTGTATAAATTAAAGTTTTTAGTAAAAGCACTGTTATAGAGACATAGCCCAGAAATGAGTGAGCCAAATGATGGAAAAGTGCCAGAGGTAATAATATCTAGAGTTAAGCTTATATTGCTTTTCTGAAACAGGAAAAATAAAGTAATCATAATCTATGTGGAATTTAAGAAACAAAACAAAATAGCATAAAGGAAGGGAGGGAAAAATAAAATGAGATGAAATCAGAGAAGGCGACATACCATAAGAGACTCTTAATCATAGGAAACAAACTGAGGGTTGCTGAAGGGGAGTGGTGTGGGAGTAACTAGGTGATGGACATTAAGGAGGGCACGTGCTATAATGAGCACTGTGTTCATTTGGATTGATGAATCACTGTCCTCTACCTCTGAAATTAATAATATACTATCTGTTAATTAATTGAATTTATATAAAAAGTAATCATAATCTAAGGTAACATATATAAATCACTTAATTAGATTATAGGATGTGGAGATAGATGAAAAAAGAAAATGACTTGTGAAAAATATAGGAGCAGTTCCATTTTAGCCAAAAATTTCATAGTCTTCATATTTACAAAATAAATACAACTATACATGGTTGAGGGCAATTGAGTTACAAATATTAAAAACAAACAAACAACAATAAAGTTATAACAAAGAGGATAAAGCTTAAGATACTTGCAGTCCTTTTTCTGAGGAAATAACCCAGCAAGTTTTAGAGAAATAAATATTTATTTAAGGAATGAATCAGGAGTATAAGAAAAGTCCTGAAAGCAGAAGGTTTTCTGAAAAGCAGCAGCAATAAGGGGCTATGCATACTGTAGACATCTGTAAAAATCACAATAAAGAAAAAAGATAAGGTCCAAGAGAATGTAGTAAAATACTGAAAGGGAAAGACAAAGAAGGAACCTCAGAGATTAAAAAAAGGAAGTTCATAAAGCATACATATCAGTGTAATAAATAGTAATAATTGATCTTTGAGGAAGATTTGTCAGATTCAGGAAGGAAGGAAGGAAGGAAAGAAGGAAGGGTGGGAAGTAAGGAAGGGGAGAAGGAGAAAAGGAGGGAGGGAAGGAAATATGATCAAAAAACCAATCCTGAGAAATGACCTCATCAGAGAATATGTCCCCATCTTCTCCCTCTGTGAAGAAGGCCTCGTGGCCAAAGCAAAGCTTACAATTCAATAGTATGTTGTAATTAGTTGAAATGTTTAATTTAACGGTTTAGTAAATTCAGCTAATAGTTTATCTCAAGTGTGTGATTAAGTTATTCTCGAGGAAATTCCTTTTTTCTGTTGTTCCCAATCTCAATTAAGATTTCTAACATGGTATTCATTGTTTCAAAAATATCCTAACCCAGAAAAAGAAATAAGATGGATATGTATCTTAATCCTTGTTTGAAAATACACTGTAACTGAATCAAAATCTAAATGCACAAAAATACGTATCAGAGTAGCATAAAGAATAGCAAAATTTAATTTTTATAAAATCTTTGAATAAGAAGGTCTACTATTGCATAAATCCAGGAGCCCTAAAAAAATACTGTTATATTTGTCTACTTAAAATATTTCAAAATTCCTATTCATAAGAAAAGCCTTAATAAAAAAATAAATGAAAGTTAGAGGGAAATATGTGTAGCAAGTGTAATACACAATAGCCTATTTTCTTAATACTTAAAGAGCTCTAAATAATCAGTAAAAAAGAAAATTAGAAAAACCAGGAAAATAAAAAAGTCAATTCCCCAACAAAAGTATATATAAATGGCTATTAAGTACTTGGATTAATATTTAGACTTGCTCATTGTGAAATACAAATACACTAATATTAAAATTAAAAATACACTAAGATAGCATTTTCACTTAGCAAACTGGCAAATATCAAAAGATGGGTAACAATTTGTTAGTGAGATTAGAGAGAGAAATAGGCACTCTCATGAATGCTGATGTTAATATAATTATTAAAATATATTTATAGTCCACATAATCTTTGGCTCTACCATTCCAATTCTAGGATTTTATCCTACAGATTATCATGAACTACTACAGTCTGAGATTTTCCCCTACTTCTGAGATAACAATCAGCCTGTCACAGCTTCAGGGATATTGGCATGAAAGAAGAAGATGGGAGACTCCTGAGCCAGAAAATGGAGAACTTTATCACTCATGTGATAGCAAGCAGCTTGAGTAAATGTTTTCATCATTTCCCTTTGTCCTTTCAAATCCCACAAAGATAAAAGGGGTGGGTCCTGATGGATGCTGTCTGCATTAAGGGTTTGCCTAACAACTGAGGAACCATGAGTTTAGGAATCTGAAATTTTTATGCTGGCTTTCCTTCCAGAGAGAGATGCCGTCTCTCTCTTCCATGGTCATTTGCCATACAGTGAGATAGTTTAAAATAAAATAGTAGCTATTGCCTTTGTTCACAAGATATGGAGAAAAGTAACAGACCCATGGAATACTGATTCCTAACACAGATATCTCACATAGTTTTAAGTATGAGTATTTTCACTGTAGCTCTGTATAATAGTAAACTATTAGAAATATATAAAATACCCATTAACTAGTAAATGTATGAGGGGACTTTCCATAAGCTCATGTATGAATATATAATAAAGGCAGAAAATCGGCATATCTTTTTCAAGTTGTATTTTCTAGAACTTGAATTCATTCATATAATGAATAAAAATGGTAATAGTATTGTGTCTATGGCAAAAAACTGCATAGTTGGGGGTATATAGGAAAAAAATTTTATTTTTATATTTCTATGCCTTTTGTATTTTGTCGCATTTACTTTATCTTTTTAGAACATTCGAATTTACTAACCTATTCTTGACCCTGAACTTATGGCAGGCCCCACTCTGTGATACATGTATTCTTAACTGATAGAAAGATGAAGGAGGTTTCTAAACCACTCAGTATAAAGTAGCAAAATTACTTTCATTATCAGTACCCTGGTTTTCTTCTTATAAAACACATAACAAATGTAAACTACTTATTTAGGTAGTTTATATGATTTAGTTTTGGTACACAATAGAGAACACTATAATCTCTACTATCTAGCCCATAGTAAAAATCCACTATAAAAATTAGAGGACTTATATTATGACAAGAAACTATATGGTAAGTTCCAACATATAACTGCTATTATATTGTACAATTGTAAGAAAAAATTGACCAGATTAATGCAGTGTTAGTAATTTGGTACAAATCTTCATCAGGAATTATCTCAATTCCAAGGAGTAATAACAATAGCTTATATTAATGTACTGATGTGAATTAGAACAATAGATTCTGATAATTTAGATGCCTCTTTTTCTAGAGCAGGGACCAGCTGACTGCAACCCAGAGGTCAAATATGGCCCATCATCTATTCTACAAATAAAGTTTTATTGGAACACAATCATGCTCATTTACATACTGTCTTGGACTGCTGCGATACACCAGAGTTGAATGGTTGCAACAAGAAATCACAAGGCCCAAGATATTTACTATCTGACCCTTTACAGAAAAAAAATTTTGCTGACTGCTAGTCTAGATGTTCTTTGTAAAGCTCCAAACAATGGAGAGAACAGATGCTTCCAGGAATATTTTAAAGAAACTGAATAATCATTAGCATCAGGACGAAATTTACTCAAAGTCTTTTGTATGGAGAGGAAAATAACATAATCTTTATATGAAAATTCTCTAAAAAAATTCCTTGAAGTGAATAACTGCTTATTATTACGATAAGACAAAGCAAGAAGCATGAGCAATGAGAAACTTCCATTATCTTTTTAGACATTGTCTTCTGAGCTAATACCATCCTAATTATTTATTCAAGAGGTCATTTTTGTGTTCAGATACAAGTCACACTCTAAAAATGGAATGTGAGTGCCATTCCCATGTTCTCAATTAATTTGCTTTCTTAATAGCATTTCCCCTATTGAAGTATTGACGATAAACGTGTGGTTAAATATATATATTTAAGTGACCCAGTGGTAAAAATATTCTTTCAAAATATATATTACTTAAGCCATATATTTCTTCAGCCTAACTGTAACTCACACATTTATTGCTTATGTTTATAAAATAATAATGTTCCAGACAGTAACTAAGAAATGCTTATTTGCCCATGGGTCACACATCAGAGCTTATATGCACACTGAAGGCTAGGGGAAAGCGCATCAGTTTGCTTTAAAAAAAAAAAAATGAGATAAAAAGAAATAAAGGAAGGAAAATAGCATTCTCAGTTGATCAGTTTGATCACTTCCATAGATTGCATGTCAGAAGGGGAAAACCATCACAAATATCACTTCAAGTTTTCAAAAGATTAGCATTGGACTAAGTTGTTCTCTAAACCCCTTCCTACCATTATGCCTCAATTATTTGACTTTTCTGTTAGTAAATGCCAATCACTCCCAGGTGTCCTTCATTATCAAGTCAAAGCATTTTCCTTCCCAAACCTCAGACTGAAGCATTTCCCAAGGCTTACTGATGGTTTTAAGAGGAACCAAACTTTCCAGATAAGATATTTTATACTTTGGAAATCCTTTTAAGAACAGCATGCTGTAAGTGTGTGAGGTTAATTCTCTCTCTATCACATGCAGATAAAGTTGGGTAGGTTTTTCTACTATAATCTGGAGAATTTTCTGTTACAGTAACCCTTTCTGATTATGATCCAGCATCTTCCTGTTTGCAAAATAAAGGAAAAAAGGAAGTAAACCTCAAAGCTGCAAGTCAAAACTACTGTATATTTTTTAAAATGCAATGATGATATCTGAGGTTATTTGTGTTAAAATAATTTATCCATCAAATTAACTAAATTTGCTCATTTCAGATGGACATCAACACTGTTGCTGTTTCAGTGTGGATGTTTAGTTCCACATATATGCAACTCAAATTCAAAATACTGTGAAACAAACAGAAAAGAGCTAGTATTCTAGCATTTCTATTTAGAAATGACCATATTCAAGGTAAATATTTGCACATCAATGAAAGCTAATCAGGCATCCTTATCAAGTGGTAAAGCTGGTGCTTTACTCAAAGTTTAACATGGAATGGTTAAAGGCAAGGACAACTTTCAGGTGCCCTTATCAACATATTAGCCCCAATTGCATTTTCCAAATATGTTATCAAAATGGTAATTCTGTGCTTTCCTTTCTGTAGCTAGACTAGGTTTCATAAAGGTAGAATTATTACTATAAATATATTGGGGGGAAACTATTTCAATTACTGGGAGAATATGTAACTCCAAGTCTATTTATTTCAATTTATTCAACTGTCTTGATATATTCGCGCACGGAACTTTATAAAGAATGAATAAATTCACCTTGAAATTGTACCAATTGACTTTGGCTGGGCTAGACTGTGAGAGGAATCAGAGTCCTTTTTTGAAATAAGCCTTGACAATGCTGATCAAAACAAAGAGGCTATTCATTTATTAAACTGACAGCTCAACCCCAGCTTCAAGCTTATGGGATGAGGGGGCCTGGGGTGTTAGTCATGGCCTGGGGTGCTGGCCTCTACTAGATACATTTTTGCTACTCACACACTCAGAGCCTATATCTGATGGTGTGACATTTCCTAGGGCACTGGCAGCTGTTCAGATGTCAAGCAGCTGGTGTGAGAACTGTCATCCACTCCAGGTTGTTATTCCATGAATGACATGTTAGCCCAGAGAATTTTTTCATAAAACCACCTTGGTTTTCCCTTTAGTTACTTACAATCTTTCAAAAATTCAGCAAAGAGATGTGTCATGGATAACAACTCTATTAAAGCAAAATTGGGCATGCAATGGTCACACCAAACAACAGTGGTTACTATTACAAGGAAATATGGCTTAAGGAATTTGTTATTAATATTAGTCAATATACTAAATTTTGTAAACAAATCATTTATCTTGTAAGTGATACTGAATTCAACGTTCTATTTACTTATCCAATCGGTAAAGAGAGCATTGTAATGCCATTCTGAATACTCTCAGAATGCTACATAAACCAGAATTATCTTGGGTATGGCAATTGGACTGGCTTGGGGACACAGGAACATCACCATCCCTTGTGTGTGACAATCCAAAGGCTACACAATCATATGGAAAAGAACAAACCATGATCAATACAGCACATTTAAATTTTCAATCATCTACAGAATTATCTTGGCTTCCTAAGTACATTCAGCAACATGTCAAAGCATTCTTTCTTAGAACAGTGATTGCTACATGTTAAACCAAAAGGTTCCTTCCTTCTAAGAACATTCTGTCATAAAACCAATACTAATTAATTTTATTTAAATCAATTTTAGTAAAATTGATTTTAAAATTGAAAACCAAAATACTAAAGACAAGTTCTTGAACCAGGAAAAAGTAGTATTAGAATCTGATCATTTGGAGAAAGTAGAAAATTTCTTAACAAAAAATAAAAATAAAAAAGCCTGAAAAGAATAGCACTGAGTAGGAGTAAGTTTGTATGAAACCTTTAAATGAGAAAAGCAAAATAATACTAGTCAAAACTAGAGTCTGGATATTCCCAAAGCCTCTAATAAAATAAACATTGGCTTTCCTCAAAAGACAAGTTTACTCAGGTTTACTCAGGATGGCAGAAACAAATCTATGAATTTTAAAGTCATTTTAGTAAAATGAGAGCAAAGTGGCCTGATAAAAATAACACCGACAATGCCACTAATTTTTCATTCTTTCATTTCCTGCTAAGCATTTGCACATGCTTATTCTACACAGAAATATTCATCATCATATAGTTCAGTTTATCGCTTATCCTTTCTACCTTGATTCATTTCCAGGATTTCTGTAACATTATTATAATTTCTCTCAGGGCATCTTTACCCCTACTGTCAGCCCACATAATGTAGACGTAGCCGAATAAATCCCAACATCAAGGCAGCAGGCATATGAACTGAGGCCTAGCCAACCACTGCCTTCTGTACCCTTTAACGAAGCAAATGATCCTGACTGAGCCAATCAAATTCAGTCCAGTAATTCCAATTTGAATTGATGAGGAAAAGTTTTGAAGCAGTAAGTCAGCCACTTTACTGCACTATTGAGAGAGCTTCTCTGAAAACTGAATCACTACAGTAGAAAAAATAAACATAGCTATGCAAAGAGCCTAGTGACATCCATTGAGGCCCTGAATTTACCCTTACCTGAAAACACAACCCACACATCTTTCAGTTACATAAGCAATTAAATTCCCTGTCATTAGCCAGTTTGCTGGCTTTGATATCTGCACCTGGACAAATGTTACTACTTATGTTCAATTTTTTTTTTTTTTATTAAATCCTCTTTTACAAGTTCTGATACAAATTCATGTTTGGAAAGGAAAGAATATAATTAAAATAGATTTCTGTGAATTTCTGACAGATAACCTTCACCTACATTTTGGGTCTATGCTTTGATGGAAAAATATATTTAATCAACTAAACAACTGGCCACCCACATGAGAAAAAAAAAAAAATCCAGACACGTATCTTAAACCATTCACAAAAATCAACTCAAAAAAAAAAATCACAATCTTAAAAGCAGCCAGAGACATGTGACAGGGTATCTTCAAAGGACTGACACCCATGACTTACCAATAGGAAAAAAAAAAAAAAAAAGCAAAAAAAAAAAATTGGAATGTTAATCTTCAAAATTCTGAAAAACACAGCAAAACAAAACCCTGTTTACCTAGAATTTTGTATCTAGCAAAATATCTATGGAGAAAGAAGGTGAAATAATTGTGTTTTAGACAAAAAATGAAAGTAAAAAAAAATAAAATAAAATAACCAAAGAAAAGAAAACTTAGAAGAATTCATCACCTTCGGGCTTGTATTAAGGATATTCTGGGAAGAGTTTGTTCATGCACCACAATGATCACAGAAGGAAGCTAGAATGAAGGAAGAATAGGAAAAGTAGTGATGAGCAAATATACACAGAAATTAACTCAAAATGGATCACAGACCTAAATGTAAAATACAAATATAAAAAAACTTCTAGAAGATAATACAGGAGAAAATCTAGATGACCATGGGTATAGCTACAACACCAAAGACATGATCCATGAAAGAAATAACTGATAAGCTGGACTTCATTAAAATTAAAAGTTCAGCTTAAAAGATGATGTCAAGAAAATGAAAAAACAAGAAATAGACTAGGATAAAATATTTACAAAAGACACATCTGATAAGGACTGTTATCCAAAATATACAAATAACTCTTAAAACTCAACAATAAGAAAACAACCTGATTTAAAAATGGGCTAAAGACGTGAAGAGACACTTTACCAAAGAAGATATACAGATGGCATAAAAGCATATGAAAATATATTCCACATCATTTGTCATAAGGAAATCACAAATTAAAAAACAATGGATTACCACTATAAGCCTATTAGAACAGCCCAAATCTGAAATACTGACAACATCAAATGCTGGTGAGAAAGTGGAGCAAAAGGGCTCTGATTCACTGTTGGTGAAGATACAAAATGACACAGCCACCTTGGAAGACAGTTAGGTAGTTTCTTAAACCAAACATATTCTTACCATATATAATCCAGCAATCATACTCCTTGGCATTTACCCAAAGGAGTTGAACACTTATGCTGAAGGCTTATATCCATAGAAAAACATGCATATGGATGTTTATAGCAGCTTTATTCATAATTGCCAAAATTTGGAAGCAATCAAGATGTCCCTTAGTTGGTAAATGGATGAAAAAAAAAGCTATCAAACAACAAATAAATAAATATACATGAAGGAACCTCAAACACGTATTACTAAGTGAAAAAAGCCAATCTGAAAAGGCTATATGGCACATAATTACAACTACATGACATTCTGAAAAAGGAAAACTATGAAGACAGAAAAAAAAAAAAAAAAAACCACTGGTTGCCAGGAAGGTAGGATGAATAGGCAGAGCACAGAGGACAATCAAGGCTATGAACATACTCTGTATGATACCATAATGATGGATACATGTCAATACACACTTGTCCAAACCCACAGAAAGAACAATATCAAGAATGAACCAAAATATAAACTATGGATTTGGGGTAATTACGATGTGTCAGTATAGGTTCATTCATTGTGACAAATGTACCACTCTTGTGGAGGATGCTGATAATAAAGGAGGATATACATGTGTGATGATGGGGGTACATGGGAAATCTCCATACCTTCTTGTCAATTTTGCTTGAACCTAAATCTGCTTAGAAAAATGTATCTTAATAAAAAAAGTTTTTTATAATATATATATACACATATATATATACACACACATATATGTTTTAAAAATAAACACACACACAAAACAAGTTGTGATTTCATAGAAAAATGACCATTATATTATGCCATTGAACACAGACTCCTGGTCATATGGAAATCCATCACCCTGACTAATCATTTTTCTTAGATTTCTAAGATTATTTCGGCCACATGCATTTTTATACCTATATCTCTCTCTCCCTCTCTATCTGCACACACACACATTTTAGAGATGAAGAAGTGTTCTGAAATTGCCAGCCTATACAAAAATAAAATACATAAGCATATGTATGAAGTTTAGAATAGGTTCACCAAAATTTTTGAGGTTTTAATATAAATATAGAATTATGTAAAGTAAAATATAAAAGAAATGTTCTCAGAACACACACACACATCTGTATATAAATATTTGTATATGTAAATATATAGGCATATATGCATTCTTATATATGTTGATATACATATTTTTTCTTAATTTCATAATTTTCCTTAATATCTTGATTCCTTTAAACCTATTTTTCCTTGAAAGTTACCACTGTTTGCTTATGCATGGTAACTGTTGCTTAATTTTATTTTTTTTTATTTGTATTTGTTGGATTCTTGCTCACTAATTATTTAATACTGAATTTATTAATAAATCTAGTGAGAATGATCACTAAAAATAATTTTCTGAATTTTTTTCAAGTTTCATCATTCTCAGATTTTTCTCCTACTGTGTACTGAATTACAGTACTTTAAAATGAATATATGTATGGTATATATAAAGAGAGATCTGTATGTGTATATAGAGAGATATTTTTTATCTATCTATCCATCTATCTGCCCATCCACTCATGGAGAGGGAGAGAAAGACAGAGGGTGCCATAGCTAAATTTCATCTTTAAATTTAGGCTTTGGAGCTTCTCTTTTCATCCTTTTTAAAATATACTCTGGATACTTTTGCATGTTCCCTTGGAGACTTTTCTGGAAAAACAAAAACGTTAACATTTTCATCTACTTTAAGTCAAAAGATCCTTTTGTTGTTGTTGTTGTTTTTAGAAAGAAAGGAATGATGCTAGGTTGAAGAATATGGGGAAAGGAAGTGAGACAGTCCATTAGCTTATATGGCCCCTAGTCTACTGTGATGGTAAAGGTTGTAAAGCAAACCTGCTAAGCAGAAATAAATAAATTACCATATTAGAAACAATGGTTTTGAAACCATGAAATAAGTACAACAGAAAATATTTACATTAACAAATGTGTTAAAAAAAAACACACAAAAAAACAACAACAAAAAAAACAAATGTGTTTATTTTCTGTAAACTATAATATTACCAAAAGATAGGACATTGCAATGTATCTGGAATTTTCCCATTTTATCTAAAACTTTTTTCCTTGTTTTAAAAGATTTTACTTATTTATTTGTCAGAGAGAGAAAGAGAGCGCAGAAGCGGGGGGGGGGGGGGTAGAGGGAGAAGCAGGCTCCCCACTGAGCAAGGAGCCCAATGCTGGACTCTATTCCAGGACCCTGGGATCAGGGAACTGAGCCAAAGGCAGATGCCTTAACAAACTGAAACACCCAGGCATCCCATTTTATCAAAATGTAAATCTCAAGCTCTTATTTGATTCAGTTCAAAGCAAAAATCTTGCTCCCATCTATTCTCCTTTTATATTCATTCACCTTTTTCTTACAGTCTTCTCATTGCGCTAGTTCAGAGTCTGTGAGGAATTCTTTTACTTCATTTTCTGATTTAAGACTAAACAAGGAAAGTGGTCACTTCTCATAATTTTTATTCTGAGATCCAGCAAACTGCAAATATTAAAAGAATATCTTTTTAGTAGTTGGATCATGTCGAATCAGGCAAAAGCTTGGTATTTTCTCTATCCCTTTTAAGAAATTTTCCTAGTTTTTCAAAATTTATATTAGGATCCATGTAAATATCTTGCCTCATATCATAATGAAAACAAATAGGAAAACAACCTCTTTTACACGCTCTTTACAAAGTCCCCTTTAGTGATACAGGGGCCCACAATTCTGTGGAAAGAATGTGATTTCTAAACAATATTTCATATACTTTAACAGAGGTCCTTAGTTATGAAATACAAAGTTTTATGCACATTCCCAGGAAAGAAAGGCCATGGAAACTCTATTTATTACTACTATTTGACTTGTTTTAATTCTGGTTAATGAAAATACTGTTTCCTGTATACCACTTCTAAACACTTCCCTATTTCCCCTTCTGTTCGTTCTGGGATTTGGGGTCTTTTGTTTGTCTTTTGTTATTTTCCTTTTGGTTTTTATTGTTGTTTTTGTTGTTATTTTAGAAACAAGAAACAATGATTTGAAATTATTTTGTAGAGTTAAATGTTCTACGATTCTATCTTCGTTTTCTCTTCTCTCAAGAGAGAACAGAAATCTCCATAGTCTTCAAACATGGAGCTGCTTCTTTCATATTGGTGATTTCCACTCCCACCCTCAAGTAAAATTGCTGTTCAAGTGTCAGGCTCCATTTGAAAGGCTTAACAGCACATCTTGTCAGCTTTTACAGCTCTGGAAAATGTCCCCATTTACTTTAATTGTCTTCTCTCAGGTGGCAGCAATCAAATGACAGTGATATGGGAAGTGTTTCCTATTAGAGCAATGAGCTTGGATTCTCCAGTCCTCTCAGCCATACCATATACAAGTAATAATGAACAACCTGACAATTAAATAGACACCATTTTTGAGTTGCTATATAAACAGCAGGGCATAGTCTTATTACTTAATTACCAGAATACCAACTGATACAAAAAAGCCAGCATTTTCTTCTAATGTGTGGACTCCAGAAGAGTCTCCTTGGAATTGATTTCTTTATTTACTTACTTAGATTAAAACCTGCCACTGTGAAATGAAAAAACACACTTCTTATACTTAACCTGCCAACATGTTCCCTTTCCCCTTCCTAAAACTACAGACATTAATTAATTATCCATTTCTCTACTTGTAACTAAAGATGGGGAAAAAAACAAACTTAGTTTCATAGTTGGTGGTCCTTGGGAAAAAGAAGGAAATTATGTTTTACCTTAAATAATATTTTCCTCATTTACACTAAATTAGTCCCCCTTTGAAGTCAGGATAACCAGCCACTAGTAGAGTGTCAGTGAAGAATTGTTTTAACAATTTAATAATTTCAAAGGGGTAATTAACTATGCCAGTGTTCAAATTAACTTTTATAAGAGAGATATTTTGTTTAAATCCCTTATTGCTACCTGGTGGATGACTGAAAGATGCAGGACTTGTAAATAATTTCTTACATGTATGGTCACTGTTAGATTCTTCAGACTCAATATTAACTTCACCCTTTCTTAGAATTATAAATGACAGAAGGGGTCTGTCTTCTTTTCTTGTGGGGGGCGGGGCGGAAGACGGAGAGAATCTCAGGCACACTCCCTGCTGAGTACAGAGCCAGAATCAGGGCTCAATATTATGACCCTGAGATCATGATCTAAGCCTAAATCATGAGTTGGACATTTAACCAGCTGAGACACCCAGGTGCCCCTGTTCTGTATTCTTTAGTCACCTATAGAATTTCACTTTGTAATAAGAAAAGAATATGCAATTTCATGCCCAGGACTTTGTTGTGAACAATTAAATATTTCATCTAAACAAATTTCTTCTTACTGGGAAATGACAGTTACAGACACTATTATTATAAAGAACTGGACATACCAGATTTCCTCAACTGTAATTATGTGTAATGAAAATCCAAAAAAAGTGGTTAGCAAAAAAAAAAAAAAAAAAAAAGTGGTTAGCTATGGGACGCCTGGGTGGCTCAGTGGGTTAAAGACTCTGCCTTCGGCTCAGGTCATGATCTCAGGGTCCTAGGATTGAGCCCCACATCAGGTTCTCTGCTGGGCAGGGAGCCTGCTTCCTCCTCTCTCTCTGCCTGCCTCTCTGCCTACTTGTGATCTCGGTCTCTGTCAAATAAATAAATAAAATCTTTTTTAAAAAATGGTTAGCTGTAACTGAGCTACCAGATGGCTTTCAGTAAGTACAAAATTTCGAGAAATTTAGTTTTATTAGGAAGTACCTAGATTTAATGCTATGCTAATTTTATCCTATACCACTAATTACTTTTCTTTGAAAATAATATATGCAATTTTATTTGAAATGGCTAAATAATTTTATTCATCTTTGTAATAAATTTCCTTCCATTTTCAGTCTTTCGTTGGTCTTGAGTTTAGATAATTTCTTAAAATTTAGGATACAGTGATGTCAATAAACTATTTAAACTATCAAAGAATCACTTGCAAATTAAAAAATCCTATAAGATATAAAATAAACAGTTCCATTGATTTCTCTACTGAAATGACCAATTGTTTCCATGGAGGGAAATGGCACGGATCCAGCCTAAGTGAGTAACTAGGCAATTGGATTCATACGGATGTATTTTCATAGATAATTATCCCCCTTTGAAGAATGATACCATATATGATCAATTGTACCTCATATCACTCAGGTTCCCCACATGTGGTTACTGAAGTTATTTTATAAACTGAATTGATGCATCAAATTAAACAACTCACCTGTAAAACTTCTTTTCTTTTTACAACTTCTTTTGTTTTAGTACATCTATTTAATAAGCAAAGGAACTTGGCATTAAGAACCCAATCTCATGGTGTAATTGGACTCTTTTAATTTTAAAAGATAAGCTCTACCCAGTTCAAGTCTATTGTATGATGAAAATTTTGCCTCATTTGAAGGAAAAAATAGGTACCCTGTGCCAGGAAAGTCTGTGTTTTGTTGTACAAGTATGGTATATGTGTGTGCAAATTTCACCCATCCATATCCTTCCTGATCACAGCTAGGATCTAATAGATCTATTTGATTTGGCATAACAGACTCATACCATTAATATAAACATACACAAAAATCTATATATAGATGGTTAAAATTCTTGCTTCTCTGATCATATTTGTTCATTGATACTTTAAAATTCTGGGCTCATCATTGCAATATTTGTGATATCAAGCTGCACAAACAGCTTATGATTTTAAGTTAAATTTTTCTTTGAGAGAGGGGTATGTAATAAACCCTTTTAAAAAGTGCCAGATGCTAAAATATAAAATGAAGTAAAGTGAGCAATGAAGAAAATTGTTTATCAAATGGCATAATTATTTACTAATTATTCACTTTATGCTTTCAAAATATGGTACAGTGTTTGTGTTTGTAATAGCTTTCATTTTTCATATGAAAGCATATCCATAAATATTTGTCAAAGTAAAGACCTGCTCTGTGTACAAATGATTGTCGAAACTGAGTGCTTAGAAAGTAGATCTTCAATGTTTTTACTGAGAAATAATGAAAACATATTTGATAAATAATTCATTTAACACCTGCTGTGCATAATAATCACTCATGATGTTGGAGTTCTTTCTGAAATAGTTCTCCAAATAAGTAGTCCTTTGCACAGTGTTGTTCCAGTGAGGAGACTTGAAAGTTTATGATATTTCAGTAAGCATGTTGGTTTAGGAATTAATACAATGAAATTATTCCCTTAAGCTTTCTGTAAATGATTTTATCTCAAATGTGCAAATGGCTTGATCAAGGTTTAAATAAGAATTTTCTGAAAGGGATAGCATTATATAAGTCCTAAGTCAAGCATACTTTTTAATTTTTTCAAGTATCTATCAGTGTAGCACAGTAAACTCGTAAAATGTTTTAAAACAGGTGTGAAAGAATGTATTATTATTATATGCCCATGCTTCCCAAGGTGTCTTCCCAAAAGCATCTACTAAGAACTGCTACAAATGCAAATATTCAGTCCATAGTCCAGACTAACTATTGTATCAGAAACTCTGGGTAGGGCCCAGCCACCCAAGTTTTTTTCTTTGTTTGGTTGTTTTGTTTGTTTTGTTTGTTTTGCCCCAGCCATCTAAGTTTCAACAAACCTGCAGGAGATTTATAACTTATGTTATAAGGGTGCCATCTGAAGGGAAAGTTTCTTGCTATCATTAAGTATGTCATAGATGTTAAGCATGTCTGAAGAATAAGAATTTATGAAACCAATAAAATATACCATTTGTACCATTTGTATTGAGTGTGAAAAAATATTTTTGCCCCTTTTACTTTCAATTTATACTTAAATAATTTTCATATAAGTGGACTCTAAGTCTTTTCATCATTTTCAGGACCTTTTGTATTTCATATTTAATATGCCATAGCTTCAGAATATATACTTTGAGAAGGTTTTGAGAGGTACAAATACAAACAATTTTCATAGTACAAAAAGAACATCTTTTGTTTATTTTTTTGTGTATTCAAGGCACTGAGTATGTAATATAATTCTTCATAATAATTATCATAACAGTAACACTGGTAAAATGATCTCAACTTTAAAATTTACTGTGCCACATGGTTTTAGTAAACAAAATAATGAATTACTCATATATAGAAATCAATGACCTTTTCAGGTAAAATAAATATGAGACTAAAATTTAAGAAAATACTAACAAATTCAAATAAATCCGACTTTTTTTTTTTTAAGATTTTATTTATTTATTTGACAGAGAGAGATCACAAGTAGACAGAGAGGCAGGCAGAGAGAGTGAGAGGGAAGCAGGCTCCCTGCTGAGCAGAGAGCCCGATGCGGGACTCGATCCCAGGACCCTGAGATCATGACCTGAGCCGAAGGCAGCGGCTTAAACCACTGAGCCACCCAGGCGCCCCTAAATCCGACTTTTAAAAAGATACCCCTTTTTCTTTCTTTTTTCTCATTGTTGATGCTGGACAGTTACTCATGAATTTAGAATCTCTAAATTTCTCAAACCATTTACATACTTGAAATTATTTCTTTCCACCTGAAAATTCTAACCTCACTAAATAAATTTTTTCTCTAACAATAGATGTCCTCAACAAATGTTATGGTAAATAAATAAAAAAGGATACCTTACCCATCACCAAGTTCTCGGATGAGTTGGTAGAGATAGTGTTAATATGAATCTAGTACTTATGACAACTCGCTGGGGCACAAATATTGACTTTGTAGCTACTAGCAACAAATAGTAATGAAAATCATGGAATGATTGAGATTTAGGACAGTAGAGATAGTAGGCAGAAAGCCTAAGACAAAATTTAAGTGTTAATAAATCAGTAAAATGTAAAATAATAAAATCAGAAAAGCACTTGATTATAATAACCCAAGTTATATTAAAGGTGATTGAGTTTAGTGCATAATTGTGGTTTCACTGGCATAAGGAAACAAATAGTAGCTAAAGAAAACAGAAAGGAGATTCTGCAAAATTAAAGACAATATAAACAAGTATTGGAGAAAACGGAGAGGAAATTGTTGAACAAAAATGAAGTAAAAACTGTCATTTTTATGCAGGAGATCATTTCGGGATTTTAAAAACAACAGAGAAAATCAGCTTCATAGCAGCAGGAGAGTCTCGCTGACAGAAAAGTGAGGCCTTAATGAAGAATGATGTAATATTTAAAAGGCAGATATTATGGTGCTGACCTTCTTAGACATATTTTACCATTAAGTCTAAAATATCTTCTAATGTTTTTTGGACTTAATAGCCACATGGTTCAAATACACTTGGTATATAAAATTTAAATATAATCCTCCCTAATAATTGAGATTTGAGCCAGATATTCTGCTAAAACCAGAATTTTAAAATTTTTAATAACCATAGGCAACAGATGATTTTAAGTCTATATATTTCTTTTGAAAAAAACACCTTTACCTTAAGTGTTGCTAACAAGCAGTTAAATTTTCTCAATTAATTTAGAAGGTACTTTAATCACCATCATCCCATCCATGGCACAGTCTTAGTTTTCAAATAAGTATTGGTCATGAAAGTTAATTAATCCCACTTCTGAAAGTTCTGTTTGCGATGGCCACTTGGAGAGAGACCAGGTAAGGAGCTATTTGTATGCAACTGTGCAAGGACATCGGACAAAATGTAAAGTTGAAACCGGCCTTCAGGAATCTAGTTTCCCTTTTGTTGTTGTTATTGTTTGTTTGTTTTGGTTAGCTCTGTCTGGAGCAGCGGTGCTAAGAGAGTTGCTGCTTGTTTGTTTCCACAGAACTGCACACCTGATTGACATGTCCTGATTCTAGTAATTTGCCTCCAAGCACTGTGTTGCCACTCATGGAGATAACCTGGCCAGAGTTCTGGTTTCTCAGTACAGTTTTTCCAGTCCTCTCTACCCCAAGAATCTATTAGAAGTTTCTGAGAAGATGCTGAAACTAAATTGTTTTTTCTTTAACCCCTTTTATTATAAAATATCTCACATACAAAAGTAAACAAAATATCACCAACACCTGTGTAATCGCCAACAGATTAAGAAATAGAGCACTGATAGCAACCTAGAAATCCAACCCTTAAACGCCCTCCCAACAACTACCTACTCCTCACTTCTAAAATGTAACTGAAATTTCATGGTAATCACTTTATATTTACTATATATTTTATACCAATCAAACATAAAACCCTAAAATGAGTCTGGTTTATTTTTTGAGACATGTATAAATGCTATCATACAGCATATAGTCTTTTATGTCAGGTGTCATTCACCCAATCAATAATAGTTTTAAGATTCAGCCATGTTTTTCAGTGTTCAGTGATGTATATCATTCCACTATTTGTATGACAATTCTGTTTATCCAAATATCCTACATAATGCTGCTATGAATATTTGTGTACCTGTCTTGTGTATGTATTCTTCTTTGCTACATATCTAAGATTACAGTTGCTGGGACCTGGAGTATGCATACATTCATACTTAACAGAAGGGCCAAACTAATTTCCAAATATTTACTATTACCTTGCAATATAAGAGAGCTTCCAGTGTTCTATGTTGTTGCCAACATGGAGATGCTGCCTTTTTAATTTTAACCATTCTGATGGGTACATAGTGGTGTCTCATTATGTTTTAATCCACATTTTCATGAATACTAGAAAGGTTAAGAACTTTCTTAAGAATTTTAGTTGACCCTTGGGTATCTTATTCAGCCTCTTGCCTATTTCTCTTGTGTGTTCTTTCGTCTTTTTCTTATTGATTAGTTGGAATTCTTTATACGTACTGGATATGAATGCTTTACCCACCTATGTATCGTAAACAAATTCTCCCACTCTGTAAATTGCTTTTTTTATTCTTTTAATGGCATCTTTTGAAAATAAGTTCTTGAATTTAATATTGTCCAATTGCCAATACTTCCCTTTATGGTTAATGCTTTGTGTGTCCTATTTAAGAGATACTGTTCCACTCCATTGTAAAAATATTCTTCTATATTATCTTCTAAAAAAGTTGTCTTTATTACCAACCTAAATTTATAATTTCCTGGAATTTATTTTTAACATACAGTGTGAGGGGGCGGTCAAATTGTACCATTTTCCATTTGGAAATCAACGGTTCCCCTATCATTTGTAAAGGCACTATCATTTCTTACTGGTCTACATTATCATTTATGTTTAAGTGTTCACATATGTATGCATCTACTGATATGCTATATTTTATGTTCTATTGATTATTCTTGCACAAATAACATGTCCCCTTTACTGCAATGTGATATTAGCCTTGATTTCTGATATAGCAAGTCTTCCCTCTTCGTTTTTCTTCAAGGTAAATATGATGGCTATAAACATTTTGCATTTGTGAATGTTTTAGTGTAAGGCCCATCATGTTCCATAAAAACTCCTGTTGGGAGGCACCTGGGTGGACCAGTGGGTTAGGCTTCTGACTCTTGATCTCAGCTCAGGTCTCGACCTTACAACTGTGAGTTCAAGCCCCATAGTGTGGAGCCTATACACACAAACACACACACACATATACACACAAATCCTTTTGAGATTTTCATTGGGATTGCAATGAATCAAAAGGTAAGTTTAGGGAGAGTCAGAATCTTTTCAGTAGTGAATCTTTCACTCTATAATTTTTCACTCCCTAACTTTCACTCCATATGATACACATATCAATATAGTCATATTTTCTTTAAATTCTCTCTATAATTCTTGGTAGTTTCTTTCAGAAAGATATTTCACTTTGTCTGCTAGATTTGTTATTTGATATTTTTATGGCATTTTACAAGACACTGTTTTATGCTATCTTACAAGACATTGTTTTAGAATTTTGTTTTCTTTTTTTTTTTTTTAAAGATTTTATTTATTTGTCAGAGAGAGAGAGAGTACACACAAGCAGGCAGAGAGAGAGGAGGAAGCAGGCTCCCTGCCGAGCAAGGAGCCGGATGCTGGACTCGATCCCAGGACCCCAGGATCATGACCTGAGCCGAAGGCAGCGGCTTAACCAACTGAGCCACCCAGGCGTCCCAGAATTTTGTTTTCTCTTTGTTGTTGCTATACAAAAATAATGGGGTTTCGTGCTTTGCCTTGCATCCAAAAATGTTGCGACAATACTTTATTGACTTTAATACTTTATTTGTTTCTATCTACATATTATATGTGAATAATGAGGATTTTTTTCAATTATATTCCTTTCTTTTTACTTTTTCTTGGTTTACTGAATGGTTAAGGTTTCTGATAAAATGTTGAGGGATGGGGACAACAGCTATCTATGTCTCCATGTAAAACTGAATATTTAAAAAATTTTAATATTAAGGACAATTTTTCCTAAGGGATTTTCATTGTTGCATATACATTTATTAGAAAACCAAAAATAAAAGGAATGTCCTCAGTCTAAAACTTTTGAAGTTATGAATGAACACTGAATGCTATCAAGCCCTTTCTTTTATAACATTTTTGAGATGATGATATGATTTTTTCTTCTTCTGTTAATAATGTTACATTAAATTAATTAACTTTCTAATGTTAAACTAACTTTATATTTCTGGAATAAAACCAACCTGATTATGATTCATTATACTTTTTACATATTGCAAATTAAGTTTGCTAATATATACATATATATTTATTTTATTTATTTATTTGAAAGAGAGATAGGGAGAGAGAGCATGAGCTGGGGCAGGGGGAAAGGAAGTGGCAGAGGAAGAGGGAGAAGCAGGCTCCTTACTGAGCAGGGAGCCTGATGTAGGGCTCCATTCCAGAACCCCGGGATCATGACCAGAGCTGAAGGCATACACTTAACTGACCGAGCCACCCAGCTGTTCCAAGTTGGCTAATATTTTAATTAGGATTTGGAAGTCTATATTAATGTTAAATATAGGCATGAAAATGTCCTTTCTTAAAGTATTCTATCCTCATAATATGAGCCAAAAGCATTTGTATTATTCTTTGTTTTTGTTTTCATAGGTTTTTAAAATTTTCTGAAAGTTTTTGTGCAAGACTAAGTTATCCATTGTTTAAATATTTGGAAGCACTCACCAAAAAAGACATCTAGGCCTAGATTTTTGTTTTGTATTGCTTTGTGATATTTTTCTTAAATCAATCTTTTTTTTTTTTTTTTTTTTTTGCGGAATGGTTTCAGTAGGGATCAAATTTGGTTAGTACTCACAAAATTATTCAAATTTTGATTTTCCTATATCTACTACCTTGTTATTTTACTATTTTAAAAATTGTTCATTATATCTATTATCTTTTTATTATCTCTAAAATTTTTTTAAGTTAAAACTTTATTTTCTTAAAAAAGTTTAAGGTTCACAATAAAACTGAGGGAAAGATAAAGAGCTTTCTCATATACCCCCTGTCCTCATTCCTCCATTACCAACATTCCTCATCAGAGTATGTTACAACACATCATAATCACCCAGTGTTCATAGTTTACATCAGGGCTCACTCTTGGTGTTTTACATTCCATGGGTTTAAATAAATGTATGACTGTATCTATCATTATAGTAGCATATAGAGTATTTTTACTGTCTTGAAAATCATCTGCCCTCCACCTATTCATCCCTAAATCCCAGAGGACATCATTAAAATCATTTAATGAAATTAATATTTACCTAGATATTCCCACATATTTACCCCTTCCTGATATTCTTCACCTTCTTGTGATTTCTTGCTCTCATCAAAGTTCTCTCAAAGAACCCCATTATTATTTCATAGTTTGATTCTTCAACTCTTTCTCGAGGAAGATACAGAGAAGGGCTGAGGAGTCAAAATATGAAAACTATGCTAAAAAAAAAGCCAATGAAAGAAAAAATATTTTAAAAGTATTCACAGTTAATATAGTATTTCTACTTTCTGCTATGTTTTCTAATACCACCACACAAATTTCCAGTCCTTGGTGGGCCCTGAGTGGGTGTCCTATAAATTTAGCTGAATTTTGACACTATCTATCCGAGTTAAGGTCAGATCCCACAGGTTAAGGGCTCAGTCCTACAAGAGTGCCCCTCTATCAGATGCTAATCACAACTCCAAATTGTTACCTGTGCTTCTGACTGACTGGCTATACACCAGAGATTCCAAAGACCCCTTCTTGGGGTTATTTTTTTGCTTGAATGGCCCACAGAACTCAGCAAACAATTTACTTACTAGAGTATCATATACTACAAATAATATTAAGGGATATGAGTGAATTACCAGATGAACTGACACATATGGCAACATCTAGAAGGGTCTCAAATACAGGAACTTCTGTCTCTGAGGTTTAATGTGGGCCACCCTCCTGGTATATGAATTCATTCTGGTTCACTATCTGAGCCATCAGGCACCCCTAGGATGACATCCTACAAATAATCTAAAGGGACACCTGGGTGGGTCAGTTATAGGTTCCTAACTTTTGATTTCAGCTCAGGTTATGATCTCAGGGTTGCAGGATCAAGCCCTACATGGGGCTCCTCACACAACAAGAAGTCTACTTGGGATTTCTCTCCCTCTCCCTCTGTCCCTACCCTCCTCCTTGCTCTCTCTCTCTAAAAATAAATAAATCTTTAAAAATTATTTAAAAGCTAAATCACCAATTGTTTTTCTCTTAATTTCATTGACAACTCAATCATTCTACATATCTGGTTTTTTTTTTTAAGATTTTATTTATCTATTTGACAGAGATCACAAGTAGGCAGAGAGGCAGGCAGAGAGAGAGAGGCAGGCAGGCTTCCCACTGAGCAGAGAACCCGATGTGGGGCTCGATCCCAGGACCCTGGGATCATGACCTGAGCCGAAGGCAGAGGCTTTAACCCAATGAGCCACCCAGGTGCCCCTACATACCTGATATAATTTTATCAATGTACATGTATGTATACTGTGATCTATCAAGAAAGAATTCAAGATACCTGTTTATTTCTAAGTATAAACATATTTCAATGACAGCACAGGTCTGTAAGGATATTTGAATTTTATAAATTGTATCAATGTAACTGGATTAAAGTCAAGCCACTTTCAAGGAACAATTTTTAAGATAGAAAAGTCACACTACACTGTTTTTCTAAAATTATTACTTTTAAAATTATTTTAATCTTTGCATGCAATAGTCTGTCCTTTTTGTTGACTTAGTAATGTTAACTGGAAGTTCACTAATAGCCCAATGAGTGACCAGAAACAATTATCAGAATTACCTGAAGTTCCTAATAAAAATGAAAATTCTATAAGAAGCCTACCCTATACCTATAAACAGCATAAAATCCAGAATCCCCTTTATAACATGCTCTGCAGATGATTGTTTATACACTACAGTTTTCAAATTGCTACAGTAAGACCTAGGGACTATCTTTCTCATCATTATAACTTATTAACTAATTCTATATGAAGAATGCTGAAACTCATTTAACAAAAGCAAAATATCCAAAAAATATTTTGCTTTAGGTATTAGCCTCATTCTTGAGGTTGTGACTAGTTGAACAGAAGAATATAGAAATAGAGCCTTTTGTTTACTTGTAGAATTGCCTCAGTTCTTACCCTCTGGGGTTGACACAGCAGATTTCCTGGATATATAAGATAGACAGAAAGATAGATGGATGGACAGATAGATGATAGATAGTTTTTTCACACTGCTCAACTATTTAAATTTAATAACTTTAAGAAAAGTCTCTTCTAGAAAATGACATCATTTCATCACTTGACATTTATTATTATCTGAGATCGAATTTTAGACTACTTCATACTTACTTCACTTTAATGACCCTTTAAATAATATCATCAGATAATGTATTCACTTTCTGGAACAAGTTCCACTTTGTTTACAAAACTAAAATTTATACTTTCAAAGTAATTCTTTTAAGTGGATCCACCTTTAATCCAGCTTCCTATGCAGTTTATAATTCTTCTACAGTTCAACATGTTTTATCACTCAAGGCAACACAAATAGGGAGTACCCATATCATTCACAGACAGAGGTACATGAAGCCCATAAAATAACTGCAAAACTGGAGATTACAAATTTAAAGCATAATTTAAAATACAAGGTATTAACACATTATTTGGGTAACATTTTAAATAACATTTTATTTTATTTTATCTTATTTTAGGTTTTATTTATTTATTTGACAGACAGAGAGCATAAGCAGGCAGAGTGACAGGAAGAGGGAGAGAGAGAAGCAGGCTCCCCACGGAGCGACAGCCCAACATGGGCCTCAATCCCAGAACTCGGGGAATATGACCTAAGCCAAAGGCAGATAGATGCCTTTGTAGGCACCCCTAAAAAACATTTTAAATACAGTGTTGATGTAGTAGCTTAATCTATGTAGTGACCTAATTTTCAGTATAGTACAATACTTAAGTGCTTAGAATTCAAAGTCAAACAAACATGAGTGAAATTCTGGCTTTGCAAAGTGATAGGGGCAAGTAGCTAACTGTCCAAGGAAAACTTGAAGTTCTCATTTATAATATCAGAATAAAAATAGCACTTAACTCCCAGTAGATATTGAGGCCCAACAGAACATTCAGTTCATAAAGGCAAGAACTTTGCTATCTTTCTGTTTTATTGCAAGCACCCAGCACGTTATCTAGCGAATGAGCAGGTATTTGACAAATAATTATTTAATGAATTAAATAAGTCAAAATGCAAAAGTTAGCCCAGTGTTAGGCATTAGTAAGATGATAGCTATTATTTTTTTGTTGTACCAGGTTCCAAGATACTTACAATCATATATTGTCCATTTAATAAAACCATCTATGTGCTTATTCTCCACACATTTTTAAGGTGTTCCAAATAGTTAACCCAATAATAAAATCTGGGTGTAAACATTAAGGCTAAAGTAGAGAAATAATACAAGCATCAATCTTTTCCAATTCATATCTGTCCAGAGGCAATTATGATTTACTTTACAAGAGCCCACTATGAGGTTGAGAACTTTATTAAGCTATTTGGAAATTTTGAAATTATAAAGAAGCATTTAAAGATATGCTTTATACTCATAATGCTACCACGGGAACAAATGTAAAAGGACAAACAAATCAAAGCTTCATTTTCAGATGTATGGTTGTATTGGACTTGTTTCATAATAGAATGCAAAATTTTTACAAAATGAAAACCTGATTTCATAATGATGCCATCAGTCAAGTTGGCCTTGAAAAGTATTTCTTAAGAGTCACTAGCCAGCACAATTTCGGACTGGGCTCTAAGATTTATTCTTCCTCTATGCGCATTTTTTTAATCTGTTCTTACAACATTCATCAGTGGAGGAAGTATTTATAGTATCCATAGCATAAAAAGACCTCTGTCAAAACCAAAAAACACAAGTAAAAAAATGCTGGAGAACATCAATGTGTTCTGCTTATGAAAACCTTAGAGCTTTAGGAAATTGAGAAATAAAGGCAGATGCATATGAATCCAGAACTGTGGTTTAGAAAGCTTACATGAGAGTGATACATTTTAAACTAAAATCTTGAGACTATCTCTAGCCATGAGTATTTTCACAATTTAAAGTCTACAGGCCTCAGTTTCTTTATCTGTTAAATGGATATTCAAAGGAAAGAATAAAATGAAATAATGCAAGCAAGTTGTTTTAGAGATAAAATAAATAATGAATAAATAATAAAATAAAATAAGAACTTCATAAAAGCCATTTTTTACTTTTTTGCATAAATCCAAAGCAAATTACAACTCTGTGAAGGTATTGTGATAGAGAAATTGAAATTACAGTTGATCCTTGAACAACAACAAGAGTTGGGGTACCAACACTTAGCACAGACAAAAATACATATAATTTTGACTCCCCAAAAACTTTACCAATGGTCTACTGTTGAGTACAAGCCTTAGTAATAACATAGTCGATCAACATGTATTTGGTATGTTATATGTATTGTATACTGTATTTTTACAATAAAGTAAGCCAGAGGAAAAAACACTGATATGAAAATCATAAGGAAGAAAGAATACATTTATTATACTATATTATATATTCATGAAAGAAAATCCACATAAAAGTGGACTTGTTCAACCACACATTTTGCTCCTTAGAAGACAGTGTCTTAAAGACAAGATGGATTTAGAAGAGAGAGAGCAGATCATAACTTAGATGATAACAGACTGAAGCTAAAGAAGCTACTGCAAAACCACTGTATTAAATGAAGGTGTTGCAAGGGTTACACTAGGTTCATGGCAATCAAAGTGGAAAGATAAAGAATCAAAGAGTCATTACTAGTAAAGCATGAATAGAATTAGGGACTGAATATATGTATTTATTTCACATTTAAAAGAAATATAAGCATGAGGTGCATAAGAGTAAGCAAAGATACTGATCAATCAAGAAAAAAGCTCTGGGGAATATGTGTGTGGGGGAAAGGTGATGGTAGAGACAAAGGAACATGTCCAATTTACAAATTTGCTCTTTGGATTAAAGATGCTTTGGGGGTGCCTGGGTGGCTCAGTGGGTTAAAGCCTCTGCCTTCGGCTCAGGTCATGATCCCAGAGTCCTGGGATCGAGCCCCGCATCCCACTCTCTGCTCAGCAGGAAGCCTGCTTCCTCCCCTCTCTCTCTTCCTACTTGTGATCTCTGTCTGTCAAATAAATAAAAAATAAATTCTTAAAAAAAAAAAAAAGATGCTTTGGAAGAGCTGAGAGAATAGAACCTGTGTTGCTGGTGAATCTATACAGCTTCCAGTGACAATTTTTTAGGTACTTCTTATGTGTGAGGCACTGTAAATTACCAATACAGCAGTAAACAAGATAAAATATGACTACCTTCATTGCTCTTATATTTTTCAAGAAGAGGCAACTAGGGGAAATAAACTAATAAACAATATAAGCTTAGGTATGAGTATTTATTACATATAGATATTATTATACATTGAATTTGAAAGCAGAACGTAGGAGCTATATATGTCTATGCAAATGTGCTGCATATCATCATATATAAATAGATATTTAACACAGGTTTACAATACATTACCAGTGACTATCAAATTTAATCTGGAACTCAAACTTGATAATCTCACAAAACTGTATTACATGCAAGATAATTAAAACAGTATTATTATAATTATTAGAGTAATAGTAATAGCAACAACACATTAAAGTGTTGGCTTTTTTCAGGTCTAAAGAATAAGAGGTAAACATGCACCCTTGTTAACATGAACTCTTTTTATTTTTTTTTAAAGATTTATTTATTAGAGTGAGAGAAAGTGCACGAGCTTTTGGAGGGGCAGAGGGAAAAACCTTTTTTTTTTTTTTTAAGTGTTTTATTTATTTGACAGAGAGAAATCACAACTAGGCAGAGAGGCAGGCAGAGAGAGAGGATGACTGCGGAGCAGAGAGCCCAATGCGGCGCTCAATCCCAGGACCCCGGGATCATGACCTGAGCCGACAGCAGAGGCTTTAACCCACTGAGCCACCCAGGCGCGGGTAGAGGGAAAAAACTTAAGCAGACTCTACACTGAGCAGTGAGCCCCATGGTGGGTTCTGATTTTACAACCAGGAGATCATGACTTGAGTTGAAATCTAGAGTAAGATGCTTAATTGATTGAGCCACCACCCAGGTGTCTCAACATGAACTCTAATTATTAATTGCCAGATGTGGGCACCTGGGTGGTTCAGTCACTTAAACATCTGCCTTCAGCTCAGGTCATAATCACAGGGTCCTGGGATTGAGTCCTACACCAGGCTCCCTGCTCAGTGGAAAGTCTGCTTCTTCCTCTGCCTCTTCCTCCCCCACTCATACCTTCTCTCTCTCTCGAAGAAAAATAAATAAAATCTTTAAAAAAAATTGCCTGATGTGTTCTATGTACCATAAATTTATTACCTAATTTAATCTTTAAAATAGCTCTATGAATTACATAACGTTATTATTCCTCATATACTATAAGTTTATATTCCATAACCTATTATGAATGAAGTATCTGAGGTAAATGCCTTGTTTTTCTTATTTTTCCCAATAATTAATAATTAATAATAGCTATCCAGGGGAAAGAAATTATTAAATATTTTCAGATGTGACTATTTCAATCATATATTAGTTCTTTATTACGTGTTTTGACAAAATTATTAAAGCCATATGGGTAAATATGGTTTCTTATTCACTTTAACTTGTTTTTTTTTTAAGAGATGTGGGGGGTTAGTGAGGGAGAGAATCTTAAGCAGGTTCCATGCCCAGCATGGTCTTTTTTTTTTTTTTTAAAGATTTCATTTATTTATTTGACAGAGAGAGAGAGAGATCACAAGTACGTAGAGAGGCAGGAGGAAGTAGGCTCCCCACTGAGCAAAGAGCCCCATGCGGGGCTCCCATCACAGGACCCTGAGATCATGAAGCTGAACGCAGAGGCTTAACCCACTGAGCCACCCAGGCGCCTCGCCCAGCATGGTCTTAATCAGGTCTTAACCTCACAACTGTGATATCATGACATGAGCCGAAATCAAGAGTTGGATGCTTAACCACCTAAGCTACCCAGATGCCCCTGTCTTATTCACTTTAATTCCATTTAATAGCTACTATAGTCGCTGTCACACATAGGTATTTGAAGTGGCTTTTACTTCAGCTTTCTGTCTCCCTACTCACCACTTCTCACTTTCTAGAATCACACTTTTTCAGAAATTTCTAATCATGTATAGACTTGATGGGAGCTAGTTTAATTCCTACCAATAGAAAAATTAACATAATTAGATTCAGATTCTCCTTCCCAGTGTTTTGAGGCAACAGTTGTATGCTCCATATTCAGTTAGATATACTCTTCTTAAAAATCTTAAGAGAGTGACATAATCTTGAGAATGAAAATTTGAGAGCATGACATATAGCATGAAGACATGAGATCACCTTCACTGAAGCAACAGACCAGACTTGTGGAGGACTAGACTTTCTGGGGAGTGAGTTCTGTCTGCATTTGCTGTTAGTTTCTCAGCTAGTCTCCATCTTTAGGCCTGAGTATAAGTAAATTAAATTTAGCTGGGCTTGTTATGAAACATAATTTTATTCCATTAGAAAGGAGACATGGATTAGCAGGTAATTCCATCATAGAGTCAAGGCTTCAAATGATTATATAATGTATCAACTTCCCATTATGTTCTAAGTAAGAAATAATTTAATGGCATAAGGACAGTCTTCTACCTAACATTATTTAGGATAGAATTACTATATTTATTTCCAAGTACGGTTGTTTGGTGTTTGATTGCCACATTCCTTTTTGGATTATGGGAACAAAGCAGCAGAAATCAAGAAAGGGTATCCTTAAATATGTAGACCAAGCACATCTAAAACACTGATACTTCTTTCATACCAGTACGCCTAATGTCGCCATTCTTCAGTATACATTTAGCTTGAAAAATATTAAAGCAATGCAGAAAAGCAATAGCCTAAAAAGAATAGTATCCATCATCAGTGTTCTCAAATTCTATATTTGAAAAACTATTATATTAATATATTAAGCTGATTTCTGGTATTTCCCTGACACTACTCTGTAACTCTTCCACAGTATTCATTTTACTAATTTTGATTACAGTTTGGTTAAGCATTAATCCACTTTCCCCATTCTGTTTCAAAATTTTTGCATTTGAATTCAGATGAGACAAGTACTAAAGCCACAAGAGAATCAATACCTAATATATTTCTGAATGTAGTCCTCAGCATTTTTATCTTGAATTAAAACAACTTGAAGTGCTCACAGTACCACCTTTAATCAAGTGTAACCATAAACTACAAAGAATTGAAAATGAAATGAGTATAAGATATTTCACACTCCAAGCAGTCAGATGATAATAAGTTTCCACCTGTTAACATATTAATAACAGTGTTAAAGAGCACAATGTGCCTGAGGTATTACAAGTCTGTGTAATTTTACATATGTCAAAGAAATGGTTTGCTTGTTAGCAACTAGTTAGAGTATCAAAGTAGAGTGAAATCCACAGGGAAACTAGTTGTGTAATAAGGAAAAGGGGAAATCTTTATTCCTTGAGTCATTTAAAATAACCCCCCCAAAACACTGTATAATATAGCAAGGATTGATTGCCCTCTAAAGGATATTAGATGACCTACAGTAATAGATCATTTCAAACTCTAATGTGTGTGATTAATATGTCCTAATTTTGAATGGTGCACTCAGGAAGAAGAGAGATGATGAATACTAATACAACAAGCCACAGCACGGAGAAAGTGTAACCAGTACTAATGACTGAGGTAACAAGGCTAGGCGTAACATATGGACAGATTACCTCAACATAACTAGTTGCTTAAATTAGGTTTCTCAGATTATTTTACTCTCTTCCTATAAGTGTCCCACTCTGTTCGAAAACCTTGAAAGTATTTAGCACTAAGCTGAAAATCTTAATATGAAAAAATTAAGCAGGGCAAACAGCATAACATATTTTACCTAAATTTTTAAAAAGAATATTAAAGCTTAAAAAAAGGCCAATGCCAAAATAAAAATGTAACATTTTCATTAAGCTCTTTTATTGCTGAAAAGTCAAAAAATGTTCATAAAAAATGCATCACTGTCTAATGTTCATAACAACTATTCTGTTTTATCATCCTTCTATATTTAATTACTGAGACATGCTAACTTTGAAAATCATGATAACTGTGTTTAGTATAATTGTCAAATATTTACACTTCCCTTATAATCTCCTAACATGTTTGCTTGACTGTATCATACATTTTTTCCTTCAATGAACCAATGCAAAAAAAAACAAAACAAAAAAAATCCCAAAGAGTCATCAATTAAAAATTGCTCATCTATTGGTTGATTATCCACTGGTGATTCATTTGGGCTATTATTTATTTTTTTTTTTAACTTAGAGGTATTCTTAGTGCTTCTTTAAATTTAAATTAATTAGTCAATATATAGTGCATCATTAGTTTCAGATGTAGAGTTCAGTAATTCATCAGTTGCATATAACACCCAGTGCCCCTCATACCACGTTCCCCCCTTAATACCCATTATCTAATTATCCCATCCTCCCACCACCTCCCCTGCAGCAACCCCAGTTTCTTTCCCATAGTTATAAGTCTCTCATGGTTTGTCTCCTTCTCTGATTTCCTCCCATTCTGTTTTCCCCTCACTTCCTCTATGATTCTCTGTGCTGTTTCTTATATTCTTCATATGAATCATATGATAATTGTCTTTCTCTGACTGACTTACTTCACCCACTTCATTCCATTGACGTTGATGAAAATGGTAAGTATTCATCCTTTCTGATGGCTGAGTAATATTCCATTATATATATATATATATATATATATATATATATATATATATATGCGCCCAAAACATTTATTTCTAGTTAATATAAAAGATTATACTTTGCAATGATTGAGAAATAGCCGGCTATGTGTTACAGGTAACTTTTTTTACATTTATCATCCAGAAAAATATGAAAATTATATAAAATCATAAAAGTAAAATAAGGCAAATTTGCACAGTAAACAGTAAAAAAAAAATTGATACTAGAAATAATCATGGTCTCCCCAAGAACAGAAAGGTGCCCTTAACTAACCTTCTATAGTGAAGAAAGACTAAATCCAAACCTTTCTGAACTAATATTACTCAATCCCAACAGCACATAGGGAAAACCCACATGGTAAGCCGATAATCAGGGAAACTCACAAGCAGTTATTATGCTAAATACATGCAGGGAAGGTATATATAAAGGCATTTTGATCATTTATTTAATATATCAGTTTTCACAATTTAGATTGAGAAGAAGTAGTAGAAGCATGCTACAGAATAGTGAAAATCTGTAGTTTGTGTTTCCTACTATGCAAAAACAGGAAAGTATGTTCTTTAAACAATTCTAAATAGTTTATATAAAACCATATGTAGCAAATGGAAACTGACTGACAAATAGATATAAATAGATATAGATATAATTTATTTATCCTAGCTAGGTTTATAAGGGCCACACAATACTCATGTAAATCTAAGGATACTAAAAGCTCAATGTAAATAATGAGATCTGTGCCTAAATTATCTAAATTATTTGCCTTTTCAAATGGTGTTTTGCTGGATAGGGTTGAACAGCACACTGTTAGAAAGAAAAAACTGTCCCATAGCAAATATGTATGCGAAGTTCTGCTTGCACTCTTTAAAAAAAAAATACACAATGATGCAGTTTTACCTCATTAAAGGCTCAAGTGATCTAACATAAGTGGGTATAGGCTTTTTTTTTTGGCAGCATGCCAATTAATATTCTTTGGAACAATGTTATTTCAAAGTCTGAGGAGCTTGAAGTAATCAATTACAGAATTGAAGATGCATCTGCTAAGGATTAGGAAAACTAGTAATTTGCCATTGCTAACAGAAGGAGCAATAACTCATATTTTTAATACAACAAATAATGTGTTGGAAAGATTTATTTTAAATTTTTAAAATCCTGTTGTTTATTCTAAAAGAAATTAAATATAAAACCATTAGGTTATACTACAGTTTCCTTTATAAAAATTATTTCTAATAAAACATTAGTAAAAGTATATGAATATTATTGCTTTATTTTATTATTGATTTATTTATTTTTGCTTTATCAAGCTGAAAGTATAGTCAAAGACTGTGTAAGACATAGATTAAACATACCATTCAAGCTATTTAGAACTTAAAAAAAATTCAAATCAATTTCTCTCCTGAGATTTTTCCCCCCAGATAAACAGCCTCAGGCAAAGATAATTTTAAACAATTGCTCAATAATTTTGTAGCTATTGCAAACATGTTTTGCCTAAACCAGAGTAATAACTTGTAACTGGTATCTGTGATTCACTCTCCATACAAAATTGGAATGCATTTGAAAAGTCACTCAGATCATATTATTCCCTTCTCATTATATGGAGTCAACAATTCAAACATGTTGCCATGTCATGAAAGGACTTTACAAACTGGTCTTTCTCTATTTTTGAGTTTATATCCTATCATTCACTTTCTTCTTAGGATTCAACAACATTGGCTTGTAATGTCATCAGAGTTGCCAGACTTAGTCTTACCATAGGGCTTTTGACCTCTCCATTCACTCTGTCTAGAAAGCTCTTTCTCTAGACCTTGATATAACCAACTTATTCTAGTATAGAATGCGGCTGATTTAATCACCACATCTCAAAGAGGATTTTGTTAACCATAATACCTAAATACACACCTACAGTCTTTGTCATTGTAACATAATTTTTTTTTGTACTAGAGGTTTGCACTACCTGAAATGATCTATTTTTTTCTCTCTCCATCAGAATATAAACTCTGAGAAGTAACTTGTCTGACTTCTTCACAACTTTATATCCAGTGCCTAGAAAAGCACATGACCCATAAATTATACTCAATAAATATTTCAGGAATGAATGACAATTACCTGGATTAATATATCATGAAAACATAAATTTGGATTAATTTAAAAATTCCTAGAATGTACACAATTAGCAGTCTTAGAGTAAATGCCTTTTATTTGTATCATTCCCCTAATATACATATTTTAACTCAAAAAAAGATAACTTTATTCCTCATTTAAATAATGTGAGCTTTCTCCTCATAGAAATTCATATAATTCAAAGGCCATAATAAAAACTCAATTTTTTCTTACTCAGTTTTTTCCCCAAGTATTGTTTTTGTTAATGAAATATAAAACAATGAGTGAAGTAGGCAACTACAGAAATCAGAATGTGTGGTATAGAATGGACATAGTGGATACATGTAAATAAAACAATAGACATCTTGATTTCTAGGAAAAAATTAAGTTGTGTCCATGGTTCTGGCAAACCCTCCTTGCATGGCATGGACAATGATATATTTTGTATAATAAATATTCTGCTGGTAATTAATATTTCCAAAAGGACCTTTGCTTATCAAATTCTAATTATATATTAGTCCTTTCTTAATGTGGAATGTAGCTATTTTACACAAGTGCCAGCCACTGGAATTTTCTGTGTGCTATGAGAGCCTAATTTTCAAGAAAAGGCAGTGATAGGAATAAACAAAAAAGCCATTAACATAATTCTCAAACATGTTCAAATATTAGGTATGATGAATAAAAGTTGTGATTTTTAGGAGATTATAAGCAAATTACTATAGAAACCTTTTTTATTTAATGTTTATATGATAGCTACCATGTGTGACCCAAAATGATAATTACTAAATGACTTCTAAAAGAAGAAATATTATTTTGTGGAGGTCCATACATTTCAGAAAGCTGCCTAGTAACATTTGTCAGTGGCTGTTGTGTCATGGATTTCAACAAATTTGTTCAGTCTTCCTCAAGCAACTAATGATTGCACTACACCATGAATGATTCTTTTATGAAAATTTAGCCACCTGTGAGTGGCTAATTGTAAAATAGTTTGATGCTGTCATCTATTATATTATATTATATTATATTATATTTTGGTAAGTTTTAATAGATCAAGTTAACTAGGTTTGACATCCTCCATCATATCTCTAAAAAAAGATTCTATCACCTAAGTATTGGATATTGATCCTTCTTTAAATACAGACATAGGACTTGTGTGTAGCTATTATACAGTCGTAGAACACGCATCTCTCAAATTCAGGCAGAAGTAAAATTGCACCTGCTACTTTCCAGCAACAGTGTAATTTTATTAATATTCCACTCACTAATCTACTTTTTATAACAGTGTGGGAGGCAAACACGTACTATAAATTTTAAAGTGTCGTATCAGTAAGTGCCACTGAAACCACTGGTTTCCTAAATTCATTTAAAAATCTAATAAAAGGGGGCGCCTGGGTTGCTCAGTGGGTTAAAGCTTCTGCCTTCAGCTCGGGTCATGATTTCAGGGTCCTGGGATCATGCCCCACGTCGGGCTCTCTGCTCAGTGGCGAGCCTGCTTCCTCCTCTCTCTCTGCCTGCCTCTCTGTCTACTTGTGGTCTCTGTCAAATAAATAAATAAAAAGTTTAAAAAAATAAAAATAAAAATCTAATAAAAGTACCCTTTTAGGGTGGTCTGGTAAAAGCATTAAGACTTAAAAAAAAAAAAAAAACAAACAGCATTAAGACTCCCAGAACAAAATTAAGCAGCACTAGTGATACTGGTAACCCATCTCTTGATTCTGTTCTTGAAGGGGAAAAAATGTCAATGTTTTTTAGAAACCAAATATTAAGTATGATGTCTTCTATGTAGCTTCTGCAGGTTCATTTAATTTCCTTTTAATTAAGAAAGTTCTCTTTCTCCTTTGCTGAGGTTTTTTTTCTTTTATTATAAACAGATTCTGAATTTAATCAGCTTTTTCTTTATTGAGCTAATGTGAATTTTCTTCTTTTTTCTGTAATGTGGCAAATTGTAATTATTGATTTTTTGAATGTTAAATGAACAATGAATTTCTCAAATAAGCCTCAAATGAGCACATTGCTTTTTATAGATACGGGTTTCTCAATTCTGCTTAATAGTTTTGAATTTCTGACTGTGACTAAGATTACCTAAAAATAGTATTTTCCTATCCTCTCTTTGCTGGGTTTTAGTGTCAAAGTTTTAAAGCAGAAGTAACTGTTTTTTTTTTATTGTTTCATTATTTAGAAATTTGTGAAATACTGGTATTTTTTATTTTTCATGCACATTTGTTAGAAACTGCTAGAAAAGTCAACTGGTCTTAGAAAATTATGGAAAATTTTAATTACTGATTCAGTTTCTTTAAAAAGTATATTAATATTCAAGTTTTCTATTTCTTTTTGTGACAATCCTGTTGTACATTCCTATAAATTTCTCTTTTCATTCAAATTTTCATTTTTGGCATAAAGTCTGTTTATAACTTTCTTTTATATTTTTAATGTTTATTCTAGAAGATCTAGAGTAATGTTTACTCTTTTTATTCCTATAATAGTTACTTTTGTCTTTGTTTTGTTCTCTCACATCAATGATTTTTTATAAGTCTATTAAAAAGACTTGGGCATTTTTTTAAATTTCCATTCTATACATGTGTTTCCATTGCATATACGCTTATAAACACATATATATTTACATATGTATGCTTTTATAAATTTCTAATAATTACTATAGCTTCATTAATTCTAATTTCTACTCCTAATTCTATTTTTTTCCATCCTTTTATTTTTCTTTGGCTATATATTGCTTGTGTTCTAACCTCTTAAAATGGATACACAGGTTAGTAATAGCTTCATTTTAGAAAATATAAATATATAAGCCTATTAATTTCTCCCAAGTAGAACTTTTAACTGTTTAACACAAATTCTGAGAGATATTGTTTTATTATCTTTCAGCTTAAAATATTTTCTAGGGGCGCCTGGGTGGCTCAGTGGGTTAAAGCCTCTGCCTTCGGCTCAGGTCATGATCCCAGGGTCCTGGGATCGAGCCCCGCATCGGGCTCTCTGCTTGGCTGGGAGCCTGCTTCCTCCTCTCTCTCTCTCTCTGCCTGCCTCTCTGCCTACTTGTGATCTCTATCTGTCAAATAAATAAAATCTTGAAAAAAAAAAATATTTTCTAATTTCCAATTCTGTGAGACTCATTTTTCAGTAAGTATTTAGCATTGTGTATGTTAGGTATGTGTGTATATATATATTCATATATGTATGTAAATATATATACATATATATATTTCAAAATGTATGGGAATTTCCTCAATTTCATTTTTGATTTCTTGTATAATTGGACTATAGTCAGAGAACACCCACTACATAATTTCAGTCCTTTAAATTTCTTGAAACTTATGCCTAGTTCATAACGTAATTAATGTTTGCAAATACTTTATGTGTTCTTGGAATGATATATTCTGCAGTAGGTGGGCGCAATATACTAACAAGTACATCAGATCAATTTTGCTGATTCGTTATTCAAATGTTCTATATACTATTTAAGTTTTGTCTGTTTTTTTCTATATAACAGTAAAAAGAAAAAATGTTAACATCTACTATGATCATACATTTTTCTACTTCCCCTGTCAATTTCATGAATTTTTCACTTCATATGCTTTGAGGGCATGTTATAGCCACATACAAATTTAGAACTGCTATGTCTTCCTTCCTCATGAATTAGATTTTTATACATTTGATATATACAGATAATATTCTTTATCTATCTTCTTTATCTCTATAATGATTTTTACCTTAACGCCTACATTTCCTGATAATAGTATCAAGCAACATCAGCTCTCTTTTGTTTAATATTTGCAATTATATGCCATTTCTATTCTTTTCAAACTTTCTATATTCTTTGTTATAGATATGTTTCTTAAGAGCAAGTTAATAAAAGCAAAAAATGGATTTTGTTATGTCTCCCATTTAACAATCTTTGTTTTAAACTGAAACATCCATTCCATTTAAATTTAATACAATTATTGCTTAGTTTATGTTTAAAGTTAAATTTTTTAGCTTTATTGAGATATAATAGACATATAGTATTATATAAGTTTAAGATGCATAATGTAATGATTCAATCCATTTACATAATACAAAATGATTATCACTTTAACACCTCTATCACATCTCATAATTATCATTTCTTTTTGTGCAGAGAACATTTAAAATCTACTCTATAAGCAACTTCAAAGTCTATAATACAGTATTCTGAACTATATTCACCATGCTGTACAATAGATCCCCCAAACTTACTCATCTTAAAACCAGAGGTCTGTACTTTTTAACCATCATTTCCCCATTTCTGCAATCCCCAACCCCTGACAACCAACATTCTAATCTCTGTTTCTACAAGTTAGGCTTTTTTAGACTCCACATATCAGTGGTATCATACAGTATTTGTCTTTCTCTACCTGACTTATCCTATATACATCTTATATGCTTTCTATTTGTCCCTCCCATTCAATTTATCTCTTTTCACCTTTTGCCTTCTTTTCCATTTTTATTAAGAAAAAGAAGAAGAAAAAAAATGTGTCACTCAATATTTCCCTCTGATAACTTGGAATTTACATATGCTTATTTTCTTATGGCAATCAAAAGAATAGCAACTGCTCTGTTCTCATGTCGTGAATCTTCCTGTTCCTTATTATATGTCACAATGTACTGCATATTATACTTGAAAAGTCATTTGTGAAAATATCTTAGGGTCAAGAATGATGTTATCTTTATTCAAAAATGACTCTTTTGCTCGATTTTGTTTGCTTGTTTTGCCAGCGATTAGAAATCTAGAAATCTCTTAATTCTTGTTCAGAGTTTGAGATTTTTTCAAAGTACGAAAATGGCATGAAACTAGGAAATAGTCCTTTCAAAAATCAAGCAATTTTGAAAACACCCTTACTTTTAGGGTACAGCCGTTTGCAATTACAGCGCTAAGTGACTCATTTCTCACTGTGGTCCACTTAGCCCTTTGACTTTTTCAAAAACATAGCTCAGCTTCTCAGCTATATATATTGATATATATTGCTATATATTGGCAAATGCCTCCAGGAAATTTCCAAGTTCTTGGCTCAGTTATACATTCATACATATACATATACATATACATATACATATACATATACATATACATATACATGCTTTTTGTGTTTGGCATTTTTGAAGAGATTTAAAATTTTCTTCTGTCATTTTGGTGTCTTCAAAGAGAAATTTGGTATCAACTAGCTAATCCACCTTTACTGGAAGAGAAAGTCCTTGAGATTGAGCTATTCTAATGATTGAAGTATACAGTATATAGTTTATAATAGAAATATATATTTTGAATACATACTTAGAATAAGGGTATTCTTTCCTTTCTAACATTTTCTGGCCTTAGTAATAATTTGTATTATCATAGTCTTGCCATTATTATTTTATATGTTTGATTTCAAATATTATCATGTCTCCTAATAAATCCAAATCCTCAGTATATATAGCTAAATTTGTGGCTATATATATCTTCTCTTGTTCTCTTAGTCACTGAGCTTGCAGAGCTGGTAGTTGGACAAGTTGAGATCAGCTCCTTTTTTGCGGGGAGGAATAGTTCTTTGACACAGGTACTCACAGGTTCTTAGAGCACTTATTTTTATCTTTTCAAAGAACTAATACATATCCAAAACATACCATGGATACCTGTATCATTTAAATGTGTAATACACATACCAACATTCCTCCAATGCCTTAATGGCAGAAAATATCTCTAAACCATTTGTCTTTAATTAATTAAATGTAATTGAAAGGAAACAAAATTTAATACACAATTTTCCAAGTGATCTCTTAGGTAGCATTACTATCTGTTTAGAGTTACTCAAGTCAGAACACTTGCTTCTTATATTAAGAACTTCTTATATTTATAACATATATCTCTTATGCTCAGAGCATTTTTAAATAATTTTAAGACTAAACTTTTAGACATGAAAAATAATTTGTTTTTTATGATAGAGTAAATATTTAACTTGCGCTCTAAACGTCACTCTATTTTTTTACTTTGAAAAAATTAAAAACACAAAGTAGTACAGAGAATAATTTATAAATATTGCCATTAGAGTAGACATGCTCTTCCTTTTTCTTAGTTTACCCCATTATCTTGTTACTTGGCTTCCTCTATTAGCTTCCTCTGAAGGGGCTTTAGGAGTTTTTGTTGATTTTTTTTGTTTTTTCTACATTTTACATGCAAAAAAGAAACTGTAATTCAATTTTTATCTCCTGTTATCACTTGGTTAATCCTAATAATCTATGCTGCTATTTGATACCTTGGAATTTTGTTATTAATTTTCCATGGTCATCTTAAGCCTAGGGTATTGTTAATAAGTCCAGTGTTATTCCCATCTTTGAAACTGTGAATGTGAACTGATTATTTCCTCTGGAAGTTCTTGTGATCTTGTCTACAACCCTGGTATTCTAAAATTCCATAATGATGTGCCAAGTGTGGATTACTTTTCACTTAATTTGTTGAGACCTTAGTGAATACTTTCAATTAAAAAAAATCATGTCCTACGGTTGTGGAAAACCTCATTGTATATCTCTTTGATATTTTTTCCATTATTTCACTAATCTTCCTTCCCACTTTCCTTCCTTTCCCCTACTCTCCCCACCCCACTCCCACCCCATAACTCCATGAAAACATTCTTTTTCCAGCTCTTATCTCTTTGGCACCCCAGGTCTGCCTTCATTTCTTTTCATTTGTTTCCCCCAGGCTCCTGACTCTTGTCAAGTCTTTAATCCTCCAGATACACTTTTGGAAATTTTAGTTAAGGTAAGGTTGATTTCTATTTCTGTGACCAAGGTAAGAGCTCTAAATGACACACCAACTGGTGTTATAAGAAACAGATATATTAAGACTATATATGTGTATATAAACATACTTAGAATATAATCATTATACTTAAAATGTTTCTTATATCATCTTTTCATATTTCTTTAATGATAAAATTATATATGTATAATTACAGTTATATAATAACAATAAATATTTGTTAAAATATATACATAATTCTGTCAATTAAAAAACAATGCAATAACCATTCTAAATATAATTTGAAGTAAAAAATGTGTCATAGCATATTCATTTGATTGTAACAGGTACAAAAATATACTGCTTTAAAACCAAAAAGTTTTAATCTTGGATCAAATAGAATTAAAATATAAATGTTTCATAGCCATGAAAACAAAGTAACTGCACTGGAAACTTTAAAGGATTTATTTGCTTTGTAAGGGAACTTTTTAGTTCTAAATATTTTCTAATGTACTAAATGATATTTTTATCAGTCTAGTGTTAAACTATTTAGCATGATTTTATACTGGGTTACAATGGAAATTGATTTTAATGCATACAGTATGTTTCTTTTACAAGTATAGAAAGAAGCAATGGTATATTTCAAATTCATCCCAGAGCTATTTTAGACTTTCTCTGAAAAAATAATTTTATATTCTATATAATGATATAAATAAAATTATATTTAATTTTATTGAAGATACTTTATTGTTTAATGATGCTGTTATATAATAATGTTCTATTATGCCATCAATAAAAACATTACATTAAGTTGATGTAATTGTCATCAATTATGCATTGTAAATTGCAAATATATTTTCTCACTCTTACTAACTGAAATTACTCTGTAACTGAAGTTAGACTAAGGTGTCTATTCGATTGAAAATGTGAAAAGTATAAAACACTCAATTACTTCAATGATTCATTGTATATTTTCTTTGAATATGTAAAAAACCAAAGTGGCAATGGACAGCATGAAAAGAGATCATTAGTTTTTAATATTCCTTTTTTTTCTAAGGGAATGATTCTTGTGATGGAGTTTTATTTCCCACAAATTAATTTCAATATCCCTGATATTTTAATTTTTGTTTCATTTGTTGCTTAATTATAACAGAAATTACTAATATTTACTTGGAGAGGCCACTACTGGATATCAGCAGGAAGGACAGAGTACGGAACTCAAAAAATCCTCTCCTCCATAAATGCAATGAGAACAGCAGAAAAAATGTCAAAATCAACTTTTTCTGAAGTCTGAGTTGGACACTTAACTGATTGAGCCATGCAGGTGGCCCTTTTTTTGAGTTTATTTTTGTATATGATACAAGAAAGTAGTTCAGTTCCATTCTTTTGCATCTACCTGTCCAGTTTCCCTAACACCATTTGTTGAAGACACTGTCATTTTCCCATTGCATTTTCCTACTTCCTTTGTCATAGATTAGTTCACCATGTAATTGTGGAGTTACTTTTGGGCTCTCTCTTCTGTTCCACTGATCTGTCTATTTTTGTGCCAGTAACATCCTGTTTTGATTACTACAGCTTTCTAGTTTATCTTGAAATAAGATGCTAATATTCATTCCTAAGACTATTTATCTTGAAATAAGATGCTAATATTCATTCCTAAAACACTAAGAAAATAACTCAAATAGCTCATATAGTAAAAGAAATGACAAGGAAATTAAAATGGCACACCAGGAATAACTATCTGACATAAAAAGGAATACTGGGGATGCCTGGGTGGCTCAGTTGGTTAAGCGTCTGCCTTCGGCTCAGGTCATGATCCCTGCGTCCTGGGATCGAGTCCCACATCAGGCTCCTTGCTTGGCGGGGAACCTGCTTCTCCCTCTGCCTCTGCTGCCACTCTGCCTGCCTGTGCTCGCTCTCTCTCTCTCTCTGGCAAATAAATAAATAAAATCTTTAAAAAAAAAAAGGAATACTGGGGGGCTTGAGGAACAAAAAAGACATATGATAAATAGAGAAAATAACAAAATGACTGAGGTAGATCCTAATTTACAATAATTACATTTAATGTAAATTATTTAAACCCTCAGGTCAAATGGCAGATATTAGCAGAATGGGTTTTTTAAAAACAAATGTTCTAGGAGCACCGAGGTGGCTCTGTCAGTTGAGTATTTGACTCTTGATTTGGGCTCAGGTCATGGTCTCAGGGTTATGGAATCAAGCCCAATTTCAGGTTCTGAGCCTGGCATGGAGTCTGTTTGTTCCTCTCCCTCTGCTCCTCCCCTCATTTGTGCTTTCTCTCTCTCAAATAAATAAATGGATAAAGTTTTTAAAAAGAAATAAAAGAAGAAAAAAACCTTATGTTCTAATTATGTTATATTCAGATGAATCATACATTTATAAATAAAAAGGTAGAAAATAAATGATAAAAATATATATACCATGTAAATAGTAACCAACAAGAGCTGAAGTAACTAAGCTAACATCAAAAAAAAAATCTTTTTTTTTTAAGATTTTTTTTTTTATTTATTTGACAGAGAGAGATCACAAGTAGGCAGAGAGGCAGGTAGAGAGGGAAGCAGGCTCCCCGCCAAGCAGAGAGCCCAACGCATGGCTCGATCCCAAGACCCTGAGATCATGACCTGAGCTGAAGCCAGAGGCTTACCCTACTGAGCCACCCAGGTGCCCCACAAAAATAACCTTTAATACAAAATTTTTTATAGAGACAAATAAGGACATCTTATATAGGTGAAATTGTTAATCCACCAAAAATATATAAAAATACATAAAAATTCTAAACATTTGTAACTGATAACAAAGATCCCAAATATATGAAGCAAAAACTCATAAAACTGAAGAAAGATATAGATAATTCAACAATAATAGTTGGATACTTTAACAGCCTACTTTAAGTAATAAATAAAACAACTACACAGAATATTAAACAGAAGACTTGAAAACACCATAAAACAGACTTAACAGACAAGTGACACTACACTTAACAAAAGCAGAATATACAGTCTTCTAAAGTGCACTGGAAACATTTATCAGAAGAAACTATATGCTAGGCCATAAAACAAACCTCAATAAATTTAAAGGGCTGAAATATTTAAAAGCATTTTCTGTGAGCACAAGAGGATAAAATCAGAAATCAGAAAGTTGATTTGAACATTTCCAAATATGTGGAAACTAAAGAACACATCACTAAATAACTGATGTGGTTAATAAGAAATCACTGTGAAATATTGAAATATTTTAAGATTAATAAAAAAACACAATGTATCAAAATTTATAGATGTAGTGAAAGCAGTACCTAGAGATAAATTATAATTACAAACTCTTATATTAAAATGAAAATGTCAAAACAATAACCTAACATTGCACTATTAAAACCTAGAAAAATAAGAGCAAAACTAAATAAAAAGGTAGTAGAAAGAAAAAAAAAATGACAATTAGGACAGATATAAATGAAAATGAATATAGAAAAACAGAGAAAATCGATGGAATCAAATGTTGTTTCTTTGAAAAGATCAAGAACAAAGATAAACCATTAGCTATATTGACCAAAAGAGGGGGGAAAAGAGAGAAAGAGAAAAAAAACAACTTATTAAAATCAGCAATAAAAGCGGTCATATTACCAGTACACTTACAGAATTTAGAAAATTATAATGGTATTTGTTATATAAAAAACTCTATGCCAGCAAATTAAATAACATACATAAAACAAATAAATTCCTAAAAAAGATGCTAAGTGCCAAAACTGACTCAAAAATAAACAGGAAATCTTCAAGAGCCTATAATGAAGAAACTGAATTGATAATTTTTTTTTTTTTAATTTCCCAAAGACTAACCCAGGGCCACATGGCTTCACTTGTGAATTCTATCAAATGTTTATAGAACTGCCACTAACAATTCTCGATTTATCTTATGAGGCAAATATTACCTTGATACCAAAACCAGTCAGACATCACAAAAAAAAAAAAAAAAAAAAAAAAAAACAGGGGTGGGGGAAGACAGAGAGAGACTACAGATTGGTATTACTTACATATTACATATTATGTATTACATATATTACTTACATATTACACATTACTTACATATTCTTGACTAAAGACTAAAGACGAAGTCCAAAAACATATAAAAGTATTATATATTATGACCAAGCAAGATTTATAAACTACAATGTAAGATTTGTTCTACATATCAGCAAGGTTGAAAGATATAATATCAATATTTAAACATTAGTTGCATTTCTAAGTGCTAGAAGTGACCAATCTAGAAATGAAATTAAAATAAACAATTCCATTTACAATAGCACCAAAATGAGTAAAATATATTAGTTTTACTATTAACAAATTTATAGAAATTAATTTAACAGAAGAAGAGTAAGACCATAAGCTAAAAGGAATTTAAAATGCCTAAATGTGTGGAGGATCCTGGGTTGATTAATTAGAATATTTATTTTTTTAAATGGCAATAATCCCCAATGTATAGGTTCAAAGCAATCCCTATAAAAACTGTAGTTGCATTTTTTTTTTCTTTCAGAAATTGGCGGACTGATCCCAGAATTCATATGGAAATGCTAGGGACGCAGAACATTTAAAACAATCTTGAGAAGGAAAAGCAAAACTGGAGGACTCACAAATCCCCATTTCAGAATGTAATACAAAGTACCATAATCAAGACTGTATAGTAGTACTGGCATAAAGATGGGCCTAACAATCAAAAAAGTAGAATCAAAAGTCCAGAAATACACTTTAATATTTATGGTCAATTCATTTTCAAGAAGAGTACCAAGACAATTCAATGTAGGAAGGACAGGCTACAACAAATGGTACTAGGATAACTGGACATTCAAAAACAAAATAATAAAGTTGAACCACTAATTAACGTAAGATATGAAAAATAACACACTATAGATTAAACATAAGTATAATAATGGAAACTACAATACTTAGAAGAAAACAGATTCAAATACTGTAACCTTGAATTGGACGATGTTTTTTTAGATGGGAGACCAAAACCAAAAGCAACAAAAGAAGAAAATAGAAGAATTGGATATAATTTTTAAAAATCTGTTCTTGAAAAGACATGATTAAGAAAGTGAAAAGAAAACACATAGAATGGGACAAAATGCTTGCAAACCATATGTCTGATAAAAGACTTGTATTCAGTGGGAGCATGGCAAGAGTTTTAACATTTATATGAGGATTAAATCAAATATTCAAAATAATTTAAAATATTATGTGAGTTTTAATATTTATATGAGGGTTAAAATCAATAATTTACAGAATATGTAAATAATTCTTATAACTCAACAATAAAAACACAGCTCAAGTAAGGAAAAGGAAAGAATTTTAGACATTACTCTCAAATATATAAAATGTAGGTATTTCTCTAAAAAAAGTACTTATGGGTAAGATGGTAGAGTAGGAGGACCCTAAACTCATCTCCTCCCAGAGATCCAACTAGATAACACCCACATCAGTGCAAACAACCCAGAAAACAACCCAAAGACTGACAACATAAACTTCACAGCTAAATGTAGAGAAGAGGCCACATCAAGTTGTAGGAAAGGTGGAAATGTGGTAGGAAGCTAAACAGACTTGTGGCAGTGTCCACTGGAGGGAGGGATGCTGCAGGAATGGAGAGAGAAAAATAGATTTGCACACTGGGGATCTCACACAGGGAAAACAAATCCCCATAACAGTTGGCTTTGAAAACCATAGGGGCAGAATTTCATGAGTTCTTATGACCAACAGAGCTTAAAACCTGAAACTTTAAAAATCAGTGGCTGGTCTCTGGGAGAGGTGAGACATAAGAGAAAACTGAGTCCCTGCCCTTAAAGAAGCAGTACAACAAACAATTCCCAAGAAATAGAACACAGAAGCAGCAGTTTGAAAAATGCCTGACATACATGGTAGGGAGTTTGTTTAATTATCATAATACCAGGGCACCTGGGTGGCTCAGTGGGTTAAGCCGCTGCCTTCGGCTCAGGTCATGATCTCAGGGTCCTGGGATCGAGTCCCACATCGGGCTCTCTGCTCAGCGGAGAGCCTGCTTCCCTTCCTCTCTCTCTGCCTGCCTCTCTGTGATTTCTCTCTGTCAAATAAGTAAAATCTTTAAAAAAAAATTATCATAATACCTCAGAACTGAAGGGGCAAGGATCATGGGAGACTTCTTCAGGAAAAAGGAGGTGGCAGGAGCCATTTCCCTACTCAGCTCCCCAGCCTATAAACAGTGACACATTCAAGAACTAGCAAAACTTGAACACTCTTCATCTAACTTGCTAAATACAATTCGTGCCACTGCATTCCCCTAAGAACAGGCAACCCCCAGTCAGGCCTTGGCTTCAGGTGTCCTTTCACAGCAGACCCACACAAACCTTGCTAACACCTCATCCTACCCCTGCATGCTTCTGCAGATCTACTCCCTACAACTGGGCATACCTCAGTCCCTGTGGCTAAAGGTCCCTTCCCACAGTGGACCTGTGCAAACCTTGCTAACACCCACTCACCCTACCCACTGTGTTCTCCTAAAATCCTGACCCTTCTGATAAGCTCTAGGCTGGAGCCAATCCAAACTCATGTATACAAGCAGCCCTGACAGGGGCCAGTGCCACTCCAAAGTGACTCCCTTCCCAGGGAAAGAAGAAAATAATCACATATACCAGTCCAATTGCTGCTCCAGCAGTTGTTTGGGGGCAGACATCAGGTGTAACTGCAGACACAAAGAATCAGAAAAAGCTTCTCAGAGAACAACACAAGGAAAATATCCTGCTGTTCAGTGCTACTGCATCTTTAGTAAAATCCTGGCCTGAGTCAATTTAAGCCCAAGCTGGCCAGATGATTGTCCTGCTAACCAAGCTCTGCCTACAACAGAGAGCAATTATAGATGACTGGACTAAAGGCCAATGCAGTTCAGCCACAACAGTAGGGTACACACAACACACATAGGAGACACACATGAAGCACTAGGTTCTGGTGAACAGGTGACATTGTAATTCAGGACACCATGGGACCTCTTCTTCTTAAGCCTACTACCTCTAAGAGCAGGAGACATATCTGTCTTTCCTAATGCATAGAAACAAAGAGTTAAACAAAATAAGGAGACAGAGGAATATGTCTCAAATGAAAGATCATGACAAAAATCACATAAAAAAAGATCTAAAGAAATGGAGATAAGTAGTATTCTTATAGACAATTTAAAGTAACAGTTGGGGCACCTGGGTGGCTCAGTGGATTAAGCCGCTGCCTTTGGCTCAGGTCATGATCTCAGGGTCCTGGGATCGAGTCCTGCATCAGGCTCTCTGCTCAGCGGGGAGCCTGCTTCCCTCTCTCTCTCTCTGCCTGCCTCTCTGGCTAGTTGTGATTTTTCTCTGTCAAATAAATAAATAAAATCTTTTAAAAAATAAAATAAAGTAACAGTCATAAATATATTCACAGAACTTGAGAAAAGAGTGGAGGATCTCAGTGGTGTGCTTAACAAAAAGACATAAAACAAAAAAGAACCATTCAGAGATGAAGAATTCAATAACTGAAATTAAAAATGCACTAGATGGAATGAATAGTAGACTAGAGAAAGAAGAACAGATCAGCGACATGGAGGACAGAGTAATGAAAAAAAATCAAGCTGAACAGGGGAGAGAAAAAAATAATAATAATTGAAAATAGACTCAGCAACACCATCAAGTATAATAACATTTGAATCACAGAGATACCAGAAGGAAAAGAGGGAAGACAAATTTTATTTAAAGAAATAATAGATGAGAACTTCCCAAATCTGGTATAGGAAACAGAAATCCAAGTCCAAGACATACAGAGAGCCCCCAATAAAATCAACCCAAGGAGGTGGAAACTAAGACACACAGTGATTAAAATGGCCAAAAGTAGTGATAGAGGATTTTAGAAGTAGCAAGAGAAAACAGTTACATGCAAAGGAAACCCAACAAGGCTGATTTTTCAGAAGAAACTTTGCAGGCCAGAAAAGAATAGCATAATATATTCAGTGTTGAAAGAGAAAACTTGTAGTCAAGAATGCTCTATCTCATCTAAGGCTATCATTCAGGAACAGGGAAAGAGTTTCCCAGACAAACATAAGTTAAAGGAAGTCATGGTCACTAAATTAGCTTCATAAGAAATGTTGAAGGGGACTCCAAGTGCAGAGGGAAGACCATATATAGGATTAAGAAAAGTAGGAAACATAAAAGCAATAAAAAAAGGTATATTTATAAAAGTCAAAGGATTCAAAAAATAAAAGAATATAAAGTATGACACCATATATTTAAAACATGCTGGGTAAGAGGAGTAAATAATGGGTTCAAACTCAAGAGAACAGCAACGTAAAATAAACTGCAATATGCATAAAATATTAGATACAAACCTAATGGTAACCACAGATAAAAAACCAATGATACATATACAAAAAATAAAGATAAAGGAATCCATGTATATCCTAAGGAAAGCAAACAAATCATGAAAGAAGAAAGTAAGAAAAGAAACAGAAAAGAACAAAAAAAAATCACAAAATACATAACAAAAAGACAATAAATGCATACTTATGAATAATTAAATTAATTAACTTAATGTAAATGGACAAAATTAACTTAATTAACTTAAATGTAAATGGGCCAAACATTCCAATCAAAAGACATAGTGTGAAAAAATAAATATAAGAGCAGTACATATCTATATGCTGCCTATAAGAGACTCACTTCAGACTTAAAGACACATGCAGACTGAAAGTGAAGGGATGGAAAAGTACTTATCATGCAAATGGAGTGAAAAGAAAGCTGGAGAAACAATACTTATATCAGACAAAAGATCCTAAATAACCCAAGCAATCTTGAAAAAAGAAGAACAGAACTAGAGGCATTAAAATCCTAGATTTCAAGATACACTACAAATCTGTAATAGTCAAAAAATTATGATATTGGCACACAAACAGACACAAAGATAATGGAACAGAATAGAGTCCAGGAATAAGCCCACACTTCTACCATCAATGAATCTATGACAAAGAAGGCAAGAATACATTACGGGGGGAAAAAGTCTTCAACAAATAATGCTGAAAACCAAACAGCTACATGTAAAAGAATGAAACTTGGCCACTTCCTTACACCATACACAAAAATAAACTCAGAATGGATTAAAAACCTACACATGAGGGCGCCTGGGTGGCTCAGTGGGTTAAAGCCTCTGCCTTCGGCTCAGGTCGTGATCCCAGGGTCCTGGGATCGAGCCCCATGTCAGGCTCTCTGCTCAGCAGGGAGCCTGTTTTGCCTCCTCTCTCTCTGCCTGCCTCTCTGCCTACTTGATATCTCTCTCTGTCAAATAAATAAATAAAATCTTAAAAAAAAAAAAACCCTACACATGAGACCTGAAACTGTAAAAATCCTAGAAGAGAGCATAAGCAATAATTTCTCTGAATCAGCTATAGTAATATATTTCTATATATGCCCAAGGCAAGGGAAACAAAAGCAAAAATAAACTATTGGGACTACATCAAAAACAATGGAAACAATCAACAAAGCTAAAAGACAACTTACTAAATGGGAGAAGATATTTGCAAACAACGTATCCAATAAAGGGTTAGTATCCAAAATATATGAAGAATTTATACAACTCAAAACCAAAAACCCCCAAATAATCCAACTAAAAAAATAGGAAGAAAACATGAACAGACATTTCTCCAAAGAAGACAAACAGATGATCTATATGTAGACATGTGAAAAGATGCTCAACATCACTCATTATGAGTGGAATGCAAATCAAAACCACAATGAAATATTGTCTCATACATGTCGGAATGGCTAAATTCAAATATGCAAGAAATAACAAGTGTTGGGTGAGGATGTGGAGAAAAAGGAACACTTGTGCACTGTTGCTGAGAATATAAACTGGTGTAATCACTGTGGCAGAAAGTATGGAGGTTCCTCAAAAAATTAAAAATAGAACTATCCTATGATCCAGTAATTCTGCTAATGGATATTTACCAAAAGAATATGAAAACACTAATTTAAAAAGATGTATGCACCCCTACATTTATTGTAACATTATTTACAACAGACATGATATGAAAGCAAAGCAAGTATCTATCAGTAGACAAGTGGATAAAGAAGTGATACATATATATATATATTAATATTCCATTGGAAAAAAATTACATATATATGTAATTTTCCAATGGAATATTACTCAGTCATAAAAAAGAATGAAATCTTGCCATTTGCAGCAATGTGCATGGGTCTAGAGTATAATGCTAAGCAAAATACGTCAGTCAGAAAAAAATACCATATGCTTTCACTCATATGTGGAATTTAAAAAACAAAAGAAAAAAAGAGACAAACCAAAACACCAGACTCCTAACTATAGAGAAAAACAGGTTGTTACCAGAGGGGGTATGGGCAAAATAGTTGAAGGGGATTAAGAGTACACCTATCTTAATGAGTGCTGAATAATGCATAGAATTGTTGAATCACTATATTGTATACCTGAAACTAATATAACACTGTACGTTAACAGTATTAGAATTTTTTTAAAATATGCAAATGTCCAATAAATATCTAAAAATCAGATACTCAACATTATCATCCTGCAGGGAAAATTTGTGGAGTTGTAATAAGACTGTTCTATAAATCCTAGAAAGATTTCAATTAAATCTGAAACACATAGTTGAAATCACAAATATCTGGGTGCCTGGGTGGCTCAGTTGATTAAGCCTCTGCCTTCAGCTCAGGTCATGATTCCAGGGTCTTGGGATCAAGCCCCATGGGGGGCTTCCTGCTCAGTGGGATCCTCTTCATCCCTCTCCCTACCACTCCCCCTGATTGAACTCTCTGTCAGATAAATAAATAAAATCTTTTAAAAAAATGAAATCACAAATACTAAGTACTATTAACTGCATACCAAATAAGGACACCAGTTCTTAAAGTTAATTGTGCATATCAACTATGTAGGGGGCTTGTGAAAATATTTATAAACTTAAGTAACAAACACCATAGTATAAGAAAGTAAGGGTAACAAAAGAACAAAAAAAAAAGAACAATATTTTCATATCTAGTAAGTCATTTTTCCTAATTTGTATATACTGCAATAAAGATCATTTTGCCCAATACTGTTAATAAAAATTATCAGAATGTCTTAAAATATTAATGTATGTTCCCAAGTTTTTTAAATCAATTAAACTGATGTCTGTAAGTATCATATATTTATTGAATGATTCAAATATTTTTGAGTACCTATTAAATCTAAGACTCTTTTGTTTCATTCTATCAGTAAACAAGACACTTAGAGAAAACTAAGTTTTAATTATTTTAATTATCTAAGAGTTCACAAGTTAAAATAAAATATCTTTATTAATATTTGATCTTATATTGGTAAAATACAAAAAATTCTATTAAGTTTAAGACGATTTCTAGGTTCTACACACTATGCTTATTTTTTTTTAATGAAAAATGGCTACATGAATTGAAATTCATCCAGCTGTTAAAAAGCAGTCAATTCACCATACCAGTACCTTTTTTTTTCCTTTTTGTAATATGGTCACAAGCTTCTTTCGCACACATACACACATTCTTTAAAACCAGGTATGGAATCATACCATCCAAATTGTTTATTATTATGTTAACTGAAAGGGGAATAATATTACAAAAAACAATAGTAAAAGGGATTCTTTTTCCTCCCTTTCTATATATGTTTTTCAATTTGAATTTTTGCAATTAAGTATAATTGATTGATTGATTTAAAAGTATGAATAAACAGAAGTGTATGAGTTGCTTTTTTTTGGCAATGAAGAATCATGGAGAGTTTGTAGGGTGACAAGCATCATAATTATAGTTGTGCTTTATTTTTTTTTTCCTAATGAGCTATATAGGATAGATTGGCTGGGGAAAACAAACAAACAAAAACTGAAGAAAGCAATCCAAGTTATTTCTCCTGATCCAGGGACTAACAGTGAGACTGGAATGAACTGTATGCATATGTGTCACAGATGGATTTAATTCATCATTGTTATTAAATAGTTGTGTGAGATGACGGGAAAATATATTCAATACAACCATGCTTTTCAGTGTGAACGATCAGGAAGATCTTGCTAATGATGATTTAAAAACAAAAGGGAAGAAAAATTAGAAATCTTGTTTTTTTAGAGTGTGTGTGTGTGTGTGTGTGTGTGTGTGTGTGTGTGTGTGTGCGTGTGCAATATATGGGAGGGAGGAGAAAAAGAGGCAGGTCATTTTGACTGGCTTGCAAAATTTCTAGAGAAAGAAGGCAAAAATAAGAGAAAGAAGAATTCAACTTAGGGTTGATGAGAGCCCGCATGTCATTTGTTAACCTGAGTTCTCTGTGGTAAGTTTAGAAAATAAAGTATAAAGGATTCACATGTAAACCAGTTTGCAGCAACTCTTGATTTTACAGTATACTTCCATTTATGTTTCTTTTGCACCCTGAATTATAATGGAAAATGAAAAAAATACACACTAATTTACACACATATTCTCATAAGCTCACATTGCTGTGTGTAGAAGGAACAATTTGTAATAAAATTGATGTCTCCAAAGTCATGAAGTGTTTTCTCCTTCCAACTGTATTTATATGCATAGAGTTGATATTTCAGATATTTTTGTAGTGAGATAGTCTTTTGGGACTTCAACTACTGGGGATAAAAGGAGTGTGATGTTGATAGAATTCAAAATGCTGTTTGAAGAGGCATGCAAAAGTGGATCTCTCTTATTACCTTCAGAAAAATTGTGGAAAATAGCAATCTTATGTCAATTATATTAAATACACTTATTTTTATATTTTCAGCACAGGGCTTTGAAATTTTAACAAGATTTAAATGTAAATGATAAGTTATCATGATATGATTTTAATAGCATCAACACATCAGAAAAAGATAATTACCATCTTACACTTTCAACCATCCTTGGAAAATTTAAAATATGCAGTTGAGTTTAGGCATTTGGTAGTTGTCTAATAAAGAACATATTTAAATATAAATGCTTTCTAAATACAAATCATTGACAGTTTAATATGCAATGGTTCACAAATAAGTATTTGGTCTTCAAAACTCTGCCATACATGTGTATATCAACATCTATCTTCAGTCATAAAAACATAGGAATTGATTTAAATACATTCAGTAAATGGCAACAATGAATTACGCTAAACTTAATAATAAATATGCAGATCACACAATACCCAAGGGTTAAAAAGAATATATATATATATGTGTGTGTGTGTGTAATTTTAACACAAATTTGCTATCTTCTTAGCAATCTACAATACTCAGTACCATTCTGGTCTCCATAGTAATGGCATATACCTGTATAAGTCCTGTTCATCTTAATACTAGCTAATGAAGAAATGGTCAACATCTATCAGCCAAAGTGAGCAGAACATTAGGAGAATATTAAGATATAATTGTAAAACATTTCCTGAAGATCTAGGCATATATTTCTGTCCTTTGCCTTGTTAAAAGACTAGATTCATTGAACAAACACTTATCGAGTTCCCCCTCTAGATACGGATCTATGCACTGGAATATCAGGAGAGGATAAGAAGGGTTACTGCTCTGCACAAAGTTTGTTCTAACAGATGGAGACATACAATAAATAAGAACAAACAAAATACTTTCATCTAAGTACGATGAAGAAAAAGACTCTGTGTGTATGTGTTTGTGTATGCACACACACTATATGGTACAGAGGGGATGATGTGAGCTTTCATCTAATGATGAGACATGATAAAGGGAACAATTCCCATGGAGAAAATAATGTGCAAGTGCCTTAGGATTGTGTGTATGTGCACTCAAGTGCATGCCTATACATGTAGCATGTGGGACTGAAGGGAAGATCTGAGCTCTCATCTAATAACAAGAAGTAGGCAGTCATATAAAAATGGGGTTTGGGGAACAATGTCCACAGAGAGAATAGCATATGTAGCGCCTTTGATGATGGAAAGAGATTGGCATGGTTGAAGGAGAGAAAGAAGGGCAGTGTTCATAGAACACGGTGAGAAAGGAGAAGAGAGGGAAAAAGTACAGGTAGTCATGTCTCACTCAATACCTATTTGTAGTATGCAGTTACTAATCCTGTTGAATTCTCAAGTAGATTCTAAGGTGATGTGCTACAGTTATTATAGGAGTACATAGTTAATTAAATCAGGAAAAAAAATTTTTAAGATTTTATTTATTTGACAGAGAGAGAGAGTACAAACAGGGGGAGCAGTAGGCAGAGGAGAAGCAGGCTTCCACTGAGCAGGGAACCCGACGAGGGACTCGATCCCCAGACTCTGGGATCATGACCTGAGCTGAAGGCAGTTGCTTAACTGACTGAGCCACCGAGGTTCCCCTCAGGAACATTTTAAAATAGTATTTTTGAATATAATAGCAAAGCTTCTAAACCTTCCCATAGCTATTCAATCTTTAAATTACAAACACAATTTTATGAAAGTAAGGTAATAATGTACACATATTAGAATTCTGTCCAAATGTGTAGATTCAAAAGACATTTTCAGCACTGGTATGTTTATTTTACTAAGTTAATCCTTTACTCCATTGTAGTCAATAAGGACTTAGATTACATTAACTTTACCACAAACTTTGTCCTAAGAAACTGCCCAAATGGTACCTCTCATTAGGCAGATTTCCTTTTATGCTTGTTATTTAAAATTTTTCTTTAAGGGGCACCTGCTGGCTCAGTTGTTCAGCGTCTGGCTTTGGCTCATGATCCCAGGGACCCAGGATGGAGCCTGGCATTGGGCTCCCTGCTCAGTGGGAGGCCTGCTTCTCCCTTTCCCATTTCCCTGCTTGTGTTACCTCTCTCGCTGTGTCTCTTGCGGTGTCTCTCTCTGTCAAATAAATAAAACAAAATCTTAAAAAAAATTTTTTTTTCGTTAAATTTCTTATGCTAGATTTTTACTAGGAACATCTGGATTAAGAGTTAGAAGGTACAATTTCTCCGTTTCCAGCTTATTTTTCTCTCTCTCTCTCATCAGATGATAGAGCATGTCCCAACCCCAGGATGGAAATATGGAATAGCCAAGGTTGGAATTTTACTCGAAAATTTTAAGCTTAAAAAAATGGGTTTGAGTCAAATGATGAAATTCACAGTAGACTTGAGAGCTCTACAGATAATAGCCTAGGCTAAGTATACTGCCCTGATTATGTGAGATAACCATCTCCAACAATCAGTGAAGCAAAGCAAAACCTCAACAGTTAAAACATTCTGAAATAGCTTCAAAGAAAAATCAATCTTCCTTTTTTCATATATTTACCTCCCCTTTCCCCCAACACACTTCCCAACTTACTTGTAAGATTATATTTGCCCCACTGCTTGTGATCTCTGTCAAATAAATAAATAAAATATTTAAAGAAAAAAAAAAAGATTATATCCACCCCAATGTTACTCAACACTTTCAGAACCACAAAAGGTTGTGTCTTCAATTGGTGTTGCAGAAATGAAAGGTAATAAGCCCTAAAAGTTTACTCCATGCAAATAAGTCATTGCTTAAAAATGTCCACTCAGTATTCCCCTCTGTGACATTTTCACCTTGAATGTACTCATGATATAGTGAGATTTCCATTATATGATAAAACAACACATTTGATATTATGATTCATGACACATTTCATGGAATTCAGCCAGATAACAGGTACCAAGGAGGAGAGAGAAAGAGCTAAGAGAAATAATTTTATGTACATACATATATTGATGCTGATTTTTTTTTATAAACATATAATGTATTTTTATCCCCAGGGGTACAGGTCTGTGAATCGTCAGGTTTACACACTTCACAGCACTCACCAAAGCACATACCCTACCCAAAGTCCATAAACCCACCCCCCTCTCCCGACCCCCCTCCCCCCAGCAACCCTCAGTTTGTTTTGTGAGATTAAGAGTCACTTATGGTTTGTCTCCCTCCCGATCCCATCTGGTTTCATTTATTCTTCTCCTATCCCCCTAACCCCCCATGTTGTATCCCCACTTCCTCATATCAGGGAGATCATATGATAGTCGTCTTTCTCTGATTGACTTATTTCACTAAGCATGACACCCTCTGGTTCCATCCACGTCATCACAAATGGCAAGATTTCATTTCTTTTGGTGGCTGCATAGTTTTCCATTCTGTATATATACCACATCTTCTTTATCCATTCATCTGTTGATGGACATCTAGGTTCTTTCCATAGTTTGGCTATTGTAGACATTGCTGCTATAAACATTCGGGTGCACGTGCCCCTTCAGATCACTACGTTTGTATCTTTAGGGTAAATACCCAGTAGTGCAATTGCTGGGTCATAAGGTAGTTCTATTTTCAACATTTTGAGGAACCTCCATGCAGTTTTCCAGAGTGGTTGCACCAACTTGCATTCCCACTAAGAGTGTAGGAGGATTCCCCTTTCTCCGCATCCTCGCCAGCATCTGTCATTTCCTGACTTGTTAATTTTCGCCATTCTGACTGGTGTGAGGTGATATCTCATTGTGGTTTTGATTTGTATTTCCCTGATGCCGAGTGATGCTGATTTTAAGTCTGTATCTCCAACCTATCAGAACTTTTCTGGGATATATAACAAAAGTAATGTAATAATTTATATGATGTTTATATGAAACTAATACACACACACACGCACACACACACACACATATATATTTCTGTTTAAGCTAGATAAATGGTTTGACTGTGGGGAACTTTCATTCTCATGACACTACTCAGTGGATCACAGACAATCTTCACTACATCAAGATGTTTTCCAGCCGGTTCATGTTTCCAGTGGCCATGTGTGCTCTTGGGCACTCACCCCAACCACTGATCTAAAGTGCCTAAAGAACTTCTAAGAGGAGGACATACACCTAGCCCAGTTTTCTCCAGCCACTAGATTTTACACCACCAAGTTCGTGATTATTTACAGCGTTCTGTTTAGCCCCTAATGAAAGTCATGCACAATCTTTTTGCCAGTATTTTGTTTCAGTCTTTCCCTATAGGTATTATGCATGGCAAACTTTTATATTTAGTGTATGGCATGCATTCCTCATAAAATTCCACAGCTAACATAGATTTTCTTCTTTATGTCCCTTTGCATGTTTTAGTAAGACTTTAGTAGGATGACATTAGGCTTCTATTTTACTCATAAATCTCCATGTATATGGATTAAGGGGTATACTGAAAGATCTCATAATCTGAGTATATTGAAGTTGGCACAAACTTCATAAAGGAAGTCTAATACAAAGAGAAAGGATAATCCAGTAAACATAAAGAGCATGGAAAAGGGCTATTTAGAAGGAAGTGACATCTGGAGATTCTAGCAGGTAGGAAAACAAGTAATTACCATCAGGAAAGTCTATAAGCCATGAAGAGACATTTCTCCACAGAAGGCATACAAATGGTCAACAGACATATGAAAAAATGGTCAATGTCACTCAGAATCAGGGAAATACAAATCAAAAACACAATGAGATATCACCTCACACCAGCCAGAATGGCTAAAATTAACAAGTCAGGAAACAACAAATGTTGGCAAGGATGCCGAACACTATTGGTGGGAATGCAAGCTGGTACTGCCAACTCAGGAAAACAGTACGGAGGTTCCTCAAGAAGTTAAAATTAGGCAACCCTATGATCCAGCAATTGCTCTACAGGTATTGACCCCAAAGACACAAACGTAATGATCCAAGGGACACATGCATCCCAATGTTTACAGCAGCAATGTCCATAATAACCAAACTGTGGAAAGAGCCTAGATGTCCATCGACAGATGAATGGATAAAGAACATATGGTATATATATACAATCAAATATTACTCAGCCATCAGAAGGGATGAATATTTACATTACATTGATGTGGATGGAACTGGAGATATTCTTCTGAGCAAAATAAGTCAATCAGAGAAAGACAATTGTCATGTGGTTTCACTTATATGTAGAATATAGGAAGCAGCACAGCAGAAAACTAAATGGGAGATGATCAGGTAGAGACAAACCATGAGAGACTTTTAACTATGGGAAGTGGGCTGGGGTTAGCTGGAGAGGAGGTGGGTGGGGGGATGGGATGACTGGGTGGTAAGCATTGGGGAGAGTGCATGATGAGCTGAGCACTGGGTATTATATGCAACTGATGAATTATTGAGCACTACATCTGAAATTAATGATATACTATATGTGGGCTAATGTAATTAAATTAAAAATTATATCCACTGGGGCAATTAATTAAAAAAAAAAAAGGAAAGGAAAGTCTATAAGCAAGTACCACGGTTTTGCCAGAAACAAATGTATAGGGTCAGGATTCAAGACTCTGGAGTTGAGAGGCCTGGAGATTGGTAAGATCTAAGCAAAAGTGGCTTGAAATTGGGATCTAGTTACCACAATTACAGGATACAGGCCACAGAAGTCAATTTTCCAGAATAGAACGAAGAATGACTTATTATAGAATTCTGATCTAAAGTACCTTAACTCTTTATAAGTAGGGTCATGATGACACTGATGGTTTAGGGAGAGAAGATAACTTACATTGGGGAGAGGAGTGATACAGAGACAGACACTGATATTTTGCTATACTATTAACTTCTCTGATACTGCAATCCACGTGATAAGAATCACAAACAAATCACAGGCCATAGTGAATAGTATGAATAATATGTTAAAAAGGAACTAAAGTTTTCTGGGTTTATCCAATAACTCATCTCTTATTTTCCAAATGCTATATTGCTTGTCATACATGATTTGTATTCTTTAAAAAACACAGTTCTTCATTGTCCAAAGCTCTACTGTTCACTTTTGTATCTATATTCTGCACACTGATATTATCCTTAAGTTATATTAAGAAAATGTTCTCTATCACATAAGTGAAATTGAGTTTTCTATTCAACATGAACACAAGGGTTTTTTTCCTGTTGTATCAATATATAAATTTTGATGTCTACAAATGATTAAATTTTCCTTATATTTTATTCATTTAATAAGTAATTGTTATATACTATTTGAATGCATAATTCTGTTATTATATATTGAATTATAAAAGAAATGTGATTTCTAGTCCCCGAAGGCAAAAGTATATCATATAGAGCATTCAAACTCAGAACTATATATGAATAAATAATATTTCATAAATTGACCTGAGAAAATTGGCAGTATGACTATATAAAATTGCTTGTATATAAATGAGTATAAATAAAAAATAATAACCTATTAATAACATTATTCGTAAGAAGTTTATAAAGCTAAAAGTTCTTGTGTAAGGAGAAATAATAGCACTTATCACCACTAAAGGAAACTTCCTTATCTGGACAAAATAGATGAATATATGTTCAGTGCATATATTCACCAGTAACAATGGAAGTTTTTGACATTTTTACAGAAATCTAAAGAAAGGACAGGAAGATGCTTAAGCTCATTTAAAATTAATTTCATTTGTTCTATTCCTTAAAGAATCACAAACCGATCAGATATACTCACTTTACTATGATATTTTCTCAGAATAACACAGATTTTTGATATATAATTAGATACATGGAAGGAATTAAATTATTTTATAGTGTCACACACAGTAGCAATATGGACTTGTCCTTAAATTTATTAAGGATTATTTATCAAAACAAACTAAATGAAATTAAATAATTTTGAACTAATTCTCTTTCAATTAAATTTATTTAGCATTATTCTTTTCAAAAAAACAATACTGGATCTCAGGTACCCTGTTCTATGGAGTTGAATATACATTGCAACAAAAGAGAATAATATTCCTAAAGCATAAATTTATTTCATCCAGTCATTCTCTTGATTAAGAATATTTAACGGTCCCTTCATTGCCCATTAAGCAAAGTAGAACCCAGAGGTGATGGGCATTTAAACTTACAGTTATATCAACCTTAGAGGTCATCTTGTCTGAGAGCCTACTTACTGTATATAACACTTCTGTGTTTCATCAACACAGAGTGAAGTCAGGGGAGTTAATCTGCATCTGGATGGTGATCTTGGCTCTAATTTCAGTGTGGCTGGGGGCTGTCAAAGGCTCTGTTAACATAAAACCAGCTCTTAGTACTTGAATGGTGTTACCACACTATAGCAGAAAGAATTTGGGCACTCTGGAATGAAACAAAACTCTACTTACATTCCAGGTTTTAAATCATTACACACTGAGAGAGACTGGATACATGTATGCATGCTCTTTTTAAATTCTTTTTTAAAACTCTTTCTGTGCATACAGCTTGATTGAATTTCTCAGCTTCTTTGGAAGTTATAGGTAACCAAGAGACTAATTTCAAATCAACCTGAGTGAGAATGATTTGCACTGCTTTCAGGTCTTAAAACCACCCAAACATAATCTTCCATGTTTTTCCCCATTCATTCATTGGCTGAATGCAAAGGACTTTCAGGCTAGAGAAGAGAAAAGCTACCTTATGATAATCCTGTGTCTCTAGACTACCATGTAGGAAAGTGCCTGACAATTAAGAATGTTGTTTCTTAAATTTTACTTAATTATATTTGTAATTATATACTTGATTATAAATAAATTATAGTAAGTGTTGTGTTTGCCATGGAAACTAGTGTCATTTTCATTAATGCACTTGTAATGTGAATATACCACTTATATATGGTTAATATAACATTAAACAGTCCATGTATTGCTAAAACTAAGCATAATAATGCTCAATTTTATGCTTCATAACTTTTTTGCTGTTTGTTCCCAGAACTTCCTTCAACCTAGCCAGGTTCAACACTATGGTATATCATAAACCAAGTTTACTAACCCACTCATGTTAAGACATTTTAAATCTTTTAAAAATCATCATTGTTATTTTCTTCTCTATTTCAAAATGAATACTTTTGATATCTTAATTAATTAATTAATTAGAGAGAGAGAAAGAAAGAGGGAGGAGCAGAAGGAGAGGGAGAAGCAAGCTCCCTGTTGAGCAGGGAGTCTGACAGCATGGGGCTAGATTCCAAGACCCTGCAATTATGACCGGAGCTGAAACCAGAAAATTAACTGAGTCACCCAGGAGTGCACTACTTTTTTAAAATTATTAGTTTTTTCTTTGAGAGAGAGAGAGAAAGAGGGAGGAAAATTTCTTAACCTTCTCTTGTATACTATTATGATTAGCCTGGAATTCTACTTGGAATATCCACCTATAAAACAAGGATTAGTTGGGCATCAACTATATGCTATGTGCAATATTCTATAAGTACCAGGGACATAAAGATTAAAAAAAAACTATAAATCAAAGTCTACTATAAAAGACAACATAAACAGAAATGATATTTATATAATATGGACTACAGTAAACATACATTTCAACTTGTTAGTATCATAAATAATAAAATTGTCCAGATATACTCTGAACTTTGTAGCATATGCTCAAGCTATCATTTCCTTTAGGACATGATATTTACAGCACTTATCCAGTCACACAATAAATAAATACTCAACAAGCATTTTCCAAGTGATAGACACTGGTATTATTTAGAATAAATATAAACTATTCATGCCTTTATGGGGCTCATTGATTAAAGAAGAGATTACTGAATGAATAAAACAGCCTAAGGAATGTCAATAGATTTTTGACAAATATTTTAATCCCTTGTTCTTTCTCTTTACTGTATCTCTTCTGGCCATAAAATAATTCTCTAACATCTTTATAGCTTTATGCATCGCTAGCTCACAGAACCTGTGAGATTCAGGTATTCCAGCACAATTAAGCTTATTAGCATTGCAATTCCCACCTACAATGTAGAAGTTGTCTTGTCAAATGGTTGAATAGTAGGACAATGAGAATAAAAAGGAAAGACTTAGGTCTAATAGATTTTTAATAAATAGTTGACATGATTTGGTGACAGCAGGACAAAAGAGAAATAGCAAACATTATTATGATTTTGAAGAATGAAAAATATTGTTATCATTAATACAAAAAGTGAAGTGAGTAAATAATTTACATATGGGTGGTAATGATGACTTTGGGGTCTGATTTAGAAAACCAGAAGAAAACATTTAGAAGGGAGCTCCAAATAATGGTTCTGAAACAAGGAAAATCTGATAAATAAAGTACTAAAGTGATATATCAAGAAAAACTATACAAAACGGAGATTAATAAGGACAAAGAATTTCATCCAAATAAGTGATTAAGTGGGAAAGTATTCAAGTTTTTGTAATTCTCTAACTTAGGGTGATATACCTAGGGGTCCTGGATAGAGGTTAGAGGTATGCCTTTACCCAACCAGATCATACATGCTACAAAATTTAACTATATTGCTGTTAAATATTTAAGATTAAATTATCATTCTGTGGTCAGTCAGGAAAACAAAACTATTCTAGGTACTTCACAAAAAATGATTCAATATAGGGTATTAAGTATTTACAAGACCATTCAATGCATTGTAGGGGTCAGGGAAAGTCTTTACTAGCTCTGGAGTATCTGGACCCTAAAAGTCACACCTGTTGTAATAACAAGGCAGGAAGTCCACTGGGGAAAGCCATGGGTGATGCAAAATTTCTATCTGCTGAAACCCAAACATGTGCCTTTTACTAGTCTTCCATTCTCACTGGTAGAATCAATGTTGACCAAGGATCATTAGGCTTTTAGCCCTGTGGTTATAGCACAGAGGGCAGGAATAGAACTAAATACCAATAAGAAATCTGGTACAGCAGCATTAGTTTGTTGGCTATTGAAGGCTATGGTTCAAAGAAGATGTGGTTCAATACGGCTGATTCACCAAAATGCAAGCTGAAGAATTCAATTTTACCTCTCTATCCTAGTGGCGATCAGGTCTGTGAAAGCCAACACAGGGATCTCTGAAAGTTTAATTTTATAACAAAATATTTAGTGAACTGATTAGGAAGGGAGATATAATAAGAACATGAATTTTTAGTGGTTATTCATTTAATATGTTACCCACACTAGACTATATGTTCCTTGTGAGTAGGGAGTTTCTCACTTTTGATCACAAGTTCACATGAGCCAAATGGAGTATAATAAAAAGATGGCTTTTAAGGTTTAATTCATGTTATTTATCTTTATGAAAGACCTTTTTCTTCTCTGCAAATATTTCTCTTTTTTTAAGATTTCATTTATTTTTTTGACAGAGAGAGACAGCAAGAGAGGGAACACAAGCAGGGGGAGCTGGAAGACACTGGGATCATAACATCCCAAGACACTGGGATCATGACCTGAGTCAAAGGCAGACACTTAATGACAGAGCCACAAAGGCACCCCTCTGCAAATATTTCTTAATAGAAATATTTAATAAATAAAAATATTTAATAAAATTTTAAAGTATTTAATAAACAAAAATATTTTCTAATAAAAATATATATTAATAATTCCATATACCAATAGCAAAATGGAAACTCAGGGTCAAAATAATGAACCTAGAGGAGATAAAAGGGCTTACTGAATCATCAAAGAAAAATGGATTTATTTTTTGTATAGTTTTTAAGAACAGTATATCATATTTTATCACAAACTATTGGAAAAACTGGGAATAGTATATTCATTTGCCAGACAACTTGAATCAGAAAGCTCAATTAGGGTTGCCTGGGTGGCTCAGTTCATTAAGTATCTTCTGCCTTTTGGCTCAGGACATGATCCCAGGGTCCTGGGATTGATCCAATGCATCTGCATTGGGCTTCCTGCTCAACAGGGATCCTGCTTCTCCCTCTCCCACTCCCTATGCTTGTGTTCTCTCACCCTCTCTCTCTCTCTCTGTCAAATAAATAAATAAACCTTTAAAAAATTAAAAAAAAAAGAAAGCTCAATTAAATTTAGAAATGGAATTGGGAACACTCAATTAAAATTCAATTTAAATTTTAGGGGCAGTGTCCATTAATAGGGGATCTATTAAATAAATTATATGCTGTAATATTTAGCTATGAAAATAATGTTAATAGCAATGAGAAACATCTACTGTTTACTTTGTGGAAAACAGTTTGCTAAGTGCTTTATTTGCATCACTCAATGAATAATTTATTATTTTGTTGTATAAATTTACAATATAATAATATCTATTAAAATAAAGATACTTCTATTTAAAAAAAGTAAAACTAAAGTTTTTGATGGAAGATTAGATAACAATAAGTAGGTATTTTATAGCCATATGATATGGATCCTGTGATACCCTCATTCCATGCAAATGGATATTTTGAATTATATGCAGAATATATGTACTAAGATGATTTGGTTAATCATTTTTACTGAAAATTCTTCACACATTATCAATTACATATTCCCTTAGTTACAGCAGGAGAAAATTATTACTTATAATAAGCTTATAGTAAACATTAAATATATTTCACAATAACTAAAACTGAAAAAGTGATTCATGCCTATTATATTCCTCAGTTTTTCCAACTTACAAATGCTTAAATAATTTTAAGCATACTTAGGATCCACTAGATCAAATATTGATTCTTATTATAAAGAGAAATCATTTCAAAATATAATTATGATCACAAAGTAAGAATTTTGGAATTTTATTCTACATAGAGTTCTATAAACAATGGTATGGCATCAATTTCATTGGAAGACAGCTTACATTTAAAACCATCAATACCTTTATATACTTTCCTTCTTTTGCATCCTTAATTATTTGTATGATAAGTTTTTGCCACATATCTGAGAGTCCCAAAGGACTTATTCTAATGGTCCTCATCTGCAAACTTGAACATATATAACATCTTACACTGACTGTACATAGCCAAACCACCTACTTTGTGGGTTCAGAGACAACAAATCAATGCATGATTAAATAACACCATTCTACTTTTGACTGAAAAATGGACAGCTGAAGTGTTTCCCATTATTGGTTGGTACCAAGAAAAAAAGAAAAGATTCTCCCTATGAAAACAGATATCGGTTTCTCTTCTTGACAGAATGTAAGTTTATCTATAGAAGGCATCCAAGTACATCTCAGTACATTCTTCATAATAATCTAATCAGTCCTTTAAAAAATAAATATAAGAACAAACTTTATATGTATTCTCTATAACAAGTATTTAAACCATTTCATATATCTACAAAGAGTTGAGTAGAGAGTATATTAGGTACAAAGTCTTTATTCCTATTTCGTGGTCCTTATAATGTATATAATATATATACATGTATATATACATATACATATATATATGTATATAATGTATATAATATACATGTATAATGTGAATAAATACATCACAAAGTACTCTGCATTTACAATAGTACAGGAACAAATATAGAAAATATTTTAGCAGTTTATTATGACAGAGTCCCCATGGTGGTAGTGGATGGTAGGCAAGGACGTTGAGAAGAGTATAAATGAGGAGAAGAAGTTATGGATGAAATGGCACTTAAACTTGGTCTTGATAAATGAGAAGAATTACAGTAAGTAGGTGGATTATAAAAACAATCCATGTCGATTGAATATGATGGGTGAGGTCTGAATATTCCCATGTATATAACTTCCAGAAATTGAAGCATATAAAAGCATCAGGATAGGAACTCAAATATGGGTGTAGCTATCGACAACTGAGTGCCAAAATAAAGCATTCACAATTGATTTGGTATGTAAGAGAAATTAAAGGATACTGAGGAGGAAACCCAACTTGCAAGAGAAGATGGGAAATCTACTACAGCCTGTAGGAATGATGTTGTAAGACAATTTTGATAGTCTAGGTAAGAACTTGTAAAAAGCCCTGAACTGAAGGGAACTAGTTTTAACAGCAGCCTGATAGCTATTGGTATAATTCTAGCACTTAGCTATAGTGAATTTCCCCAGAAACATATCCCAAAACAAACATGCTAAAGAATCATATGTTACAGGGAAGCAGCAAAAGAAATTATGTGTATGTGTATGTTTTGGGTGTTACCTTTTTTTTTTACACTATGGTAATTATTAACCTCTGTGTGCCATAAAAAGAATAAAAGACAAATGTAGTTTGGGCCTAACTTACAAATTAATATACACAGAAAAAAATCATCAAGGACATCTGTGTGCAATACCTCCCCCACTAAAAAACTACCTACCCTCTTAAGAATGTGCCTGCAAAAGACAGAGAAAAAAGTTCTCGTCAGGAATGCTTTTTCTTTTTCCTACAGCAACATTAATTACATTGTCGGCTAGAGCCAAAGAATGAGATAGGCAGAGGCAATCTGATTCTCATCTTGTTTAAACTTGTCAGTTCTAAAATGAAGTCAAGAGTGAGTCAGGGAAAATGGAGAAGGTCTCCTTCTTCATTGAGAGATAAATGGGAAGTCCAACTCCTAAATTTTTTTAAAAGGAGGGTTACTCTCCAGAAGACAGTTGTCTCTTTTTAAAAGTATTACTAATTCAGCCCCTCACATGACAGCCTCCCAGAGGCGGGGACTAATGTTTTTCATCAGGAGACACTCCTGTCTTCAGCACAGCTATGCATCATCTGTTGTGCCTTTGACCCTCTGCTAAAAGAAAAGGTATCTCTAAAGTGCTTAGGAGCTGCCAACACTTACAAATTTTTATGTTGAACTTTTGCTTCAACTCAGTGTTCTTACTTCCTAGCTCTGCTGTTTCATGTGACCTGCTAGGCAACTCTGAAGAGAAGCTGATTTCAATGAGTATTTATTTGTTACAATTCTGGCTCATCAAATGATCTTGGAGATTAATATAATATAGTATAATATAATCTACCTCCAGATGAGAGAAAAGAAAAGGAGGAAACCTGAGAGAAGAACAAAAATAGATAAAGTACAGGGGCACCTGGGTGGCTCAGTGGGTTAAAGCCTCTGCCTTCGGCTCAGGTCATAATCCCAGGGTCCTGGGATCCGGCCCCACATTGGGCTCTCTGCTCAGCGGGGAGCCTGCTTCCTCCTCTCTCTCTGCCTGCCTCTCTACCTACTTGTGCTGTCTGGCAAATAAATAAATAAAATCTTAAAAAAAATAGATAAAGTATGAATGAGTAGATTACCCACTGATGGGAGATTAGAGTATGATATTTAGATGTGAAATGAGAGGCTGTGAGGCCAAGATGCATCTGATTTGCACTAAGGATCAAAATACTCTGAATATGCCATGTAGTGCAGCAAGTTTAAATATAGATCCTGTTCAGTTAACAAAATTTTTTCCCGCCCTTCAAGTTGTGTATCCCTAACCTTCCCACCCACAAAAAAACCTTTTATCTCAAGTATTAAATGAGTAAAAAGAATAAAAAGAAATAAATAGAAAAATAAAATAAAAAGAAATAAGATATTTCTTATAAATATCTTTTTATAAAGATAAAAAGATAAAAAGAAATAAAAAGAAAAAGAATAAAAAGAAAAAGGCCTTTTTTTTCCCTTGTTTCCCAAACAGATTTGTTATCCCAAATTACTTACTGAAATTATCTGGGACAATTCTTTTAAAAACCCAATGCATGAATGCTCTTATTGTTGAGATTGATACATTCCACCAAATTCTACCCACTATTCCACACCACTCTGATTGCTCATGTGAATTTTTTAATTAGATAAGGTTTTAAAGTGTGTCCTTAAAAGAATCTGGTTTAAATGTTGATTTTTAAAAAGCAGCTTAGATACATGAGTGAACATTGAATTTTTTGGAAAAAAACATCACTTGAATCAAAATACAAGGTTTGTTCTATTTACCAATGCTGTGCCTACAACTTTGATAAAACATTCCAATGAGATCCAAAGAATTAACACTTCCTAAATTCAGGTTATCCCCACATGGGCTGGGAAATAACAGTTTTTCCATTATTGTCTTTATAACCTGAATCTCAAAGGTCAGTCAATGATGGCAAATGCGATGGGGGAAAAAGAAGTAACAAAAACAAAACAAACAAAAAAGTTTTACTGCCAATTAAAAAAAAAAATAGCCCTGATAAGTAACAAAGAATCCTGATTTTTAAAAAGAAAGTACATTTACCAATTTTTTTCTAATCTCTTTAAAGGTTTTCAATAGTTCTAAATTAAATCCCTTTCACCCTTATCTCTTTATCCATCAGAATATCCGAAAGGTATTTGGATTCAGACATCCACTGCACCAAAGATCTTTCATTACACAGCACAAACAAGCACTTTTATTGAACAAGAACCCAATTACTTAACCTAGCTTCAGGTTTCATTCTACCCTATGGCATCTACTTTGACAGAGCCTACTAATCTCTTCTGATGGATGTTGCTACATATCACTTCTGAGACACAGAGATGATTCCTAACCTTCTTGTAGAGAACCACTGATTAAATAAACTGAGATGCCCATCTCAGCTTCTGTGGACCAATGAATAACAATGAAAAAGACTGCAGGCAGATATGGACCTTGTCTCTTCTATAAGGCATCAGCAGAGAAAGAGTTGGAAAAAAGGAGTATCTGCTCTGAGAAAATGACCAGCATTTACCAAAGTCCTGTATAAACATTGTCTGAGATTCTCTCCAGTTTGTTTCTGCTCTTTAAATCACTGCCATACTTCCCACATTTTGCTATAAGAAAAGAAAATCAATTATGTAAGGTTCTTATACCTTTGCTACTGTCATTCTTGTTTTCAAACTTATTGATAAACAATATTAATGACTTGACCTTTAGGTCGGTAATTCTCAACACTAAATGCACATTAGAATACTCTTTTAAGAGAGTCTGAGACCCATCCTGACAGATTCTGATTTACTTCATCAGGATTGGAACCTGAGCATTATTATTATTTTTTTAATGTTCTTCAGATGGGGAAAAAAGGGGAGGGCAGGGGAGTTCTCCAGATGATTGTAATATAAAGCTAAAGGTGAGAAGAATTACTTGATGTAAATAGTAACAAACATTTTTTTAATTTTATACTAGAATTATAAAGAGCTGATAGGAACCATTTAATCTAGTTCCACTAACTTCACTAATTTCATTAACAATGCAGGAATATTTTAAAGAAAAGCCTCTGAAAAGTTACACTAATGAACGTATTGTTACCTCATGGCAGTCTATATCTTTGGTTTCCTTTTAACATTAAATCTTTAGAAAAAAATCCCCAAGATAAGCAAGTATCCTGCTTATGATAACACTGTTTATATTAATAAGCTCAATAATATCCAATAATAAAGAATGGGGATACAGAGAGAGAAAGGGAGAGAGGGACCTACCCAACATAAATGGGAATAGGGAGAATACCCTCAGTGTAAAATATTTTAAGGATGTACCTATGTTCACGTATGTACACTTATATAAATAATACCTTTTTGAAGAATACGGTGAAGATGAGTTTTTTTTGTTTTTTTTTTTTTTAAAGATTATTTATTTATTTATTTGACAGAGAGAGAGATCACAAGTAGATAGAGAGTCAGGCAGAGAGAGAGAGAGGGAAGCAGGCTCCCTGCTGAGCAGAGAGCCCAACGTGGGACTCGATCCCAGGACCCCGAGACCATGACCTGAGCCGAAGGCAGTGGCTTAACCCACTGAGCCACCCAGGCGCCCCGAAGATGAGTTTTTAAGAAATATAAGATTAGGCTTTTATTTTTAGATTACACCTTTTAAATTACTTCTATGTCTAATCATTTGTATGAACTGCTTTCATGTATTTCAACTAGCAGAATTTATTTGGATATTAGGATAAGAAACCACTTATGTCCCCCTTTTTAAAGTTTTTAGTCTTATTTTCCCAGTACTGATATGAAATTAGCTACCCACCTTTTCTTGTGCTACCATTTAGAGCTAATAAAATTCCATATGAGGGCTATTTGAAAGAAAACAATAATGTTTCCCCTTGGTGGAAACTCATTTCAATTCTTCTTCATATTCTTTTAAAGATTGTGTATTGTGTGCTTAGTATTAATGTGCTGGAATTGAAGGATATAAACATAATTTCACCAATTTCTGCCATGAAGAAGCTTATATTAACAATGAAGGAGATAAAAATAATAACAAAAAGGAGGAGGGAGGAGGAGTAGTAGACTAAGATGACATCAGGTCACAGGAGTTCAGCTACATAGGTATCAAACCATTCCAAACACCTACAAACCCAAAAGGATATTGAAGAGAAGAATAGCAGCAATTCTAGGAACAGAAAATTGACCATTTTCTGAAAGGTAGGATGTGCAGAGAAGTGAATCCGAAGGAATGGGAAGATAGACTGTGGGGGGAGAGGCCAGCTCCCGGCAAGCCACAGAGCAGCAGAGCACAAAATCGGAACTTTTAGTTAGAAGTCTACTCCACTGAGGGACACTGCTCCAGAGGCTAAGTGGGAGTGGAGTCCTCATGGGGACAGTGTGGTTTCAGGTCCCGTGGGGTCACAGAAAGACTGGGGGTGTCTGAGTGTGGCAGAGCTCGCAGATATCAGAGTGGGGAAGCCGACTACAGAGACAGAGCTGAGGAGTGAGCTCTCAGCTCGGGGTTACCTTAAGCCGGGATCTGCAGCACAGTTGGACCACTGCTCTATTGAGCAGGGACCCCACAACTGGCAGATCCAGAGAGACTCAGCTTTCTCCTCTGAAGGAGCAGTGCAGCAGGAATATGCTGGATTTGGAGACTCCAAATGGGGCTGTGTGCCAGAAACAGAAACATTCAGTCACAGGCCACGTGAGCTTGGACTGTGGAGATCAGGGAGATGGGAGTGATTGACTACATACACTGAGGAGTAAGGCCCCAAGCTCGTGGCTCCTCCAGGCCAGAGATTGCGAGGCCACAATTTTCATTCTCATCCTCCAGACCTCTACAGAAAGCATTCAGGGAACAAAAGGTCCCAAGAGCGAACCCGAGCAGATTACTTAGCCTGGACACTGGCAAGGGCAGTGCAATTCCATCTCAGGCAAAGACATGTGAGAATCACTACAACAGGTCCCTCCCCCAGAAGATCAGCAAGAACATCGAGCCAAGACCAAGATCTCCGATTAAGGAGAACCGTGGAACATCAGAGCTAGGGGAAAGTAATGCATGGAATTCATGGCTTTATCCCTAAGATCCTTTAGTCTTTCAAGTTAAATTAATTTTTTTAATTTTATTTTTTTCTTATTATAATTTTTTAAACTTTCCCTCTTTCCTCTTTTAACGTTTTTTAACTAGTTTATCTTAACAATACCTTTCTTAAAAAAAATCTTTTTAAACATTCATTATTATAGTCATTTTTTATCCTTCATTGTATTTAACCTTATTTTTTGTATACATATAGGGGTTTTTTTTCCCCCCCAAATTTTGGGATACAATTTCTTCTAATGGATCAAAATATACCCTAAATCTAGCACAGGACTTTGTTCTAGTTTCCAGCCTGAGCATATTCTCACCACTTTTTTTTCCTTTCCTTTTCCAACCAACCTATCTTATCAATTCCTTTTCTAGGATTTTTAAAAAATTGTCAACTTTACAGTCTTATTCCATTCCTTTATTGAGTTTATGCTTATTTTTGTATACATATATGTTTTTCTTTCTTTACAATTTTGGGAGGTAGTATCTTCTAAGAGAACAAAATATACCCAAAATCAAATGGGTGGCTCTGTTCTATTCACCAGTCTATCATATATATATATATATGGATGTATGTATATATATATATATGTATGTATGTATCATATATATGTGTGTGTGTGTGTGTGTGTGTGTGTGTGTGTGTGTGTGTGTATATATATATCTTATTTTTCTGTTTTTCTTTTTACCCCCTTTTTACTCCCCCCCCAATTTGGGGGTCTCTTCTGATTTGGTTAGAACACATTTTTCTGGGGTCTTTGCCACCCTTTTAGTATTTTATTCTCTTGTTCATATATTCATATCTGGATAAAATAACAAGGTGGAAAAACTCACAACAACAAAAAAGAACAAGAGGCAGTACTGAAGTCTAGAAACCTAATCAATATGGACATTGGTAATATGTCAGATCTAGACTTCAGAATTATGATTCTCAAGGTGCTACCTGGGCTCTAAAAAGGCAAGGAAGATATTAGAGAAAACCATCTGGAGAAATAAAAGCCCTTTATGGAGAAATAAAAGAACTAAAATCTAACCAAGCTGAAATAAAAAAAGAAACTATTAATGAAGTGCAATAAAAAATGGAAGTTCTTACTGCTGATAAATGAGGCAGAAGAGAGAATTAGTGGTATAGAACCAATGACAGGAGAATAAAGAAGCTGAGCAAAAGAGAGACAAACAACTGGACCATGAGGGGAGAATTTGGGAGAAAAGTGATACCATAAGATGAAACAATATTAGAATAATAGGGATTCCAGAAGAAGGTGGGGGCAGAAGGCATACTGGAGTAAAATATAGTAGACAATTCCCCTAATACGGCAAAGGGAACAAGCATCAAAATTCAGGAAGCACAGAGAACCCCTCTCAAAATCAATAAAAATAGATCAACACCCCGTCATCTAATAGTAAAACTTACAAGTCTTAGTGACAAAGAGAAAATTCTGAAAGCAGCTTGGGACAAGAAGTCTGTAACATACAATGGTAAAAATATGAGATTGGCAGCAGACTTATCCACAGAGATCTGGCAGGCCAGAAAGAACTGGCATGATATATTCACAGCACTAAATGAGAAAAATATGCATCCAAGAATACTATATCCAGCTAGGCTATCATTGAAAATAGAAAGAGAAATAAAAAGCTTCCAGGACAAACAAAAAACTAAAAGAATTTTCAAACACCAAACCAGCCCTACAGGAAATATTGAAAGGGGTCTTCTAAGCAAAGAGAGACCCTAAAAGTAGTAGATCAGAAAAGAACAGAGATGATATACAATAATAGTCACCTGCTCCTTACAGGCAGTACAACAGACTAAATTCTTATCTTTCAATAGTTACCCTGAATGTAAATGGGTTAAATGTTCCAATCAAAAGACCACAGGGTATCAGAATGGATAAAAAAACAAAACCCATCAATATGCTGTCTTAAAAAACCTCATTTTACAAACAAAGACACCTCCAGATTTAAAGTGAGGGGGTGGAAAAAAATTTACCATGCTAATGGACATTAAAAGAAAGCTGGGGTGGCAATTCTCATATCAGATAAATTATATTATAAGCAAAAGACTATAATAAGAGATGAGGAAGGCCACTATATCATAATCAGAGTCTGTCCAACAAAAAGATCCAATAATTGTAAATATCTATGCTCCTAACATGGGAGCAGCCAATTATATAAACCAATAAATAACAAAATCAAGAAACACATCGACAATAATACAATAAAATAGGGGACTTTAACACCCCCCTCACTGAAATGGACAGATCATCCAAACAAAAGATCAACAAGCAAATAAAGGCCTTAAATGACACAATGGACCAGATGGACATCACAGACATATTCAAAACATTCCATCTCAAAGCAACAGAATACACATTCTTCTCTAGTGCACATGGAACAGTCTCCAGAATTGATCCCATCCTGGGTCACAAATCAGGTCTCAACTGATACCAAAGTACGGGGATCATTCCCTGCACATTTTCAGACCACAATGCTCTGAAGCTAGAACTCAATCACAAGAGGAAAGTTTAAAAGAACAAAATACATGGAGACTAAAGAGCATCCTACCAAAAAATGAATGGGTCAACCAGGAAATTAAAGAGGAATTGAAAAAATTCATGGAAACAAATGATAATGCATACACAACTGTTCAAAATCTGTGGGACACAGCAAAGGAAGTCCTGAGAGGAAAGTATATAGTGATACAAGTCTGTCTCAAGAAACAAGAAAGTTCTCAAGTATGCAACCTAACCCTACACCTAAAGGAGCTGGAGAAAGAACAGCAAAGAAAGCCGAAACCCAGCAGAAGAGAAATCATAAAGATCAGAGCAGAAATCAATGAAATAGAAACCAAAAAACAAAACAAAACAAAACAAACAAACAAACAAACAAACAAAAACAGTAGAACAAATCAAGGAAACTAGGAGCTGGTTCTTTGAAAGAATTAAGAAGACTGATAAACCCCTGGCCAGACTTATCAAAAAGAAAAGAGAAAGGACCCAAATTAATAAAATCATGAATGAAAGAGGAGAGATCACAACCAACACCAAAGAAATACAAACAATTATAAGAACATGATATGAGCAACTATACACCAGCAAATTTGACAATCTGGAAGAAATGAATGCATTCCCAGAGTCATATAAACTCCCAAATTTGAACCAGGAAGAAATAGAAAACATGAACAGACCCATAACCAGTAAGGAGATTAAAGCAGTCATCAAAAATCTCCCAAAAAAACAAAAGCCCAGGGCCAGACAGCTTCCCAGGGGAATTCTACCAAACAGTAAAAGAAGAATTAACACCTATTCTCCTGAAACTGTTCCAAAAAATAGAAATGGAAGGAAAACTTTCAAACTCATTTTATGAGTCCACCATTACCTTGAGCCCATAACCAGAAAAAGACCTCATCAAAAACTAGAATTACAGACCAATATCCTTCATGAACACAGATGCAAAAGTTCTCACCAAAATACTAGCCAATAGGATCCAACAGTACATTAAAAGGATCATTCACCATGACCAAGTGAGATTTATTCCTGGGCTGCAAGGTTGGTTCAACATCCACAAATCAATCAATGTGATACAACACATTAATAAAACAAAGAACAAGAACCATATGATACTCTCAATAGATACTGAAAAAGCATTTGACAAAATACAGCATCCTTTCTTGATCAAAACTCTTCACAGCGTAGGGATAGAGGATACATACCTCAATATCACCAAAGTAATCTATGAAAAACCCACAGCAAATATCAGTCTCAATGGAGAAAAACTGAGAGCTTTTCCACCAAGGTCAGGAACATGGCATGGATGTCCATTATCACCACTGCTATTCAACATAGTTCTAAAAGTTCTAGCCTCAGCAATCAGACAACAAAAAGAAATAAAAGGCATCCAAATTGGCAAAGAAGTCAAACTCTCAATCTTTGAAGATGATATGATACTTTATGTGGAAAACCCAAAAGAATCCACTCTAAAACTGCTAGAACTCATACAGGATATAAAATCAATGCACAAAATTCAGTTTTATTTCTATACACCAATAATAAGACAGAGGAAACAGAAATTAAGGAGTCGATCCCATTTACAATGTGACCAAAACCATAAGATAATTAGGAATAAATCTAACCAAAGAGACAAAAATCTGTACTCAGAAAACCATGAAGTACTCATGAAAGAAATTGAGGAAGAAACAAAGAAATGGAAAAATTTTCCTTGCTCATTGTTTAGAAGAACAAATATTGTGAAAATGTCTATGCTACCTAAAGCAATCTACACATTCAATGCAATCCCTATCAAAATACCATCAATTTTTTTCAAAGAGATGGAACAAATAATCCTACAGTTTATATGGAACTGGAAAAGACCCTGAATAGCCGGAGGAATGTTGAAAAAGAAAGCCAAAGTTGGTGGCATCACAATTCCAGACTTCAAGCTCTATTACAAAGCTGTCATCATCAAGACAGTATGATACTGGCACAAAAACAGACACACAGATCAACGGAACAGAATAGAGAGCCCAGAAATAGACCTTCAACTCTATGGTCAACTAATCTTTGACAAAGCAGGAAAGAATGCCCAAAAGAAAAAAAGACAGTCTCTTCAACAACTGATGTTGGGAAAATTGGACAGCCACATGCAGAAAAATGAAAATGAACCATTTCCTTACACAACACACAAAAATAGACTCAAGATGGATGAAAGACCTTAATATGAGAAAGGAATCCACCAAAATCCTTGAGGAGAACACAGGCAGCAAGCTCTTCGACCTCAGCCACAGCAACCTCTTTGACCTAAGCCACAGCAACTTCTTCTTAGCAAACGAACTGCAGTTACTGACTGAAGAACTTCCTAAATAGGAAGACTCCTTACTTTTTACAAGATTGAAATTAAATAATTTTCCCCTGAATTGGTTGAAATTTTAAGTGGCTTACTTACAGTTGCATATCAAATAAAATATAGCTTGGATAAGTCAAAATTGATAAAAGTACCTGAAGTGTTCCTTTTATTTGACATTAATACTCTTTGATTGAAGATGAGTGTCTGTAAGTCCAAAGCAGTTCATGAAATGACCTTGAGTTTGCAACCAGTGAATACTTAGTGTCTTGCAAAACTAAAAGATTCTGGCATGCAGGTACCAGCAAGGGAGCAGGGAAAAGAATACTACCAACAAATGGAGTAAGAATGTAGGTTAGCTGTGACATATTATAGGAAATGATCATGTGGACAAATGACCTTTATAAAGTATGTCATCTTTCTGAAAAACAACTGTAAATGACTCAGTTGTACAGTGTGTGACTTTCCCTGTACACTCTTTAGTAAAAGGGATGATCACTGGGCAAAGGCTAGCCCAAGTCATCCATGACTGGAGAAAAATAAATAAATAAAAAACAATCAGCTCCAATAAATGTTTTCTCTCTCTCTAGAGCATTTACCAGGTAGAGGTGGAGTATCAGAGTATAATCAATAAGAATTCCTTGATTTTTAGTTGGAGCTGGCCAGGCAAACTAAATATCCATGTTCTGAAACATAAATAATTACATAAGAGGATGAGTAATCAACAGGTAGTTAATCATTTAACAGATAAAGGATATATGCTGGATGAAAGCCAAAATGGACAAAAAAGGCTGCTCTCCAGGGTTCTGACAAATTTTAAGACATGTCTATTCTTATTATAAACATATTTTTCTTGAACTTGAGTGTAGCTATTCCTTAATACCAACAAAACCCTGCTTAAAAGCAAATGTGAACCTATCCATAAAAATCATTACCCTTTCCATTTCAAGATGATATTTTTAAACATTCTGCTGTTCATTCATATAATGGCAAAATCTGATGCATTTGCCTAAGTCCTTTCAATCCTGTTATATATATTAACCTGTCACCTGAAGAGCCCCTCCCCCGTTTTTTTCTCCATTTTATTTATTTTTTCAGCATAACAGTATTCATTCTTTTTGCACAACACCCAGTGCTCCATGCAAAACGTGCCCTCCCCATTACCCACCACCTGTTCCCCCAACCTCCCACCCCTGACCCTTCAAAACCCTCAGGTTGTTTTTCAGAGTCCATAGTCTCTTATGGTTCACCTCCCCTCCCCAATGTCCATAGCCCGCTCCCCCTCTCCCAATCCCACCTCCCCCCAGCAACCCCCAGTTTGTTTTGTGAGATTAAGAGTCATTTATGGTTTGTCTCCCTCCCAATCCCATCTTGTTTCATTTATTCTTCTCCTATCCCCCTACCCCCCCATGTTGCTTCTCCATGTCCTCATATCAGGGAGATCATATGAGAGTTGTCTTTCTCCGATTGACTTATTTCACTAAGCATGATACGCTCTAGTTCCATCCACGTCGTCGCAAATGGCATGATTTCATTTCTTTTGATGGCTGCATAGTATTCCATTGTGTATATATACCACATCTTCTTTATCCATTCATCTGTTGATGGACATCTAGGTTCTTTCCATAGTCTGGCTATTGTAGACATTGCTGCTATAAACATTCGGGTACATGTGCCCCTTTGGATCACTATGTTTGTATCTTTAGGGTAAATACCCAGTAGTGCAATTGCTGGGTCATAGGGTAGTTCTATTTTCAACATTTTGAGGAACCTCCATGCTGTTTTCCAGAGTGGTTGGACCAGCTTGCATTCCCACCAACAGTGGAGGAGGGGTCCCCTTTCTCCACATCCTCTCCAGCATCTGTCATTTCCTGACTTGTTAATTTTAGCCATTCTGACTGGTGTGAGGTTCTCGTGGTTTTGATTTGTATTTCCCTGATGCCGAGTGACGTGGAGCACTTTTTCATGTGTCTGTTGGCCATCTGGATGTCTTCTTTGCAGAAATGTCTGTTCATGTCCTCTGCCCATTTCTTGATTGGATTGCTTGTTCTTTGGGTGTTGAGTTTGCTAAGTTCCTTATAGATTTTGGATACTAGCCCTTTATCTGATATGTCGTTTGCAAATATCTTCTCCCATTCTGTCAGCTGTCTTTTGGTTTTGTTAACTGTTTCCTTTGCTGTGCAAAAGCTTTTGATCTTGATGAAATCCCAATAGTTCATTTTTGCCCTTGCTTCCCTTGCCTTTGCCGTTGTTCCTAGGAAGATGTTGCTGCGGCTGAGGTCGAAGAGGTTGCTGCCTGCATTCTCCTCAAGGATTTTGATGGATTCCTTTCTCACATTGAGGTCCTTCATCCATTTGGAGTCTATTTTCGTGTGTGGTGTAAGGAAGTGGTCCAATTTCATTTTTCTGCATGTGGCTGTCCAATCACCACAAACAAAAGAACAAGAGACAGTACCGAAGGCTAGGGACCTAATCAACACAGACATTGGTACTATGTCAGATCAAGAGTTCAGAATGACGATTCTGAACATTCTAGCCGGGCTTGAAAAAGGCATGGAAGATATTAGAGAAACCCTCTCTGGAGATATTAAAGCCCTTTCTGGAGAAATTAAAGAACTAAAATCTAACCAAGTTGAAATCAAAAAAGCTATTAATGAGGTGCAATCAAAAATGGAGGCTCTCACTGCTAGGATAAATGAGGCAGAAGAAAGAATTAGTGATATAGAAGACCAAATGACAGAGAATAAGGAAGCCGAGCAAAAGAGGGACAAACAGCTACTGGACCATGAGGGGAGAATTCGAGAGATAAGTGACACCATAAGACGAAACAACATTAGAATAATTGGGATTCCAGAAGAAGAAGAAACAGAGAGGGGAGCAGAAGGTCTATTGGAGAGAATCATTGGAGAGAATTTCCCTAATATGGCAAAGGGAACAAGCATCAAAATCCAGGAGATGCAGAGAACCCCCCTCAAAGTCAACAAGAATAGGTCCACACCCCGTCACCTAATAGGAAAATTGACAAGTCTTAGTGACAAAGAGAAAATCCTGAAAGCAGCCCGAGAAAAGAAGTCTGTAACATACAATGGTAAAAATATTAGATTGGCAGCAGACTTATCCACAGAGACCTGGCAGGCCAGGAAGAGCTGGCATGATATATTCAGAGCACTCAACGAGAAAAACATGCAGCCAAGAATACTCTATCCAGCTAGGCTATCATTGAAAATAGAAGGAGAGATCAAAATCTTCCAGGACAAACAAAACTGAAAGAATTTGCAAACACCAAACCAGGTCTCCAGGAAATATTGAAAGGGGTCCCCTCCCCCGTTTTTATCATTCTCTTTTAATTTTTACAATAACTGTGTCTTTTGCACCCTCTTTTCTGTTGGTGGTAGAGCACTGGATTTTCCTTTTCAGGATAATTTGCTCCATCTCCTACATCTCTCTCTCTATTTTTCATTATGTTGCTTGTTTGCCATTTTTCTTTTTTTTTAATGAGGAGTATATATATCACAAAGTCCCAGGCTATGATACAGGGAACCCAGAATTTAGTCCTTCTTACAAATATGAGACCTGGGGAAAATCACTTCACTTTTTGAATGCCAGTTTTCTCATCTAGAAAAGCCTACAATCTCTTCAACAAATGGTGTTGGGAAAATTGGACAGCCACATGCAAAAAAATGAAACTGAGCCATTTCCTTACAACACACACAAAAATAGACTCAAAATGGATGAAAGACCTCAATGTGAGACAGAAATCCATCAAAACCCTTGAGGAGAACACAGGCAGCAACCTCTTCGACCTTAGCCACAGCAACTTCTTTCTAGAAACATCACCAAAGGCAAGAGAAGCAAGGGCAAAAATGAACTATTGGGACTTCATCAAGATCAAAAGCTTTTGCACAGCAAAGGAAACAGTCAACAAAACCTAAAGACAACTGACAGAATGGGAGAAGATATTTGCAAACGACATATCAGATAAAGGGTTAATGTCCAAAATCTATAAGGAACTTAGCAAACTCAACACCCAAAGAACAAACAATCCAATCAAGAAATGGGCAGAGGACATCAACAGACATTTCTGCAAAGAAGACATCCAGATGGCCAACAGACACATGAAAAAGTGCTCCACATCACTCGGCATCAGGGAACTACAAATCAAAATCACAGTGAGATACCACATCACACCAGTCAGAATGGCTAAAATTAACAAGTCAGGAAATGACAGATGCTGGTGATGTTGTGCAAAAAGGGGAACCCTCCTACACTCTTGGTCAGAATGCAAGATGTTGCAGCCACTCTGGAAAACAGCATGGAGGTTCCTCAAAAAGTTGAAAATTGAGTTACCCTACAACCCAGCAATAGCACTGTGTATTTATCCTAAAGATACAAAGGTAGTGATCCAAATGGCACATGCACCCGAGTGTTTATAGCAGCAAAGTCCACAATAGCCAAACTATGGAAAGAACCTAGGTATCCATCAAGAGATGAGTGGATAAAGAAGATGTGGTATACAATGGAATACTATGCAGCCATCAAAAGAAAAGAAATCTTGCCATTTGCAACCACGTGGATGGAACTAGAGGGTATTATGCTGAGTAAAATAAGTCAATCAGAGAAACAAATATCATATGATCTCCCTGATACGAGGAATTTGAGAGGCAGAGTGGGGAGTTTGGTGGGTAGGGAAGGAAAAAATGAAACAAGATGGAATTGGGAGGGAGACAAACCATAAAGGACTCTAAATCTCACAAAACAAACCCAGGGTTGCTGGGGAGAGGGGGGTTATGGAGAGGGTGGCTGGGTTATGGACATTGGGGAGGGTATGTGGTATGGTGAGCACTGTGAAGTGTGTAAGCCTGACGATTCACAGTCCTGTACCCCTGGGGCAAATAATACATTATATGTATTTAATAAAAATAATAAAAATGACAAAAATTAAAAAATAGTAATTTTGCTGCAAGTGTATAAATAAAGGAAACAAAAGCATACAGGGGAGTCTATTCTTTCAAGATGGTGGGCAGTAAATACAGGGAGGGTAAAGTTGGTAAACAGGCATAGAACAATTTTATAAAAATTTACTTTTCAAGTTAACAGTATTTCTATGTGTTATTTTACTGCACTTTTATAACAGTGCCAATACTACTATTTCCAATTTATAAATGCATAAATGGAAGCTCAAGATATAATGGCTTTAAGATACATTTCTTCTCTGAACATACCCTGATTCATCAATGTTGCTCTACAATAGCCAAGAATTAAAGATATTTTCTAAATGTGGTCCGATCAGTGCAGAAGCAAGTGACTCTACCAGGTCCATTGATTTTAAGACTAACACATCTGATAATTTGTTCTAGAGTGAAGAAAGTGTGGTGGGGGTGGGCAGGAACAGGGATCAAAGAAGTTGAGTATGTGGAGGAATAAGCAGCTAAGCCTGCCTAGAAGAGTCAATGATAGCTTCAGAGAGGAAATAAGGTTGGCTCGAAATGAGGTTTGAAAGGCAAGCTATAATATTCTGGGGAGACAAACAATGGGGTTTTCATTCTAGGCACAGGGAGTAACACAACCAGAAATTGTCTGTTTGGGCATGCTTTCATACTGCATAGAATTACAAGGACAGGAACAAAGGGACAAATGGGAATGAGATCAGAAAGGTAGATAGAAGAATGACCATTATTAACTCGGGGATTTGGATATGATTCCACAGGCAATTGATCAACAAAGTAATAACACATTTTATGTCCAGGAAAATATCTGTATATTCAGTATAAGTTAAAAAGGAATAGAATCATATATAATAGAGATGCTTTTAGTTAAAATAAAATATCCACATAAGTATCAGTAGCTTTTAAGTTAAAAAGCCAGTTTGTTACTTTTGTAATTTTTACTCCTTGTCAGAAACACAGTCACACACTTTTGTGAGAAGGAATGGTCTTTTTCATTAAGTTATGTGTGACATAGAAGAGTCAACAGGTGCTTAATATCAGTGCTTGTGGTTAGGATCGCTTTCAAATTTATTTTGGCAGAATACTTCCAGCAAAAATTCCAAGTCGGTTAATTAAAAAAAAAAAGTCAAACTTCTATTAGAGGTCATTTATTGCAGGCTGTGTACTATGATTTCTTTGCTTCTAATTTCTTGTCAAATGAAAAGCCATATCTTAGTTTGTCCTGAACAATTTTTAGTTTTAGCTTCTATAGTACAGATGTCTACCGCATATTCTAAAATTGGGATCCCTACTGAGAACAACAGGAAACCATGGTAAGGAAAGAAAATACACAACAATATGCATGAAAAGAGAATTTTTTCTCTCTTAGTTTTAATGTTCTTTAAGACAGCATGCTGATTTCCTCGGATGTGAGAACATTCCTCAAAGACACCAAATTTAGAGTCTTTAAACAATATTCTGCTCTACGAAATTCTTATAAAACATTCATTGTTGAGGGGCGCCTGGGTGGCTCAGTGGATTAAGCCGCTGCCTTCGGCTCAGGTCATGATCTCAGAGTCCTGGGATCGAGCCCCACATCGGGCTCTCTGCTCTGCAGGGAGCCTGCTTCCTCCTCTCTCTCTGCCTGCCTCTCTGCCTACTTGTGATCTCTCTCTCTCTGTCAAATAAATAAATAAAATCTTTTAAAAAAAAATTCATTGTTGAGATTTTTTAAAGTATCGTTTAATAAGTAGTTAATAAGTAGACAATAACAGAACAAAGCTACTTATTTTATATTTGGAATATGAGACTAAAATGTTTTTGTGCAATCCAATGTTAGGGATTACACTTTTTTTTTTACTTGATAGAAGTATAATTTATAGCATCTGTATGTAGATTAATTGTGATTGTTTCATGTTTTATTGTCAAATTTCCTTGGCTAATAAAGCCATAGATAATGAAGCTGGCAGAAGAGATCATTTTCTAGAGTTTTCAAGGTCAATATGTCAATTAAGATATGTGGGGTAATTCATTAGTACCAGAAAAAAATGAACATGCTGAGCAACAGGAGATTGCAAGTCTGGGATATCAAACATCTGTATTGACTTATGACAGTCTCAAGTCCTCTCTTTTATGAAGTGATTTAGAGAGGCAAATTACTTTTTCACTAATTTGACAAAGATGAGACTTTTTAAAACTTGATAATATAGATTCAAAGATGCTGCATCATATAAATCAGTGAACCATGATACATATATTGAACCAAATTCTCCAAGTACATAAGTTTTCCATGTCATTTAGAAACAGCAGGAATTTGTTTTGATTCATTCAACAAGGATTTATAATTTACTGAATATGTACTCTGCACAAATTCTATGTTAGCCACATTGGGGGGGGGGGGCGTATCCACCGTCTTCAGTCTAAAATACCCTATAGAGATAGATATTAAACAATTGGGTACACAGTTGTTAATTATAGCTGCCACAAGTCTCACAAAGTTATGCAAGATGTGAGAGCATACAATTGTTATCATATAGTAGCTTCAAAATGAGAAAAACATGGCCTGAACACATTCATGGACTATATAGACATTAATTTTATAATTAAATATAACTGAATAAGGATTTATTGAGAACCTAATGTATTCCATTCATTCTGTGCGGGTTAAGGATATAAGGAAGTTATACATTGTAATTGGGGAAACAGACACAGGCACAGCAAACTGCTAAAAGCTATAGATAAAAGAGTGGCTAGTGGTTAAAAAAATGCTTTGGAGAGAGGACTCATTCATTCATTTATTAAAATATTTGTTGAATACTTACTATTTTTCCAACATTGTGGTTGGTGCTAAGGATATATGCCAATAAAACACAACTCCTGTCTGTAAAGGACTCACTTTCTAGAGCAGTTTTCTAAACAGGACTCACTTTCTAGAGCAGTGGTCTAAACCAGGGTGGTTCTACCCTCAGGGGACATATGGCAAAGTTTGGAGATCTTTTTCTTTGTCACAACTGGGGAGGGGACACTACCTTCACCTACTAGGTAGAGGCCAGAGGTACTATTACACATCCTACAATAAAAAGAACAGTAGCCCCCGTGAAAAATAATTAAATATCCCAAAATACCAATATTGCCAAGACAGGTAAACCCTTTAGAGTCACAGAGAAATAAGTAATCAATGACAATTCAGTAGTATTAGTGATGAATGGGGATATGCTTTAAAAGACTGAGGAGAGTAAAGGGTAGACTATGACATGTCAAGGAGAATAGCAAGAAAAATCATTGTACTCGGTACACTATTATTGCAAATTATGGTGAGATACTGGAAAAAGGATAGAAAGATGAATAAAGAATGGATATGAGAAAGTATTTGAGAGATAAAATAATTATTAAGTTATTCAGCAATTATATGATGAAAGTTTGGGAGGAGAAAGAGTTGAAGCAGAGGGAAAAGCCAATGATTTCCTTAAAATTTGTTTCATTTGGGTGGTGTTAATGTTCATATATACTGGAATGAAGGAAAAAGAACAAGTTTTGCAAAATATTAATAATGATAACAAAAAATAATATTTACATGTTATATGTCAGACAGTGTGCTAGTCACAGCAAACTATTAAATTTATCATAACCCTTGATAGAGAGATAGATAAAAAAGCTACTTAAATAGGTACTGTCGGGGCGCCTGGGTGGCTCAGTGGTTTAAGTCTCTGCCTTCAGCTCAGGTCATGATCGCAGGGTCCTGGGATCGAGCCCCGCATTGGGCTCTCTGCTCGGTGGGGAGCCTGTTTCTCCCTCTCTCTCTGCCTGCCTCTCTGCCTACTTGTGACCTCTCTCTCTGTCAAATAAATAAATAAAATATTTTTTAAAAAATAGGTACTGTCACCCCTAGTTTTTAAGAGAGGATAAGAGAGATTAAATAAATTATTCAAGTTCACATCGCTCATTAGAGGCAATATCCAGACTCCAACTGAGATTTACTGCCTTACTTCTAAAGCCAATGTTGTCAACCTCTATGCTCTATATGATAAGAACAGACTATAGACAATCCAGGTGGAATTTTCACAGTTTGGATTCAATTTGCCTAGGTTCTTCAAAAAGCAAAACCTGGCATAAAAGCTTGTATACTACCAGTTTATTAGGAAGGCCAATTCCAGAGAAGCAGACGTGAAGAGAAATTTGAGTGAGTCAAGGATGTACAGAGAACAAATATTCAGTATGAAGTTAAACACACTTGATCTCTTGATTGTAGGACAGTCTTCTAAGAGGGCATCTGAACTATCATATTTCAGAATAGTCCATGTGGAGGATCAAAGGGAGAATACTCACCAACTCTCAGCAACATTAAATATTTGCTCCAAAATCTTTAGCTCCCTGTCTTTCCTAGGTTGCTCATGCAAAGATACCAAGTGAGTGTCAGTGGCAACAGAGATGTCTTGTGGCAGGATGCAAGAAAGATTCAGCATGAATGGAAAAGGCACTGACGAGTTGTTGGTTACACAATCACAAGGAAGCTAATGCAAAATAAGAGGCCAAGTTCCTGAAACAAGTAGGACTGGGAACTATGCAATGGTATGTAAGAAATAGCTGATATATCTGTTCTCTAAATATTATCAGCTTTGTTGTTCTCTTATGTTATTTCCCCTTCTGGTGTCTTAATTTCTATAAAATGGAGAAAACCACAGTACCTATCGAGGAGTGCTATGGGGATTAAAAGGTTTTAATATTATCAATCATTTAAAACAGTAACAATATAAGCATCAAATGCACTTATCATTTGTTATTGACATCATCACCATCACTGTTGTTGAGAAGGAGAAAATCACCCCCTTAATATCCAGGAACTGACTGACACTAACACCAAGGCCTGGGTACTGTTAGAAGCTGGCCTGGCACTCACGACTAAGAATATAATGTTCTCTTATTGAATATAAACAATCTAACTGAAAACATGAGGATCCAACAATGTCACTTTGTGACCATGTTGAAGTGAGACAAAAAACAAAACCTTCATTTATGAAATAGGGAGTACAATAGTCAGTATTCAAAGAGTATTTGAGAAAATGGGTAAAATAGAAGACAGATTATATTGGGAAAATTGATGAGTAGGAGATAGGGAATTCAGTCATTTTTAAAGTATAAATGTGAATAGGACAGAGATGGAAATTTAACTTGTGGAAATGTAGGTTGCAGGATAGATTACTTAACAACAGGGAAAAGTAAATATTTTAGTTTGCTTTAAGAAAGGGTCCATGGGAAAGATGCATTTGAAGATCCAAGAGAGTGAGGAGAAATTTGATAAATGAAGTTCCTAGAGTACATAGAAGAAAGAGATATCAAGAACATAGTTGGAGAACTAACCCTGAAAAGGAAAAGTATTTCATTCTCTGAAATTGGAGGAGAAAGGGAGATAAATAGTATTGCCCAATGTGAAGGATCTGTGATAGATGCTAAAGGGAGAAGGCAGTAAGAAATGTTATCACTGATGACTTTTCTCAGTCAGGAAATAATCCAAGACATCTGTTGAGGGTAAGGGTTAGTAGCTTGGTAACACTGGACCAGCCACAACAAAAAGAGAACTGGAACCAACAGAAAGGAAAGAACAAGGTATCAGGCACTATTAAGAATCCAGTTAACACTTCCTTTCATGGGTGGCAGTAAGAGCGGATAGTGCACCCTGAAGGCCTCAGGCACGAGTACAAGGTGGTGTGGCGATTCTGCCCACCTCCAAAATGCACACTCCTATCCTCTATCCAGGTGAATCTTTGCTCCTAATCATGGCATTGCTAAGTTTCACTTCTGCTACTTTGCTTCTCAGATGAAGACTGAAGTCTTCAGGAGAAATTGTCTACAAATTGTCTACCTGTGGACAGGTGTTGAAGAAATCCACCTTGCAGGGGAAAAACTTCAGCACCTGACTATGCTATGACTCTGGAAGTGGCAACCACACATGTACTGAGAGGTCCGACCACTGCAGGAAGTGTCTCCCAGTGCTACTGACACATGGATGAATGACACTGTCTGGGCCCACTCAATCCAGATCATGATGGTGGAGGAGACTGCAGCCAGCAAGTGCCCACTGGCAGCCAAGCAGTTTCATGACTCAAGATCAAATTCCCACTGCCCTGCCGGGTCCTGAGCTCCCAACTAAAGCCACGCTTCACCAGCAAGAGGCCCAACACCTTCTTTTACGTGCAGAGCCTCCCTGTCCCTAGGTCTGCCCATATAAACTCCTTGGAAAAACCAGGGAAAAAGAGAGAGAGAGAGAATGCAGTTAAGTCAGAAGATTCTATATTCATAACCTTAATGACCCTGATCAGTGAGGCTATGTAATGTTTCTCTAGAAGTTCTCAGCAGCTGAGATGAGGAAAAGACAAATCAAATGCTTGGACTGATTCCTTTTCTCAGTGGCGAGTTTTCTGTGGTGTAACGTTAATTAAGAGGAACAAAAGAATAAAAAATCTGAAGAGACCCCAGTTGAAATAAGCAATGAATATGTCCAGACTCAATAACAGGTAAGCAAAGCCAGCTACAGACTGACTCATTAATGGAAGTCAAAGTTCTAGGTCACTGGAGGCGCGGGATGGGCTAAGTAGGTGGAGATGCAGGGGAGAGGAAGAATGATGGCTAGGGTAGGTAGCCGTGCCACTGAGGGAACTGGAAGGTCGGAAGGATACAAGGTTTCAGATAATAAGTTTAAGATTTTGGAAACCAAAGAGTTGTAAAGGATAGTGAGATGCATACAATACTCTAGAAATTTGTCCTTGAAGTTGGGCAGGGGTGTTGAGAGAAGTACCAGAGAAAAGTTCCAAGACCCTAGCTGCCATAAAAGGTATTAAATATGAATGAGACAAATTTTGAAAAAATTACCAAATATTAGTTATTCTATTTTCTCAGGGAATGTAAGATTCCTAGTATACTATAAAAAGAAAGAAGAAAAAGAAAACCCCTTTTTTGTTTCATATTATAATTCAGAAAATTTACACTACTGTATGATAAGTTTCTTTAAGCTGCAGTTATTTTTACAGAATGTTTATATGCTACACATAGACATTAGGAATAAATTTGCTGGTATCTACTGATACAACTTTAAAACATATTCAAACGATTTAAGAAGCTACATTGTTAAAAGAACAGTATATAATTCTTATGCCACTTTTCTATGTATGAAATTCCTTTTTTTTTTATTTTTAAGATTTTATTTATTAGTCAGAGAGAAGGGGAGGAGGAAAGAGAGAGAGAGAGGCAGAGGGAGAGACACGTTTCCAGCTGAGCAAGGAGCCTGATGCAGAACTCCATCCCAGGACCCTGGGATCATGACCTGAGACAAAGGCAGCTGCTTAACTGACTGAGCCACCCAGGCAACCCTGTGTATCAGGTTCTTAATAGGAAAAGTAACTGAATAAATCTAGTGACCCCAGTAAATATTTGGTACTTACACTGAAGCTTTACCTAGCCCTGAAAAGAAATTCAGTATTCTCACTCTTGGTGAAATCTTAAAGAATGACTCATTACACCTAATTTTTCATCCAAAATGTCTGGCTGTTAGAGGTGACTTAGTAGGGCAGAAAAGAAAACATACCCATATTTTACTTGCTATAAAGAAGACTGTAAACTGTAATTATGAAATATTAAATCCCATTTCCACAGAGAAAAGTAACCTGATTACATCCCTGAAAAAATATATATATGTCTTAATTCTTAACATCTTAATTTTGCTACATTTAGTAAGACCTTATTTTAAGGTTTGCCTTTTTCCTGATGCTGATCATCATACTAGGAGAATAATCAGAACCACTAAGATAAGATGGAAAAGAAATGCCATAAAAAAATACTTAAATAGGATACACCGGGGGAAAAAAAAAACAACTTGTGTCATCTAGGCAGTCTTATTTGATATGTAGAATATCTTCTACAGAAATTAGGTGATTTTTTAGGTGGTGTTTACAACTAAGGATAGAAAAAGTCAACATATTTTTAATTTAATTTTTTTTCTGGAATCCCCAGGCAATGTTATAACTGATTATAATTGACTCATTTAACTCATCTGAATTAGTTTTTAATAAGCTATCAAAAGATGGATTAATTTTCTCTAGTTTCTCTTGGGAATTGGAGATAATTAAATGAAGGTGCAATCCTTACTTCTAAGGATATTTTTTGGTTAATTTTTGAGGCTTCTTCCTTCTAATTTTCCTTGGGTCTGTATACTATTCTGACCTTAACTCCACCATGGGTGATTAAGAGTTCTATTTCTACGTATTTCACTACCAAATATGAATAACTCTTATGTCACAATTATGATTTACCTGCAAAGCCAAGAACCTTGTCAGTTATTACCTAGCATTATACTCTGTTTTATTCACAAATAATTCACTTATTGATTTCATATGTAAGTAATGTTTTATGTTCTTAGCAATTAGATTTCAATCCCGAAATCCTTACTCTTATCTCTCAATTTCCACATATCTATTGGGATAATCAGAAATTATGAATAGGCCATGTATGAGTACTACAATTCTGCATGTAATAGAAGAGCCACTAATCATATGCAGCTATTGAGCCCTTGAAGTGTGTCACTAGTCTGAATTGAGATGTGCTGTAAGTTTAAAATACAAAGCAGATATTGATGTCTTAGAACAAAAAAAGTAAAATATCTCACTAACTTTTGTATGGATTAGATGTTGAAATGGTGATATTTTAATATATTTGCTAAAATAAAACATATTAAAATAATTTTACCAATTATAGTATAATGGTATGGCTATAAAAACTTAAAAATGACATATGATTGACATTTCCATTTCCCATTACAATTTTATTGGGCAGTACTGCCCTAGTACAAAGATCAAAATTAGTACACTCAGTAAATGTATCCTACAAAAGGATGCAGATATGGAGAATATTATAGGAAACCTTATTATCTGCCCCACCATTTCTCATGGGTTTTGCTCATTCTTCCTCTTTGAAAATAACCAAGATTTTAAAACAGCTGTTTAAAGGTATGAATGGACAAAAAACAGTTTTAAAGTATTTCAGAGTACAATCCAATAATTATATAGTATTTCTATTGCTTACAACATAATGTGTTATTATGTAGAAATAACATTCAAAATAGCTGATGGAGTATGAAGTTGAATAGAAACTCTGTATCTCCTAACTCTAGCATTCTTTACACATTAAAATGGTTATGTAAAAGCAGACTAAAAAACAAAACAAAACAAAACAAAAAACCTACGGCTACTCACATAGTTACTCTTTTGACAACAAATGTGCAATGATTCCTCATGCAACATTTTATTTTTTTTTTCTAAAGATTTTATTTATTTGACAGAGATCACAAGTAGGCAGAGAGAGAGAGAGGAAGGGAAGCAGGCTCCCCACTGAGCAGAGAGCCCCATGCAGGGCTCGATCCCAGGACTCTGAGATCATGACCTGAGCGGAAGGCAGAGGCTTTAATCCACTGAGCCACCCAGGCGCCCCGTCATGCAACATTTTAAAAGTACCCCACTGCTGTAAATGATCCAGCACTCTCTGGCCGTGAATAATTAATGAATAATAATAACCAAATTTGTTGGGTTATGTGATGTTTACAGTGGCTTTTAAAACTTATCTGCAGAGGGGCGCCTGGGTGGCTCAGTGGGTTAAATCCTCTGCTTTTGGCTCAGGTCATGATCCCAGGGTTCTGGGATGGAGCCCTGCACTGGCTCTCTGCTCAGCAGGGAGCCTGCTTCCTCCTCTCTCTCTCTCTCTCTGTCTGCCTCTCTGCCTGCTTGTGATCTCTGTCTGTCAAATAAATAAATAAAATCTTTTAAAAAATAAATAAAAAATAAAACTTATCTGCAGACTTATTCTCATTGCTCTATTTCTTACAGTATCTTTGTGGGAGGACAATTACCAAGACGGACATAAAAACTGAAACAGTTAAATAATACTGCAAAATGCTCCATAAAATTTCAGTGCAACATGGAATAATTTCTCCATTTTTCTAAGTATGATGACTAACCTTGGGATTCATGGAAACATCAAACCTCTGTTTTAAATGGAGATTTTTTTTGAAAGTATGATAATTTTAGCTTTGTAACTGTAGGTGGCATATAATGATTTAGAAAATTATTGACTTTTGTCAACTCTTTTTCTTATTTCTTCTCTCACTTTTATTTTCTTTTAATCATCAATGGTATTCTTTTAAAAGTATTAAAGAATCTATATTCCTTATAACAAGTTACAAAAAAAACAAAGTAAAAATATTTTATTTCTTTTGATTTTTTTAAAGATTAATTTATATGAGGAAGGGAGCAAGACAGTAGGGGGAGGGGTAATAGGAGAGGGAGAAAGAGAATCTCAAGCAGAATCCACGTTGAGCATGGAGACCCCACATGGGGCTCGATCTCACAACCCTGAAAGCTGGAACCAAGAGTCAGTCACTCAATTGAGCCACTCAGGCCCCCCTCTTTTTTTTTTCTTTTTTTTTTTTTAAAGATTTTTTATTTATTTGACAGAGAGAGATCACAAGCAGGCAAAGAGGCAGGCAGAGAGAGAGGGAAGCAGGCTCCCGCTGAGCGGAGAGCCCGATGCGGGGCTCGATCCCAGGACCCTGGGATCATGACCTGAGCCGAAGGCAGCGGCTTAACCCACTGAGCCACCCAGGCGCCCCATCTTATCTGTAATTCATACCTACTGATACTAATTTACATTAGAACTACAAAGAACAAGTATAATCTCTCTTTCATGTAAACTTAAGTATTTTCTTAACATTGTTTAGCACTTTATATTATTTTTGTAGGTAATCTCACTCACAATCATATATATTATATATACATAGCTTAAAAACATTTCTTTCTGTGCTCTAGTTCCATTCAACTTTTTATTTTTATTTTTTTCTCCATTTATCACAGGCATACTAAACTTAGCAGTCTTTAGAGCATCTCAAATTCCATGCACTGAAAATGAAAACTCTATACCCAAATTCGATGAGTGACTTTACTCAAAATGGAATCATTCTTAGATCAGCTTCTTCTTCACTTCCCATATCCCATCAGTCACCATGTCTTATCAACCTCATCCCTAAATATTTGCTAAAACCCAGGATTTCTTCCCAGCAATCTCCTCAATTCTCTGGATTAATTTCTATCATCTCTCACCCAGATGGAAGTAATGGCTTTCTAAATGGTCTCCCTGCATCCATTCTTGATAACCTCTGCTCATCTCTGAGCAATCAAAATGTTTATTAAATATATAAAGAAGATGAAGTAACTCCTAGCTCAAATTTTTTGCATTGCCTTCTCTATTTATTTAGTAAAAGCTCAGAAGACTTAGTAGTGGTCAACCACTAGCTACAAATTCTGGGCTCTGCTTACCATACCCTTGCTTAATTAACTACTCACAGTTCAAATATCAGGAAAAAGACTTTTGCCCAAGAAAGCCTTCCCTAACTTCACTGAGCACTGTCCATTCCCTCATTACAATTTACTCATCATACCATGTATCTCAACTTCATGATGTTTAATATTATGATTTCATATTAATTCTGAAAGAAGGAATAAAACAGTACATTTAAATTAACCTTTAAAATACTTAAAATGTTTATGTCTAGATCTAAACTGTAGCCACTGGTATATATTCATATTTAACATGATTCAGGCAAACAACAACAAGAATTGAAAGATTAATTACACACCCAAATCTAAAAAAGCACAGACATACTAAACCACTATAACTCCAAGTAGCAGAGAAAAGTTACACCCTTAGCCTATAAAATACTATAATCTGTATGGAGAAAAGCAAAACTTATTTTCAAGACTACCATTATAATATAGTTGTGAGTGAAGGAAAGGCTATGACCCTGAAAATAGTCAGAAAAAAAGTTTGTAATACAGTCTTTGCAATATCAGAAGCTCTATTAGGCAACCAGATCTGCTTCTGCTTGTAGGGTGGTTCACTACCCTAGATAATGTGAGAGGACTGCCTTAGGGAATGTCACAATTTCCCCATAAAGCCATTTTCATAAATAGATGTTTCAGTTGGATGGAAATTAAAAAACAAAAGCAAAGAAAAATGTCACTTTCTCAGTAGACACTTTCTCAGATGGGCACCAATATATTCATTTTAAAACACAGAATAACCTGGGAAACCATCAAAATAACCATCTATTAGAATAGTCTAAGGGGTAAACTTTCTTACAGCCAAACTTCAGAGGTGACCCAACAGAATCTGAGAATGGGAGTGGCAGATGGCTCCTGGAGACTACATTTTAAATAACTTTATTCTAACCTGTGGGTATATAAGTAGTTGTAAGAAGGAAAAAAGAAAGAGATAAACTGGCATTTCCTGCATTTACTGTGACACAATGAAGGATTTAAGTCATTCTTTAAAAGTTCTTATATAGGCGTACACATATTATAAACTTTATTTTATTTTATTTTATTTAGATTTTATCTATTTATTTGTCAGAGAGAGAGACAGACAGCAACGCAAATGAGCACAAGCAGGAAGAGCAGCAGGCAGAGGGAGAAGCAGGCTCCCTGCTGATCAGGGAGCCCCGATGCCCCTGGGATCATGACCCGAGTCAAATACAGATGCTTAATGACTGAGCCACCTAGGCACCCCACATTATAAATTTCACAATAAAGTGCACATTTTGCCTAAATTTGTCCACAGCATTGCATTTTTGTTAAGCAAGAGACTATGTCATAGAACATGGTCACTCAGAGTTATGAAAAGCTCCCACTTGTTGAAATGAACTGCGAGTGGTGGAAAACAGAGTCTTCTTTATTGTACTACTCCACTTATTTTGATGTCAATTCCTAGTTAATATTTTAGAAATTTTACATATTACAAATCTGGTGCCCAGAATCTTTTCTTTCCCTTATAAATTAAAAAACTGGTTTAACAAAAGCTGTAAATATCTATTATGGGCTGAATTTTGTCTCCCTAGAATTCTTATGTTGAAGTTCTGGGCCCCAGTGAAACTATTTAGCTGGGGTCTTTAAGGAGGTAATTAAGGCTTAATGAGGTCATAAGGGTGAGCCCTACTCCAATAGGACTAGTCAGTCTCCTTTTTTTTTTTTAAGACATATAACAGAGAGAGAGAGATCACAAGCAGGCAGAGAGGCAGGCAGAGAGAGAGGGGGAAGCAGACTCCCCGCCGAGCAGAGAGCCCGACATGGGGCTCAATCCCAGGACCTTGACACCATGACCCGAGCTGAAGGCAGAGTCTTAACCCACTGAGCCACCCAGGCGCCCCAGTCAGTCTCCTTTTAAGAAGAGAAAACTGTCTCTCCCTGTCAACAAGAAGATGCCATGTGAAGACTCAATGAGAAGGTGGCCCTCTGAAAAACCAGAAGAGGCCTCACAAGAAACCAAATTTGCCAACAACCTGATCTTGGATTTCTAGCCTCCAGAACTGTGAGAGAATGAATTTCTATTGTTTAAACCACCAAGCCTGTGATATTTTGTTATGATAGTCCCATCTGATTCATACACTCTGGTATCTTTGGAGGACCTTAATTCTTTGGTTTGTTGGCTTGGTTTGGTTGGTTTTGGAACAGGCCTATGATAATTTGGACAAACACATAGTTTTGAACATACCTATGACTATAACTACATAAATATTTTTATGTGTCAAAATTATTTTCACCCCCCAAAAGCTTTGTGTCATCTCAATTTCATGTTGAATGAATGTTTGATACGTTATCAAAATACAATAGCAAATCTGAAATTCTAGAAAACATTTGACAAGAGCAGCTTACCTTAGACTACCTCCACATTAATTAATAATGACTTGTCCCTAGCAATACCACTACAATCATGTTATGAAGCTTGGACAAGGTCAAGCTTTGCAAATGATGTTTTTAGCAAAAAGAGTAAAGTGCTGGATGCATGGGTGGCTCAGTGGGTTAAGCCTCTGTCTTTGGCTCAGGTCATGATCCCAGGGTCTGGGATCAAGGCCCACATCAGTCTCTCGGCTCAGCAGGAAGCCTGTTTCCCCCTCTCTCCCTCTGCCTGACTCTCTGCCTACTTGTGATCTCTCTCGCTCTGTCAAATAATTAAATAAATAAATAATCTTAAAAAAAAAAAAGAGTAAAGTGGCTAATAGTTCAAAAATTGGGTATGAAAATGCTACTTAATTATTTTTTTATTGAAAGAATGCTTACAATCTTCATAAAACCTTTAAGTCCCAGTAGCTCTTACAACTGAATATGGATACTGAAAAAAAGAATACTAAAAAGCAATTAAAACTGAGGCAAATTATATAAATATGCAATTAGAAACAAAATTCAGAATGAATAATACATTTGTTTTAAAAGTTCTTTTCTGGGACATCTGGGTAGCTCAGTCGGTTAAGCATCTTCCTTCGGCTCAGGTCATTATCTCAGGATCCTGAGATTGAGCCCAACCTAGGTCTCACTGCTCAGCAGGGAGTCTGCTTCTTCCCTCCCCTGCTCCCCTTACTTGTACTCTCTCTCTCTGCGCCTATTTCTGTCAAATAAATAAATAAAATCTTAAAAAAAAATAAAAGTTCTTTTCTCACTTACTAGACGTATAATGCAAATTAAAATATAATATGATTTTTGTCTACCTAGTCAGCATTTTTTTTAATTTAGCCTTTATTTTTTAGAGCCGTTCTGGATTCACAGCAAAATAGTGAGGAAGATACAGGAATCTCCTATTTACATGATGGCTCCCCACACATACACCTTCTCCTTTATCAACATTCCCCTATAAAATGATACATTTGTTACAAATGGTGAACCTACATGGAAGCATCACAGTCACTCAAAGTGTACAGTTCACACTGCAGTTCACTCTTACTGAAATATTCTATGGGTTTGAACAAATGTATAATGAGGTATATCCATCATTACACTGCCCTAAAAATCCTCAGTGATCTTCCTATTCTTCCCTTCCCTCCCCAAAATGTCTGGCAACCACGTATCATTTTATTGCCTACAAAATTTTGTTTTTTCCACAATGTCATATAGTTGGAATCATATAGTATATATAGCTTTTTCAGATTGGCTTTTTTCACTTAGTAACAGGTATGTATATCTCTTCCATGCCTTTTTATGGCCTGATAACTTCTTTTTTTAAGTGCTGAATAATATTCTACTGTCTAGATGTGCAGCATTTGTTTAGTCATTCACATGGAAGGACATTAAAAGGTTGCTTTCAAGTTTTGCTGAATTCTCTGTAAAGTTACTACAAACATCCATGTGAGGGTTTTTGTGTGGACGTAAGACTTTCAAATAAACTTTCAACTCCTTCGGGTAAATACCAAGTAGTAGATTACTGGGGTCATCTTTAGTTTTGTAAGGAAACAACCACATTTTCTTCCATAGTGGCTGCATCATTTTGCATTCCAGCCAACAATGAATGAGAATTCCCATTGCTCCACATTCTTACTGGAGTTTGGTGTTGTCCATAATTTTGGATTTTGTCCATTCTAATAGGTATATAGTGATACATCATTGTTTTTCATCTGTAATCCCTGATGACATATGATGTGAAGAAGCATCTTCTCATATGCTGATTTGCCATCTTATATATTCTCTGGTGAAGTGTCTCTTAAGGTCTTTGATCCATTTTTTAATGAGCTGTCTTCTTATTGTTGATATTTAAGTGTTCTTTGTACATTTTAGGCAACGGTTGTTCATCAAATAAGTCTTTTGTAAGCATTTTCTCTGTTTGGATTGTCTTCTCATTCTCTTGACGTTATATTTCACAGAGCAAAAGATTTTAATTTTAATTTTAATCTATTTTGTCATTTATTTCTTTCATGGACTGTACCTTTAGTGTTCTATCATTATCAGTTGGCAGTTAAGGTTGTTTTTATATACATGCTTATATATTAAAATAATCTAATTTATAAAGATTAATGTATATAAATACTTACAATTCTGTTTTAAAATGGAAAAGAAAAAGAACAACATACCCAAATTCTTTGGAAATTTTAAATAAATTACAGCATATTCAATGACTGAAATACCATGTATTCATTAAAATGATCCTGATAATATTCTATGATTTGGAAATCATCTATGATAAAATTTTAAAATAAAATGTAAAAAAACAGGGGTGCCTAGGTGGCACAATTTGTTGAGTGACCAATTCTTCATCTCGGCTCAGGTCATGATCTCAGGGTCATGAGCTCAAGCCCCGTGTTGAGATCTGCCCTAACATGGAATCTGAGAGAATTTTCCTTCTCCCTCTGCCTCTCTCTTTCTCTCTTTCTAGTAAATAAATAAATAAGTCTTCAAAATGCAAAAACAATATGTGATATAAACTCAATTTAAATAAAAATTATATTTATGCAAAGGTAATAATAAAATATACAAAATGTTTTCTCTGAGTAGAGGATTATGGATGCTTCCAATATTATTTTCTTCCATAATTTCATTTTCAACTTTTCCAATTTTTTAATTCTAAAAATACAAAAAGAAATTTACCCTTTAAAAAACAGACTTAAGACAAATCTGATAAGATCAACTAATGAGATAGTATTTTTCTAGATTATTACTGGGTTTATATATTGAAATCTCTGAACAATGCTGATGATATTATTGAGATACAAGCTTTAAGTAATCCTCCAGCTTTATCAACTCTATTTTCAGGGAGAAGAAAGAAAACTGAAAATTCTCATTATATTAAATATTTAGTCACTGCAATTCCTTAACTTCTCTGAAACTTCTGTGTCTGACCCATTTTTTTGTTTCAAAATACCTAGACACATAAATTTTGTTTGTTTCAAATACAAATAGAACAAACAAAATATTTTTCAATATGTACCAAAATTGGGCAAATTTGATTTAAGCTTCAAAGTTCCCAGGTAAAGGACCTATTCATTTGCTTATAAGTTCTTGACAGTGTGTGTACAGTGCATGACATTTTCTAATTTTCTAAGCTTTACAATTCTGTACTCAACACTAAATGAGTAGATCTTCAAGAAGTAGTTCTTAGGGGGTAATAACTACTCTCAGCAAGCCCAATCTTAAAACACATCAACACAAAACTATGTGAATTAAAAAGAAAGATAAAATACAAACACTACACATACCCATATATACATATCCAGTACAGTTCTCTAGAAAGAGTCATCTTTAATGAATAATGTTTTCTTAAAGTTCAAATAATACATCCCCAAGTTCAAGGTAGATCATATACTAAAATAAATTCATCCTTCGTTTCATTCATCTCATTATTCACATTTCAATCTTTTCCAACAGTTAAAATAATTTTTAAAAATTAACTGACAATTCTAATTACATATTGCATAGTTGCCTAATAAGCTAAATAAAACAGACTCTGAGGCCCATTCAACCTCCCTTTAAGAACAGTACATAAGGGGCGCCTTGGTGGCTCAGTGGATTAAGCCGCTGCCTTCGGCTCAGGTCATGATCTCGGGGTCCTGGGATTGAGCCCCGCATCGGGCTCTCTGTTCTGCAGGGAGCCTGCTTCCTCCTCTCTCTCTGCCTACTTGTGACCTCTCTCTCTGTCAAATAAATAAATAAAATCTTAAAAAAACAAAAAACAAAAACAAAAACACAGTACATAAACTCCAGTACTCCCTCACAGCTGTTTCCAAACATCTATTTTCTTTCCTTTTAATTTTAACCACACAATGTTGCCTTGTCTTCCTTTACATTTGTTGTGAAATCTTCTGCCACTTTCTTTTCCCTTTCTTGTTGAAGTTGTCAGAGTCTATATTTTCCCTTCAGTATTTCACTCAGTCTTAATGAAAATTAACCTCACAGTCAAAATAAAATGGAGCTTAATGGAAGAAAAGAAGAAGGTAATAAGTTTATAAGAAAACTGATGCCATACTTAGGAAAATCAGTGTCAAAAGCTGTGATCATGTTATCACTTGATGATACAACATCATTACCACAGCTGATGTAAAGTTATCCTCAGTATAAGTAATTGTGTCTGAGAGAACACAGGTGTGAGTGTACATACCACCCACTGGATTTCACTCAGAATCTGTGAAGGTCATATGTTGTCATCACATTTCAGGACCTGACACCAAAATAGCAGCACCTTTGATGATAAAAGATAAAGCCAAAGCATGAACGGAAAACCAATCTCCTTCTTTATAATGCAGAAAACTCACACTGCAAGGCATTTCCATTCTAATAGAAATATACTTCACACATTCTACAGATCAAAAGGTATTTGAATCTCTCATATCTGGCATATGAGGATATTTTATTTCATGTTCCAGACTATTCTCCTTTCTCTCTCCCTCTTCCTCTCCCTACACTTCCCTTCCCTGTTCTCTCCTCTGACTCCCAACCATGTTTCCTTACTAAATCACACCATAAGCAATAAGTTTCAACTTTGCCTTAATCGAATACACATAAACCAATCAAATCGATTAAATGACTGAGCACCCAAGATTTACAACAGTGTCTGGAGAAAATAAAACTAAGGATACAACATCTATAGTACAGCTTACATTTTCAAAGTGGCAATCTTTCCTTCTATTCACCTCTTATTTGGTTATTTTTCACTTGATTATTTTTTGTAAACTTGAAGTTCAGGAAGCCAAAGAAAATCCATGAGAGATTTTAGGGTACAATAATAATCTGGTGTTAAATTTTAACTTTTCCTAAACAATTTTAAAAACATATTATTAAAAAGAAAAATAATTCAAATCTTTCTCTAGTTTTTTGGAATTCAGAAACAGTTGATTCTGGAATAAATTAGTTTGTAAATTATCTTTTACGATTGGTTATGATTTAGTAAAAGTTTTATTAGTTTTGTGTATTTAGTATGATCTTTTTTATTTTTTAAAAGCATTATTTCACTGACAGTAATTCTTTTTTTTTTTTTTTTTTTTTTTTAAATTTTTTTTAAGATTTTATTTATTTATTTGACAGGCAGAGATCACAAGTAGGCAGAGAGGCAGGCAGACTGAGAGAGAGGTGGAAGCAGGCTCCCTGCTGAGCAGAGAGCCCGATGCGGGGCTCGATCCCAGGACCTGGGACCATGACCTGAGCTGAAGGCAGAGGCTTTAACCCACTGAGCCACCCAGGCACCCCTCACTGACAGTAATTCTATTAGTGGCGATAACATTCAAGATTCTGAATCCTTCTTCAGTTTCCATTTTCTTACTTATTAGAGTCATGTCTGTCCATTCTTTAAGGCCAAACTATTCCAGGCTCCTTTATAAAACTCCCCAGGTTATTCTAGATCTGTCATTCAGTAGCTAATATATATTTTTGACTATTTATTCTAATTTGGGAAATAGTCATCACGTATTCTCAACACGTGTGGTTCCCATGAAAATGATTCCATTTATAGTTACATGCCTGGCATGTGACAAACCTGGCCAATAAAAGCCTCACATTTCTCTGCCTCAGTGATTGGCTCAAAGATGGATATGTGACCTCATCAGAACCAACTGAACAGGTTTTACTAAGATTTCTCAGAATTTATCTGCTTTCTTTGCAGTAGTTGGCCTAGTGGTACCAACTTGCAAACACAAGGAGTACGTCTGTCTGAGAATGGAGCTCATGTGAAAGAGAACCAAGATCTAGAAAACAAATAGATTGAAGGACATTGTTTGATCCTCTGACTCAAGCAGCTAATGAGTTTGCATGTATGGTTAGAAGTATCAGTTTTTAGGGACAATGATGTTGCCTTTTGCCTTTTGTTTGAACCAATCCGGGTTAAATTTTCTGTACCTTGCAATCAAAAGTCTTAATTGACACACAGCAGTGATCACTGCCACTTCAGATTTCCTATAGAAATTGAAACTGTAAGAATTGTCATTTATTAATATACAGGCTTAATTATTTAGCATATATTAACAAATGCTTCTTTTTAATCTCTCTGATGGGATTTAATATCTACAAGGAAAATTTTATAATTAGTCATGTTCTCCTGTATAAAAAGGAAAACTGAGATACCTTAAATTTTTCAAGAGCTGGGGCACCTGGGTGACTCAGTGGGTTAAAGCCTCTGCCTTCAGCTCAGGTCATGATCCCAGGGTTCTAGAATCGAGCCCTGCGTCAGGCTCTCTGCTCAACAGGGAGCCTGCTTACATCTCTCTATCTGCCTGCCTTTCTGCCTACTTGTGATCTCTGCCTGTCAAATAAATAAATAAATAATCTTAAAAAAAATTTTTTTTTTCAAGCGCTTATTTGAGCACACTTTTAATGGAATCACATAGGCAAACCAAGAACAGTTGAAAGCACTGCACAGATAAAAGCTAGGGGCAAGGTTTTTATAGAGAAGACAATGAAGCAAAGCAATTATTTGATTGGTTAGAGCTAAAGCAGTTGCCTGCCTTGAGAAAGCCTCAGCATCTGTTTGTGATTGACTGTCGTTAGGTTTCATTTTCTTGGATTCAGGTGTATTGACTCTGGCGTAGGTTTGGTTTGCTTACATAGATTACTGAGGCATTAGAGCCACCCCAGACTAATGGCCTCCTTCTTTAAATACTTTGACACCAGCATATATTCTCCATAAGTCTAAGTTTGAATATGACATATAGGGACAAAAACAAGACTTATTGAAACCAAGTTCTGTTAAGGATACATCTAACCCTACCTTCTCACCTTAATTACGATAATTAGAGAGAGAAGGGAGGTTCACCATGTCAAATATCTTTCCTGTTTAAGTATCATATATTATCTGGGAATAAATTTTATCATATTAACAACACAATTGATTAAGAATGAGAGAATATGGGGCGCCTGGGTGGCTCAGTGGGTTAAGGCTCCGCCTTCGGCTCAGGTCATAATCTCAGGGTCCTGGGATAGAGCCCCGCATTGGGCTCTCTGCTCAGCAGGGAGCCTGCTTCCCCCCCACGCCCCACCTGCTTCTCTGCCTACTTGTGATCTCTGTCAAATAAATAAATAAAATCTTAAAAAAAAAAAATGAGAGAATTCCCTGATAGGATATTTTATTTATTGTGTTATTTACTGAAAGCATAATTATCTTATTTTCATAATAAAAAGTGGGTTTCTGATATAATTTCTTAGTACCTTAAGCATTGGAAATCCTTACACCAGTCTAAGGATTATTTTTGAACCAATCAGGCCAAATATTCCCTCTATATCACCTACTTAATGTTATTCTGTAACTCTGGATATTACAATCATCATTTATGCCAGTCTGTGTTATGAAGTTACTTCTATGTGTTTGGTCTAAATTACTGATTGCATAAACGTCTGTCTGCATCTACCATTTTTTTAAAGTTGACCTCTTAGGTAGAGTCTTTATCATTGGTTTTTACATTTTTCTAATGCTTTTGAACAAATTTCTTTATCTTTTTTTTTTTTAATTTACTTATTTATTTGAGAGAGATTGAGAGCAGAGGGTAGGGGCAGAGGGAGATGCACTGAGAGAATCTCAAGCAGACTCCCTTCTGAACACAGAGCCCTGCACAGGGCTCAATACTATGACCCTCAGATCATTACCTGAGCCAAAAATCAAGAGTTGGAACGTAGGTTCCTGTAATAGTGCACGTATTGCATAGAGCACTGTGGGTCATGCACAAACAATGAATTTTGGAACACTGAAAAAAAATTAAGTTAATTTTTTTTTTTTTTAAGGGTTGGAACATTCAAACTACTGAGCAATCCAGGTGCCCTTCAAACAAATTTCTATCTCTGTTATTATCATTTAGGATTTTTTCTTCCTAATTAGATCACTGTGAATGTCATAAAAGGTACTCTCTCCACCCAAAACCCCCATCGTCTCAGCTCTCTGATTACACGGCAATAGTTTTTCTAACTCTTGCCTCAGTTACTTCAGTGATAGGACTTTATACATAAGCCATGTTATTTAACTGAAAGAACCCTTTCCACCTAGATAATGCAGATCCAACTGAGAGCCAAAAGAACTAGGTATCAACATATTTTGTATTAATTACATTTAGCATTCCCCCACCTCAAAGTTACAAGTATTTTATTTTTATTTAAATACCATAAGATACATGTTCACCAGAGTCTGGCACTTAAGATGTACCCCCTGATTATGTTGACTGATAAGAAAAACCACTGGCTGATAAAAGTAATGGACACCATTCATTTTCCCTTCTCAGTTTTCTAAATTGTGGCTTTCAACATTAAGTCCTATTATAAGAAGTGTACTAAGTGTTGATCTATTAGCTGAAAAAAGAATTTCCGGGCTGATGATCAGTAATTCAAAAAATAACTAAATTCAACTGAATACATGTGTCAACATCTAATTAAGAAGGTCATCAACTCAACAAGAATTATGCTACCACCTTCATTGTGTTAATAATAATCTCTCAAGGAGCAGCTCTTCACTCTTCAGGTTCTGTACTGAATCCATGCTTTGAATACAATCCCTAATCCAAGATTAATTCATTTAAACTTTACCTTTCTGTAAAAGCTATCAACTTCAAGGAGGCTTTAGTGGAACTATAGGAACTCAGGGGCTCTATAATATCAAAGTGTAACAGTACTGAATTTTAATAAAAGAACATTTATATTTTATCAGAATATGTGAAAAATCATCTTCCTCACTTGTATTTTGGTTTACCAAATTATTTAATTAGCAATAATCGCACCTCGGATAAACCTCATTGGCTACGATACTGCCACTGCGCAAAGCTTGGTTTACCAAATTATTTAATGAAACCATTTCTCCTGAAAATCAATCTGCCACAACGCTTTATTTACAACCTGTTATATACAAGACCTTAAGAAATAAGAAGTTAAAGTTATAATGGTTACCTCTTTTAAGGAATTATTTTGATGAATTATTGAGAAATATTTTGAAAACCTCTAACAACATACAATAGGATAAAATAATAACTTTGGTCAGCTTTCCTAATGTTATGGAATGGAGATGTTGATGAAGGCTGAGAGAATGTTTCAAAAAAGGAGAATTTGAAATTTTAAAATTGATAAAGAGCATGTTTGTAAGAGAGTGAAATGAAAGCAACTAAAAAGTCATCATAACGAAGAAGTATCAGCACTGCCATCATTACAGAGCAGTCAGGAAACTAATCTTAGCATAACAGTGAGGTAGATGACACAAAAAATTAAAATACGGACAGGTACTTAAAAAATGCTATTTTGCAGGCAACAGACTCACAGGAATAAAAGCTTTATCAAATGTGATAATTAGTGGGACTTTCTTTAGAAACTCTGAAGCATAGTCTAGTTATAAGTTGTTACTATCATCACTCCTATAATTTGGAAACCAAAATAATAAAATAACAATGTAGTATTAAGTAGCAAGAATTTAGACAGGAAACCATCAAACAAACTTAGGACTTTAGACAAGGACCATAGTTAAATAGGAAGAGAACTCAAGGTACGCAAAAAAAATAAAATAAAATAAAATAAAAGGCAGATGAAGAGATAGGAGAAATAGTAGGATGCTAGAGTTTTAGGAAAACAAAGGGGAGAAAAGGATGTTTCTTCCCGTTTTTTTTTTCCTTGCATGAGAATGTACATTTATGGCTTTATCACAACTGTTATTTTTTTTCACAGTTCTTAATAGACTAGCTAACCTGTAATTACCAAACAATGACTACAGTAGTTCTTCAGATAGCAGGACACTGAAAACACATTTACACTTAACAGGAGGTGATTAGTTGGTGGAATGTGTTAGAAAAGCTGCAAATCCCATACAAGTATCAATCCTCTCTTGTTCAGGCATTATCACTGACTGAAAACATAGTCAATTCATTAAACTTTCTTTCAAGTTCTAAAATTGTTCCAGGTGAGTTATCAGGTGTTTTTCCCATCATATAATCTAAAGTGGATTGGCAAAGACACAAAAACACATGGTCAAATATAACTGAATGAACTGAAGTCTTCCTGGAAAAATTTACTATCAAATGGCTGTCTCAACATAAAAAAAAAGGGGGGGGGAGTTGGATTCAAAACTACATTAAAGAAACATTTTTTGAGTTAATTATATGCCAAACACTGAGGTAAACACAAACATACATCCCACCCCATGTAAAACCAAAAACAAACACATTTACTCCAGTCAAGCTAACCATTTAGTAAGAAAATAAACAGCAACAAACCAAATACTAGTGATACAATATAAGTGGTAAAACATTCTTAAAAGATAGAAGGGAAAGTGACTATTTCGTAAGGTGAAAAAGGCAAGTTGATAACTGAGTTGGATCTTGAAAGATAAAGTGGTTTCACTTTTTTTTCATTGTTTAATTTTTGTTTGCTTTCTTGCTGAAAAGGAGAAGTAGGTAATAGGCAAAAGGGAGCAAGTGTTCTACTTGAAATGGTCAGTGTATCACCAGTCAGGTTCTCCTGAGAAACAACTAATAGGATATAGACAGAATGATTAGATAGATAGACAGATGATAGGTAGATAGATAGAAATGACAAAAGGAAAGGGGAGGGGAGATTTACTAGAGGAAGGGACTCATCTAGTTATATAGGTCTGCAAGTCCCATAATCTGCCCTCTACAAAATGGTATAATTCAAGCCCAAAGGCCCTTGTTATCAGGGGCTCTAATGCCTGAGGATAGGAAAAGATTAACATTCTAGCTCAAGAAGACAGTGAATTTGTCCTTCCTTTTCCCTTTGTTCCATTCAGACCCTCAACAGATTGGATAAGGTCCTCTCACATTGGTGAGGGCAGACTTCTTTACTTAGTCTAATGAATCAAATACTAATCTCTTCCAGAAATACCCTCACTGACACACCGAGAAATAATGTTTTACCAGCTATTAGGCATCCTTAATAAATAAAACTAACCATCATAGTCACCATTAGAAAAGTCAGACTTTTCACAAATCTACAGCTATCTTGTCACTTATGTTCCAGTTTAGATATTGTGATTTAGATATGAGATTTTCCCTGATGCTTTAATCCAAAGCAAAACCACACCTCTTCTCCAGTCCTATCACATCACTTATTTTACTTTATTTTATTTTCACCCTATTTTTCTTTCACTATAAAACTATGACTTCCTGATTTTTTTGTTACTTGCACATTTATGTATCCTACATATCCTTCTATTGAAAACATAAATTCCATAAAGCAGGGTCCATATCTTTGTACTCACTGAGTATTCTGAAGAACTAACCTACAGATGTATCTTTTATGTGCATGAGAGTAACAGATGAGCACACAAATTTCAAAAAGATCATTTAGGAGAGTGATTATTTTAAAAATAAGCAAGCGTATAATCCTAAATAGATATCAAAAGCTTAAAGAATGAAAGAAATAATGATTCTCCAAAGATCATAGTCTGATTCAGTAGGGCTTAATTTTCTATTATATATAAATACACAATATTTACTCAAAAAAGTAATACTAATGCATTTATTCTCAAGAACTGAAAAGATAAAGTTCAAGGAAAATGAAAGTTATTATAGTAAAAGCAAAAAAGATTTGATGCTAAAAGCTTAAAATTTCAAATTCTCTTTTCAAGTTTTGAAAATTAGATATTACTAATTTCTTAATGGATCAAATAACTTCTCCTACCACCCCCAACACCCAGTAATAAAAATCATATAATTATCTACATTAGACTACCAGAAAAATAGCTGTTCCATTAGTATCTGCCTTTACAATTCTATAACTCTTTCAAGACTTCTATTTTTTTTAAAGATTTTTTATTTATTTATTTGACAGAGAGAGAGATCACAATAGGTAGAGAGGCAGGCAGAGAGAGAGAAAGGGGAAGCAGGCTCCCTGCTGAGCAGAGAGCCTGATGCGGGGCTTGATCTCAGGACGGTGAGATCATGACCTGAGCCAAAGGCAGAGGCTTAACCCACTGAGCCCATCCAGGCGCCCCTCAAGACTTCTTTTGAAGAGATATTGGTCCCCCAGTATTTGATGGTTTTAAAACATGTATTCAAGTTCTCTGACACTCCTTACATGAGGAGGTAAATTCTATGTTCCTTCCTTCCCTAGAATCTGGTTGAGTTTGTGATTTGCTTGCAACTAATACAACATGGCAGAACTGATACTGTATTTTCTGGGGTTAAGTCATAAAAACAATGCAGCTTCTGTCTTTTTTTTTTTAAATTTCTGGGGCTAAGTCATAAAAATCAATGCAGCTTCTGTCTTTTTTTTTTTAAGTTTTTTTTTTTTTTTTTTTATTTGACAGACAGAGTTCACAAGTAGACAGAGAGGTAGGCAAGGAGAGAGAGGGGAAAGCAAGCTCCCTGCTAAGCAGAGAGCCCGACGCGGGGCTCGATCCCAGGACCCTGGGATCATGACCTGAGCCGAAGGCAGAGGCTTAACCCACTGAGCCACCCAGGTGCCCCTGCAGCTTCTGTCTTGTTCACTGTAACACTCATTTGTGGGATTCTGAAATGACATGCAAATGTCTAAACATTCTGAGGAAGCCATTTTATAAAAAGCCCAAGACACATGAAGACTCCAGATGTACTGATGCACCATTTGAGAATCCAGGCTAAGGTCCAAGCCTGGCCCCAGATATCACTAAAGAGTGAAAATCTATTTATGTTGTGACTTTTTAAAATTCTTAACCCACAGAATCAATGAGCATAGCGACACTGTTGTTTTAAGCCACTAAGTATTAGAGTAATTGTTACGCAGTAATAGTTAATCACTATACAAAGATTCCAAATTTCATCAGCATGAACAAGGAATCCATACAAGCATGGAGTGAAAAATATAATCCTTCAAAAGCTTATCCTCGAATAACTAGTTACTCACTGTTAAAGAGGATTCCATTTGGTGTGGAAGAACCCAGACATTTGGAAATTCTAAAAAGTATTTACCAGATAGAGTATTATTGTGCTCTATCAAGTCAAGAACCCTATAGAAAATTTATGTGCTTAAGAAATTAAACTAAAACTAGGTTTGTCTTTTCTACTTATCCTAAACTGATAATTGTGATCTGGTATATTTGTCACACATACAATGTTTTTACTTCTGAGTATCTCTGCCTTTAAAATATGCGTCATAAGCAAGGGAAATGGCTGTATAAAACAAGCAAGCAAGTAAACAAGTGACAAGAGAGGATAACCTCTTTCTCATCAGAATAGTTTCAACCTAGAGAGAATGTTTTTCTGACAGTTTATATGGCTGGTTGAATTACTTAGACCAAGGTCCATGTGTAAAAGTATTTGGATCAGATGAAAAATATCACTACAGTTTCTAGTTAGATAATTTATGAAGGTAAAAACTTATTTTACCTAAAGGTGGTACCTGAAAAAGTCATCTAAGTTTGAGTTCAAGTTATACATGATCATGGAGAATGAAAAGCCATTTGACTTAGTCAATGTAGCTAAGTATTCTAGAAGACATTCTATGTTTCCCAACAAATTAGAACGTTCTTTTTCCTAACATAAAACAAAAATCAGTGTAACCATCCCTCAGAACAATGTACTGCTTAAAATATAACCTATGAGAAATTATACTTGTTACCAAGCATGCTTAGATGTAGCTTTAAGAAAAACATGTACTGGCAATAGGCCTCTGGGGGAGAGGACAGTATGCGTCCTTGAAGCCGAGCAGCTGGGGACACCGTGCTTGCTCAAGGGCAGAATGCTGTCTGCTTCATTTTTCCCTTATCTCCTCTTCCCTGGAGAGCACCAGCAGTTAGTCAGACAATCCTTTCGTTTGGGCTTGCTCACTATAGGTCATGTACTACATAACCAAACATTTTGCCTTTCTTCTTACGTATCTACAAGACTCATGGTCAATGTGTAATCTTCTCCGGCTTCTTTGTTTGTTGTTACCCACTTCCTAATAAATATGAGACAGGAATTGTTCAGAGCGAAATTCTTTACTGTCGTCCTCTGCTCCCATTCTCTTGCAGCTGACTTTTTTGTGCCTCATTCTTCTCCCGTGCACTGTCACAAGGCGGCAATCAGTAGATTTCAAAGATTATTTTGTGTTAGCAGGTCATCCCCAAATATTAATAGACATTGGTCATAATATAACCTCAGTATTATTTTGTCTTAAATTCGATTTGGATTTTGTCATCTAAATTGGAAAATATGCCATCTTTCATGAAAATTTAATTCACTTAAATGAATATGCTGTAAATTCTCTGCAATATGTGTAAGGGATACTTGGCAATTCTACAGAACAGTGTTGATCGGCAGGAATAAAATGTGACCACAAAAAAAAAAAAAAAAAAGCTGCATATAGAATTTTTAAGTTTCTGGTAGCCACAATTTAAAAAGTAAAAAGAAACTGGTGAAATTAATTAAAATATACATAATTACAACTTATCTGTCCAAAATATTATTTCAACCTATAATCAATTAAAAATTTTGTTTTTTTGAGGGGCCTGGATGGCTCAGTGGGTTAAAGCCTCTGCCTTCAGCTCAGGTCATATCAGGGTCCTGGGATCCGGCCCTGCAACAGGCTCTCTGTTCAGCAGGGAGCCTGCTTCCGTTCCTCTCTCTCTGCCTGCCTCTCTGCCTACTTGTGATCTCTGTCTGTCCAATGGATAAATAAAATCTTTAAAAAAAATTTTGTTTTTTGTTTTACTAAGCCTTTGAAATAGATTGTTTATTTTACACTAACAGCACATCTCAGCGTGAGATACAGCCTTATTCAAGTGTTCAATAGCCACATGGGACTAGTGTTGACTAGCTGGAGAGTGTAGCTATAGAATATTACCCACAGTGGAGCAAATTTCGAGTTTTGTGCACTTTTATTTACTTCATTTTCCCCTTTATGGCAAGGTTCTAATTATTTCAAGAACCTCAAATAATGAGTAAATATATTTGATTTGGATCCTTTCATGGAAATTAAGAATATCATTTATTATTTAAAATAAACTTTCATTTCTTCCCATTAGCTTTAATTCCAAATACTGATATGCTACTTTAATTCAACATGCAGATTTAATCAGTTTATCAAAACTAGCAAGAAAAAGAAAAACTAGCAAGAAAAAGACTGAATGTAATAAATGAATAATTCTTTTGGCTGAATTATTTGGCTGAAGGTTTCAAAGAAACCTTCTCTGACCAGTTTGTCTTGTCCTCACCCTCCATTCTATCAGTCACTCCATCATGTAATCCTGCTTAATTTTTTCAAGTTTCATATAACTATTTAAAATGTGATTTAAATCAGTTTACCTGTTTGTTGTTTATCTCAATTACTATATTGTAATACAGGTCCTGTGAGAGCAGACATATTTTTTCCCTAAAGCACCAAATAAATTCACTGCTTAGAACAGTGAATAGCACATCAGAGGTGTTCAATAAGTACTTTTTATTGAACTGATAAAGATCCTCATTGCATTTTAAAAAACATAGGCACATTTTAGTATGATTTACACTAAGCAAATTCAGCTAAAATACTGTTTAGAAAGTTTCACCTGAGAGTCACTGGCTTCTTAAGCTCTTTCTAGGAAGTAGTGCAATTTTTATGGTGGTTCATATAATGAAATATCTCCCTTAAAAGCAAGAAATTCGGGCGACTGGGTGGCTCAGTGGGTTAAAACCTCTGCCCTTGGCTTCACATCCGGGGGTCCTGGGATCCAGTCCCGCATTGGGCTCTCTGCTCAGCAGGGAGCCTGCTTCTCCCCCTCTCTGCCTGCCTCTCTGCCTACTTGTGATCTCTGTCTGTCAAATAAATAAATAAAACCTTAAAAAAAAAAAAAAGCAAGAAATTCAAAGATGGAAAACATCACATTTCTGATTCTAGGATAGCAGAAAACCTTATCCTTTCCCCCAAAATATCATCTATAGTATAGTGAATACAATGTTATTAATACAACATACAAACTGTTTCTTTGTTATTGAAAAAGCCTCTCAAATTTAATTAAAGTCAATAAAGAAATTAAAAACTTAATGAGAGCAAGAATCCTCTGAGTGTGCTCATGCTGTTATCAGCCTGTGATGTTGTAAAAGATAGGATTATGATTTCACTGCCAGACAACCAAAAGAAGAGAAAGGATAACAAGGAGAGCCCTGAAAAACCTCCTGGTGAGAGAAATCTTAGAGGGAAAAACTGTTGCACTTAATCAAGTCAATGGAGAAATTAAATACAAAAGGAATGGCTTCTTAACATAACCACCTATTGTTTAAATCAAAATAATTTGGAAAAATAATTTGAGATTGATCTAAATAAGATTCCTACTCAATGTGAAATTTTGTAGGATACTCCAGAAGAGTGACCACCACCCCTTCCCAAGTAATCTCAAAAGATTACAATTGGCCTGGATCAGAATATATATATTTCTTTTTATTGTTTCACTTTAACAATGAGCATTATATGAACTACAAATTCACTACACACCTCTAATTTTTTGCACCCAGATTAAGATAACTCCTTATCAGGCATCAAACGCTTCCACAATGATGGTCAAAAGAGAGATGTATGGGTACAATACTGGAATTTCCCTGCTTCCCACTGCCTTGAGAAATAGTACAAAGGGTACCCCAGGTACCATAAGTTTCTCAGTACTTCTTCCTTGAGACCACCACCCCTATAGCCTTCGTTGTGGTTTATTTCAGATCACTATAAGAAGCTCCTGACTTCACATCTCATTTCTTACACTTTCATCCCTTTAGACTCTGCACAGCTTCTCCTTATTCCTTCTCTCCCAGCCTTTCACAGTTCCTAAAACTTGCCCACTGTGTTCTGTGCAAGTCAGTATATTTTCATATATATTTACATATGTATAAAACTTATACATATTTACATATGTATAAAACTTATATATATATAAAAAATAAATATATTTTATATATATTCAGTATATTTTTCTCCTTCTTTCCGCACACACTTGAGCCTGTATTCGGCTAAGTGTCCTCTGTATGCCTCATCTCCAATTCTCGATTATTCCCTTTTCATTCTCTCTGACATGCTTTAACTTTGAATATGTCATCAAATATTACCACATACCTCTCTTTATAGTCAGCTTCTGTCCCTCATGTTATTCCTCCTAATTTACTGAAAAGTTTGCTTTCTATTTCATCACTCTCTCAAAGATCTTACAAATCTTAGTGATATCAGTTTATATGAGATGAGTCTTCTGACATTATAACATCATACAAATAACAATAAGATTTTCATATTCACAAGTTCGAGCACATACTTTCTGGTCATATACATACACATAGGAAAGAGAGAAAGAAGAGAAGAGAAAGGGAATGGAACAAAGAAGAGAAAAGAGAGAAGACTGGTCTCTTTTTAAATGTTTGATCGTGAATCTTAAGTGATTCCTTAATATTCAATAATTCCTTTAAAACTTAATAATTAAGTTTCATAGGCAACTCACAGACAACTATAATACGCCTTTCCATTCTTTAAATCTTCAACTTCTGAAACTCCCTCAATCAGATTCTTAGTTGTCAGTCTTCTCTCTTACTTCACTGAGAAAATCAAACAACTTTCACCAAAATTCCCACCCCCCTACTCATATATTCTTTCATCCAAATGATATAGATGAAACATCAACACCCCCATTGATAAGTGCCCCTCTGCAATGTGAACAAGAGTCCATGGCTTCTTACCCACTCAAGGGTAAGAGTCATCTACCTTATTCTCCCCAATAGATTGTTCCCATTCCCACCTCCCCTTTAGCTACCACTTCTTTTATTTGTTCTCCTTTACAGAAATATACTCTGAGACAGTTTTCCATGCTCACTGTTTCCAATTTTTCTCCTTACATTGGTTTTTTCATCCTCACCTGGTATTACTTAATCCAAGAGCAGCAGGTGACATGTTTGACCATTCCCTCTACCTTAACGCACTTTCTTCCTCAATGTTCAGGTTATTTTCCTACCTCAGTGACCAACACTGAGGTATCCCAGTCCTTGGGTCTTAGATTCTTTCATTTCTCCTTCTGAACCACTCTCTTGGCGACTTCATCCTGCCTCATGACTTTAAATCCTAAGGTAAATATTTAACTGCTTACTTAATATCTCCACTTTGATGTTTAACTGATATCTGAAAATTAAAATGTTCAAAGGGGAATTTTTATTTTCCTACCGAACATGTTTCATCTTGGTCTTTCAAATTTCAGTGAAGGCTATGCTATCCTTTTGGTTATTCATATCAAAAAACATGGGAGTCATTCTTGACTCTTTACTTTATCTCTCATCTCTCAACTGATTCACAAGCTAATCTTATTTGGTCTACCTTCAAATTATATCTAGATTCTGACCACTTTTCATCCTTCCTACTGCCACTGTTCTGCTCCAAACTGGATTTTTTTCAATTGTCTCCTAACTGATTTTCCTACTTCAACCTTTGCTCTCACTCTTCAGTGAATTCTCCACTCAAAAGCCAGAACGATTGCACTAAAATTCAAGCAGTATCTTGTAACTCCTATACTTAAAATTCTCCAATTTTCCCCCATTTTACTCAAACTAACTTATTTAGTACCCATATGATGCACATTCAAATAGTAGTACCATTTTACAGACCAGGAAGTTTGGCTTGAAAAACAATAGTTACTTGCTCAAGGCTACAGGCTGGTAAGTGGTCATATGAAGATTCAATCCAGCTTCAGATATCATATTCTCAACCACTATTATTTACTGAAAAAAAATTGTTTTAAAAACTAACAAGATTCTAAAGCATGCACATGTTTGGCTCTATGAAAGACCTCTTCCCCTATAATTCTCACCTCTGCTTACTTCTTCAGCCAACCTATCCCTATTGCTATTCCTCAAACTATTCAAATGAAATGTTTATAGTTCCTTCAACTATATAAAACTTTCCTTGCTTCTTAGTTTACATGTCTATGTGGAACTTCAAGTTTCCAGTTCTCCCAGCTGCTGATTTCTATGTCATTCTCTAGTAAATGCCATGTGTCTCTATCATGAAAATTGTATTTACTGTCCATTTAATAAGTAATAGCAAGGTGGTAGGATGGCACTTGACTAATGCTGTCCATCAGGACTCTGGCTCTAGAAAGTCAGTACTCCATACAACTAATTTCTAAGACTGAGAGACCTTAATCTATAGATCTTTAAAACAAAGTATCATATCATATCTCTTTCCCATCTTAAGGTCTTTGTATCTGTCATTCCCCCTACTTGGAATATTCTAAGTATTTGTTTTTGCATTGCTAACCCCAACTCAGCATTCATATCTCCACTCATGTGTTACCCACTCAGGGAGGTTTTTCTGAGTACTCTAACAGACATAGCCATCATCACTCTCTAACCACTCAATCTACCCCACCATCCTGTTTTATTTATTGATCATTAATACATCTATTCAACAAAAATCTAGTATAGGTCAGATATTTGTCACTAAGTAAGCATGCTAGCTCCCCTAGAAGGTACCTTCTAATGAGAAAGATAGTCAACCAAGATATAAACAAATAAAAATCAGGTTGTGATATGTACCATAAAAAAATAAATAAACCAGGTTGTATTTCATAAATAAATAAATAAATAGATCAGATTAATGGGGGGAAAATGCCTGTAAGCAGGAGCAATCTACTTTTTCTCGGCCCTTTGTATATTGGGCATTCTGTTTGGAAAAACAGATAATGTCCAGCAATAAACATGTTATGATCATTTTTATAAAATTTTGATTGATTAAATGTCCTTACCATAAGAAGTTCTTCATAAGGTAAAATCGCAAGAGATGATTTTCCTGGTGGGGAAAAAAATAAACCAGAAAATTAGAAATAATGACTATCACAGCTTTTATGAGTTAGCTTTACTTAGGTTTCGATTTCTAATACAGATATCTCTTTCTTCTTGAACTTAATCATACTTTTTTTAAGATTGATTAATTAATTAATTAGTCAGAGAGAGAGAGCATAAGCAGGGGGAGCAGGACGCAGAGCAGGCAAAGGGAGAAGCAGGCTCCCTGCTAAGTTAGGGTCCCAATGTAGGGCTTTTATCTCAGGACCCTGGGATCATGACCTTAGCCAATGCAGACACTTAACTGAAGCAACTGAGCCACCTAGGCATCCCTTAACCATAATTATTAAAATAAAACTACCATCACTATTTGAACAGCCAAAATACTTTTAAATTTGTTGTAACACTATTGGGTTTATTAGCAAGTAAAACAGCACACCATACTAGGTGTTAGAATTTTCACCAAAGCTTACTTAAGAAATTTCAACTTCTAATTCTAATATAAATCATTTAACTTTTATTAGAATCAGTTTTTTCATTTTATAAAATCACAGAATTTGTTTCAATTGATTTAAAACATATCTAAAACTCTAATTCTGTTCAAAGCTAACATAAAATAATTTTAACTGGTTTAAAGAAAAGTCTTATACTTTAATCTTGAGATACCAAATGCACACACACAAACACACACACAAATTATCAAGATTTATTGCATATATCTCACATTTAAATTAGAATTTGAAGTTATTGAGTAATTTGCAACTATTGAATTCCAACCAAAAGAAGAATACATTTTCCTTAAACTTTAGTATTCTGAACACTGGAAGGCTGAGATGAAAAAGAAGAAAGAATATTTTAATTTGTCCCTGAGTGATTTAAATGGTTTTAGAGGAATCTTTTGCCCAAAGAAAATATTTGTCTATCCATTAATTTTTTCAATCCCTACCATGTTCCAATACCATATATTAATTTAAATTTTGACTACCAACTTAGAATTGAGCAAAAGCAATAGATTTCCAAAATCAGTGGGCTGCTGTGAATCACTTTCAATAAGAGAAGAAAAACAAATGAATTACAGCTAGCATTAGGCTCTGGAATTGAAATTACAAGCACTCTAAGGAGTAATTATAATATGTGGTCCAAGAATCCTGCTGCTCAGGTCCATTAACATTACAGACCCTGCTGAATTATGAAAATGTTCCTAAGATCTAACATTTTTACCAAAAGATGCTGAAACCAAATCCCCAAAATACTCCCTTGATAAATACAAGGTTACATAAAACTCAATATTTATATTGTAGTCTTAAGAAAACTTTAAGACATACAGATATATTTCACATGTTAAAAGCGGTGAAGTGTCTGGTATTAAAATGAATGTGCAGAGCAAGTGAAAACTCCATTAAATAGATCTGATTTTAAATTCCATCGCCAAGAGAAAATGACTCTTCAGTACTCCCAAAGTAACAAAGCCCAGATTTCTTTCTCTGCAACTCAAGAATGCAGACGTGGGACAGGTGAAAGTTACAGAAAGGTTGATCTCATCTTACTGTAAGGAGGGAAAAATGCATCATGAGATCGAGTGTTCCCAGTGACCAAAAACATTTAAATAAAGAATAGGTTCATGTCAGACCATTCTAGAAAAGTTTCTGATTAGAGGGCTGCAGCACTTCAGGCTATGTAATTCTCTGTTTCAATAATCTTTGTGGAGCCCTACCAAAAAATCTGAGATGCAAAACAAATCTGTATTAATATATTTTAAATATCAAATACATATTAAACATGTCTTTAAAAATGTGTCATGCTGTTCACCAATGTATCATAATCACAAGTAGGACTTCACATTTGAAGTTTCCTAGGTCTCAAAGACTCTTTCCCATCCTCTTTCCCAGTAATACCTGAGTATCCTATAGGTTCTAGCTACATAATTTTCCAAAAATTCTTTCCTGTTCCTCCCCACCATTGAGACAAATTGTGTTTTACCTATTTCCCTTACTAGATCATAGGCTCCCATAGGCAGTAGTTGTGATTATAATTAAAATGTATCCAGAAAAATTGGTCCCATGAAAACACAAGTTCCAGACTGTTGCTATACTTTAAAAAGATTATTTTTGAGATAAATTTGGAAAATGCTACATGATTTAGAGTTTAAGCAAGCTCGTTTCATTGCAGAGCCATGAAAGCATTTTATATTCTGTGAATTATTATTAAGAAGTTAAATGGATATAGAATTTCACAACATTATTTTACATCAGGCTGGTTTTTTCTTCCCCCCATGGAGCACCTGTAAGACTAGATTCCTTCACATTTATTTTATTATTTTTTTTTCCTTCACATTTGTTTTAGAGAACACTGAATTAATTTATTCACCCTTCCCTTGATTGTACCTGGCACAAAGTAAGCAGGTAAGAAAAACTAAGTGTAAACTAAATGTTTTTCAGGTTTCTTGATGAATGCCACCCTATCGACTCCATTTTTTTTTTTTTAAAGGGACTTTGTGATCATCTTTGTTCTGAATACAGGAATCCTCTGCCTAATATACTTGGTCACTTCTGTGAAAACAACTCAAGGCTGAAGATATTAAATCTACATGAGGCAGTATGTTTCATTTTCAGATAGCAATTGTTTAAAGAATTCCTTTTCATTGAATTTTTAGCTGAGTACTTCCAACTTTAGTGCAATGATTGGAGCTCTTCCTCTTCAAATAACCAAAAAAAGTTCATTCTTTCTTCTATATAACACTTTATAGGCATTTCTTTTGGTTTCTCTTCTCTGAGCTAAACAACTTAGTTCCCTTATCTACTGCAGTGTGGTTTCTAGATTTCCAAATTGACAGAAATCTTGGTTAAAAAAAGTTTAGTTTGTTAATTCTGGTATATTTTTCTAAGGCTTACTTTAAGTCAAAATAAGATAGTATCTTAAGATTTTTGAAAGATCCCACCACTCAATCCTGTGTTCTCTATCCCATTCATGTTCTTCCTGTTGCTCAGAATGTTTTTCCTTCTTCCCTTGACCTCCGCAAACATTACCCTTTGAGATAAAGTTCAACCCCATCACATGTCAAAGTACTTTAGCTGTCATTTCTTCCCTCCTGCTCTCAGACAAATCATTTAGGATTCAGTCTATTATCACAACTCAGCCTCCCAATTTTATGTATTATTCACTAACATTACATGTGTATTTTTCTTCATTCACTAAGAAGTTATGAGAGTTGTGAGAGCAACTATTTTAATTTTTTTTTTTAATTTCTCTAGAGCACTTTCTAAAGTGCTTACACACACGAAACTATTGATTAACCAATGGCCTGAAAATGTTAGTACACTCTTATATGCAGGTATCTATTGCTATCGCCCTGATGAACCTCCTTGTTCCTTGATGTTTAGAGCGCTAAGATAAAGGGCACTGGGCCAGATCCAGTCAGTTGGCATGCACTTTGCTTCCTGACCCTCCAAGCTTTCTCTTTACTGGGAGGGAAAGGTGGGTGTGGAAAACGACAATTCCAGATTCTCTTGGCTGGTTTCTTGATAGGTCCTACAAGTGGGAGGCAGGAATTTAGAAGGTAAAAGCAAGACAAAAAGTCCTTCTCTGTTCAACTCTCAAATGAGCAGAAAGGCAACTACCAAGGAAGTGTAGACTCCAGCATTTTCAGGTACTAACAGCAGCAGTTGAGGCAGCCCCATTTCAGAAGCAGTGACTCAGCTTAGCTCTGAGTGCTCTCCAAGACAAAGGCCAGGACAGCTTCCTGATTTCAGGTAACACCCATTCATCCCTTTCCTACCCATCTATCACTTTTGAAAACATTCCTCTACATTAAAAGCCTCTCTTTGAGAGTATACAAATGGCCATTAAATATACGAAAATCTGTCAGGGAAATAAAAACTAAAACCATAATGAAATATCTCAGTGATCACCTGGGTAAGCCATTTAGAAAATATGAAAATAGGGGCACCTGACTGGCTCAGTGGACAAAGGGTACAACTCTTGATCTTGGGGTTGTGAATTTGAGCCCTGTGCTGGGTATACATATTACTTAAAAAACAAAATAAAATCTTGAAAAAGGAAAAGAAATAAATAAAATACCAGTATTGATGAGGATGCAGAGCAACCATAATTCCCAAACACAGCTTCTGGAAGTGTAAACTTGGTACAGCTTTTGTGGGAACCTAGTTGGCTGTTTCTGCTGAAGGTGAACATTTGCCATCTTTATGGTCCAGGAACTTCCATTTCTATGTACATGCTCATCATAAATGTTTACAAATATTTACCAAAACATATGTAATAAGATCCACAGCATACTATTTGTGGTACCTGAAACCTGGTTATTATTCAAAACTTCATTAAGGCTGAATTAAGGTATATTCACATAATAGAGCAATGATGATGACTGTCTTCAACTACATGCAAAAACATGAATGAATTATACAAACATAATGTTGAACTAATGTAGTCAGACATAAAGGTGCATATACTACATTACCCCTTTTATATGAAATAAAAACAGACTAAAGTACTATGTGCTCTGAGAAGTTAAGATAATGTACTGCTTTGGGGGGAAGCAGAAGAGGGCCTAATGAGGTATCAGGATTGATCTGTTGTGCAAGTGACAAGGATATTCAGTTGGTGAAAATTATTGAGGTGCTTACTTTCTGTGCATATATTGCACTTTAATACAAACTTTTTTAAAAAAAGGTTTCGGTCTACTTTAGACCAGGAAGTACCAATAACTTTGTTACTGCATAGTTAGGGTAATATTAGCCTGGAAAAAGTGAAAGCGAGTACTCTAAACATTTCCTTTGGCCATTAAAACAAATAAGCAAACGCTAATCAAGTTTCTTCAGAACCTCAAACTATAAAAATTAACAGAATAACTGAAAAACCTGGAGAATCTTCTGTCTTCTTGATTTAATGCACATAGCATTAAATGCATGTAGCTTTTTCTGCTTTCCAAATTAACATATGTTAATTCTTGTGTTCTATTTCAAAATTACTTTAATCATTTATGTAAAACAACTAAAAATTCCAGAACATACATGTTAAAAATATCTGCCAAATCCCATGAAATAGTCCAACTTGATAAGAAATAATTGAGACTTTAAAAATATGTAACACATGCCAGTGGCATTTTCACATATTTTTAAACACCACACTTTATCTTCCAGAACCTATTTAAACATTTTCATTCATTATCTTTGTTTTCATAATATTTCTTGAGTCTTTCACAAGAATAAAATTCCCTGCTTCCAGACAAGGAAAAGGAATTATTAAATAAAAAACTTGGAAGAAGATAATTTGTTTTATTTTTCTTTCATTATTAAAAAAAATCCAGAGACTCAGACTATTAAATGGAATTTTTTTTTAAACCTACAAAAGCATACTGCCTACGTACAATTACAAATGCCATAATACTTCTTTATAGAACTCCTCATTCATGGGGACAAGATTACAGAAACAACATACCTACAACTTTCAGGCAATGACCCAATCAATCAATTTCTTAGCCATTTTAGAAAAGTGCTCCAACAAGGAGATATAAAGTACAGGATATGCTGATCCTGAGAGAGCAAAACCAACCAAAGATATATAGATCAGGCAAGACTTGCAGGATCAAGCTTTGTATGGGATTTACAACTTACATGGCTAAAGTTAAAAAATCCAGTCTTTAATTCCTGGGTTTATCAAACAGCAAAAGAGCCAAAAATCCTTTGCACACTGAGTTCTTTATCATTTATTGCTTATCACCTTTAAGTAAGTTTTTCAATAAGATTATGTTGTTCATATATATTTTGTGTCTTGTAAAAATTTGGAAGTATTTCTATCATCTTTGTTCATGAAAAACACCTTACTTTGGCCTGAAATTGTGATATACCATGTCCCCTGAAATTTAATGTTATTGAGAATTCTGATGCTAGACACCTTTTGCATTTTTAAGTAATTCTATATTCTCTCTAGAAAAGTGTAAGATTCTCCCTATTTTTCCTTATAATTAAAACAAAATACAGACGTGTCAGTATAGGTCATTTTTTTTTTAATTTCACTTGCAGTACTGCAATATATTCTTTTTGATCTTTGTTTTTAGTGTGAGTAAATCAATCTATAAATTACACCAAACATATAAAAGAGGCAACAGATTCCTTTTAGTTTTTTTTTAATTTAAAACATTTGATTAACTCTGTCGTCACTCTGTCAATACTCCCTTTCCAAACGTAAGAATAATAAACAAATTAGTGTAACATCATTCCATAAGGTACTATTGCGTCAGCATCCTAAATGATTTTATTGTTTCAAGTATCTCTCCAATTCATTGTCTATGTCAGAGTTTCTCACTATGGGCCCTGTCAACATTTGGGGTTGGATATTTGTGGTGAGGGCTATCCTGTACATTATAAGATATTTAGAAGCACCCCTTCTTCCTACCACAAGACGATATTAGCCATCTCCCAACCTGTCATGACAACCAAAATGATATCCAGACATTGTCATTTGTCTCCGAGGAGTCAAAATCACCCATCTTGAGAACCAGTGATCTTTATTAATGCTAGAATTATCTTTTTTAAATACTCATTATTTATTCTACAGCTTAAAGAATATTTTAATGGTTATTTTTATTCATCTTTGAGATAAGTATTTTATGGAGCACCTGGGTGGCTCAGTTGGTTAAGCATCTATCTTTGGTCCAGGTCATGATCCCAGGATCCTGGGATCAAGCACTGCATCAGGCTCCTTGCTCAGTGGGGAGTCTGCCTCTCCCTCTCCATCTGCCTCTCCCCCAGTTCATGATCACTCTCACACCTCTCTGGCTCTCTCTCTCACTCTTTCTCACAAAATAAATAAATACATACAATCTTTAAAAAAAAAAAAAAAAAAGATAAGCATATCATCCAGAACTGAAGCAATAAGGCTTGGTACTCATTTCTAAAATTAAATCATTACATCACACACTTTTGCTCCAACCACAAAGAACTATTTGTCTCTCAACTCCCCTCACTCTTTATGCTTCTGTGTTTTTGCTTATGTTGATCCCTCCAAGGACTGCCTTTTCTTCCATTTCAACTTGGGAAATTACAACTAAACTATTAAAACAAGTTAAAGTATCACCTCTGTGAAGCTTTCCTTCACAGATACATAGCATTAAATATTGTCTACATATAGGAAATACTTTCCTCATCATTTATTTGTACATTTACTTTTACTATTTTGAGCTATAACCAAATTTTGTTATTTTGGAGAAGAAAATACATTAACTACATAATGAAACCATTGGTCAACTGTTTACCAGGAAAATAGATTTCATAATCCTATAATGATGAAATCATTTCCAACTATACTTATCACATTTATACTTGTTTAGAGAGAAGTTCCTCTGATGCATATCTGACCCCTCATAAAGCCTTCAGGCATAGTTTTTCAATTTGGCATTTCCGTTCCCAGAAGAACTTAGTTTCATCTGCACACTTGAAGATTTCATTGGGCTCTATCTCTTCCACCTCATTTATAAGCCCATTTGATAGTACCAATCCCTAGTGAACTCAGTAAGTAAAATTCTGTGAAAAGCAAGAAGCACTTTACCAAAAAATGTAACTGAGGTCCTTAGTGCACGCATTTGCATTGAACAACTATTGCATACTTTGGGTCAGGACTGTCCAACAGAACTTTCAGTGATGATGATGGTCTACATTTGCACTGTTTAGTGTGGTAGCCATATGTGGCTACTGAGCATTTGAAATGTGGCTGCTGTGATTGATGGACTGAATTTTGAATTTGATTTATTTAAATTTTAATTTTAATTCAGTCACATACAGCTAAAAGCTGAAGATTCGGGCTATCACCAAACAGTCTTCCTGAATTTTCACAAAAAAATGTAATTTGAAGTTTCTATCAATTACTCTTTGCACTTTCAGAGTTCAAGAAGAAAAAGTAAGTTTTATACTACATCATCCTCTCCCCCTTTTTTTTAAATTTTATTTTTAAGTAGGCTCCACACCCAATATGGGACTTGACCTCTCAACTCTGAGATCAAGAGTTGCATGCACTACCCACTGAGCCAGCCAGACATACCTACATCATCCCATCTCTTATTTTGTATTACCAACTCCAGTTTAAGGTAACAAAAGTAAGAAAAGTGAGTCTGAACAACAGAATACATCATTCAGAAACATCCCAGCAAGAACTTATTTTCTTCAGTTATTTAGAAAAGTTGAGAAAACAAGACAAAGTCTGATTAAACTATATTCATTGAGATATCACACACATTTCCCTAAATGGGAAGATTTCTCGAAGTTATTCTAAAAAGCTAAAGAGAAAAGATTAGTGTTCAGCAAAATTTTGTATAAGAGAATGTTTTTGACACTAAGAAGGAAAGAATAAAATTCCAATGAGTCCAATGAGATGAGTAGAGCAAGCACTTGACAATGGTCAATAAGAAAAATGGAATGGTCATAGAACCAGAGAGGTAAGTGGTGACCACAAAAGCCCATGATTTAACATGACTTAACACAGCTTTTCTAAGCTCTTGGAAGTTATGGAAGAAAAATAGCTAAAATGAGACTTGAGATAGATGGTTCCTGTAGTTTTGCTTAACAAGACTAAAATGAAGAGAGAATTACAAAGGGAATATTTCAACCATGCAAAATCAAAGGAAAGGGCAAAAAGATGAAACAGAAAAAGGAAAATCTATAAAGCAAATAATTGACTTTATAAGTCAATTATTTCCCACTGCATATTTAGTCATTTTAAGAACACAAACCTGCTAACTGCACCATGATGTATTCCAATTTCTCTCTCTTCTACAGTACAATTTCTCCAGCTATGATTTAAAATTTAATTACATTCTTAATTAGCCATTTCTGCTCAAGAAGTGATATGCCCCTAGAGTGGCAGAATACAATTATTCACTCACCAATTTCATATTGAGCATATTCCATGTACTACCAGTGATCCTTGGCCTAGCTCCTTGGTCTTCCAGCTGGATGATCATAAAGACCAGAGTGGAAGTGTGATGTAAACTGACCGTAATGAATAGATAGGAAATAAGGTGAAATGACATCTGTATTCCATCAGTGTTATCCTGGGAAACTGTCCAACAGGCACATTCAATGATTATTTATTATTTCGTTCTCTAGAAGGATACAGCTTTGTTCAACATACCATTAACTATTATTTAGGGACCAGATTCTGAAGTTTCATGTTAACTTGGAGCTTTTTATCTCATATGATGGTCACCAATTTTGCATCTCACCTAGCAACTTATTCTAATATTTTTCTTTCAAGCCCTATGCTTACTTGGTCCCTCAAATGCTCTTCAAATTAGCTTACCATCTTGTCAGTTCTCTCATTAATAAGGTAAATAAATGTTTACTACATGCGTATTTTGTATTTATATTAGGGTCACACATAAAATTTTATCAAAATTACATTTTGACAACAGATATGGGTTAAAAAAAAAAACAAACAGTTGGGTAGAGGGAACTGAGTGATAAAATGCATATATATTTATATATATATATATACACATACTTGATCCCTGAACGATGCTGGAGTTAGTTACGGGTGTCAACCTCCCCATGCAGTTGAAAACCCACATATAAATTTTGACTCCAGTTAAAACTTAACTGCTAAAAACCTTCTATTGACAGGAAGTCATAAATGGTCAATTAACATATATTTTATGTATGTCTTATAGTCTTACAGTAAAGTAAGCTAGAAAAACTAATGTTACTAAGAAAAACCATAAGGAATAGAAAATACATTTACTGTACTGGGGTACAAAAAAAAATCCACACATAAATGGACCTGTGAAGTTCAAAATTATATTGTTCAAAAGTCAACTGTATAGGGCGCCTGGGTGGCTCAGTGGGTTAAGCCGCTGCCTTCGGCTCAGGTCATGATCTCAGGGTCCTGGGATCGAGTCCCACATCGGGCTCCTCTGCTCAGCAGGGAGCCTGCTTCCTCCTCTCTCTCTGCCTGCCTCTCTGCCTGCTTGTGATCTCTCTCTGTCAAATAAATAAATAAAATATTAAAAAAATATATATAAAATATAAAAAAAAAAGTCAACTGTATAAAAAGATACAGGGAAAAGCCTTTTTCCCCTCACTAAATCCACCCAGTATCTGCTCTCAGATGACACAAAGGATAGTTTGCTGCCACATTGGGTGACCTACAATTGGATGAAGCAAACATTTTCATAAACATGTTACAAGAAAGAAGCTAAACACAATAATATGTACAATTTATATATATTACAAAAAGATGCAAAACTAATTTATGCTGTTAAAGAAAGTGGTTATTCTTCCAGAATGAGGAACAGTGGCTGAAAGGGAGCATAGGGGACCTGTTTGAGTTCTCATAAGGCTGTTCCAGATTACACAGATGTGTACAGTTTATGAGAATTAATGAAATTTAATTAATTTAATTAATTTAATTTGATTAATGAAAATTAATCAAGCTTATAATATGTACATTTTTCCAAATGTCAATTACAGTCTAATAAAAAGCTAATGGTACCTATCATAAATGTTTGAAAATGTTCATAATAAAAAGGAGAATTTTTTTTAATAGCTCTAGATTTGGTACAACCTCCTCTACATCGTATTTAGATGCCTATTTCTCTCATTACATATATGATGTCTGCAGGATCCACAATTTCTTTCCAAAAGAATTGCCACCATTAATCCACTATTGTATATGTCTTAATATAAATTTGTCACCTTCTTTGCATGAGCCACACCCAAGATATGTGACCTTAAAATTACATTTTCAATTTCTTTAAAATGTCACAAGTGAAACCTAAAGATATTTGACTGAAATATAAATGCAGACTCTTTCTAGTTTTCTGTGATTTTCTCCCAATAATTTACAGCTACCATGGCACAACTGATTTGACAGCAATACTTTTTAAGACATGAATTTATTATTATTTCCAAAGCATATGATTTAGTTTTCATAGGGAAAAAGGTTATTTTCAACTTATGGTTATTAATTACCATATAATTAAACTTTTAAATTATAATAATAGCAATATGTATAAATATGCTTGGGTACAGCCCTCTCGGTAATTGTACTGTTCAACTGGTTGATGAAATGGAGGTACAAATAGCAATTAGCCTACTATCTGTGTGTGAGGTACATGTGATGAATATCAGGCATATATTTCAGAGAGGAGAACGGAGAGCATGGTTGAATAGAGGTAAGTGGAGATAGATCGAGGACATTTTTCCTATACTGCAGTTTTAGTTGTAAGGGTGTAAGAACAATAATGAAGTGAGGTCTACAGTTATATCAAAACCAGATCATGGAATCTAAATTAGCCTCTAAATTAGAGGCTACCGAACATTTGTATTGTTTTCTTTGCATCAAGAAACCAGCGAATATTTTTGAGTAAGTAACATAATAAAATCCTGTTTCAAATAATGTCATCCAGAAGAGTTGGGCAAGTTGGAAAGTTTTCAGCTTATCCATGCATAAGGCTGTCCAGATAAGGATGAAAGAGACTTCAATAGCTGTGTTATTACTGAAAATGAAAGAACTTGGAAACCAAATCTACATATAGTGGTGCATTATACAAAACACGTAGGAAAAAAAGCATTTTGTCCTAATCACCAAGGAGTTCTTCTATGAATGAGAATATTAACAACTAATCAGTAATCAATTTCTCCAGTGATACTGGCCAGTATCAGGACAGCTCAGTTTACAGTTTATATCAAATCAAAAATGCAGATGCACGTACTAAAAGGTCTTTCAACATTGTGATTTTTCTCCAACTTTTTAAAACTGAGTTGTTCTGTGAAGGATATTTATTCAAGTGGGTTTTTTTTCTCCCCAAATATAGTACTGGTATGTTACAAATCCTTTTGTAATAGATGGCTTTACTCAAGTACAATGTATTATTTTCTAATACCTTTAAGGTAGAAGGGTTATTATTTTTTTATTAACATATAATGCATTATTTGTTTCAGGGGTACAGGTCTGTGATTCATCAGTGTTACCCAATTCACAGCACTCACCATAGCACATACCCTCCCCAATGTCCATTACCTACCCCATCCCTACCACCTTCCTCCTCTCCAGCAACCCTCAGGTTGTTTCCTGAGATTAAGAATCTCTTATGGTTTGTCTTCCTATCTGGTTGCATCTTGTTTCATTTTTCCCTCCCTTCCCCTATGATCCTCTGTCTTGTTTCTCAAATTCCTCATATCAGTGAGATCACAGTAGAAGGATTATTATTACTCATGTGACAAAGAATGGTGGGAAAAAATTTTTTTTAAAATACTGGTGTGCTTTCCCAATGGTTTCAAGTGTGTTCCAGGAACAATTAAACAAATAAAATTCCAGGTAGAATTAAAATGGCTGAATGTGTATTATTATCCCATTAACTGAAATGAAACACACAAGTTGAGGATAAAGTTTAAAAGAAGTCTCTCAGTGTCAAACAATAAAAGACTGTTTATTTTACATCTTATAAGGTTGTCTGGAGCAGAAAAGTATGTAGGTTAGATGTCCCACGTGGGCCTGAGCTCAAATAGGGGTACTCCCTAAGTTGAGTTTAAAGATGTTTATCTTTCATTACCAGTGTTTATATTGCCAGTCTATTAAACTTTTTTTAGAGTTATATCTGCTCACTGGACTTTTTTCAGCAAGCTAAATGTGGTATTTCCAAAGGAATTAATCTTAGTTCACCAAGAAAGGATGGAGTGCTGATTTACTTTAAAATTCATTACTGCTAGGCAGAAGAAATGAAGATATAAAATGGGAAACCCTGTTCTTAAATTTTTACATAATAGGGCATAGGAGTCTGTGAATGTGACTCCTATAATAATAAAAATACTTTCATTATTATAACAGGATGTGACTGGTCCCAAAGAGTATGATTCTTCTGAGTTGTCAGGGTTCACCTAGACTGAATCATACTACCCTGGAGCCCTGTTTTGTAAGCAGATGCCACTAATAAAAATGACCTTAATGGTTGATTTGGGTGCTTACAATGCTCCTGCATCCTCAGGGGGGCAGCCTTAAACAGCAGCAAGCTGAGGAGGCCTCTGTTGTGAACACTCAGGTGTAATTAATAGATCATCTAGTCAACAGATCATGACAGCTCCTTTGGGAAACTCAAGCTCCATGTTAGCACACTCTGTCCAGAGAGCTAGAGAGGGACTTTAACAGACTACAGTGTGACTTAAAGCAATTCAGAGGAAAAAGGGACATGTTTCAGTAAAGTCAAAAAGATAGATTATCTAAGAGACTACATATCTTAAGTAAACGGGTTACTGGGGCATGGAAATTTTATTAAAAATTATATTTTTCATGTTAAGATATTTTAAAAACAAATAAAAACATATTTTATTTGTTTACCTATTATCCTTACTAGGTAAACAAATAAGTAAAACTTTAAGTCAGTTTTCTTATAGATGTTTAAACTATGCAAACACTTTTCTCCCCTTTACTGATGAAGTTTTGATTTTGATTTCCCTCTCTGAGATACCAAATAATACACCCTTAATTCTTTTGGCCTAAGGTCATTTTGTGGATGATATCTCAATATTTTAATAGCTTCAAAAGCATTTTTAGAAATTCATGTATGAAGAGCCCTCTAAAAACTCCAAGGTAGAACTAACATGAAGAGATTGTCTATTAAATAAATCCATCATTTGTAGGCCTCCTGGTTTGCCTGAATGGAAACTAGCCATCTTCTACTTCTGTGTATTGAACATAATTTCCATGACTAATATTTGAACACAGGTATGTGAGATGAATTAGAACTAGAGAACCCAATTCAAGCTTCAGGAAAAATTTACTAATCTTCTTAATCAAGAGTCTACTTATTTTATTGTTTAATAATATTATTTGGTTTATAGCAAACATTAATAAATGCCTGCTTCTGAATGGCACTACCAAGTTTTTACATATATTATTTTTATACCCCAAATAACTATATATATATACATATATAATATATATGCCCTATATATGTGACATTTTCTCCATGTTATAAATAAGAAAAAATGAGAAAACCATCTTTCCTAGCCTCATACTCCTAAGTTTAAAAGCAAGATTTCCAGCCTAGTTTAAAACACTGAAGTTTATGATTCTGAATCAGGATTTACAGCAGTTTCCTTTTGTTCCACTGCCCCTATCTCGGCGTTGAAGCAGTGGTTCACAAATCTGAACCAGCATCAGAATCACCTAGAGGGCTTGTTAAAACACAGATTGCTCAACCCCACCCCTAGAGTTTCTGACTCAGTAAGTCTTGGTGGTACCTAAGAATTTGCATTTTAACTAGCTCCCAGGTGATGTCCATACTGCAAGACCACACATTGGAAATAACTGCTTTAAAGTCATGCAAAAGGTGGAGTGGATATTAGTGAGTCTCCCTGCCTCCTATTTAGATTCATCAAAATGTGCCCTTTTTTTGAAGCAATGGGTTTCACTAGCTTGTCTCTTATTTTAAGAGGATGCTGATATATCTCTGAATTTAAAAAAAAAAAAAGGAAGGAGGTTATGATTCTAGGTTTAAGCAATCCTATTAAATGTCTTATGAAAAGCAATTTTCAAAATTTTCTAATGGGACTAAAGGGAGGGAGATGTGAAGACTGACAATAGGGAAGTTTGTGCTTCCTTTTTATTAAGCATTGTTTTTTTTTTTTGACTCTTATCTTTTCTGTTTTCTTTTTTTAACAAAGGAAATAATATATCCTGATAAATAACATTTCAACTTAAGCTATGCCATAAGATAAAGATTTTGTTTTTGTTTATTTTTACAAATATGATATGCCTTTGGACATGTCTTTGTCTATGCACAGATACACCAAAAGTCTGTAGAGTAAGACTAGTCCTGAAGCAAATTATTAGACTTAAATCCACTTAACCATTTTGAAGGGAGTCTTAGTCCTGTGAGAAAGTACTGTACTACAGATGTAACTGTGTTATACAATAGGAAAAACATTATTAAATGGGCTATCTTGCCATGAATTTGAAGGAAAAGTTTTTGAACTAGTAACCATTAAATTTGACACATCACTGTTAATTTTTAATCATCTAATATTCTTTACTGAGATATGTCACTGTAAATTTGTGGAGGAAAAATAATGGCCAATTGTTTTATACAGAATGGTTATATTCTTGTTTAACATAAAAGCTAAAAATTAATATGCTTTTTGGTACATTACATTTATATGATAATTCTTAAAAAGAAATCTATTTTGTAGATGATTGTTCTTTGCAAAATAAATGGTAATAAGTGTTGTTTTCAACAATCAATGTCCAACATCTTAGCCACTGCATACTTTTGCAATGAGTAAACTATAGAGTATGAGTATGTTAGTATTATTGCTTTATACTTGTATCAAAGGTTATATGTAGAGTAATTTAGGACTTTGATTTTCTTTTGTTATTACCGTAATTTAAAAAACTGAAACTTTAGCTTTAAAGCCCATTAAGTTCTTTTCCACATTTTATTTCTATTCATTAAGAATTTAGTGGTTTGATTTTTAATCTTCAAATGACTTTCATGAAATAAGTAATTCTATGAATTTGAAATAATACCATCCAGTGGGATAACAAATCATATTTCCTTTTTATTTTCTTCCTTGTTCTTACTTTTAAACTGATCATTTAAATGTTATAAAACCAATTCTTCCACTGCTAAAGGTTGACTCAATGTTACAAAGAAATCATGGGTTGTTTTTTTTATTTCCCTGTGATTTGTCTCCTCATTTCTCAAGTCACTGAAAAAAAAATGTATAAAAAATAGGAATTCATTCATATTTTTGTTTTTCAGTGACAAAAAGCACAAATGGTTTTCCATTGTATACCTTTCCTGCCCACACCCTTACCTCTACCTACACCATTTGAGATAAAAAAAATAAATTTGGTATTTTAATAGATAATGACCATAGCATTTTATGTGTTGTCTGGAAACAATATGATTTTTTTGGTATTGGAATATTTTATAAAGACTGGAAAAGCACCATAAACCTTACATTTAGTTTATCATGATGTCTTATGTGTGTAGTAATTATGCTGGCTATAGTTCAGCCTCTTCCTTTAGCAATAACTATTGCACTAGGTTAGATATTAGTAAAGGTTTGTTTAATAGTATACTATAAAATCTGTTATAAGATTACAGAGAACATTATAATTTCTAAAATTCGTCATAGAATCTAATCTTCAAGTAACTACCACAGCAGAAAGTGATTTTAAATCCTTATTCTTACTTTTCCCTCTATTCATGACTGCTCACTGCGTCATCAGTAATGTATCTTTTATGTATTTTTTTGAAGATTTATTTATTTATTTGAGAGAGCAAATGAGGCAGGGAAGGGACAGAGGGAGATCATTTCAAGGAGACTCTGCACTGAGCACAAGCCCTAGGTGGGGCTCCATCCCACGACCACCAGAGCACCACCTGAGCTGAAACCAAGAGTCAGACACTTAACTGCACCACCCAGACACCCAAAAGTAAGTGGTATGTCTTTCAAAAAAACAAGGGAAAAATGTGAAAAAAAAAATGCGAAAGTTGAAAAAAAAATCTTGACACTTTTTTTTATAATGAAGGAATTTGTATTATCAGTGGTGACCTGAGACTATCAAGGCCAAGTGTTGCCCAAGTTGATGACCTATCCCTGATGTGTACTATATAAAGAGACTGATATCTTCAGGGTACAGCCTGTAAAGTACATTCAGGTACATCTGCAATTATTACGAGCGGATAATAAGAGAAACCAGTTTGTGGGTAAAACGCACCATGTTATGGAACTTGGTAAAAGAGTGACCTGATAGACATTTTAAGCAGAAACCAAGTAATTTTCACAGTGTTAACAGAGAAGGGATAGAGGAGACACTCCTGTATTTCCACATCAAAGTTAATATGGGTTAGTCCAACATTCAGAGTAGCACTGGGTAGGCTGAAAGGTGTACTTCCATTGTCCATTTAATGATGAGATCAAATATTTTCAATCAACAAAAGTAACACCATATACAAAAATTAATTCAAAGCAGATTCTAGGCCAAAGTATAAGAGCAAAAACAGTAAAACTATCATAAGAAAATATAGGAGTAAATCTTTGTGACCTTGTATTAAGCAAACGCTCCTTAGATACAAGATGCAAAAAGCACAAGTAAGAGAAGACAATATAGATAAATTGAATGTCACCAAAATTAAAGCTTTTTTACTTTAAAGGACATTTTGCAGAAAGGAATACATTTGCAAGTCACATATCTGATAAAAGACTTTTTAGCCAGAATATATAAAGGACAGTTACAACTCAATAATAAATAATTCAGCTAAAAACTGGGCAGAAGACCTAAATAATTTTTTTAAAAGATACATGAATGCCAAAAAATATGAAAACATACTCAATATCATTAGTCATCAGGGAAATGCAAATCAAAACCACAATGAGATACCATTTTGCACATTCTAAGATGGTTCTAATCAAAAGGCAGATAATAAAAAATATTGGCAAGATTGTGGAGAAAATGGAAGCCTCATATATTGTTGGTAGCAATATAAAGTGCCACCATTTTGGAAAAGAGTCTGGCAGGTATTCAAAAGTCTTAATACAATTATCATATGGATTGGCTATCCCATTATTTGGCATATTCCCAATAAAAATGAAAATATATATATCCACACAAATACTTGTACATTAATATTCATAGCAGCATTGTTCATAATAGCCATAAACTAGAAACAGCCTAAATGTCTATCAACTGATAAATGAATATGGAAAATGTGGTATATCCATTTAATGTAATATTATTTAGCATAATAAGATCAAAGTACTATAATTGTTGCAATATGAATTAATCTTGAAAATATGCCAAGTGAAAGCAACAAATAACAAAAGACCACATACTGTTTGATTCCATTTATATGAAATTTTGAGATTTAGCCAATCCTATAGAGAGAGTAGATTTCTGACTGATCAGAGCTGGTATAATGGGGAACAAATGAGGAGTGACTACTATTGAGTACAGAGTTTCCTTTCTGAGTAATGAAAATATAAAATTGATTGTAGTGATAGTTGCACAACTTTGAATATACTAAAAACTACTGAACTGAAAAAAGGAAGAGAAACTTGAGAGACCTATCAAGAAATTTCTTATAACATACTTGCTTACATACATTCTGATTTGAACAAAATATAAAGAAAGAAAAAAAAAGTTGTCGAGGGAACACGTAATATTGAAAAAAATGCCTTCAAATTTGTTTAAACTGGATCACAAAGGTAGCTCTGTGTGTGTGTGTGTGTGTGTGTGAGAGAGAGAGAGAGAGAGAGAGTGTGTGTTTGTGTGTGTGTGAGAGAGAGAGAGAGACAGAGAGAGACAGAGAAAGAGAGAGAGGTGTTCTTGGAAGCAGATTTACCCATTCACGATTTCCAAAGGTCCATCACTGAACCTGAATCCACTTGCTTAAAAGGAACAAGAACTGGTTCACTTGGCCATAATGGTGACACAGTTGGGCATCCCACTAAGGTGCCTGTTGAACTGGGATTAGACCACTGCATGCTTTCTAACCTTCCTGGAGCTGAAACATGGAGAAAGCCTTATTTGGAGCAAGGTCTGAGAAAGAACACATATGCCCTCATATTCAAATATAAGAGACTGGGCAAGATAGTCTTGCTACCTAAGTTAATGCGTCTGTATTCTGTGGTGGTAGAATAGTGTTTTCTGGTTAGAAATATCAAACTTTATGGTACCTGCTCATATACATTACTTGTATATTCTATATTTATGTGTGTATATATACACATATATATACCATTCATATACTTACTTATATGCATTACTTGTATACATACTTGCATATTCTATAAATATTGATGCCAGAAAGAAATGCATGGCCAGTTAAAGCACTTATCTCGGGCACAGCCGTTGGATGATATGTACACAGTCCAATATCGGCTGCCTAAATAAAATCTCACCATAGTTCCCTCAAGCCATAATCAAGTTGATCCAGCAAGGTTTTCTCAATTGAAGACTGTGGGAAAATCCATATCTCTGCCTGACCTGATAGCAAGTAATCAGAAATATGTCCTGTGCCTGATCATGGTATGGGAATTATCTAAAGTCACATGTCAGTTATTAGCCTTATGAGTAACTATAGGTTTTCAGGAAAGTAATAGATATTCAAGAAGACAGATGGGACCAAAGGGGTAGGAAAAGGACAGCTTACACAAGGTCATATCTATATAGTCCTTATTAGCTATTTTATCTGCTTCCTCTGTTCTGAATTCTCTATCCAGAAGTAGTTTCACATTTAGAGAACAGAGCATCTGCTAACTCCTCTACTAAGAAATACATGCACGTTAGTCTTCCTAAGCAATATATGTCATTTAAATGCAACCATACAAAGTCAAGTGGAGTACTTTCTGAGTACTAAGGCAAAGTCTATGGTCACACCAAATGTTGTAAAAAGTATGGAGGAAATACATATACGTGGGATACAGACAAGTATATAAATAAGCATCCAGAGGCTTTAAGGTAGGGAAAAGAAAATCAAGTATGAGGAGCCAACAGGTAAACAGTAAACTTCAAGTAAACTGAAAAAAGATACAAGATGGAGTACATGGTAATTCAGACAAAAATACTGAACACCTGAAATAGCCTGACCTGGTTTACCCACTTTGAAGCAAATACTGCAGCATTCATATACCAGAAACAGTTCGCTCATGAAATGTTCAATTTTGTATCTTGAAATGTTTACCATGCCTTCTTGTAGATCCTTATTTCCTCTTTGTATCATTTTCCTTTAACAATTCTTTTCTCTGTGTGTGTGTGTGCGGGGGGTGATGAATTTTTTTTAGCTTTTTGTATATCTGAAGAAGTATGCCACTTTCATTATACATATATTTTTACTTAGTATAGCATTCTAGGTTGATTTTTTTCTTTCAGTACTATAAAGATTTTGCTGGCATCCGTATCTTTGTTACCCTGTATGTTATAATTCTTCCCCCACTACTGGCTTCTTTTAAGATTTTCTCTTTATCAATGGTTTTGATCAATTTAATTATATCATGCCATACAGTAGTTTTCTTCATGCTTCTTCTACTTAAGTCATTTGGAATTGTCCCATAGTTCACTGATGCTCTTTTCTTTTTTTTTTTAATAAATTATTTTTTTCTCTGTTTTATTATGGATTGCTTCTTTTGCTGTTTTCAAGTTCACTGATCTTAGTTCTGCAATGTTTAATCTGCTATTAATATCATCCTATGTATTTTTTTCAACTCGGATATTTCAGTTTTCATCTCTAGAAATCTGATTTCGATCTTTTTATATCCTCCCTACTCTACTTAATGTTTGAGCATAAGGAAAACCATTGTGACCACTGTTTTGCCTGCTAAATACAGTATCTGTATGAGTGCTGGATCAATTTCTGTTTGTTGCTATTTCTCCTCATTATGGGGCATATCTTCCTTTTGAATGCCTTTTGTATGCCTTTTGTATGCCCGTTATTTTTTGCCAAATGCCAGACACTGTAAAAATTTTTGGTCAATATATTTTTGTATTCTTTTATACATTTTTGAACTTTGTCTAGGACACAGTTAAGTTACATGGAAAAGAGTTTCATCATTTGAGACTTGCATTTAAAATTCATTTGGCAAGACAAAAGCCATCTTTAGTCTAGAACTAGTTATCCAACTCTACCCCACCCCCTAGCCCACTGAGGCAGAACCTTCTGATACTCTAATGCCTTGGAAGTTATGAGTTTTTCTAATCTGGTTGGTAGAACACACAATACTCCCAGACCTGTGTCCGTTTCAAGTATTTTTTCTACTAATCCTTTAGGGTGGTTCTGTCTTTGCCCCTATAATAGTTTTCCTCACAAATAGTAGAGTAGTTTACTCTACTAAACACTCAGATTTCCCTCTGTAGATCTCTGGAGTTCCCTCTCTTGCAGCTCTTCTCTTCCAACCTGCTGATGAGATGAGACTGTTTGAGGATTTACCTCTCATTTCTCCATGATCACTCTCCCTTATTGCCTGATATCCAGTATCATGAAAACTACTGTTTCATATATTTTGTCTGTTGAGTTTTTTTGTTTGTTTCTTGTTTTTGGCAGGAGGGTAGATCTGATCCCTGCTATTCCACTTTGGCAAAAAATAGAAGTTCCCCAATAATTAATTCTTAACTTGAACCAAGAGTTCATTTATTTTTAGTTCTGATTAAAACTGGTTTATATTTCTGATCCAATATACTTTATGCTTGAAGCATTATCTTTTTTTTTCCATTTTATTTATTTTTTCAGCATAACAGTATTCATTGTTTTTGCACAACACCCAGTGCTTTAAGCATTATCTTAATTAGTGTGACCTCTAAAATTATTAGAGAAATGGATTAAATATTAGTTAAATATAACACTCTTTAATTTGAAGGATTATACTGGAGATCTGGAAAATGAACCTTACAAATTCTTAGGAATTATTTATTTTCCATACCATCTTTCCTTCTTTTTCTCTGAACTGTAGGGAATGCTAGCCATACGCTGTCATGTGCTAACAACCTTACTGGTTTTCTGGATAATTTTATTGATTAAATAATATTTTGACTTATGTATTGATTTCAGATTTCGGCTATGGTTCTATATGCATACCATTAAAATTATGTCATCAGTATTTTAGAGTATTTAGAGCAATGTAAATATATCTCTTTTGGTAAGGTTCTCTCCATTTATACTGATTATAATTTGTGGAAGCAAATTTCACATTGGAAACCAAAGAAATCATATGCCATGATTAACTGTGAAAGCTGAACTTCTAACATAGTTTATCATAACTGATTAGGAAATCTGCTTCAAAATTAGACTTAAATTTGCAGTGCTGGAAACCAATGATAAGTGAACAAAGAATTGATCCATTGCCCTTTCTATTTTCTTTTTAATTTTACCTAAAAGTAATTAGCATTATCTTTGTGGAGAATTATTATTCATACCATTTCCATATGGCATGTAAAATTATATATACCTGACACGGTGGTTTTTTATTATAATTTTTTAGTAAAGTAAAATAGAAAGCAAAATATTTTCCTGGAAATCACAGTTTAGCAGCAGTTGAAAACTGGATATCTTCAGTCTGAATTGACCCTGAATGCTCAATCCTTGGCCATTCTTGTGTGTGGTTATTTTTTTTTTTTTTTTAGATTTTATTTATTTATTTGACGGAGAGAGAGATCACAAGCAGGCAGAGAGGCAGGCAGAGAGAGAGGAGGAAGCAGGCTCCCTGTGGAGCAGAGAGCCTGATGCGGGGCTCGATCCCAGGACCCTGAGATCATGACCTGAGCCGAAGGCAGCGGCTTAATCCACTGAGCCACCCAGGCGCCCCAGTGTGTGGTTATTTTTAAAGTTGAATTTCAGTTTCAAAATTGATCATGATGGCTTTATGAAAGGGTAGTGCCTTAAAGCAACATAAATTTATTCTCTTACCATTCTGGAGGTCAGAAGTTTAAAATCAAAGTGTTGGCAGGGCTGTGTTCCTTCTGGAGGAAGGCTATGCTCCTTCTGTTCCTTCTCTCTTTAGGATAATCTGTTTCCTTGCCACTCTCAACTTCAAAAGGCCACCTGCATTTCTTTGACTCATGGCTCCTTTCTCCATCTTCAAAGCACATGTTCCAACCTCTGGTTCCTTTGTGAAATCATCTTCTCTGTCTTTGGCTTCCTGGCTTCCGTTTAAGAGGACTTTTTTGATTACTTGGGCTCACCTAGATAATCCAGGATAATTTCCCTATCTCAAGATCTGTAACTGGACCACATGGTGGGGCTGGGAGGCATTATTTAGCCTGCTGCAGCCATTCTCTCTAGTTATTTTCAGTTCTTTTCTTAAATATTTTATTTATGTTACCTGCCTGGATCCTATAAGCACTGGAATTTGCAGATCCTGATTTCCAAAGGAGTAATATTGAGTCTTCATATTACTGAAATACCACAACTGTAGTTAGAAGTTGATTAACCAGATTCACAGATACAAATGGGTTTTAATAAAATATGACTTACAGTCTACGGCCATACCACCCTGAACGCGCCCGATCTCGTCTGATCTCGGAAGCTAAGCAGGGTCGGGCCTGGTTAGTACTTGGATGGGAAAATATGACTTACAATTAGCTTTATTGGTACATAAAGACAAGAAAAACATTTGGTATAATATCTTTCCCTCATCAAAAGGCCAACAGTTACCCAAAAACAGAGCTTCTTTTGCTCCCTCACCCACATGTGGCATGAAAGGATGGATAGCACAAGAGCTAACACCTCCAGGCCTCACCTTGACACAAGCTTTGAATTCCCAAAACACAGGTACTATATAACAAATCTTTTATCATGTTTTAACAGAGACCTAGTACTAAGACTATCATGATTTTGGTAATTTCCATTAAGTCTTTTGAGGGCTTTGTAAGGTAACACAGTGATCTTTTCTTTTCTTTCTCCTCTCTTTTCCCTCTTCTTACTTTTTTGCATCACAGTTGTAACATCACCATAGATATAATGTACAGCTATAATTTCTGAACTCTTTGTCTTTTGATTTGGGTAGGTATATATATGCAGGTGTCTACTATTGTATCTACTTAACTATTTTTCTATTAAACTGAAACTGAAATAACCCTCTATTTCTTCCAAACCTGTTTCACCTATACCCTTCCTTCTGGGTCACAGATAACTACATTCCTCAAGTACCTAGCCAACAATAATTCGTCTCTTTTTGTCATTTCACGCATATATTCTTCAGTAAATCTCACTAGTTTGATCTTAAAAAAAAAAATGTACAAAACTCCAGAACCTTAATACTTTTACCTCTCCCAATGCCACAACTATATACTAAGCCATCATTATATCCTATCTTGATTATTTTAAGAGCCTCTGTATTCCTTCCATCTACTCTAGTCTATTGTCAACACAGCAATCAGAGAGGTCCTAGCTAACCATATGTCCAAACATATGTCCCTGGCTCAAGCACCTCTAATGGTGTTCCATTCTCTAAAAAAAAAAGGTAAGTCTTACAATGATATACAAGATCTAGCTCTGTTTTCTCTCTGGCCTCATCTACTATATTTCTCTGTTTCAGTCGCACTGGCCTCTTTGATTCTGTCAGAACACTGTCAGACATGTTCCTACTTCAGGGCCTTTGTACTTGTTCTCTTTGCAATGCCTTGCCCCTGATAGCTACATGACTTATTCTCTTTCTGTTATGGGCTGAATTGTGTCCTCCAAAAATCTGTATTTTGACATCCCTAACTCCAGTACCTCAAAGTGTAACCATATTCAGAAAACAGATCTTTAAAGAACTGGTTAAGTTTTTAGAGGCCTCTTTTTAGAGGACATTATGGTGGGACCCTAAATTAATATGTCTGATATCCTTAAAAGTGTAAGAGACACCAGTGATACGTATAACATGCATGCACAAAGAAAAGACCATGTGAGGACACAGCAAAAAGCTGGCCATCTGCAAGCCAAGGAGAAAATCCTCAGGAGAAATCAAACCTGATAACCCCTTGATCTTAGATGTTTCAACTCCAGAACTGTAAGAAAATAAACGTCTATTATTAAGCTACCAATCTCTTTTGTTATGGCATTTTGTTATGGCAGCTCTAGCAAAATTATACTCTCCCTTTCACTAGGTCTTTGAGTAATAGCCATATTCTCTGTGTAACCTTATATAAAATTTCCTACATACCCAGATCCTATTCCCTGCTTTATTTTATCATATATGCAACAGAATACAAATTGCATTTCTTTACCTTATTTATTGTTTATCTCCTCTATTTCATGAGCTCAATGAAGAAAGAGATTTTGGCCTTTTATTTATTTATTTTCTAGATTATATACTACTATCTCCCTGGAATGTACAACAGTGTCCTTCATAGAATAAGACCTCAGCAATTTATTAACTGGGCTGGATGTATACAAAAATTTAAGGACTATTAGGAAAGAAAAAAACACTAAGTAACTGAAATCCATGCCACAAGAGTAGAAATAGAGGGTATAACCTAGGTCTTTAACCTTTTATTGACTATTCTTCAGAGAATCCCATTCTAGAAAGAAAGAGAAAATAAGCAAATATTTAGAATATGGAGTGGTGAGAAATATGAACAAAATAAGACTAGGATGAAGTGGGTATGTTGAAGGGGACAGGTCCACATAGTGAAATATTAGGAAAGTTAAGAAAGGCTCCCTGGAGGAGGACTTTCTAAGAGTATGAAAATCTATTTTGGAAAGAAAATTGTTAGGTATTGCCATAGGGCCTTATGTTTCAACTTTTATGTGTTTTTCTGTTTTTGTTTGTTTTTTTTTTAATATATCAAAGTACAAAAAGACAAAAATATCACAGAAAATCTACCTTAGGAGCTAGATATGGCAGAAATATGTTCCATTAGGCTTACAGTGCTCAAGAACAGTTCAAATGCCCTTGATCTGGAGGCCCTTCTTGGCTTAGCTCTCTCACTTACTTGCCATTTGATTTAAAAAAATTAACTTGTGGTAAAAGATACATCTTAATGATTTAAGTGTACAGTTCAATATATTAAGGATATTCATATATTGTATAGTCATTACCACTATCTGTCTCTAGAACCCGCTTCATCTTACAAAACTGAATCTTTGTACCCATTAAACAATGATTCCCCATTTCCTCCCTCCTCTGGTCGTTGGTAACTAGCATTCTACTTCCTGTCTCTATGAATTTTATTATACTCTAGGAAATTCATATAGGTAGAATCATAGAGTATCTGTCCTTTTGTGACTGGCTTATTTCACTTAGCATGGTGCCCTCAAGATTCATCTGTGTTGAAGCATGTGTAAGAATTCTCTTCCTTTTTATGGCTATGTATGTGTGTGTGTGTGTGTGTTCCTAAATCATATGGTAACTCAATTTTTAACTTTTTAGGGAATCATCAGCCACAATGGTTGCAACATTCTATATTCCCACTAACCATACATGAATGTTCCAATTTCTCTATCTCTTCACCAACACTGGCTATTTTCTGTTGTTTTTCTTTCTTTTTTTTTCTTTCCTCTTTTCTTCTCTTCTTTCCTTTTCATCTTTTTTTTCTTTATTTTTTCTTTTTAAATGTGTGTGAGGTGGTACTGGTCATTTGAATTCAAATCTAAATTGTCTATAAATTTCTGTTTCTTGTCTAAATTGTCTAAATTTGTGTTTCCTATTTCCTGTTTACTATGAAATTTGTTTGGATGATCCAGTAAGATGTAAGACTAGTAAATACATGTGAAATTCCTTTGTGAAACTTAAAGATTTACTTTGTTCTGGGACCTCTTTGGCTCTTCCAGAATTCTTATATGTCTGGGCTTTTCCTAAAAAAATATTAATTACCAAAGTAGACTTATAATTGAATATATAAATAACCAAAGAAAAAATAACCAAAGAAAAATCATTTTTCCCTTCCATTCCCTGCCCTTTGCTCACAAACACAAGTGTGAAATTTTATAATTTCAAGGAATATATAACAACTATTTAAATGACTCAGAACATAGGAAAGCTCCTAAATATCCCCAACTCATTCTGTAATGCTATCAGGACCCTGAAACACAATCTAAACAGAGATACTGTAATCACAAGAAATTAATATCATTTGAAAATTGAAGCAAAGAAACTACTAGCGTGGCACCTGGGTGGCTCAGTGGGTTAAGCCACTGCCTTTGGCTCAGGTTATGATCTTGGGGTCCTGGGATCGAGTCCCTCATCGGGCTCTCTGCTCAGCAGGGAGCCTGCTTCCCTCTCTCTCTCTCTCTGCCTGCCTCTCTATCTACTTGTGATCTCTCTCTGTCAAATAAATAAATAAAATCTTTAAAAAAAAATAAAGAAACTACTAGCAAATTGAAATAGCAATACATAAAAACAATACTTAACTATTAAATTATTCCAGAATGCCTAAGCTGTTAATGAAGTACATTACACTAATAGAAGTGGGGGGGACCCTCTAAAGTTTTTCAACTCTAAAGCTGAAAAGGCATGTGATAAAAATTACTATCACTTCATGAAAATTATAAACATTCTTTGGAAATAGGGCAAATGGTACCCATCAAAATCAAAAAGTGTTTTTAGACTAAGTTCAAAATTGTAAAACTTTGTGAAGTCTATAAATTATTAGATACAATATAAAAATGAGAACAATAAGGACTCACATTTATACGTAAGAAACAGGATTATGCCCTTTACCTGGATTATCTCATTTAATCCTCACAACAATCCCAGAAACTGGGGGCTAGTACTGTTTCAATTTTATAGGTAAACAAACCTACACTCAAAGAAATGAAAATACCCAGAGTCAAAGAGCTAGTCGCTGATAGAACCCTTCCTCAGAATTAAGCAAGCTAAAGAAAGACTTTGATTTCATACAAGTTTTATAGTATATCCCTAACAGTTACATAGAATACTGTCCCTGAATTTTGTAGCCATTTTTGTACCAGAACTCCCAATAAAAAACCTTAGATGAGTGTCCCTGTAAAACTGAGTTTCCCTTACTCTTTGATACCATCTGTGATCACATCAGCAGGTGTTAATTGTTCTTTTGTTAATATCCAAACTAATCCTATTAAGGCTAACAGTGTGTGGCCTACTACAATTTAGTACCAAGGTCCAAAACATAAAAGGAGATCTGGTATCCATTTATGCCTCCAAATAATGCACTTTTTAACTGCAATGAAGTGGTCAATTCCCCAAAGACATTCTAAACATCTGCCTGAAGTGTTAAAGGAGTTAGTTCCCCTCACACCGATTAGATTAGACAAATTAATTGGAAAGGAAATTCATTGTTTAATATTATGTACAATTTACTGGCTAAAATAAAACCTAACTTGTGAGATAAGAAAGGCTTCTCTTTTGTGTAGAAAGATGGAATTTCTGTTGGGTAAACATGGCATATACCAATTAGGAAAAATAAAACAGTTAATTGTATTCATTCAAAGACCTCTCTAGGCATTTGTAGGCAATAGGCATTTAACCTTCCTCTTTATGTTTTCCTGGAGGCCGAAAGAAAATCCAGAGAGTAACCTTTCACAAGGCTTTTAAAGAAGGACATATACTATATTTCCTTTTGCTAGATTGATAAAATTTGCCAAAAAGAGGGTTTGGAAACCAAAACACCGAATTTGGCAATTTAGCTTGAATTATAAAGTGATCCTTTTTACAGTTTTTATGCAATTGAAAATAACATACATCTACATGTAACTATGGGCATTTGTGTGTATAAAAAGTATAGGCAGCAAATTATAATATACATTACCTACCTTCATACTTTGTATTTATGCTAAAATTAGGTTCATTAAATAAATGAGGATTACATTTATTAGAAATGCACTGCTACCAAATTAAACTACCATTGGAGCCTAGCAAATTGACCAGAGAGCTAATCATTTGTTTTGCTGATCTCTCTTTTGATGTGCTAAGAGCCCCTAATAAGGATAGTTAAAGCATTAAACTGAGAACTCAAGTGTGAAAACTAACATTATCTCCTAATTTGATGATAGACATTAATTGTCAGTTATATTTCACAGTTAATGATTGAGAGAAATTTCCACATCTGTGTAGCTTTGTAGTTGCCCACATAGTAGTCCCCCAAATTATACCCCAATGAAAGTAGAGGAGAAAAGTAGCTACACAATTTACCAACAGTGGTAGGACAAATTTTAAAAAAGTTCTTCTATTTATATTAAAAAGCCTGCAACAGATTGAATACGGATCTTTTTGTTTGGGTTGTCTTCTAGAAAAGAAGGCCACATGCTCACAAATACGGAAAAACACCATATTACCTAGAGAAGGGGGAAGGTTTGAATTGTTTAAGCATAAGTGAGAGCAAACATTTTTCCAATCTCCCAAATGTATTCCCAAGAGAAAGGTAAGTAAAGTAATTATATTCATTATATTATTTATTTATTTTTATCTTAGAATTGTTGGGAATCTCGTCCTGATGCATTTCCAACACACAGAATACATATGTGCGCGCACACACACACACACTCACACATTTCTCGATGTGTATACATCCACATAAGCCCTCCCCATATTCATGCTCACATATTCTCCCTTGTTATGCAATCCATTCTGTTCTTGAGCTAGGATAACAATGGATACATGCAGTTGTGCTTTTTTAAATATTTATCTTGCATATAAGTTAAAATACTAATTATCTTCCTTCTGCAATCAATACATTCTCAGACATATAAAATGGGTATTTTTGTCAATTCACTATCTTTTTGCAGGAGGTAAACTGAAGCAGAGCTCACTTAATCAATTTCTTTTTATTCTATCTGCTTTCAGTGAATATGTAAATGTATCCTATAACTTCTAGAAGTATTTTTAATCTCCATAACAGTCTTTATAAAATTAGAAGATTTCTTATATCATTATTTTTAAAATAAATTTCATGAAAACCTAATATTAAACCTGAATTACTCTCAAAAGTAAATAAGTGTCCAATTTTGGCAAATCGTTGTTGAAATTCTACAATTTTGAATTTCTATAACATTTTCAAAATATTAGTATCATTGTATTCATTCCTTTTAACATTCATTGTATCTACAATCTATTATGTGTCAGGTACTTTGCTTGATTCTAGGCATACAAAGATGAAGAAGATTTTCCCTGTTTTAACAGAGATATAAACTCCACTGAATGAAGGGGACTAACTTGTAAATACCATTTATCAAAATGGAAGTCCCTGGATAAGAAAGGCAAGAAAATGTAGAAGACTTACAAGACACCTCTGCAATTGATTGATTACCTTCCAAGCACAAAGAAATGGTGGAATAATAGAATGTTAGTAAAGCTTAAGCTGGCCTTCAAAGACACAGTCTAACCTAGATTCCAGAGTCCTTTGCAACTGTTTATGCTATATCTAACTAGTACATTGATCTAGAGTCTCTTACCCATATTTGGGCAAGCTGAAAAAATGCATGTGACTATGTATAAGTGTTCATTATCATTTAGATTGCATTTTTGGGTTTTAGTTGTTATGGTAAAACCAATGCTTTATGGCAAACATAGGATAGTTAATATCTATACACATTGTGTAACACTCTATATGAAAGTGTTTAAGCAAATTTTGAGGCAGTAGCAACTCCTTCCCATTTCTCTTGGATTTGATGTAAACTCTTTTCATAGAACATCCCTGAAGAAGTACAGGGAGCTAGAAAGCACATGACTTAGCTTTTATTAGTTGACAGTCCTCTGTAGCTGATAACAATAATTCTGGCTCTGAGAAAGAGAAACAGCGAAGAAAGGAATAGAATATGATTGAGTGCACAGAAAAAAGACAACTTTGGGATTACTTATAAGATGTGACAAATGTATAAGTTCCTTTTAAGAATGAAGATATTATAGTTATGAAAAAGATGGTAAGAAAGTGCTCAGAATCTGGAGTCTACTATACTTTTTTCTCTGATTCCTTTAGCAAGAACGGATTCCTTTTAAAGATTAGTTTATTTTAATGAATCTTTTAGTATAAATTAAATTATTAAAATCTAATATTCATATAAGATTTTTATGGTACAAAATAGGTATTCATATTTATAATAGTAATATTTCCCTAAACACGTGAATTTGGTTGGTTTTACCAAAATACACCCTCCACAGAATGAATACTAGTATCATATTCAGTATGACGCTATTAGTACCCTTGAAATTAAGGAATTCTTTATCTTTAGCCTTAACATCTCCTAGATACCTCAAAGCACCCCTTGATGAAAGGCTCAATTTACAATATTTTAAGTCTAATTTAAATGTGTTTTATATTGTTGTCCTATTCTATTGACAAAAATAATAGCTCATTACAGAGCACTTATGTGTGAGTATGCATATAATTTCATGGAATTGTAAGAATATTGATTCTGCATCACTGATTGGGATAACAGGTAAGAGATCTTTTTATGTGTGCATGTCTCACAAAACCAGTATTATAAAGCACATATACTTATTTAAACTGCTTTGATTATATATCCTGAAGATTTGTTCATGTCATAGGATGTTTTTCTAAATCATGATTTTAAATCGCTACATGGTATTTCAGCATATAAATGTAACATAATTTAATCATTCAATTCTCTAAATTCTTAGATTAGCTTTCAGATTTTTTGAATTTTCATTCTTGTAAATAATGGTATAATGAATATCCTTACATACAAATTTCTTGTACATATCTGATTACTTTATTAAGTTAAAAGGAAGAGCTATATTCAAATGTATAAACAGTTGGACAGCAATGATTTTTGTCAAATAACTCCAATATGGTTGAGCAAATATAAGCACAATGTACAAGTACACTGTATCTGAGTTATTGCATTTTCTATACTTTTGTTAACAGTAGGTATTAAAAGCAAACTAGTACAGCCACGATGGAGAAAGTATGGAAGTTCCTCAAAAAGTTAAACATAGCAGGATGCCTGGATGGCTCAGTTGGTTAAGTGTCCAACTCTTGATTTTAGCGTGGGTCATAATCTCAGGGTCCTGAGACTGAGCCCTGAGTTGGCTCCACGCTCAATGCAGAGTCTGCTTGTCCCCCTCCCTCTGTTCCTCCCCTTGATCTCTCCATCACAAAAATAAAAGATATTACTTTAAAAAAGCTAAAAAATAGAACTACCCCTATGATCCAATAATTACACTACAGTGTATTTACCCAGAAATACAAAAACAATAACTAACTCAAAGGGACATATGCACCCTTATGTTTATAGTAGCATTATTTATAATAGCAAAATTATAGAAGCAACCTAAATGTCCATTAATAAATAAATAAGAGAAGACATGGTGTAAACACACACACACAAACACACAAGCACACAATGGAATATTACTCAGCCATAAAATTACTCAGCAAACACAATGGAATACCACTCAGCCATAAAAAAAGAAAGAAATTATGCCATTTGCAACAACATCAATGGAGTTAAAAAGTATAATGTTAAGAGAACAAGTCAGTCAGAGAAAGACAAATACCATTTGATTTCACTCGCATGTGGAATTTAAGAAACAAAACAAATGAGCAAAAAAGGATTAAAAAAAAGAGACAACCCAAGAAACAGACTCTTAATAATAGAGAACAAACTGATGGTTACTAGAGGGGAGGTGGATGGGGGGGATGGGTGAAATAGGCAATAGAAATTAAGGACCATATTTGTGATGAGCACCAGGTATTGTACAGAAGTGTTCAATCACTATATTGTACACCTGAAACTAATATAACACTGTATGTTTTCTGTACTAGAAATAAAATAAAATTAAATTAAATTAAATTAAAATAAAATAATAAAATAAAGGTATTAACGTTTATAATTATCAACATACAAGCAAAAGGTATAATTTTTTAATTTTGCATTTTTTTTTCAGCTATGACTAAAAATGATAACTCAGTTTTTTGTGTGTGCTCTTTTGCACCAACATCCTTACTTTGGAGTAGTAGAATTTCTTTCACAAGGTTCCTTTAATTCTTTTTTTTTTTACAGATTTTATTTATTTATTTGACGGAGAGAGATCACAAGTAGGCAGAGAGACAGGCAGAGAGAGAGGGGAAGCAGGCTCCCTGCTGAGCAGAGAGCCCGATGTGGGACTCGATCCGAGCTGAAGGCAGAGGCTTAAGCCACTGAGCCACCCAGATGCCCTGGTTCCTTTAATTTTGAGGCACTAAATGACAAAATAGAAAAAGGAGACATTTTTACAGGTCAGGGAGAATATATATTCTCCCAACTTACTATGTGTATGTATTTGGGCTCACTGCAAGCATTCTACAAATCACTGCTGATTTTTGGCCTTATGTTGAAAACTTTAACACATTTATCAAATGATAATTAATAAGGTAGTTGTAGGTTCAGACCTCATGCTAGTAAAATACCCACCACAGACTAAGCAACAAATATAAAGTTCATCTCATATTTCTAAATATCTTTCAAAAGTATCTGAAGATACTATTTATAAAGCAAGGTTAAATATATAACTAAATGACATTATTGAAACAAAAAGTTCCCATTTTAGCAAATATTTTCTTTTCCTTAAGAATAGAAGTGGCCATTTAAATTTACTGTATGTTAAGAAAGAAGCCCATTTTTTGAAAGAGAAAAACTAATCTATTAGACTACAGATTACATGATGCATGTTAAGTAAAGGTATGACATCTGAGCTTTACTCCAAGGATGGATGGGAAACCAATGAATGGTATTAACCATGGGAGTGACATTAGCTGGCCAAATTTGGAAGATTATACTCTGATCACTGTTGGAAGAGTAGATTGTGAGGTTAGAATGAAAGCTGAGAGATCGTTTAAGAAGTTACTGCTAATGTCCAGAGAAAAATAGCAATAAATAGCAATAGCTTGGATTAGGATGGTAGCACTACTGGAAAAGGAGAGAAGTAAGTATCTTGGTCCTAGTCAATCAGTCTTATTGATGGATTAAATGTAATAGGACAGAACTTCACAACAACTCCTAAATTTTTGGCTTACCCACCTGACAATGTCATTTATGAAGATGGGAAAAGCTCAGGAAAAAGTGAATATGGAAAAGTGAGTAAGTGTAAATCAAGTACTCATTTCCAAGTAGAAATAAAAGTGACTGTTGAGTAATTCTATGTTCAAAATCAGACACTATGATTTCAATAATATGGCAGAACCTAAGTAGAAATTTATACATGCTACCTTATGGGGAAACAGGGTGTTTGCAGATGTGGTTTTATTAAGAATTTTGTGGGTCACCTGGGTGGCACACCCAGGTGGGGCACTCAAAAGAGTTGAATAAGCACCTGACTCTTGGTTTTGGTTCAGGTCATGATCTCAGGGTCCTGGGATGGAGGCCTGCATTGGGCTCCACACTCAGCAAAGAGTTCTCTTAGGGATCTCTCTCTCTCTCCCTCTGCCTCTCCTGCTTGTGCCCTCTCCCTTTCAAATAAATAAATAAATCTTTTAAAAAAACTTTTTGTGATGAGGAGCAGAGGTTATTCTGGATTATCCATGTGGATTTTAAATCATGTATGTCCTTGTCTAGGGGTAGTGGCAGAGGAGAGATTATACATACACAGGAAGGAGGTGATGTGAAGATGGAGCTGACAAGATATTTTAAAATGTTGGCCTTGAAGAGTAATGTGGCCACAACCAAGGAATGTCAGTAGTCACCAGAAGCTGAAAGAAGGGATAGATTCACTCCTAGAGCCCCCAGAGGGAGTGTGGTCATGCTGACAACTAGATTCCAGTCCAGTGATAACAATTCCTAACTTCTGGCCTTCAGAACTGTGAGAGAATAAATTCCTGTTGCTTTAAGTCATTGAATTTATTGTAATTGGTTACATCAGCCACAGGAAACTAAAACAGATTTTGATACTGAGAGTAGGGTGCTGCTGTAACAAATTCCTGAAAATATGAAAGTGCCTTTGAGACTGAGTAATGGGTAGAGGTTGGAATAAATTTGAGATGCATGATAGAAAAACTTAGATTTCTTTGAACTAACTCGTGATAGAATTATGGATGTTTATGTTCTAGTAAAGGCTCAGAAAGAAATTAAGCACATGTTATTGAAAATTGCAGGAAAGGTGATCCTTATTACATAACATCAGAAAGTCTAGCAGAAATATGACCTACCATACTGAAAGCAGAACTTATAAGCAATGAACTTGAATATTTCACTGAGATTTCCTAGGTAAGGGTTTAAGTGCGGCTTTATTTCTTCTTATTGCTTATAGCAAATGTCAGAGGAAAAAGGAAAACTCAGGGAAGAAAGTAGTAAGCAAAAATAAACCAGGACTTAATGATTTGGGAAATTCTCAGCCTCTTCATATTACAAAAAATTCTAAAATTATGGGACTTACTGTGAGGAAAATGAACTCTGAATATAAAGCTATGGGTATGGCTAGACAACCACTGGCCATTGTGCCAAAAATAATCAAAAGTTCAGATTACTCCCTCACAGAGGGCTCTTAAAGAGCATAAGCATGTGACTCATAGACCCACTCAACCATCTCAGCAGAAGCCACAAATAAAGATGGGGTTATCCAGAAAACAGGTATAGAGGACTCTTGTCTATTGCCATAAATCCCTGTGACAAAGGGGATCCTGGAGACCTACAAGAATTGAGAAATATTTACCAGTAAAAATACTGCCATCTTCACTTGTAAGGGACAAAGAGAGGATACAATGAAGGATATATAATTCCCAGTACAGTGCCATAGGTCCACATGCCAGAGTCATGGGTATAAGAGGAAAGACCAGATCTGTGTATGCAGAGGCCAGAGTCATGGGCCACAAGGCAAAGCCTCAAACCACAGAGGATTATTCCCAGCACTTGGAATCTAATGAACACTGACTAGATCCTGAAATTGCTTTGGGGCTAGTGACTCCTTTTTCCTTTCTGTTTCCCCCTTTTGGATTAGGCATGTAGATAGCTGTTAATCCTAGGCCTGTCCCAGCACTGTACTTTAGAAACAGATAACTTGTTTCCTAGTTTCACAGATCTAGAAATTGAGAGGAATTTTGTCCCAGACTAGATCATACCCAGACTCTAACTCATTTCTAAGTTAGATTATTTAGATAATGCAATTTAAGACTTTTGAGTTCATAATATTTAGATAAGATTTTACACTTGAGATAATACTCTCATGAGTTGAGACTTCTCAGGATGTTGTAATGGGATGGCTATATTGTGCATGTGGGATAGATTTGAATCTTTGTAGACCTGGTGGTAGACCATGGTAGGCTAAATAATGTCCTCACCCAAAAGATGTTCATGTCCTAATCCCTGGTGTCTGTGAATGTTACCATTTGCAGCAAAAAAAAGGTGGGGGGGGGGATTTGGAGATGTGATTAAATTAAGGATCTTTGAATGGAGAAATTATTTTGGAATTTCCAGAATGGTCCTTAAATGCAATCACAAGTGTTCTTATAAGAGAGAGGCAGAGATAAACTGGAGACATAAGAGAGAAGACAATGTGACCATGAAGGCAGAAACTGAAGCAATGTAGCCACAAGAAAAGGAATGCTGGCTATCAGTGGAAAATGGAAAAGGAGAAAACAAATTCTCTCCTATGGCTTCCAGGGGGAAGGTAGCCCTTCCACGACTTTGATTTCATCCCAGCAATACTAATTTTGAATTTCTGACTTCCAAACCTGTAAAAGAATAAACCATTGATTCCTACCACCCAGTCTGTAGCTGAGAAAGTAGGGGGGAAGGTTTTTTATTTTAAATAGAACTTAGGGAATGGGAGCTTCATTGATTATCTGACATAGGAACACAAATTATTTACTCATGCTGCTCTTTCTTCTTGCCCTCTATCATAATTCTAACAGATGCTTTGGTAGGTGCCATGTAGGGACATATGACAAAGGGTTTTATTTGCCCCCACTGAAGTTAACTGAAGCACTTAAAAGAAATAGAGATCTATAATCAAATTTCTAAAATAATATCAAATGTAAATTTGATCACATTGTGACTCCTCTCCGGGTAAACAAGTCTCAGTCTTCTATATAAAAGGATAAATTTAGTCAAAGGAATTTGTTTCATGAGACACAACCAATTCATCATAACAGCAAAAGCAATGTGCTAAAAAAAAATTAAAAGCAATGTGCTTATGACTGGCACATCCACCCACTGGCACAGGAAAAATTCTTGAAGTTGGTCAAATCATCATTTAAGTCATTTGGCTGACTGGCTAGACCCAAATTCCAGTAAACACATCCTTGGACTCCATGCAAAAGGCTTTGAGGACTTCCACTCCTGCTGGGAAAGCTGCAGGTCATTACCACATAAAACTGCCTCTGCTGTTACATATTTCAAATTAGTATTTTTTTTCCTCTCTCCCCTCCATCCTTTTCCAGACTACTGGTGCCCTTCCCACTGTGCATAAAATTAAGCATTAGATGGCTGCTTAGTAATCATGATGTGGTTTGTTTGTTTATTTTTGGAAGTGCATATTGGGGGTGCTTTTACAATTATCTTTATTCTCTGTAATTAATTTCCAGAGCATTAAATGTAAATTAGCCCTCTGTGTGAAGTGTCAGTGCTTTCACCTAAGCAAGGAAAGGGGTTCAACTTTCTAAACTATGGGAGAATTTTCTCTACCTCATCCTATTAACTCATTGTGGAGGGAAAGACTAAAGTAAAAAAAGAGAAAAGGAAAATTTTAGGAAGCTAATCTTGCTTTCTCTGGCTTCATCGTTTCTCAAACTCGTAATTGCTTTGTACAGCTTGCAGTAAATCCTTGGAGGACTAGCAGAGGATGCTGCAGTACAAAGTGAGCTAAGATCTAAATTTCCAGTAGGTCAGAAAGCCCTAGCTTGATGACTATTAACCTCAGTGGTCAGTTTACTCAGAGCAGAGCATGGAGCAATTTCAAATGCACAATGAGCTCAGGTGCCTGAATATGCTTAGAATTTCTTTGGCATTTTAAGGCCGACTTCAGCAATTTTCACATGAAAACCACACAGTAAAACATTATTGGAAAAGCGATGTGAAAATTTTAGTCACTATGTTGCCCTTCCCTTTAGGATGAGCTGATGGGAATCACACACGTGGAGTATGATTAATGTACAATTTGTTGGAATGAGTCATATTACATATTACAAGTTTCTGTGGTAATCTTTTCATTTTAATCACTGGATTTCTGAATCTAAGATGTGCCAGTCCACAGGAAGAATCCAAAAAGTTACTCTCCCACCCTTTTCCCTTGCTGATGTAACATACATGTTGCTAAAATGCATATTTAGAAGAGGAGATAGACTTAAATATTGTAAATATTAAAAGTCCACATTTCTTGCATTTGGTCATGTGATTGAGGGAACTCTTTGGTCTCCCCGGTAAACAAGTATCAGCCTTACAATCCTAGGACCAGCTTCATAAAAGTATGTCACCAAAATGCTGTACTTGTTTTAGAGATATTTCAAATTCTATTTTAAGTGCTTTGCAACATTTTGTTACACAAATCAATGCTGGAGTTCTGATAGGATCTTATGGAAAAAAATCATATCAATTCTCTGCCTATTCTTTGCTCTTATCTTTATCAAAATATGTTTCAATTATATAAATCACAGCAGCCACAAAAATATAACAAACATTACAAATAAAAGATGACCTCTTTGTTGCCATGCATGCATCTTCAAAAACTGAGGTATACTGAGGCAAGGTAGAAAACAACTAATCAACTATAAAATATAGATGTTGGGGTCACCTGGATCGCTCACTCAGTAAAGCCTCTGCCTTTGGCTCAGGTCATGATCCCAGAGTCCTGGGATCCAACCCCATGTCAGGCACCCTGCTTAGTGGGGAGTCTGCTTCTCCCTCTCCCACTCTCCCTGCTTGTGCTCTTTCTCTCTCTCTCTCTCTGTCAAATAAATAAAATCTTTTAAAAAATAAATAAAATATAGATGTCATATCCCTAGTTTGAAATATGTCTAGTGTCTAAAGGAACTCAACAGACTGCCTGTTCTACTTAAAAGTTAAAATACTTCCAACTCCCCCCTTCACCTTCATCCTCCTCTTCTACTATGTATAGATTAAACAGAATATTCAAAAAGCCAAATTGGCCCATGCCTACTAGCATATAGTCCCTAATATGATTTCACCCCCCCCCATTTTATAGAGCATAAAATGGAGACCTAGAAAGGCAGTCTTCCCCAAATTTGTAGGATTAATTAATGGTAAGAGCTTATCACCTCACTCATTTGCAGGACAATATTACTCACTATGAATAATCTGACCACATATACAATATTTTATTTGTAATCTTAAAGAAAATTACTACTTCATATGCTGCACCTTTCTGTGAAGCCTACAACAAACTATTTCTCACAGTTTTCCTAGATTTATGACATCCTTAACAGCAATTTAGGCAGCAATGTAAAAACCTAAAGGAAGAAAAGTGGCCTTATTCTAAGACATTGTTTAGTGGGTCACTTGCTTTTAACATCTTGAAAGTATGTAATGTATGGTTCTCAACTTCAGTAAAGGGTAAGTGTGAAACATTTGCCTAATGTTACTGTTTCAATCTGCTTTAATCACTTAGGTCCTACATTTTGCTCAAAATAACTTTGCCACTAGGTGGAAACCTTTAAAAGATAATGGCTGTTTCTTTTTCTACAGTACCAGATTTAATGCTAACATATGGACATTATAAAAAGTTAAAATTTCTGTTTCCTCTGAATTTAAAAAAAAAAAAAGCAAAATAAGGGCTCTAAGAGACTCCGCAACAATTGGAAATGTAGTTCAGTTAAAGTCTAAATTATCTTTAAAAGTATTTTTTGTAAGAAGCTATTCAGAACTTACATATGCTAAATGTTTAAAACGAAGTTCAGTTCAAAACCGTTCGGAAAAGACTTCTTTTGCTTTGCTTTTGTCTATTTTCCATATCATGTGCTATGCCTTAATATGATTTTATTTTGCACTCTAACAATTTTATATAATAGTTAGCATATTGAAATTGTCCACATCTGCTTCAGAGGTTCATTAGGCATTTACCTATATATTTATTTGATTTATTTAGGACTTGGTACTCCATGTCTCATAAAATTGCCTGTTCATGCTCTGAGCTAAATTCAACCTTAGAGAAGCCAAAGCAAGCACACTTGGCAGTGGGTGTAGCTTCTACTGCCATTAGTTTAGCCAAAATACTGCTTTGCCCCAATATCAAAATGCAAATAAAGTTTAAAAAATTGTTTAAGCGTATACATGTCCTTAAGCATTCTTATTCATCTGCTCAGAACCTAAAGCTACTTGGATTTATATCCTAACCAAAACATCAAAATCTACATTTTTTAAGTTGAAACTCATTAAAGCATTATAGTTCCAGAAGCAAGAAATAGCTGACACAGATTCCAGAATAATTTGGAGGATTATTTAGAAAACATTAGACTATATATATCTGTTATTAAAGCACATAAGCTAACTGTGAGATTGGATTTTTACAACTTATTTGCAGAGGATTTGAGGGTAGCTGATCCTTATTCTCAGAGCCACACTACTAAAAGTGTAAAGCTAATAGTTAATAATGTTTGGGAGAATCTGGAGAAACAAGGGAGAATTGTTCCCCACCGTTTTGTGTAGCTAAGTGGTAGCATTCAGGAATGTTCTGATCATTCCTGTCTAGTATCTGACAATAACTTCTACTGACAGCAAAATTTATTTCCTTGTGAAATGCTTCAAAACATGAACAAATATCTTCTCATATGATAAAATGCTGCATACAAAAACTATTTTGCTAGAGCAATTTATAAAATGCTGTTTGTATCTACTAAAGTTTTGATGTCTTATTTTGCCCAAGAGTATTTGCATTTTAGAAGAAAAATAATAGAAAAAGAACTTCAATTTAATGAGAGAATATTAGATGGATCAAAGATTGTGAGAGGTATTTTGGGTGAAAGACCTTTCTAGAACCTCTAAAATGATGCCATACTTACGAATGTCTACTCTATAATCCTGATTGTTCCATCATATTTTGTACCACTACCTTACTACCACTGTATGAATACCTTTTCACTTCATACAAGTTTATGAGAGTCATAAGTTACCAATGATTAAATGTTTATATTCTAAGCACTACATTTAATCATTACAATCATTTCTTCTTCCTAGGAAGCAGATGCCATTATTCCCACATAAGAGATGGGAAAATTAATAAAGGAGGTAAATTGGCTAAAGTCATTCATCTGCTCTGCAGTAGAACTAGGGTTCAAAAAAATTTCTACCTAGTTCCACAGCAAATGTAACCTCATGATATACAAAGTCCAAAATGATCAATATCAAACAAAACAAACCAAACAAAAATACCTATATGGAGCCAGAACACAAGTCTGCTTGAATTCCCACCGTTTACATAATTTGATATATGCCTTCAGATTTCTAACAAAGTTTAAATATTTAATTGTCACTAGACACACAATAGTCAACACTTTAGACAGAATGCTATAGTTTTACTAACACCTTATAAAAATGAAACTTCTACATACGGTTTTCGGAAGAACAGCTTGGTTTTCACATGTATCTCTGTTAACATTAAGTCCCTTGTTTGTCCTAAGGAAAACTTCCAAAAGAATGAGGTAGTCACGGAGAAACAGTACTTCAACAGGACAGTCAGGTGCACACTTCAAAAAGGTCTGCGGCATTTCCTGCACCTCTAGCATAACTGATGACCTCCTGACCCCATGCTCACCCAGGGACACAGGTGCCACAGAGATGACTTGATGGATATCCCTGGTGTCAAAAACAGAGCCTGTGGTTCGCATGTCGGACTTGTTCTGGTCTTTGACCACCACCCTGCCCACCGTGAATGCAGGTGACCTCCGGAAAGTGAAAAAAATTCTGAGAACTTTGGAGAGGAAAGTTAAAAAGTCCTTCACTTGTATGACGGTGGAGGTGGGAGATTGGGGTCAATCCATGATACTCCCCAGGTCTGTAGCCGGACAGGATTCTAGGGCTCGTCCTAAACTCACTACACCTGCACCTTAACTGTCCGGCCACTAGCCGAGCGCAGAAACGGAGGGCTCCCTTAGCCATAGAAGCACAGCAGCACTTTCGGCACACAGTGCATACTGGCCCTTCCTCGCACTTTCGCCACACCATGAGTTATTGGCTCTCCCTACTTCTTCCTCCTCCTCCTCTTCTGCATGCTCAGCAACGCTTTACTAGGTCTTTTTTTTTACCTTTTTCCCCCCTAAACTAATTCTGCTTGGATTTTGTCTTGTTTATAAAATTAAAATTACCGGGGTGGGAGGGACATTTTATTCTTCAAAATTGGATTTGTATGCTAAAATTTACAAAAAGCTGATAAAAGAAATCAAAGAAAAACTTTTCAAAAAAAAAAAAAGAAAGAAAGAAAGACAAATACCATCTTTATGTATTGAAATGCAACACAGCAAAGAGGTCCTTTCTACCCAAACTGATCTATAGGTTTAATGCAATTTCAATCAAAATCTCAGCAAGATGTTCCGTCGATATAGACAAACTCATTCTAAAATTTATCTGGAAAGGCACAAACCTTAGAATAGATAAAACAATATTGGGGAAAAAAGAATAGTGTCAGAGGAATCAATCTAATATTGAGGTCTACTGTACGGTTACATGAATCAAGATAACATGGTATTGGTGGAAGAATAGATATAAGGATCAAAAGAAGAAAATAGAGGACAGAAATAGACACAAACAAATAGTCTCAACTGATTTTCGACAAAAGAGCAAAGACAATTCAACAGAGGAAGGATAACCTTTTTGACAAATGGCGCTGGAACACTTAGACATCTAAGGTAAACTCAATCAATCAACCCAACAAACAACCTCGATCGTACCTTATACAAAATTTGAAGTTAAAGTAGATCACAGACTTAAGATGTAAAAATAGAGAACTTTAAAACTTTTAGAAAAAAACAGAAATCTTTAGGATCTAGGCCTAGGGAGAGAGTTCTTGGAACTGAAATAAACTGAATAATAATAAACTGAACGTCTTCAAAACTATTAAAAGGATGAAAAAACAAGTCTCTCTTCTACACACACACAGAGAGAGAGAGAGATAAGAAACAGACTGGGAGAAAATACTTGCAAATCATTTATCCAACAGGGGCCTGCTGTTTAGAGTATATAAAGATCTCATAAAACTCTGTAGCAAAAATAAAAAAAGACAGAAAGACTTTAGGGGCTCTTGGGTGGCTCAGTTGTTTAAGCATCTGCCTTTGTCTCAGGTCATGATTCCAGTGTTTCCTAGGATTGAGCCCCTTTGGGCTCCGTGCGCAGTAGGGAATCTGCTTCTCCCTCACCCTCTGCTGCTCCCCTTGCTTGTTCTCTCTCCCTTTGTGTCGAATAAATAAAATATTTTTTAACAAGATTTTATTTATTTATTTGAGAGAGAGACAGAGGGAGGAGCACAGGGAGAGGGAAAAACAGACTCCCCACTGAGCATGGAGACTGCCTCAAGGCTCCATTCCAGAACCCTGAGATCCTGACCTGAGCTGAAATCAGATGCTTAACCAACTGAGGCACTCAGGTGCCTCTCTCTCTTTTTTCTTACAATGACACATGAATCCACAAATATCTCAAAGTAAAAAGTTTAATTTAAAAAATTATTTTTGTGCTCCAGAGTAAGGGTATTAAATGCTAAATTTGATAAAAATACAAATCTAAACAGTATTTAATTAGGAACCAAAATACCTTTTTTGTTCTACACATGGCTTAAAACCTTTTATTAAAATCATTTTTAGCACATTTGAAATTGTAGAGGCATATTTTTTAGTAAATTAAGAACATTTATAAAGAGCTGAGAACTCAGGAGAAATAGACTTTAAATTGTAGCCAAAACTCACTTTTTATTAGTTCTATGTCCTTAAGTAATTGGTTGGCATATAACAGATTTTTAAATATTTGAGGAGGTAGTTAAGAAAGAGAAAGAAATAGCAGTGGGGGGTGGTGATAATTATTGTGATAATGTTAGTGGTGGTGGTGGTGGTGACAATAACCATGGATTAAATTTTGGGATTAGGGATGTAGGTTTTATTTTGCAAATCAAAAATTTGCAATGAGGTGACTAGAGCCTAGAATTAAGATTATGTTTAATGTGTTTTTTATTGTTATTTTATTTGTGAGTGTTCTTCTCTTTGAAATCCACCTCATGATCTTTCCCTAAATTAGTGTTTTGTGATTGTTGTATCTTTTTGTTTTTTGTTTATTTTTAAGGTACCTTATAAAACTAATCTCACTCCTGACTATTAACTCAGCTTTAGTCTTAGCTAGTGGTATCTTTGCTATTTTCTTTTGCTATTTTTGCTGTTTTTTCTTTTCCCAGCTTTAAAATACCATACTGCTATGGTGAGGTCTCTTTAAAATATTGACCAATTTTTATGAATTAAAATTTCAAGCAAGTAATAGAAGGTCATTTAACCCATACATTTAGAGTGTGTGGGTATATAATGAAGTGTCATGGAACTATGTCTATTAACATGTATTACCAATCTCTACTGAAGGATCCAACTTCCCTTAGAGAAAGAAACAATCACAATTATAATCTTAAAATCTTGGACAAGCTAGACATGTTTGGTTTAACATGTTTAAAAATGTAAAGCAAACATGTATTTGGAAATAACATTTTTTAAAGTTGGGTAATAGTACAGTATTTTCTCTCTCACACAATCATTGCCACACAAACCTCCAGTAGCAAAGCATTTTTTTACAATGTATGCTAATTGAGAATTCTCAGTCTATCAAAGTGACAGAATTGTTCTGAGTTCATACTAATTACAACAAAATTATACCCTTTTTATTAATGTCTGATTTTCACCTGCTGCATTGTCTTGATGTCTGAGACATGAACCAACACATGTTGGGTTGTAAATCTGGTTTGTAAATATGCACCTAAGGTAGGAAACTCAGCAAGTTTTGATAAACAGACTGTTTTCTGCCTACACATAAATTTTATGATGGTATTTAGTACAATGTGAAATGTCTATAAGGTGCCCTTGGGCAGGAACTCTTTGTTAACAAGCTATCAAGCTTAACTGGGATAACCTGTAGGTAATCTTTACTAAGCAAACACAAGCCAGTCAATTCTTGGGAGATGCATGTATCAGCATGACACAGTCACCGGTCTTTAAAGATTAATCCCTAAACCACTGCTGGTTGTATTCTGATTGTTGTGAGTCAGTTCAAATTTCATAAAACATCCACTTGTCTTCCTAGTCTAAATCCCATTTTCTTACACCTGTTAGAATTTTTTTCTTTTATGCAAAAACTAGTCTCCCTTGAATTTAATTTAAAAGCTGTGCGCTCTCCAAGTTCAATAGTTTGAAATGGCAGAAAAACATGCAGTAATTTTCAGCTAACTTTCAATAAACTCTGAATGATAGAAGCATGCTGAGTTGAAGGCTATATGAAACATGAGAAGAATATTGATCATTTATCTGTTATCTGGTTTTTCTAGCAATTCTTGGGAGGCTTGTTGCTCAGGTAGAAGCAGGGTGGCAGTAGGAGCCCTACTTTTGAGTGAAGGTTGGGTGAAATGTTGACCTCTCTTCTCTTTTCTGAACATCATTAAAATGTCCATGAAAGTGGAGTCTCCTCACTTTGGGAGCTGCCCTAGGACAGTACCCTTCAAGGGATGACTCTGCTTGACAAAAATCATTAATCAATGTTAAAAATATCAGTTTCTGCTGCCCCTGACCCTGGTGCATACTCTATGGAATTGCCCACTTGAGAGGTGTCTGGGTTTCTAATTAACACGTGCATGTGTTCTGGAGGGTGGATATCTTTTTGATGTTCTTCCTTGCAGACCCATAAAGTAATTGCCATATGTATCACATTGACCATAATCTAATTCCAAGCATCCCCAAGGACCTTCTGATTTAGGGCTACTTTTACTTGATACAGTTATGGATAGGAAACCTGGTTTTATTTTGTACTGATTATATAGATCTATATACTTCAGAATAGACATTATGTGGGAAAATCAAATATCATTTAAATTTCTTGATATGGTTGTCTATTTTCTTGTAAAAAATATACATAGCTTCGTACCTTAAGGAAACTAAATATACAAGGATATATTTAATTTTGTTTACTTCTTTCAGGAAACTAAGTCAGGTGGCCCTTTATTGTGATAAATAGTCATCATTCTTCATATTGGGAAGAATATGCTAATGAACATTAACCTAAATAAATATTTGCATTACCTTCATTTTACTGTAAGTCATCACAGAGTCACATCATAATAAAATTATGGTCTAAGATCATATCCTAGCATGCCCTTACAGGCTAAAGAAAACATAAAACATATGATGCTTATAGTCAGAATTTATATAACGTATATAATTTACATATCTGGGGTCATTTAGAATTCTTTTCGTGTTTATTATTTTAAATAATTATAACTATATTTTAAATATGCTCTTAAAAATAAATAAATATGCTCTTAAGTTACAAGATTGTCAAATTTTGAAGCTGAAACGTTTAATGTCTTACTGTGTCAATAAAAGCTTAGTACTTAACCAGGTGGCTTAGTTTTCTGATAGTGGTCCAAGAGAAGTAATGTTTTAAAAAATGTTTAAAATATCCACAGACTTTTTTAAGCTTAAGATAGTAAATAAATTTTTAATATCAATATTAATCCTAAAATTTAGGGGAAAATATGAATAATACCAAACAAAAGCTATATTAATGTTACATATTTTAGAAATCTAGCCAAATGTCTTAATAAATAGTGTTGCTTGGGCCAAATTATATTGGTCATTTAAAATTTATAGATAATTAAAATATTTTATCACTTGAATAACATAATAAATTATTTTCCTACCCTAAATCCATTATGCAGGTAAGACGTGGACAATCATTTTTGTCATAGCAATACCTTAACAAATCTAATCTGATTTTAATATTTTCCCTAAGAAAAAAACCTCATTGTTTAAAGAATGCAAGAAACATTATTTTTCAAAGTCTTAAATCATAGCTATAATGCCCCACCTGTGGGAAGGTGGGAGCGAAATATTCTATGTAAGGCCAAAAGTGTAATAATTTTTTTCCCAGTTGGATTTGCACCATTTTTGCAGAATGAATTGTAGTAAAGCTTGGCTGGTCAACAAATTTACTTGGTCAGAGGGAATCTCCCCATTGAGAATTCTACATAAAACCTTAGCCAAATCATATAATTATACTAATAATTATAATACTGTCCATGCATTAGATTAAGAAACATGTATTTCTAGCCTATAAAGAGCTATAGTATAATTTTGTTCAAAGTTAATGAGTACCTCATTTGGAAACTTGATCCTTGACTTGCTCTGACCTTGGATTCTATTTTAAAAGCAAAAGGTTTGCTTAATATCAACTTCTTCAGAAATTTCCTGTAAACTAGCAGAGCAGGTATTTATGGGCAACTGAGTCACATAATATATATTTATTGAACTCTTTCTACACAACTGGGATCAGGCATGGCACTAAATATGTAGGAGAAAGATTTGTCCTTCCCTGATAGAGTTTCCATTTTAATGTAGAAGTCTGCCTTTAAACAAATAATCATGCAAATAACATTTATATTTTGTAATTATACATGCAAATTAAAACTGGAGAATATGAGAGAGTATAACAGAAACATTGATGTCGATTTGGAAGTCTGGGGAAGTAAAGCTGAGTGATACATCGATATGGCCAACTGGGGTTTGGACAAGAGCATTTCAACAACAAGGAATGACTGTGTGAGTTTCCTGAGGCAGGAAAGAGCTATCCCCACTTGAAAGCCCAAGAGCAGGATCCATCACAAGATGGAAAAGTCTACAGTTATACGGAAGTCAGAACATGGCGAGGTGTTAAAAGAGCCCACTTCACACATGTAGTGTATCAGAAGGTTATGAGTAAAGACTCAGTGTGACTGGATTAATATGTCACATTTCTGCCCTATCCAATTAAATTAGCTGTAGCAAGTTTCACCATTCTTCCTCAGTCCTATAAAAGGCAAATCCAAGATCCACATGTAAAAGGAAGGGAATGTAGTTTATAAGTATCCTTTGGGTTGTTAGGAGTTAGAACAGAGCTGGTGAATGATTATTTCCAATCCTAGGAGTGGGGAGATAGTCAGAGATTTTGCATCTGAGGTGTTCTTTAAGTAGTGGTATTTTTCCACAAGAGTGATTATATTTGTGTGGTGATACTTTACCTTACTGCTCCAGGCTAGGTAACTTACATACACATTTCAATTAAAAATTTATCCCACAAACTGACATTTTTAAACTGGTGTTTTAGACTATAATTCTTAAGGTTAGAAGAAAGCATCTTTCTAGTAAGTCTTTCCTATTGCCATGGAAAAAATCTGCAATATTATAAATAAACAAACAACAACCTGGGAGCTCATTCTTCTAACAGATTGAAGACAGATGCTAACATGTCAGCAAAAGCTGAGTACAAATCCAACATCATTCTGTACATCAAATGTTTACATAGATGTCATCTAAATGAGATTCTCATTATATTAAATGAATATACAACATCATTTCTCAGTATATGGCAAGCAATAGAAAACTCAATTATTTTCTACTAAACAGTTTTATCTTGAATTAGATTACGGTCTTTTGGTTATCCAGTACTCATAGGAGCACTTACCTAGAAAATACAGTTTCTATAAGATGTAAGTTTGCTACAAGACATCATTTTCCAAATTTAATATACAGAAAGTCATGTCTCCATTACCTTTAAAAGTATCTTTCTTATTGGTATTATTTCAGTAAATTTCTGATAGCAGAAATAACATGGCCTGCAAATATCTGAGACATATATTTAAATAAAATGGTCATTCTTCGGAGTGCCTGGGTGGGTCAGTTGGTTAAGTGTCTGTCTTTGGCTCAGGTCATAATCCTGGGTTCCTGGAATCTATTGGCCCAAATCTGGCTCTCTGCTCAGGAGGAACTCTCCTTCTTTCCCCACCCCTCACCCTTGCTTGTGTTCCCATGTGTGAAAGTGCACATCCTCTCCCTCTTTCTCAAATAAATAAATGACGTCTCTCAAAAATGGTCATTCTTCTCTACAGAACAATATTACTCTTCATAAATTTGTACCTTGAACTTTATATCTCAAAGGTATATGAGAGAGGGTCTAAAATTAGTCACCAGCATTGTAAAAACTAACTTTAGCTGAGGGAAATTCATCCCAACAAATTAATTACAGTCATTTTTTTTCACATCCAGGCTTCGTTCATGAATTTATACTATGAATGAAGTAGCTTTGATTTGGAATTCAAACTGAAATTAGAACACTGAAACTCTCCTTAACTATATGTGTGAACATCAGTAAGTTATTAAATCACTCTAGTCTAATTTTTTTACCATTAAGGTGATAATAATAACATACTTGAAAAAGTTATTATGGAAACTAAATAGCCTAGGGCCAACCTAGCCCACTATAAATGCAGTAAACTGTTGCTGTTATCATTAATAATAATGACGACATCTGCATCTGTGCTCCCTGAGTGATTTTAGGTATAATCAACTAAGTCATTTGAGAATCAGCATTCTAGAGTGATCACGTGATTTGTATGATAGTCAAAAAAGCATGTAACCATGTTCAGATGAAAATAAACTGGATGGACGCCTGGGGGGCTCAGTGGATTAAGCCTCTGCCTTCAGCTCAGGTCATGATCTCGGGGTCCTGGGATCAAGTCCCGCATCATCGGGCTCTCTGCTCAGCAGGGAGCCTGCTTCCTCCTCTCTCTCTCTCTCTCTGCCTACCTCTCTGCCTACCTGGGATGTCTCTCTGTCAAAGTAAAAAAAAAATATATTAAAAAAAAAAAAAGGAAATAAACTGGATGTCCCATGCATGGCTGGTGAGAGTACAAACAGTACAGCAACTCTGGAAGATAGTTTAGCATTTCTTTTAAAACCAACATAAGCCTACATGCACCCCACAAATACACTCATAAGTATGTATCTTACAGAAATGAAAACTTATGTTCACAAAAAAGTGTACACAAATGTTCATAGCAAATGTCTTTCAACATGTAAATAGTTAAAATAGATAGTACATACATAAAATGAGATACTACTTAGCAATAAAAAGCAACAAATTACTGATACTTGCAGGGACTTTGGACCGATCTCAAGGATATTATGCTGAGTGAAAAAAATAAAAAGCAATCTCAAGGAGTTTACATATTATGCTATTAGTTCATTTACACAATGTTCTCAAAGTAACAAAGTTACAGTGGTAGAGAAAAGGTCAATGATTGCCCAGAGTTAAGGTTGAGGGAGGATGTAAATATTAAGAGGTAACATTAAGTAGTATCTTCTTAGTGATGGAACAGTTCTGTTTCCAAATTGTGGAGATGGTGACTGATGAGGGAACAGAAGGCTGGCTGAAGACAAAGCAAAAGCTGACACCCTACAACCTTCCCCCACCCCCACTGCTGGGTGGGACATATTATGACATTCTTTAGGAATCTCCCAACTATCTTCATGTTAATAACTTGCGAGAGGGAAAAATGACCTTGACAATTGCAAGGCCTCCAGGCCTCTGGTATCTTGTTGGTTCTCTTTAGCATATGAAAGTTCTATTGAAACCTCTCTTTTCCTTACTTCCCCCACCCCCTTGGTACATAAACTGCCACCCCCACAACCACAGGGCAGCAGCTCTTTCTGCCAGCAGGTCCTATCCCCGTGCTTTAATAAACCACCATTTTGCACCAAAGATGTCTCAAGAATTCTTTCTTGGTCATCAGCTCCGGACTCCACCCCACTGAACCTCACCTATATTCTAAAATCATTGGTGAATCAAAGCTACTCTTGTGATAAAATTTTCTAGAAACATACATAAACCCAGACACAGAGAGACACATAGGACCACACTTAGAATGCATATAAAAACTGGTGAAATCTGTCTAAGGTCTATGTTTTTTGTTATTTATTTATTTATTTATTTATTTATTTATTTATTTATTTATTCGACAGACAGAGTTCACCAGCAGGCAAAAAGGCAGGCAGAAAGGTAGGCAGAGAGAGAGGAGGAAACAGGCTCCCTGCTGAGCAGAGAGCCGGATGAGGGGCTCAATGGATCCCAGGATCCTGAGATCATAACCTGAGCTGAAGGCAGAGACTTAACCCACTGAGCCACCCAGGTGCCCCAAAGGTCTATGTTTTAGTTGACAGTATTACACCGATGGCAGTTTCCTGTTCTGACAATGTACTACAAATACATAAAAAACCATTGTTAGTTGCACCTGAATGAAGTGTAAATGAGTAGATGTAGGGACTCCCTGCACTATTTTTGCAAAAATTTTTGTCTTAAACTACTGTTATCTTTTATAAAGCATTTATGTGAATGCAACATCCAGAAGTTCAGTTTCATTTGCTTCAGTGACATCTTTGGTACCCTTGGGAAATAGTATGATATTTTGTAATGCTATAAGAATTAACTTGATTTTTTAAGAAGAGTTAAGAGTTAAAATTGAATTAGAATTATAATAATTTAGAAACCCTTAAAAGAAAATGTTTGTTTTTTAAAACCCTATTTTTGTTTGTAGTTTCTATCTCAGAGTGAGATAAAAACAAAACTGTGTTTATTTGCAACTGAAATTGGCTATAGAGATAAGGATAATGAAAACTGAGATAAATTCATTATTACTCATACTCTACAGTCTATAAAATAAGAGAAATGACTCTACCAATAAACGGTATCAATGCAAAATTCATTACTTTATGTGCCTATTTTTTTCTAGATATAACAAATTTTTTTCCTCAATTACCATATTTTATTTATTGAAACTTATTGGTAGACTTTATTTTTTTAAAGATTTTATTTATTTATTTATTTATTTATTTGACAGAGTGAGAGAGCAAAAGCAGGCAGAGAGGCAGGCAGAGAGGGGGGCGGGCAAGCAGGCTCTCCGCTGAACAGAGAACCTGATGCAGGACTCAATCCTAGGACCCCGGGATCATGACCTGAGCTGAAGGCAGAGGCTTAACTCACTGTGCCACCCAGGCACCCCAGTAGTGGACTTTAAACAGGAAGAGATGCTGACTATAAAATGTGGCCTCAATATACACAATAAATTATTTTTGAAATATAATCTAAAATTGATGACCAGCATCTCATCCTGATGATGATGATGGTGACTCATGTAAATCTATATCTACATCTATATCTAAATCAGTATCTATAGCTGTATGTATATCATCTGTATCTAGCTGTCTTAGTTTGGTTTCCTGAGAAACAAATTCTAAGGCAAGGATTCCAGGATAAGTAGTTATTTTGGAATGTCATTGTTGGTCTAAACACTAGGGGAATGGGAAGCAAACTAGGGAAGATGGTCAGTTAGGATTTATTTTTTAAGCAAGTTACTGTTGAGGGTAAACAAAACTGAATCCTAGAGAAATCTGGGACCCAGTAAAAAACCTGTGCTCAGGCTTATCCCAACCTGAGAGGTAAGAATATGTATATTTATATATCAACTTGCATTGTTCCTTGGTTAAAGCCACTTCTAGAGAGATAATGGTCCAGCATGTCCCATAGGCAATAAAGTAGCCAAGTAGCCAGATAAAGTCCCTAGACAGAGTATGCAAGTGCTAATGATAGCCAGTTGGCACATGTGCAATGAAATGATCAAAATAAGGGGATCTCATTAGGTCCCTGACAGCATCAGTTACATATACCCTATCTTACTCTGTATATATTAGGCCTTTAAAATGTACTCATTGAACTAACAAATTTTTAGTTAAGCTTGCAGAATGAGTGATATGCTTTTTTTTGTATTACAGAACTTAAGTATTTAGGTTTAATCTAATTTGATATATCTCTTTTTTAGATGATGTATTTTTTTCAATTACCTTATAAATCACATAATATCTGTTGCTTTAGTCAACCAACAAATAATTTCTCATTATTTGATTCTATAGGGAATATTGTTGAGAAATGTGCTAGCCACTAATAAGAACTATTTAAAAAATTCAGGAGGAAATAAGTAAATCAATAGGAGTTGACAGGTCTCACATAATCGTATCTATTTAGAGCCCCAAAATGTAATACTCCATGGTGAAAATTAATGAATTTTCCACCCATCTGTTAGATTTAGTGGGTTAAGGACATAATAAGGTTATAATACTCCCAGAGCTATGGCCACTACTTCTTACTGAAAGTCAGGCTGTATAAGTCAACTTCATCCTTTTGAAAGAATAAATTATCAATGATCTGAAATTTAATGCTAATGGTTCTTATCTGAAATACAAAGATCTCATGGTTAATATACTTATTTGAAATACTAAAGATGTTATTTTAATTTTTAAAAATACTCCCCCAAACAAATGAAACTTAATGTTAGACTATTCAAGTTAGTGAGTAAAAAAGAGTTTATGTCAAAGATAAGCTAGAATTGCTACGTAAGGAAATAAGGTACAGAAATTGGCCATTTCCCCATATCTATCTATCAGTAATAAGAAGGGTGGCAGGCATTGCAAATATTCTGATACTACAGAAAACTTCATGTAAGAAAAGTCTAATATGGTTCTATCATGACTCTAGGATGGAGGAGGGTGGCAAGGAGGTTGATTAATGCCAAAAAAGAAAAGCATTTCCCTCCATCCCTTTTTAATTCCCTCTATTCATGATGATCATCAAAATGAGACAAACAGGAACAAACGGGTTAATTTACACAGAACAGAATGATATCATTTAAGTCTTCATTATTTTTCCTAACAAAATTATACTTTGAAACAAAACTTGATAATCTAGCTAAAACTATTGCAAGTCAGTTAGAGTCAAGAAACTTTAAAAATCAAATTAATAGAAAAAGGTGAGAAAACAGAACTGCCTAAATTTCTAATGGAAAATAGTTAATTAGATTGTCTTTTGTCATATTTATTAAATGTTCAGTTTTGCACAGCACACAAAAAAGTGAAAGGGGACTTTTGATAAATTACTACAGAAAATGTAATGGATCATATTTTGATTTAACTGGAATTTATTGGATCTTCAGTGATAATCCAATATTCATATTTTAATTTGTCAGTATGATCAGGACATACCTTTTATAAGCCTTTCATTTTCTGTGAAAGAAAAAGGCAAGACAGAGAATTTAAAGACGACTTATTATTCCTGGAATGGTTGGCCTGAGAAGATGAATAGAATGTGTCTTTTGATATTTCAGCAGTGTTATTTTAAAATTCTCATGTAGGTCATTACTTATTCTAGAGCTGGATCAATCAAAGGGAGGTGAATCAGCAAGGCGCAAAAGAGGAAGCCACCTTGAAATGGATTAAGTGAAATAATTGTGTGAACATATGGCCTAGAAATTAAATTGATTCAGCTAAACAAGTTATATTAAATAGATCAGGTAATTTTCAGGCATCTGGTCAGATGATCACAACTTAAAGCAATTATACAATTGGAAACTCTAAGAAAAAGAGAGGGGCCTACTAGCCTACAGAGATAGGGAACACAAAATGAAATTCAAGATGTTAGTGATCTTTTCATAGTTTGCCATTTTAAAAAAGATACATGTAAAGATAAAGCCCTGGATAAAAGAATTCAGACAGTTTTCTAAATGAAAGTTGTCAGACATTTAAGTTGTCAATAATTTATTCACTTATTTACACACTTAAAAAATAAATTTTTATTGAGAACCTACTCTCTTTAAGCTCACTATGAAATGCCCCAGTTCTCAAATTTCCTATATTTAAGAATTCATATGTATTTAGAGCAGAAAAATAGGTGCTTTTTAAGTTGATAAACTTTTATCCACAAAATCTTTTTTGATGTAAAGTTATTTTTTCCTTGGTTACTGTCTTGATGTTTGAGCCCAATGTAAAATATACATTTAGATACTGTCTCTCTTCATTTTGCCTACTGTTTCCCAATATATAGGTATATAAAAATAGCAAGAATGCAACTGTTAGGTAACTTGCAAATCATAGGCAATGTGTATCATATTCACAGGCCATGAATGGCTACTGATTTAATTTTCCAAAATAAGACATGAAATATCGTAAGATATTTTCATTTTTAGTGTGAGCAGTAACTTCTAAAAACTTTTTTTGTTAAGTAATGTAATAAACTTACGGATAATTATATATACTGAATTATATGAAGCATGATTATCATGCATTGTTATTTTAAGGTTGTGAAAAATTGAGCTTTTAACTGTGCAAGTATATGAAATACTTTACTCTCTTATTTATTTATTTATTTAGTTTTTAAATTTTTTTAATTTATTTTTTTTATAAACATATATTGTATTTTTATCCCCAAGGGTACAGGTCTGTGAATCACCAGGTTTACATACTTCACAGCACTCACCATAGCACATACCCTCCCCAATGTCCATAACCCCACTCCCCCTCTCCAAACCCCACCTCACCACAGCAACCCTCAGTTTGTTCAGTGAGATTAAGAGTCACTTATGGTTTGTCTCCCTCCTGATCCCATCTTGTTTCATTTATTCTTCTCCTATCCCCCTAATCACCCATGTTGCATCTCCACGTCCTCATATCAGGGAGATCATATGATAATCGTCTTTCTCTGATTGACTTATTTCACTAAGTGTGATACCCTCTAGTTCCATCCACGTCGTCGCAAATGGCAAGATTTCATTTCTTTTGATGGCTGCATAGTATTCCATTGTGTATATATACCACTTCTTCTTCATCCATTCATCTGTTGATGAACATCTAGGTTCTTTCCATAGTTTGGCTATTGTAGACATTGCTGCTATAAACATTCGGGTGCACGTGTCCCTTCAGATCACTACGTTTGTATCTTTAGGGTAAATACCCAGTAGTGCAATTGCTGGGTCATAAGGTAGTTCTATTTTCAACATTTTGAGGAACCTCCATGCAGTTTTCCAGAGTGGTTGCACCAGCTTGCATTCCCATTAAGAGTGTAGGAGGGTTCCCCTTTCTCCGCATCCTCGCCAGCATCTGTCATTTCCTGACTTGTTAATTTTAGCGATTCTGAGTGGTGTGATGTGGTATCTCACTGTGATTTTGATTTGTATTTCCCTGATGCCGAGTGATGTGGAGCCCTTTTTCATGTGTCTGTTGGCCATCTGGATGTCTTCTTTGCAGAAATGTCTCTTCATGTCCTCTGCCCATTTCTTGATTGGATTGTTTGTTCTTTGGGTGTTGAGTTTGCTAAGTTCCTTATAGATTTTGGACACTAGCCCTTTATCTGATATGTCGTTTGCAAATATCTTCTCCCATTCTGTCAGTTGTCTTTTGGTTTTGTTAACTGTTTCCTTTGCTGTGCAAAAGCTTTTGATTTTGATGAAATCCCAATCGTTCATTTTTGCTCTTGCTTCCCTTGCCTTTGGCGATGTTCCTAGGAAGATGTTGCTGCGGCTGAGGTCGAAGAGCTGGCTGCCTGCATTCTCCTCAAGGATTTTGATGGATTCCTTTCTCACATTGAGGTCCTTCATCCATTTTGAGTCTATTTTCATGTGTGGTGTAAGGAAGTGGTCCAATTTCATTTTTCTGCATGTGGCTGTCCAATTTTCCCAGCACCATTTATTGAAGATGCTGTCCTATTTCCATTGGACATTCTTTCCTGCTTAGTCGAAGATTAGTTGACCGTAGAGTTGAGGGTCTATTTCTGGGCTCTCTATTTGGTTCCATTGATCTATGTGTCTCTTTTTGTGCCAGTACCATGCTGTCTTGATGATGACAGCTTTGTAATAGAGCTTGAAGTCTGGAATTGTGATGCCACCAACGTTGGCTTTCTTTTTCAATATTCCTTTGGCTATTCGAGGTCTTTTCTGGTTCCATATAAATTTTAGGATTATCTGTTCCATTTCTTCGAAAAAAATGGATGGTATTTTGATAGGGATTGCATTAAATGTGTAGATTGCTTTAGGTAGCATAGACATTTTCACAATATTCATTCTTCCAATCCAGGGCATGGAACATTTTTCCATTTCTTTGTGTTTTCCTCAATTGCTTTCATAAGTACTTTATAGTTATCTGCATATAGATTCTTAGCCTCTTTGGTTAGGTTTATTCCTAGGTATCTTATAGTTTTGGGTGCAATTGTAAATGGGATTGACTCCTTAATTTCTCTTTCTTCTGTCTTGTTGTTGGTGTAGAGAAATGCAACTGATTTCTGTGCATTGATTTTATATCCTGACACTTTACTGAATTCCAGTACAAGTTCTAGCAGTTTTGGAGTGGAGTCTTTTGGGTTTTCCACATATAGTATCATATCATCTGCGAAGAGTCATAGTTTGACTTCTTCTTTGCCAATTTGGATGCCTTTAATTTCTTTTTGTTGTCTGATTGCTGAGGCTAGGACTTCTAGTACTATGTTGAATAGCAGTGGTGATAATGGACATCCCTGCCGTGTTCCTGACCTTAGTGGAAAAGCTTTCAGTTTTTCTCCATTGAGAATGATATTTGCGGTGGGTTTTTCATAGATGGCTTTGATGATATTGAGGTAGGTGCCCTCTATCCCTACACTTTGAAGAGTTTTGATCAGGAAGGGATGCTGTACTTTGTCAAATGCTTTTTCAGCATCTATTGAGAGTATCATAAGGTTCTTGTTCTTTTTTTTTATTAATGTGTTGTATCACATTGATTGTTTCGTGGATGTTAAACCAACCTTGCAGCCCTGGAATAAATCCCACTTGGTTGTGGTGAATATTCCTTTTAATGTACTATTGAATCCTATTGGCTAGTATTTTGGTGAGAATTTTTGCATCTGTGTTCATCAAGGATATTGGTCTGTAGGTCTCTTTTTTGGTGGGATCCTTGTCTGGTTTTGGGGTCAAGGTGATGCTTGCTTCATAGAATGAGTTTGGAAGTTTTCCTTCCATTTCTATTTTTTGGAACAGTTTCAGGAGAATAGGAATTAGTTCTTCTTTAAATGTTTGGTAGAATTCCCCTGGGAAGCCATCTGTCCCTGGGCTTTTGTTTGTTTGGAGATTTTTGATGACTGTTTCAATCTCCTTACTGGTATGGGTCTGTTCAGGTTTTCTATTTCTTCCTCGTTCAGTTGTGGTAGTTTATATGTCTCTAGGAATGCATCCATTTCTTCCAGATTGTCAAATTTGTTGGCATAGAGTTGTTCATAGTATGTTCTCATAATTGTCAATATTTCTTTGGTGTTAGTTGTGATCTCTCCTATTTCATTCATGATTTTATTTATTTGGGTCCTTTCTCTTTTCTTTTTGATAAGTCTGGCCAGGGGTTTATCAATCTTATTAATTCTTTCAAAGAACCAGTTCTAGTTTCATTGATTTGTTCTATTGGTTTTTGGTTTCTATTTCATTGATTTCTGCTCTGATCTTTATGATTTCTCTTCTCCTTCTGGGTTTGGGCTCTTTCTTGTTCTTTCTCCAGCTCCTTTAGGTGTAGGGTTAGGTTGTGTACTTGAGACCTTTCTTGTTTCTTGAGAAAGGCTTGTACCGCTATTTATTTTGCCTTTGCTGTGTCCCACAGATTTTGAACCATTGTGTTTTCATTATCATTTGTTTCCATGAATTTTTTCAATCCTTCTTTAATTTCCTGGTTGACCCATTCATTCTTTAGAAGGATGCTGTTTAGTCTCCATGTATTTGGGTTCTTTCCAAATTTCTTCTTGTAGATTGAGTTCTAGCTTCAGAGCATTGTGGTCTGAAAATATGCATGGAATAATCCCAATCTTTTGATACTGTTTGAGACCTGATTTAGGACCTAGGATGTGATCTATTCTGGAGAATGTTCCATGTGCACTAGAGAAGAATGTGTATTCTGTTGCTTTGGGATGAAATGTTCTGAATAGATCTGTGATGTCCATCTGGTCCAGTGTGTCATTTAAGGCCTTTATTTCCTTGTTGATCTTTTGCTTGGATGATCTGTCCATTTCAGTGAGGGGAGTGTTAAAGTCCCCTACTATTATTGTATTATTATTGATGTGTTTCTTTGATTTTGTTATATAGTTGGCTGCTCCCACGTTAGGGGCATAGATATTTAAAATTGTTAGATCTTCTTGTTGGACAGACCCTTTGAGTAGGATATAGTGTCCTTCCTCATCTCTTATTATAGTCTTTGGCTTAAAATCTAATTGATCTGATATAAGGATTGCCACCCCGCTTTCTTCTGATGCCCATTAGCATGGTAAATTGTTTTCCACCCCCTCACTTTAAATCTGGAGGTGTCTTCGCATCTAAAATGAGTTTCTTGTAGGCGACATATAGATGGGTTTTGTTTTTTTATCCATTCTGATACCCTGTGTCTTTTGATTGGGGCATTTAGCCCATTAACATTCAGGGTAACTATTGAGAGATATGAATTTAATGCCATTATTGTTCTGTAAGGTGACTGTTACTGTATATTGTCTCTGTACCTTTCTGATCTACTAATTTTAGGCCCTCTCTTTGCTTAGAGGACCCCTTTCAATATTTCCTGTAGAGCTGGTTTGGTGTTTGCAAATTCTTTCAGTTTTTATTTGTCCTGGAAGCTTTTTATCTCTCCTTCTATTTTCAATGATAGCCTAGATGGATATAGTATTCTTGGCTGCATGTTTTTCTCGTTTAGTGCTCTGAATCTATCATGCCAGCTCTTTTTGGCCTGCCAGGTCTCTGTGGATAAGTCTTCTGCCAATCTAATATTTTTACCATTGTATGTTACAGACTTCTTTTCCCAGGCTGCTTTCAGGATTTTCTCTTCGTCACTAAGACTTGTAAATTTTTCTATTAGGTGACAGGGTATGGGCCTATTCTTTTTGATTTTGAGAGGGGTTCTCTGCACCTCCTGGATTTTGATGCTTGTTCCCTTTGCCATATTATGGAAATTCTCTCCAACAATTCTCTCCAGTAGACCTTCACTCCCCTCTCTCTTTCTTCTTCTTCTGGAATCCCAATTATTCTAATGTTGTTTTGTCTTATGGTGTCACTTATCTCTCAAATTCTCCCCTCGTGGTCCAATAGCTGTTTGTCCCTCTTTTGCTCAGCTTCTTTATTCTCTGTCATTTGGTCTTCTATATTACTAATTCTTTCTTCTGCCTCATTTATCCTAGCAGTGAGAGCCTCCATTTTTGATTGCACCTCATTCATAGCTTTTATGATTTCAACTTGGTTAGATTTTAGTTCTTTTATTTCTCCAGAAAGGGCTTTTATATCTCCAGAGAGGGTTTCTCTAAAAAAAGGCATCTTCCATGCCTTTTTCGAGCCCAGCTAGAACTTGAGAATCATCATTCTGAACTCTAGATCTGACATATTACCAATGTCTGTATTGATTAGGTCACTAGCCTTCGGTACTGCCCCTTGTTCTTTTTTTTGTGGTGAATTTTTCTGCCTCATCATTTTGTGCAGATAAGAGTATAGAAGGATCAAGTAAAATACTAAAAGGGTGGCAAAGACCCCCCAAAAATGCGCTTTAACCAAATCAGAAAAGACCCCAAATCATGGGAGGGAGAAAGGGGATAAAAAGAGGTTCAGAAAAAATGAAAAAATTAAAGAAAGAAAACAAATAAAGAAAAAATATAAAAAAGAAAGAAAAATATATATATTAGATAAACTAGTTAAAAAACGTTAAAAAAGAAAAGGGTAAAAGTTTAAAAAAATTTAGCAAAAGAAGAAAAAAATTTTGAAAAAAAAATTAACCGCAGGACTAAAGAATCATGTGGAGAAAGCCATGAGTTCCGTGCTTTGCTTTCTCCTCCGCTGGAATTCTGCTGCTGTCCTTGGTATTGAACCTACTCTCCTTGGTAGGTGAACTTCATCCTGGCTGGATTTTTTTGTTGATCTTCTGGGGGAGGGGCTGTTTAATGACTCTCAAGTGTCTTTGCCCGAGGAAGAATTTCACTGCCCTTACCGGGGGTCAGACTAAGTAATCTGCTCAGGTTCACTTTCCAGACTTTTTATTTCCTGAATGCTTTCCATAGTGTTCCGGAGGATGGGAATGAAAATGGTGGCCTCCCAGTCTCTGGCCAGGAGGAGCCGAAAGCCCGGGGCCCCACTACTTAGTGCGCCCCCAGAGAACAACGCCCAATCACTCCTGTATCCCTGAGCACTCCAAGCTCACCCAGCCTGCGACTGGTTCAAGGTAACCCGGAGCTGAGAGCTCACTCCTCGGCTCTGTCTCTGTGGCCGGCTTCCCCATTCTAATACCTGCGAGCTCTGTGACACTCTGACACTCCCGATCCTTCTGTGACCCTGTGGGACCTGGGGCCACACTGACCCCACATGGGCTTCACCCCATTTTAGGCTCTGGAGCAATGTACCTCAGTGGAACAGACTTTTAAAAGTCCTGATTTTGTGCTCCGTTGCTCCGCCACTTGCCTGGAGCTGGCCCCTCCCCCCGTGGTCTATCTTCCTGTCGTTTTGGATTCACTTCTCTGCCAATCCTACCTTTCAGAAAGTGGTTGATTTTCTGTTTCTAGAATTGCTGTTCTTCTTCTCTTCAATCTCCCATTGGATTTGTAGGTGTTTACAATGTTTAGATAAGCTATCTAGCTGATCTCTTGCTACCTGATGTAGTCTCCGCCTGCTACTTCTCTACCATCTTGACTCCTCCTCTGAAGTACTTTAATCTCTTAATCATAAAGGTATCTGAGAGGATGAAATATCCTTTATCTTACATTAGATTTAATGTAAATAGTCTGGGTCTCTTGTCTTTAATGTAAGAAAATTACTCATGTCATTTTTTTTTTCAAAGTTTATTCAACAGAAAGCATTTGTGTAATTCTTAGGGCTAATATATCCTCATGGAAATGAAGCAAACAGTAGGAAATTTTTGTAATTGTAATAGGCAATTTTGTAGGTTTGGTTTACAGAAAATTAATTCACAGATGAGAAATTAAGGGACATCAACCATAACAAGCAATGACAAGTATAAGTATTTTGTAAAAGTCTTACATTTTATAAAATGTTCTGTCATGTACACTTATTGAACTTATCAAGAACCAGGTGATAAAACTACACTATTCTGCATATAGATTAAAAAAAAAAAAAAAAGCAAAACCCTGAAGCTTAGAAATCCTCAATTTCCCCCAAAATATACAAATAAATATGACAGTAGATAGGATAGAAATAAAGATGCAGTTTGAAGAATGCACTAGACAGGCTATGAGGGAAACTAGAAAAAAGGTTAGTTAGTGGCTATTATTATATATTGTGGATGGAGATGATGAAATCCATAATAGAGGTAATGGCAATGGGTTGAAGAGGCATGGATTAATTTCAGAGATATTCTAGATAATTGAGTGGTTGAATGACTACTGGATAGGGGATGAGGAGTGGGGAGGGGAAGAAGAAGAAGGAGGAGAGAGGGGAGGAAGAAGAAGAGGAGGAGGATGTAGAGAAGAAGAAAAAGGAGAAGGAGGAGAGGGGAGCAAAAGGGGAATGGGAGGGGACGGGGGAGGAGGAAGAAGAGTTAGGGGGAGGAAAAGGAAGAATTCAGCCTTCAGAAGTGATCATAGATCTAAAAGTAAAACTTAAAACTACAAAATGTCTTGGGGTGCCTGGTTGGCTCAGCTGGTAGAACATACAACTCTTGATCTTGGGGTTGTAAGTTGGGTGTATATTTTGGGTGTTAAGACTCTTAAAAGTAAAATCTTAAAAACAATAAAAAAACTATAAAATGCCTAGAAGAAAACATTTGGGAAATTTTTAGGTAAAGATTTCATAGCTATGACACCAAAAGCATAATCCATAAAAGAAAAAATTGATATCCAGACTTCATCAAAATTAGAAAATTGAATACCTTTAACATGATGAGAAAATGAGCCAAAGGTTTAGAGAAAACATTTGCAAACACTGTATCTAATAAGGGACTTTTTATCCTGAGTATAATAAGAACTCTCAAAGCTCTAATAATAAAATAACCCAATTTTAAAAACGGTCAAAATATCTGAACAAATGCTTCATTAAGAAGATATTCAAATGGCATGTAAGCATATGAAAATGTGTTCTACCACATTATTTTTTAGGAAAATGCAAATTAAAACCACAGTGTGTTATTACCATATATTTATTAGACTGAGAAAAAAAGAGAAAAGCAATTGATAGTACCAAATTTTGCTGATATGGAACAATTGGACTCTTCTACTATGCTGGTGGTAGTACAGAAAGTACAACCATGTTGGAAACAGTTTGACAGTTTCTCATAAAGTTAAACATACATTAGTGTATGACCCAGCTATCCTCTTCCTAGACACTTACCCAAAATATATGAAAACTTACACTCACCAAATATCTGTATCTTAAAGTTTATATAGGATTTATTGTTAAGTGTCCCAAACTAGAAATAACCCAAATATCCTTAAATTGATGAATGGTTAAAACACGGTATATCCATACAGTAGAAGACTACCAGCAATAAAAGAAATAAACTACTGACATTTACTATAACATGATGGCAAATTGCATATCAAATGTATTATATTAAGTAGAAGAAGCTGGGTTTAAAAGTTTGCATATTGTGTTACTCTATTTATACAACATGGTGGAAAAGGCAAAAGGGACAGAAAACAGATCAGTCGTTGGTAGACTCTTGAAAAGGGAGAGACGTTGGTTACAAGGGACATAGATGAAATTTTGGAGACAATGGAACTATGCTATATGTTTAATTTATAAGTTATAAAGAATTATATTATAAGAATTATATGCATTTGTCAAACTCTCAGAAATGTACATTTAAGGGTCAGTTTCACTGTGTATAAACTTTACCCTAATTTAAAAATTGAACAAAATGGTCAAGCCATTTATAACACTTTGAGATAACATGTAAGAAAAGAACAGCATCCTGTCTATTGGATTTAGGAACATGAGTGCCCTTGTTGAGAAAAACTTTCAAACACCAGAGAAAACATAAAGAAGGTTTGCAGTTTTTGAGGAAGCCAAGCAATTATATCTGATAAAGAAGAAACTGTGAGTATAGTTGACAATTCCCCCAGGAAACTTTACCCTCAGGAAAATAAAGAGGGAGAGGGAAAGAGAGGCAAGGGGGGGGTGTGTTGTTTAGAGTGTGAAGATAAAATTGGATGAGAATAGTTTTTAAAATATGGAGAAACCTGAACATTTTCCCATATATGAGGAAACGACAATAAGAAGGAGGTTGAAGAGACTAGAAAAAGAGGGGATGTTAACAGTGTGAGGTCTCTGAGGGGGCAGACATGGATGAGCTAAAGCACTGAAATGAAACAGTAAGCCTGACAAGGAGAAAATAAAAATGGAGAAAATGAAAATGATGCCACAAAACAGCATTTGTTTCATTTTGTTCTAAGAGCATTAAGCAACCCACACACAGTTGAAGAAAGATGAATAGCTGAAGTCATCCAAGGTCTCTCTCTCTCTCTCTCTTTTTTTTTCTTTCCTCAGAATGATGAGTTGAAAAACAAATGAGGCATAGGAATTGAGGATGATTTCTAAAGGTATGTATGTTAGACTGAACTATTTAAGAAAGCAAGTAAAGGTATGGAGAAGAAAAAAGAGTCAGGAATTTCTGATCTTAATGAAGTTGAATCATTGTGGTGGGTGAATACAGTGAACAACAACAACAAAAATTTGAATGACTGAAGACTTTCATCTGAGAGTGGGATTTCAGAGACTGCAGATTTTAGAAGTAGAAGAGGTAAGAATAAAATTCAATATGTGACACTGAGAGGGAAAAACTAATATTGAAAAGAGATCATATTACATGATATGAAATGTTAGGATACTGTGTAGATTTTCCATGGTCTTATTTAAAACACTGAGACCAGTAGAGTAATTTAAAAAAAAAAAACAACCATGGAACAAGTACCAGAATATTCAATGGATGAGGGAGAATGACTATAAAACTAATAGGTGAGATATTGTGTAGAGTAGATTGCTAAGTGCTATGGTTTTGAAAGCAGGAAGAGTGCTTGTATATAGAGGATATAGTCTGAAAGTCTTGAGTAGCTCTGGTCAGTGAGGAGGATGATGAAGTTAGCGCCTTCTCCTCAGCTCTGTGAGCCACTGGGGAATGCAAGTTTCTCTTGAGAATTCGATGGAAAACATGTCCTAATGGAGTCAGGATTCAGTTAAGGTAAGGCAAATATATTCTCTATGCAAAGAGAATTCAATTCTCATGAAAAAAACTATGTCCAATGCACACAAAAGAAAGGATGCTTTCGAGGTGTTCTGTGCATGTGTGTGGCAGGGAGACACTTCTGAGGAGATGAGGGGCAGGAGAAAGCTGAGGTGGGAGACGTATGAAGATCAAACTCAAAAAAGACTGATAACCAATAGAGCTGATTATTGGGGAGTAATCAAGAATGGTAGGTATAGAGGCATATTCTTTGTGTTATGTCTTAATGACCCCGCAAGTATTATGAGAGTAGTAAGTGTCCTGGGGTTTCTCAGAAACGTTAAAGGGGCTAGACTAGAGTAAACAACATTGAGTAATAGCACATATATCGCACGTATGCTGCTCTTTCCCAATCATGAACCCATGACAGGCATGACTAATTGATTATGGCAGTCTCTTTCCTACTAACAACAGATTCAGTTCAAAGTCCTTTGAATACATCTATCAAGGTAGTCATTTCCAAATGGCTAAAAATAACACAGTAATTAAATCATTATTTTAAAACCTTATTTTTTCCCACCATTTTTCTTATTTGAATTGTCTTATGGGAAACCTATCCCCACAATCCAGAAAGAAGAGAGATTAACATTTCCTCTTTCCTTAAGTATGTTTCCTCTCAAAATAAAAAAAAGGGGGGGTTCTGTTCATTATTATCACCTACTTCTCTCAGAAATACAGGTCTTGTCAAAGATTTGAAGGAGGTTTTTAATGTCCCTCTGGAATTTCCAGGGCAGTATATTATGCTTTGTGGGATTTAGATGATTGTATCCCTAATTAATATTCTTGCTTGGTTTTCCAAGAAAAAAAAATAAATTTATGCTATTTCTTGATCTCTATTAGGGTGTTCAGGGCAAAACAAGCCAAGTTATTTGCTTTGATGAAATCACATTTGGAATGTAGTTTTTATTTAATTACATTCTACAAATAATACTTATAAAATTGTGCCCATCCATGTTATTGTAATGCTTCACAGTTCAGTCAATAGACCATATTGCCAAGTTTTAGCTCATACTGGCTGTGTATTTTGGGCCACCTTACTATTTTGTTTATTTGTTTGTTTCTGCTTCTGTTACCTAAAATAATGTGTGTGGGGAAGGTGGCCATAGCATCCACTTCTTTAGGATTAGTGTGATTATTAAATGAGATAATAAATACTTAGTATAGTTTCTGGCTTGGTAATAGTGATGGGAACTCCAGTGAGGACAAAGATGCAAGCTGTCTTCATTCAAGGGACAATGAGGCTTATGTTTAGCCCAGAAAAGAAAGGACTTAGAGGATGAGTGATCCAGCATTTATATGGAATGATGGGTTGAATAAAGTCACAGAGAGCAGCTGTATGTTGGCTCTCCTTAAGTAAAAACAGCAAATAATTAGAGCTGTCTAAAATTGGATGCCATGCCTCAGATTTGGTGACTTGTTTGTTTATGGACCATCAAAAGCAGAGACTCAATGAATAATCATTATAAATATTTTGAACTGAGTTTATATAAAAAAGTATGGCTATAGTATATCCAAGATCTTCATATTCTGTTGTAAGTCATAAGTAAGAATTTGTTTGAGATTGTTTAGCTCTAATGAGTCAACTTAAAAAGAAAATAAGAAGAAAAAATGATTTGAAGGATAATTGGTTATTTGGTCAAGACAACATAGAATATAGGGGTCAAAATTTAAATGTTATATTAAATAGTAATTAGAGCGCTTTTTAAAAAATTAAAACACATAAAATCATAGAGTTGAGAAAAAGGAGTGGATGGGCACTAAATTTTAAGCCTTAGATATATGATATATATTTGACATACCTTTGAATCATCATGAAAATCTTATGTGATTGGCATTTTTCAAATGGTAAAACTGAATCTCAGAAAATGTATTTGTCTTAGGGGGACAAGAAGCTGAGACACAGACCCACATCTCTACAAAAGTTTATGTTTCATAACACTACTGTATACATAGGCACATGAATACACACACATATCTATATTGTTATATATAGTAACTGAGTAGCAGTTTCTAAAGAATATATAAATTATTACCTTCATATGTGATAATTAAAAACATAATTTATAATTTATATACAGTGTAATGAAGCATGAAATAGAATCTACTCAGTCTCTTGAAAGTATCCTTCTATTAAAAGTTAACATGATAAACTATAACCAGTATTTGTAAAACAGGAAGAACTACTATTATTAAATCATCTAACCAGTGACTTTCTTGATGGCAGAGAATTCTTCCATTATTGGGGCACCTGGGTGATGGTGCCAGTTGGTTAGGCACGTGTCTCTCAGTTTTGGCTCAGGTCATGATCAGGGTCCTGAGATGGAGCCCCACATCAGGCTTCATGCTTAGCATGGTGTCTGCTTGGGTTTCTCTCTCTTTCCCTCTGCCCCCCCCCAACCTGTGCTCACTCACACACTCGCTCTCATATGAATATATAAATCTTTAAAAAAAAAAAGAATTCTTTCACTATTGCTGATGATTCAAAAAATCACTTATTTTTTAAAGAAGTTTGGCTTTTTTTTAATCTCCAAGAATGGTAGAAATATTGATAACTGCATCCAATTTATTGAGAAAATATAACTGAAGACATCGCATCTTGGAAAGGGAATTGAAACATTATTTTCAAAAATAAAACAATTTTCTTTAAGCATATTGATACTTTTCATATGAAGAAAATACATAAATGCATAAATTCAATTTGATTTTCTCTCACCTCTTTTACTTTCTCCTTGCCAAGACAAACATATTTTTTAAATCTCTCTCAAATGGATTTATAGAATAAAAAAAGTGAGATACAGATTTAATAAAGAAACCTATTAAAATAGGCTTGTGACTGACAACTAGGGTTAGAAGAACAACTTCCATATAGTATTTCACTGTCAACTAGAAACTGAAAAGTAGCAGCTAATTTGTTCTTGAAAATCTATATCCTAAGCCAAATTAAAACAGGATACATTTATAAAACATAACAGGTTCAGTATTTCTACAAATATCTAATTAATTCTAGGTGATGAATGAGATTTGGATGCAAAGTATGAAAAAAGTGAAACTACTTCTGTATCTACAGGATGATATTTCCCAGAAAACCCAAATGATATGGCCTTCAGAACAAGACTTATTAGGCATTTAGAAAGTCAAAACATAATTTTGGTCAATTGTAGCCCATCTGTTGGGTTCATTTTTCTTTTTTATCATTTATGATATATAAATGGATGACCTATACTGATCTGTAGAGAGATAAGGTATACATATTAATATAAGTATGCATACTAATATAAGGTATACATAGATACATACATACACATGCACACACATATCTCACTATATACATTATCTACCCTCATATGTATATATGCATATGTGTACATATATGTATGTGTATATATGTATGCATACATATACATATATATATGTATATATATGAATGATTATACTGCCAATTTGAGATATATTAAAAATCATGAGAGAGAAACCAGAAGTATTGTAAAGTTTTTAGTTCTTGGCTTAAGGATTTAATTTGATGATGATTTTGGTTTGGGAAGATTTTTATGATAGTTAAAGAATAGTCTGCCAATTCACTGAAGAATGAAAAATAATTTTATCATGTACAATCCTAACCTAAACATATTTTATCATTTCATGTAGTTGTGATTCTATAAAGTACAAACTAAGCTTTCATCAAGTGTATTCATAAAGGTTAATTTTTTGAGCAACCTTCACATGAATCACTTTACTGTGAATTGCCTACTTATCTTCACACTGAATAAATAGAACATACCATTAAATCTTGTTTATTAATTTATCCGTTCAATATGATCATACACAGAAATTTTCCTTAATGTATACTAAAACAACTAAATGGTTGTGAAAGCACAGGGAAAAACCCTTTTGCTCAACTTCTTTATTTGTTTAACTCTATACAGGTCTTGTTTCTGAGATGTGGACTACACCTTCTTCTCAATTTCTATCCCTACACTTCCTCCACTATTTGAAAACCAGCAAGATTCTTCATCACTGCCCTCAGGGTATGGATAATAAAGAGAATGAGGACAAATTTTTGGCTTTCTGAACACCTAAGTAGATTTTGTTAGTGTATTATGGAGATAATATTCAATGGAAGCTAAGGTTTCAATTTTAAGAGCAAATCACTTAAGAGAAGTTTTGTTTTGTTTTAACATAATCCAAAAGTTTATCTTCACATATAAAGAGCAGTTTGAAGAGTCAAAGAAAACTATTTATATCAGGAGTCAGTGGACTTACCCTATAAAGGACCAAATAGTAGATATTTTAGGCTTTGTGGCTTATATGATCTCTGTCTCAACTACTCAACTCTGCCATCATAACTCTAAAGCAGCCACAGACAATAAATAAATGAATGACTATGCCTGTGTTACAGTAAAACTTTACTTATAAACACTGAATTTTGAAACCTGTGGACATGCCTTGTGTCACAAAATATTTTTTATTTTCTGACCCTTTAAAAATGTAAAAACCATTCTTTTTTTAAGATTCGTTTATTTTAGGGGCACCTGGGTGGCTCAGTGGGTTAAGCCTCTGCCTTCAGCTCAGGTCATGATTTCAGGGTCCTGGGATCGAGCCCCACATTAGACTCGCTGCTCAGCAGGGAGCCTGCTTCCCCTTCTCTCTATCTGCCTGCCTCTCTACCTACTTGTGATCTATGTCTGTCAAATGAATAAATAAAATCTTTTAAAAATTATTTTAAAAAAGATTCATTTATTTTAAAGAGAGAGCGTGAGCAAGAGGGGCAAGGGGAGAGGGAGGAGAATCTCAAGCGACTCTGCAGTGAGTGTGGAATCCAACCCAGGGTTCCATCTCAAAACCCTGAGATCATGATCTGAGCTGAAACCAAAAGTCTGACACTAAACCAACTGTGCCACACAGGTGCCCCATTCTTAACTTGGGAACCATATAAAAACAAACAGTGGTAGGGGTGGCAGGTGGCTCAGTCATTAAGTGGCAGCCTTCAGCTACTGGGATCAAGATTCCACATTGTGCTCCCTGCTGGGCAGGGAGCCTGATTCTCCCTCTCTCACTCCTCCTGCTTGTGTTTCCTCTCTCACCGTCCTTTCTCTGTCAGATAAATAAGATCTTAAAAAGAATAAATAAAATAAAATTTAAAAAAAGCAAGCAGTGACTACATGTGGCACATGCACGCACCAAGGTTTCCTGAACCTTGACCCATGACTAAGTCATGAAGTAAAAAGGATGTCATAAAAACTGTATCCTCCCCAGACTACTAAGACTTCTGGAGTCTAGTAGTCTATGCTCTACCTCTCTAGGAAAGTTATATTATAATGACATGGAAATATATTTTTCTCTCTAAAAACATTGGCTTGATCAGTCAAAACAATATGGCCACATAAACAATTTCAAGTTGAAGGTACTGATGCTAGACTAAATTATTACCCCCAAATATGCACTTTCTAATCCATGAAGTCATTGACTATTACCTTTTATGGGGAGAAAAAAAAAGACTTTACAGATGAGACTCATCTAGGATTTTGAGATGGGATATCATCCTTAAATACCATCATAATGGTGTTTATATGAGAGTTGCAGAGGGAGATTTGACAACAGAAAAGAAGACAAGGTGACCAAGGAGGCAGGGACTGGAGTGATGTGGTTACAAGGCAAGGAATGCTGGAAGCCACCAGAAGAGGAAAGCAATAGATTCTCCCACAGAGCTTCTGGAGGGAGCCCTATCAAAACTTGTGATTTCAGAGTGGTGAAACTGATTTCTGATATCTGGTCTCGAGATTTTTGAGAGAATGAATTTTTTTTTTTGTTTTAAGCCATAAAGTATATGGTATTTTGTTACATAAGTTATAGGAAACTAATACACTGTTATAGCACTAAGAGCCTACATCTTTGTTAGAGGAAATAGTAGTATGTTAATTTTTACATCCTTACTTTATTTTCTATCATTAAACTTTACAGAATGAAAGGGATGTATAAATGACTTATTACCCAGGGTTGGGACCTATATTAAAAAGTCATGCCTCTTTTGTTGTTGTATTTTTTGGTTATACAATACACCCTTATAGGCTGATTTATTGAAAATTGGACAGCTAGTTAATTAGAAAAAATTTTTTAATTCTAATCTTAATTTTGCTTTCCTGTAATTTCCATCAACTTGTCCTAGTTGTGCTCTCTCAAGCCACCCCAAATAGCTCTAATCTATTAAATCATAATACCTTAACACGTTGAAAAAAAATCATGTCAGTCCCTATTCTACCCCAGAGTATCCTACCTTAACCTAAAATCTTCTCAAAACAAATTTATTAAGTTCCACTAACTATCTTGTTTGTAATGGTAATTTCTATAAACCTCATCATCTGAATTCCAGAAAAATGGTAGGATAACAATAGCTCATTTCTTGTGAGATTATCACATGCTAGGCAGTCCACTAATGGCATTATCTCCAATATTGCTATCCCAGTTTTATAAAGGGGGAAAAGGAGTTGAGGAGAATTGAAGCCATTTATCCAATATATCTAGTAAAGAGTTGAAATGAAGATTTGTATGATATTTTTTAAGATTTTATTTATTTATTTTAGAGAGAGAGAGAGAGATGCACAACCAGAGGGAGGGGCAGAGGGAGAGGAAAAGAATCTCAAGAAGACTTCAACTTGGGGCTCAATCCCAGGACCTTCAGACTATGTCTGAGCCAAAACCAAGAGTCATACACTTAAACTGACTGAGCCACCCAGGCACCCCTGTATTCATATTTTAAAACACCAAATCATATGTCCTTAACTACATTGTATAGCAACCAATGGTTTCTTATTTAGGAAGCCTCTCTCAAATGTTGCCCTCACAACTGTTCTAGTATTTGAGTTTACAGTAGAGTGATTTAACTGGAAGGACTTTATCAAGAGGAATACTACAAATTTTAATTTCACAGAATTCACTGTAACTTTCTGAAACACAGCTATGGTATTCAACTTGCTCATGCTGAGCTCATAGTTAATTAAAAATTCCATTTTTAAGAAGGGCCATCTGTACCCCAATGTTCATAGCATCAGTGGCCACAGTCACCAAATTGTGGAAAGAGCCAAGAGGCTCTTCAACAGAAGAATGGATAAAGAAGATATGGTCCATATATACAATGGAATATTACACCTCCATCAGAAAGGATGAATACCCAGCTTTTGTATCAACATGGACAGAACTGGAGATTATGATGAACCTGGTAGTGGGTATTAAGGAGCACACGCATTGCATGGAGGACTAGGTGTGGTGCATAAACAATTAATCTTGGAATGCTGAAAAAAATAAAATAATATATTTTCATAATTCTTAAATCAGGCCCCTATTTTGTGTTTATGAAAATTATTTCCAAAAATTATAGTTATTGTTACTAAATACTATTAAGGCATTAAAGTATATTTAAAGATTATTAAAATTATACATATTATTATGCTACATATAATATAAATTTGGCTTCTATCAATTATTTAAGTGCCTAGGCTCACAGACTGGATTAACCATAATCCTTGATTCATAACATCTTCTCATTATTCATCAGTTAGCTACTTTAATAATGTAGTGCATACCTGTGAACACACTCTATGACCCAAAATTGTGTTGGCCACTTTCTTCTTTTCCTTTTAATACAGTTTGTTATATTTATGAATATTGTCTTCTTTGTATTTCAATTGTATTATATTTGTATTTCAATTTTTGTTATACTTCAATTTTCAAACTTACATAAAGTACATCATTCTACATCTAGTTGTTTGGGAGTCTTTCATGTAATATGATATTGTTAAGGTTCACCAATTGCTGATATGGCTTATTTAATTTCTCTGTTGGAAATAATCCAATATATAAAGTTACATTATCTTCATCTACAATGGGAGACATTGAAAACACATTTGTTTTCTATTTAATACTTAAACTTTTTTTTTTTCAGTGTTCCAAGATTCATTGTTTATGCATCACACCCAGTGCTCCATGCAATACCTGCCCTCCTTAACACCCACCACCAGGCTCACCCAACCCCACCCTTCTCCCCTCCAAAACCCTCAGTTTGTTTCTCAGAGTCCACAGTCTCTCATGCTTCATCTCCCACTCCAATTTCCCCCAACTCACTTCTCCCCTCCTCTCAATGTCCTCCATGTTATTTCTTATGCTCCACAAGTAAGTGAAACCATATGATAATTGACTCTCTCTGCTTGACTTATTCCACTTAGCATAATCTCCTCCAGTCCCATCCATGTTCAAACAAAAATTGGGTATTCATCCTTTCTGATGGAGGCATAATACTCCATTGTATATATGGACCATATCTTTTTTATTGATCCATCTGTTGAAAGGCATCTTGGCTCTTTCCACAGTTTGGCGACTGTGGCCATAGCTACTATGAAAATTGGGGGTGCAGATGGCCCTTCTTTTCACTACATCTGTATCTTTGGGGTAAATACCTAGTAGTGCAGTGGCAGGGTCATAGGGTAACATTTGTTGTTATTTTTGGTAGTAGTATAATTTTTTTAAAGTTCTCTTAAGGTATCTAATGAGCAAAAGTTCTTGACTTTAATACAGTTACATTTTTCTTTTAGAACTTTCTTCCTATCCAAGTTTAAAACAATATTTATCTACATTTTCTCTGAATTTGAATTTTTCTTTTATATTTAAAACCCTTGATAAATACCGAGGTTTTTTTTTTAATGAAATAAGGATTGGATTTTATCTTTTTCCTTATATTATAACCATTTTCCTACCTCCACTGAATGTTCTCTCCTTTTTTACCAATGGGAGAGTCACTTTTGTGAGATATCAAAGTTCTAATTCTATAGGTATCTTTTTGGGGCTCTTTATTTCATTTGTCTACTTCATTGGTCTATTTGTTCAACCCTATGTCAATAAAACACTCTCGTAATTACCATACCTTCATAATAAGGCATTTAGGGAAATTGACTTTTTATAAAAAAGAATTTTGTAGAAATCGCTAGTCTTCACTAATGTACTCTTTTCCCCTCCTTCTGTGCAAACATAATATTTTATTTCATAGCCCTCCACCATTTGGGCAGACCCATGTGATGAATTCTAACTAATGAAATTTCATTTGAAACCATGTATGTCACCTCCAGAAAGAGGCAACAAAATGCCCAATCTCCAATCTCTCTTTTCCCTTCTGAATGCCCAATTAACTCTGTTTCAATGTCCAATTAACTGTTTCAAACAGACAATGTGATAGAGGCCTGGAGAGCTTGGATCACATTTCTCTATGGGACATGAAAGGTGAATGAAAAATACATTTTGTGTAAGATATCTCTGTTTTAAAGGGTCAGGGCTGGGAGGTTGGGGGAACAGGTGGTGGGTAATGGGGAGGGCACGTTTTGCATGGAGCACTGGGTGTTGTGCAAAAAGAATGAATACTGTTACGCTGAAAAAATAAATAAAATGGAAAAAAAAGATATCTCTGTTTTAGAGTTGTTTGTCACTGTATTTTGTAATGAAGTTATATTATGAATTCAAATCCTTAGTCCTTTAACTATGTATAAATTAAAAACTTTTTTTGGGTAAATATCCTTACACACTGACACTAACATGGGTTAGGATGCAGGGCTTCTTTCTATCTGTGTTATTTATTTATAAACTGACAGTTCAAGATTATCCTCCCTACCTAGTGGTTTCAAGTTAAGAGAAATTTTTATTTAAGAAATCAGATCGTAAGAGAGCATGAGACAGCAGATGGGGAAGTTGAGAATCTGATGGCTTTCCACATAAAGTATCAATATTCTTGCCTGGCAAAAGTTTTACCTTCTAAAAATACAAAGTTGAATGTTTTAAGAAATAGGGGCTTTATTCCTAAACAAGGATCCCAAAAATTAGGAAAAAAAGACAAGAAGAACATTTTCAGTAATGAAAGATTAAAATGTATCACAAAGAAAAGACTATAGAATGCTATTATATAAGGTTTTGCCCTGCATAGAAGCTAATCTATTTCTTTTGCACGTCTTTGTCTCTGCTAAGTGATTATAAAACTATGGATGAGATTAAACTAGAAAGTAAAGGTATGTTTTATGAGTTAAAGGTCTGGAAAAAGAGTCAAACTGCATCATGGACTAAAAAATATTTTTACATGATTGACATAGTTTAAATGGATATCTTAGCAACTAAATTGGTATACTATAGGTATTCATCAAGTATTTTGGTTTTTTTAAATTGAATACTTATAGAATTATGAATAGCTATGATACTGTCATTATTAACAAATTTACTTTTGTGATAAAGCTACAGTAATTTCACAATAAAGAAACGTTTTATTGTTTTCAAATGTTTTCACTGAAACTTTTCTACACTTCAGAATTTGTACTATAAAAATCCTATTGCCATAATACTTGCCTGCAGCTAGATACTTAAGTTATCACACTAAAGATTGATTTAAATTGAGTGTAATTATCTGTCTGGAGTCTTTAAAAAATTTCTTTCCCCTTCTTTAACCATTAATTTTCAAAACCATGATTATCCACAATAAGTTTAGTTGGTGGTATTTAATTAGTGTCTATTAAAATAAAATCTATATGCTGGTTAATTTAATCTGATTAAAAGAGAATCACATGCATAATCACTAACATAGTGAGCAATTTTGTGAATTTGAAATGGGATTTCTTAACTTTTACAGCTGAAAGATGTGCTTGATTCACCCACATTAAAATGTTCCTAAAGTTCTTATATTCACCCATTAGCTTGGCACTTTAAAAAATGTAAGTGAGATTCCATTTTTCACCTATCAAGTTGAAAAATGTAAAGTTGAAAAGTTTGAAAATACACAGCATTAGCAAGAGTATAAAAAGGTCAGTCACTTTCCCCATGTATATTGTGGTAAGTATTAATTGAGACAATTTTTTTTTTAATTTATTTTTATTTGTTTATTTACAGCATAACAGTGTTCATTGTTTTGGCATCACACCCAGAGCTCCATGCAGTACGTGCCCTCCCTATTACCCACCACCTGATTCCTCAACCTCCCACCCCACCCACTCCCCCGCCCACCGCCGCCCCTTCATAACCCTCTGGTTGTTTTTCAGAGTCCATAGTCTCTCATGGTTCATCTCCGCTTCCAGTTTCCCTCAACTCCCTCTCCTCTCCATCTCCCCATGTCCTCCATGTTATTTGTTATGCTCCACAAATAAGTGAGACCATATGATACTTGACTCTCTCTGCTTGAATTATTTCGCTCAGCATAATTTCTTCCAGTCCCGTCCATGTTGCTACAAAAGTTGGGTATTCGTCCTTTCTGATGGAGGCATAATACTCCATTGTGTATATGGACCACATCTTCCTTATCCATTCATCCGTTGAAGGGCATCTTGGTTCTTTCCACAGTTTGGCGACCATGGCCATTGCTGTAATAAACATTGGGGTACAAATGGCCCTTCTTTTCACTACATCTGTATCTTTGGGGTAAATACCCAGCAGTGCAATTGCAGGGTCATAGGGAAGCTCTATTCTTAATTTCTTCAGGAATCTCCACACTGTTCTCCAAAGTGGCTGCACTAACTTGCATTCCCACCAACAGTGTAAGAGGGTTCCCCTTTCTCCACATCCTCTCCAACACACGTTGTTTCCTCTCTTGCTAATTTTGGCCATTCTAACTGGTGTTAGGTGGTATCTCAATGTTGTTTTAATTTGAATCTCCCTGATGGCTAGTGATGATGAACATTTTTTCATGTGTCTGATGGCCATTTGTATGTCTTCATTAGAGAAGTGTCTGTTCATATCTTCTGCCCATTTTTTGATATGATTATCTTTTTTTTTTTTTTTTTTTTTTGCATTTTTTTTTCCATTTTATTTATTTTTTCAGCGTAACAGTATTCATTCTTTTTGCACAACACCCAGTGCTCCATGCAAAACGTGCCCTCCCCATTACCCACCACCTGTTCCCCCAACCTCCCACCCCTGACCCTTCAAAACCCTCAGGTTGTTTTTCAGAGTCCATAGTCTCTTATGGTTCGCCTCCCCTCCCCAATGTCCATAGCCCGCTCCCCCTCTCCCAATCCCACCTCCCCCCAGCAACCCCCAGTTTGTTTTGTGAGATTAAGAGTCATTTATGGTTTGTCTCCCTCCCAATCCCATCTTGTTTCATTTATTCTTCTCCTATCCCCCTACCCCCCCATGTTGCTTCTCCATGTCCTCATATCAGGGAGATCATATGATAGTTGTCTTTCTCCGATTGACTTATTTCACTAAGCATGATACGCTCTAGTTCCATCCACGTCGTCGCAAATGGCAAGATTTCATTTCTTTTGATGGCTGCATAGTATTCCATTGTGTATATATACCACATCTTCTTGATCCATTCATCTGTTGATGGACATCTAGGTTCTTTCCATAGTCTGGCTATTGTAGACATTGCTGCTATAAACATTCGGGTACACGTGCCCCTTCGGATCACTATGTTTGTATCTTTAGGGTAAATACCCAGTAGTGCAATTGCTGGGTCATAGGGTAGTTCTATTTTCAACATTTTGAGGAACCTCCATGCTGTTTTCCAGAGTGGTTGCACCAGCTTGCATTCCCACCAACAGTGGAGGAGGGTTCCCCTTTCTCCACATCCTCTCCAGCATCTGTCATTTCCTGACTTGTTAATTTTAGCCATTCTGACTGGTGTGAGGTGATATCTCATTGTGGTTTTGATTTGTATTTCCCTGATGCCGAGTGACGTGGAGCACTTTTTCATGTGTCTGTTGGCCATCTGGATGTCTTCTTTGCAGAAATGTCTGTTCATGTCCTCTGCCCATTTCTTGATTGGATTGTTTGTTCTTTGGGTGTTGAGTTTGCTAAGTTCCTTATAGATTTTGGATACTAGCCCTTTATCTGATATGTCGTTTGCAAATATCTTCTCCCATTCTGTCAGCTGTCTTTTGGTTTTGTTAACTGTTTCCTTTGCTGTGCAAAAGCTTTTGATCTTGATGAAATCCCAATAGTTCATTTTTGCCCTTGCTTCCCTTGCCTTTGCCGTTGTTCCTAGGAAGATGTTGCTGCGGCTGAGGTCGAAGAGGTTGCTGCCTGCATTCTCCTCAAGGATTTTGATGGATTCCTTTCTCACATTGAGGTCCTTCATCCATTTGGAGTCTATTTTCGTGTGTGGTGTAAGGAAGTGGTCCAATTTCATTTTTCTGCATGTGGCTGTCCAATTTTCCCAGCACCATTTATTGAAGAGGCTGTCTTTTTTCCATTGGACATTCTTTCCTGCTTTGTCGAAGATGAGTTGGCCATAGAGTTGAGGGTCGATTTCTGGGCTCTCTATTCTGTTCCACTGATCTATGTGTCTGTTTTTGTGCCAGTACCATGCTGTCTTGATGATGACAGCTTTGTAATAGAGCTTGAAGTCCGGAATTGTGATGCCACCAACTTTGGCTTTGTTCTTCAATATTCCTTTGGCTATTCGAGGTCTTTTCTGGTTCCATATAAATTTGAGGATTATTTGTTCCATTTCTTTGAAAAAAATGGATGGTATTTTGATAGGGATTGCATTAAATGTGTAGATTGCTTTAGGTAGCATAGACATTTTCACAATATTTATTCTTCCAATCCAGGAGCATGGAACATTTTTCCATTTTTTTGTGTCTTCCTCAATTTCTTTCATGAGTACTTTATAATTTTCTGTGTATAGATTCTTAGTCTCTTTGGTTAGGTTTATTCCTAGGTATCTTATAGTTTTGGGTACAATTGTAAATGGGATTGACTCCTTAATTTCTCTTTCTTCTGTCTTGTTGTTGGTGTACAGAAATGCAACTGATTTCTGTGCATTGATTTTATATCCTGACACTTTACTGAATTCCTGTACAAGTTCTAGCAGTTTTGGAGTGGAGTCTTTTGGGTTTTCCACATATAGTATCATATCATCTGTGAAGAGTGATAGTTTGACTTCTTCTTTACCAATTTGGATGCCTTTAATTTCTTTTTGTTGTCTGATTGCTGAGGCTAGGACTTCTAATACTATGTTGAATAGCAGTGGTGATAATGGACATCCCTGCCGTGTTCCTGACCTTAATGGAAAAGCTTTCAGTTTTTCTCCATTGAGAATGATATTTGCGGTGGGTTTTTCATAGATGGCTTTGATAATATTGAGGTATGTGCCCTCTATCCCTACACTTTGAAGAGTTTTGATCAGGAAGGGATGCTGTACTTTGTCAAATGCTTTTTCAGCATCTATTGAGAGTATCATATGGTTCTTGTTCTTTCTTTTATTAATGTGTTCTATCACATTGATTGATTTGCGGATGTTGAACCAACCCTGCAGCCCTGGAATAAATCCCACTTGATCGTGGTGAATAATCCTTTTAATGTACTGTTGAATCCTATTGGCTAGTATTTTGGCGAGAATTTTTGCGTCTGTGTTCATCAAGGATATTGGTCTGTAGTTCTCTTTTTTGGTAAGGAGATTGAAACAGTCATCAAAAATCTCCAAACAAACAAAAGCCCAGGGCCAGATGGCTTCCCAGGGGAATTCTACCAAACATTTAAAGAAGAACTCATTCCTATTCTCCTGAAACTGTTCCAAAAATAGAAATGGAAGGAAAACTTCCAAACTCATTCTACGAGGCCAGCATCACCTTGATCCCAAAACCAGACAAGGATCCCACCAAAAAATAATTGAGACAATTTTTTGAGAGTGATTTAATAAGATACTTCAAAAATTTAATAATCAAATCATTGACCAGTAATTTTTTTTCCAAGAATTAATCCAATTGATTTTCTTCTTTAAATGTACAGAAATATGTACAAGATGATTCATTTTTTTGGAAGTGGGAATAATAAATTTCTTTAAAGGCACTATGAAATTGGGACAAACCCATACAATGGAGTATAACAACACTCTTTAGTTATTCAAAAGAGAGCCAGAAGCCTGTGTGTTGCTATATACAATTGTTACAAAAATAAAATAAATGGTGTGTGTACTCTGCTTTGATGCATGCAGTTTAGTTAAGTGTTTCTGTACATACACCCACATATTTATGTTTGCATGTGTAGACAGCTTTTGAAATATACAAGAATATTTTTAACAATGGTTGCCATTGGTGATGTCGATTTGGAATTTGAGTAAGGAGAACTTACTTATTACACTCTTAGACTCTTTCTTTGTTCCTTCCTTCCTTCCTTCCTTTCTTTCATATACATGTATTTTCATTTAAAAAATCATGCAAATAAAGCAAAGATAGAACATGTTAGCATGTTTAGTTTTTTCAGCATATAGCACTACAACATAACACTGAATATAAAGACTGTCCTGTATATCCTGCTGGGTGCTACAAAGATCCTCTGTCCCCTGTCATACCCACTCCATCTAGTTTTCAATGACTTAGCAGTGACCTCAATTCCAGAATGAATATTGGAGCAAAGTCTGGTTTAAAAAAAAAAAAAAAAAGTCCTGAATCTCTATAGAAAGCTATTTTTATGTATACAATTTCTTAAGTTATTCTAGGCAAGGCATCAACTTTTATTCTTTAGCAATTATGTAAGTATGTTTACCCTACAGCTATTCACATCTTTCTAACTCTTTCCAGGTATCTGATCATCCACCATTGATCTATATCCCCATGGCTTATTTCTTTTTATTTTGCAAAGGAATATGAAAGGTTTTTGCCAAACAATATTACGGCTAGGAACTGATGCTGTGAGACTGGAAGCCTGCCCCTCGTTGTAAAATAAGATTGTATCATTAAATAGGGCTCTCAGGTATTTGCCAACCTGGGTAATGATGTCTCTCTGGGATACCTGCCCTTTTGGCAGCCTCCCATCCAGGCACGAGTCAGCAATCACTATTAGTGTGAAGTGGAATGAGAGTGCCAAGTCTGCAGAATGCAGAGGAAATGCAGCAAAGTCTGAAATGCAACTCAGTGAGCAGTCACAATCCTCAAGACAAAAATTGCTCTGTTCTTAAATGGAAATAAAGCAATGACGGATCGACTGCCAAACTATATTCTCTGTGTAGGTATGCCTGATCATCCTGTCAGTCTTTCAACCATTTCAGAGTGCTCCCAATATGATTCTTTCCTCCCAAATAGTCTCATACGCCTTTCCCCAGATACTCATGGCAGAGAGAAGTGACACAGAGTTAAGGACTCCTGTTGAGGACAGCCAGAATGAGGTTTATCTTTTACTGAAGAGGTTGGGAAAAGACTGAATAAATAAAGAACAGAGAATGAAATGGTTACAGTTGTTTGAGTAAATCCATACAACGGATTTATCAGGTGAGAGATAGCTTTAAGATCCTAAAGTACACTTGGGAGGTAGGGCAGAGAAATTTCAAATCAATTTATGTCTTCCTTTAATTATGCTTTCATGCTAGTCAGTCACCTTGAGGTTATATCTCTCAGGATATAGCACTCTTAAACTCCTAAGTATTTGTTTGTGCTGCATGTTTTTGACTGTGTCTCTTATAGTTCCATTCCCATAGTGGTTAGCAGATTGCCTTTAATATGATGTGAGGGTTGGATGGGCAAGTTTAGGTTTATTTGCTGATATATTATCAATATTCTCACTTAAGTTGTAGCTTGAACATATCTGGACCTATGAAAAGGCATGGTATTTTCTGATTTATATCTATGTCTCAGGTGACCCACATAATTATTTGGAAATACCTTTTAGAGAGCTGGCATACTGCAAAAAACAGACACAGAATTGTATTGTGTCTGTCTTGCCTTTTTCTGTTTTCCTGTAGTGATTTAATACGGATTATGCAGAATCACCTAGTAGCCACAGTTGCATCGACAATTAACAGTAACTTTACAGTTAGATTTTCTCTCCTTCCCTTCTAAATAAAATACATAGAATGCTACTACTCCAAGCCATACATGCTTTTAAGTTCTGTTAAATTATCCCCAGATGAATGTAAATATCTTTTGTTCCTTAAAACGTAAGTGCCATTACTGAAACTCCTTAAATTTACAGACACTAAAACCATCAATGAAAAAAATCTTGTCAAAATGGGCTTACAGGTGGACATTCTGCTTACTCTCTCATGCATTTAATTGAATTTTGTGCAATTTCATGTGCATTATAATAGACTTCTTTTACACTATCAGGAAACAAGTTTTAAAACATGTGCTGTGCATTAAACATCACATAAATATTCAGTAAGGGAAAGAAAAACAGTTCTGAAGAAGTATAGTGATTTTACAGTCTCTGGTTTCTAATAAATTTTTACAGCAATCCTAAACTGCATTAGCAAGTCCTGGTTTATTGTCAGGCCTCTGCACAACATCCCTCTATGACATGTCAAATCTTTACCACAGCAGTGGAACTCCTCAAGCTGTCCTCATTGGCAAGAGTCTTGTCAGATTAAATTGCCAGTTCTTGTCAAGTAAAGATATATGATGGGATCGTAGTCTCCTGATGATGACATGAGTTGTCCTTTCACTGTGGCTGGATTATAAATTCCCAGGACATCCCAATGACCACAGATTTTGAGAATAAAAAGAATTTATTGACCTTTCAAAGTGACAGTTCTCCCCTGAATAAAACGTCCAGTCATTTAACAATAGGATTCTTGTTTTTTTGTGTTGTTATGATACATCATCTATCAACACATTTATTTGGTCACTTAGGATATTACATATGCTTTACTCCCTGCCTCTCTACACTTTTCTGTCATTTCCTAAATTAAATGTCATGCATGTATATCTGTCAAAAAATTATTTTCTATTTCAGGTATTCAGAATTTTATATTTGCATAGCAGAAAACTCCTAGAGTCTCCTTGGTACTTTGAATTTTTGTTTAAAACATTAAAAAAAAAAAAACACTCTCAACAGGCTGCAGTGACAATCCATGGACAAGAATGTCATTCATGGTGCCAAATTTTAAACATCCCAAATAAGAGCAATTGTTTTCTTTGTGTGAGTAAGTCACTGCCGACTTCAGAAAATATTTTACGTGTTATGAGGCAGGAAGAGATATCCTATGCCTTGCTACTTAAATTCAGGAGATCAACGAAACAAATAAATGAAATATTTATCACAATTACAAAGAACGGCTTGGCTCTTAGAAGAATACAGGGCTCCAGCTGTGGGATTTTATACACGTCGGCATAGGTCCCAAGTGAAGTTAGATTTCAGAAGATGAAACTCTTTCTGTGAGATACCAGCCATCATTAACCTCAATATTTATAAGAAATCTAGGACTATACTTTAAATGGTAATTTCAATAGCCAGGAAAACATTGCTTTATAAAGATAGTATGAGGCCATGTGAGAAGTCACATATTTTCTCTTAAAATTGTTCTCCACTTCAAATATTTCATTAAACAATGCATTCTGCTCAAGTCATGATAAACATAATCTGACCCTTTAATTAAATTTCACCATTAGGCTGACTACTAGTGATATTTTCTTCTGAATAAATTTAGGAGTATTTTGTATCATGTCTCATATTATAAATAACAAAAGTTTTCATTTTAAGCATGCATTTTAAATACATTTCTATATAAACTTCTTCCACACGCAAAAAAAGATTTCACATGCATACCAAATGAGTCCAAAAGAAGACTCAAAACAACTTGTTGAAATTTAGATTTACCCATAAATTGAGCTTAGTGTCATTCTATTTTATAATAGTGTTTGGTCCTTATTCAAATATCCATCAATTGCCCACAAAAATGTCATTCATATGTTTTTTTTTTTAAAGATTTTATTTATTTATTTGACAGACAGAGATCACAAGCAGGCAGAGAGTCAGGCAGAGAGAGAGAGAGGAGGAAGCAGGCTGTCCACAGAGCAGAGAGCCCGATGCAGGGCTCGATCCCAGAACCCTGGGATCATGACCTGAGCAGAAGGCAGAGGCTTTAACCCACTGAGCCACCCAGGCGCCCCTCATTCATATGTTTAAATCACAGGCTTTCTTTGCCTATGGAAATTGACTTTATACTAGATTAAATCACACTAATTACTCATTTTAGACTAGAATTATATATGTTTTAAGCTCTGACTTGATCTTGATTTAGTTAATCAAACCACAAAAACAAAATAACATGTATTTCTGCTTTATAGCTACATAACTATAAATATAACCTTTTAAAAACAATGCCTGGGGCGCCTGGGTGGCTCAGGGGGTTAAGCTGCTGCCTTCGGCTCAGGTCATGATCTCGGGGTCCTGGGATCGAGTTCCCCATCAGGCTCTCTGCTCAGCAGAAAGCCTGCTTCCCTCTCTCTCTCTCTCTCTGCCTACCTCTCTATCTACTTGTGATCTCTCTCTGACAAATAAATAAATTTAAAAAATCTTAGAAAAAAAAAACAGTGCCTGTTAAATACCTTAAAAATAATTATTTTGGGGGTGCCTGGGTGGCTCAGTGGTTTAAAAACCTCTGCCTTCGAGGCTTGGGTCATGATCCCAGAGTCCTGGGATCTAGCCCAGCATCTGGCTCTCTGCTCAGCAGGGAGTCTGCTTCTCCCTCTCTTTCCCTGCCTATCTCTCTGCCTGCTTGTGATCTCTGCCTGTCAAATAAATAAATAAAATATGTAAAAATAATTATTTTTAACTGAGCAAAGACAAGCAAATTCTTTCCCAGATTCTTGCAAATGCACATCACAAAACCAGTAAAATTTTATTATGGGTGTGAGATTCAGGTGATTCATTTTCTGTTTTAAATATCCTTAAATATCCTTAAATTTAGCATTGGATTATAAGATGTTAAATACTGTATAATAATATAATTCATAATATAACTCGAAATAGTTAAAACTCAGTATGTGAATTTAGTATAAATCATCATTAATTTGTAATAAATATCAAAGTAGTATCAAATAGTCCATTTTATACTGTCTTTCAGCATGTTAATACAATTCTGAATAAACTAAAGGAGGTAAATTTCCTCCAATATATTTCCTCTATTAGGATGTGAAATATATTTCTATTTTGAAAACTTTATTAATAAAAAATATTGAAATAAATATGCTAACTGAAATGTCAGACAGAAAAAAGACAAACACTGTAAGATATCACTTATATTTGAGGTCTAAAAAAAGTAAAAAAGTGAACTTCTAGATACAACACATTGGTGTTTACCAGGGGAAGGTGTTGGGGGATGGGTAAAACAGGTAAAGAGGGTCAAAAGGTAAAAACTTCCAGTTATAAGATGAATAAGTCCTGGAGATGTAGTATACAGCACCCTGACCATAGTTAACAACACTGTATTGTATATTTGAATGTTGCTAAGAGAGTAGGTCTTAAAATTCTCACCACACAAAAAAATTTGCAATTATGCATGGTGATGGATGGATGTTAACTAGACTTGTGGTGATCAAAATATATACATAATAAACTAAGACTAATATAATGCACGCCTAAAACATACAATGTTATATGGCAATTATGTATCAATTTACTTATTTGTGGAGCATCACAAATGACATGGAGGACATTGGGAGATGGAGAGGAGAAGGAAGTTGAGGGAAATTGGAAAGGGAGGCGAACCATAAGAGACTCTGGACTCTGAAAAACAACCTGAGGGTTTTGAAGGGGCGGGGGTGGGAGGTTGGGGGAACCAGGTGGTGGGTAATAGGGAGGGCACGTATTGCATGGAGCCCTGGGTGTTGTGCAAAAACAATGAATACTGTTATGCTGAAAAAAATAAATAAATTAATATTAAAAATTTAAAAAAGTAATTTTTAAAGTTGCATTACTATTAAATAATATACATTACTTACGCTTACATAAATATATACATAAGCTTGGTACATTTTTGTCCTTATAACATAAAAACAGATGAACACACATTAAAAATGATTAACCAGAATCTCCTTGATAAAAGTAGTGTCCACTAAATAATTTAACTTTTAAAATAAAAGAAAAATATACATACTTATAATAGCATCCTCAAGTTATGAACATAATATAGGGAATGTTCCTCCAATCTATTTTACCTATCCAAATGATAGCTATTTAGCGAAATAAAACTTGTTTATTTTCTCTGCTAATACCATGTTGTTTCTCATTTGTATTTTTTAAAAATCTGCTTCAATTGAGCACAAGAACAAGATTTAGATAATTCTTAGTTTCTTTATGGATCTGACATTCTATTTAAACATGTGTGTTAAAGATTTAAGGAATTTGTTACTCTTTACACTGCTAAAAAGGGACTTTTTCAGAAAATCTCCACTACCTACATTAATCTTATCCAAAAACAGAGTAAAGTGATATATCAGAAAACCAAAGCAACAACAGATTAATGTTGCTGTATTAAAATCCAATTTACATAAAATTAACATAAATATGAGTTAGTATGCCATATGCTACAGCATCTGCTCCTTCACTGTATTAATAACAAGACTGTCCCCTATAGGGATCTTAAAATTAATACATATTTAAGTTGTATTTATATACATATTTGAAATTTTGACAATATGATATATATGAAATGTTGCCAATTACACAAATAAGATAATTTATACCAAAATGATATAGTCGTCAGCTGCATTGTGACCATAGCTTATGACAGGTGGCTTTTGAAATATTCCACATTTTTTTTGAATGACTGTTTAATTTTAGGTTAAATAAAACCTTTATCCCACATAATTACTCCTATTATCCCTAACTTCCTATTATAAATTATTAACTGTGTTTATGTATGCATGTGTGCCTATGTATAAATGTATACATATATATGTGTTTATATGCATGTATGCTGTGTTTGTGTATAGATAAATATAGATACAGATATGATTCTGGTGCTACAGTCACTTATTTTCTTCCTAAAGTTGAGAACTGAGGAATCAGACTTCAAAATCTCTTCAGAACCTTTTTGTTATAACCATTTAACATCTGTGATCTCTGGTCTTCCTCTCCTGAAAAATGGCACAAATGGTCACAATGCAATCCTTCAAATATTTTTTAGGAAACTACAAATACTCTGAAGTTCATCTTTGGAAGCCAGATGCAGAATGATTTAAATAAAAATCAGATGTCCAAAGCCTCACCCTTCAAGGAGTCCACAAGCATTTGTCCTCAATTTTTTATTCTCCATAAATATTGAGTAATCATTCAATGGCATAATGTATAAAATTAACAGATTAGTATTTCAATGTCTACTATGTTCTATATAGTTTGATTATGATCCTAAAATTTTGTCTTGTCTCTTCAAATTTAACTAGTTTTAATCTTTGTACTTAATTTTGTGTTTCATACAACAGATATTTGAGTTGAGTTTTTAGGTTGTTCTCCAGAATGTTGCTACTCAGTGTTGTACAGAGATCAACAGTGATAACAATATTTGATTGAAATTTCAGGCTCCAATCCAGACCTGCATCTATATCCACATTTTAGCAAAATGCCTAGAGCATATGAGTTCACATTAAACATCAAGAAACACTGGATTGAGATGCTTCAGAATAAAAATATCAGAATTTTTAAGTAAGCATTTGGGATGTTTAGCTTTATTCATTGATTTACATCTACTTTATTGCTATAATATTTCCCTTTGCATTTCTTAATTCCAATTACTTCTATTTAGTCATATTTTCATTTTCCCTTTTTTAAATTCTTTATTAATAAATATTTGCTCTCTTATCCCAGATAATACAGACACATTTTGACAAAAAATCAACATTAATGATGATCATAATTATGTTCATTTTCCTTTGTAGGAAGATGAACGTTTGACAAGAAAAGATAATCAATTGCAACTCAAGTATTCCAAAGAAAAAAAAAGCAACTAAGTTTGGAAAAATAGCACTTTGTGATTTTTTCTACCTGTCTGACAATTGCTAAAATAATGGTCCCCTAAAAATTGTGAGTTCTGGGCCATAATTTTATATGGTAGTTAACCCAGGCAATACCAGAAAAGTATTTCTAGGTTTTTTGACAACACTAGGAAATAGAATTTGGATTCATTGTTTTCTGCATTCATAGCTTTGGTAATCAATGCTTTAGATTCTTGTCACAAAATTTAACACTTGCCTAGAAGAATTCTAGCGCATGGCATGTCTATCAAATTTATTTCTAAAATTAACATCATTGCCTGTGAAAGAGAATTTTCATCTACAAATTCAGATATTAGAGAATACATTGACCTCTAAAGTATTAAAAAAAAAAAAGTAGAAGTGATTAGGTGTACTTAATACTAATACAACTCTCAACCACACATAATTTTTTTTACTTATAATTAATGAGAAGTTGATGTGGAAATTCATCTCTTTTCAAGTTATATGTTCTATGTTCAGGTTTTATAAGGAATCAAGTAAAAATGTGCTTCCCATACTGTAAATTTGTTTTGTTATACTGTATAAATGAAGAAAGGAATATGTTACAAAAGTTTTATTTTTAAAGATTATTTATTTATTTGATAGACAGAGATCACAAGTAGGCAGAGAGGCAGGCAGAGAGAGGAAGGGAAGCAGGCTCCCCGCTGAGCAAGAGAGCCCAATGTGGGGCTTGATCCCAGAACCCTGGGATCATGACCTGAGCTGAAGGCAGAGGCTTAACCCACTGAGCCACCCAGGCGCCCCTTACAAAAGATTTTTAAAAATCACAGGAATACCCTAATGAAATAATGCTGTATAGTTAGGAAACAAAACAAAACAACAACAACAAAAAAAAAAAAACAGAAAAAACTAAACTTTGTAGTATGCCCAGTTTGGGCCAGAATGTTATATCGTTGAATTTTGAAGGTAATTGAATAAATTAAGCGTTTCTGCTTGGATTCCCAGCCTTGGGGTAAACTCAGGCCTATTCTTCCTGGAAATGAGAAGAAAAAAAAAAAAAACATTATCTATATTATACCCAGGGTATTTTTTTTTTAATTTGAAAATGACCCATGGCATTCCTAAAATATTGCAAATTTTTTCTAATTTTAATGAAGATTCTCCTTCTTTATGGGGGACAATGAGGGTCTGTAACCTGGTTACAGACTAGGGAGCTGTAGTCTGGTTAAACCTCATAGCAATGTATCTTCTCAGGAAAATAGAATTTAAAGGACAGTTCTAGAATACATGTAAAGATGTTAACATTGTTTTGTTTTCATTTATTTGAGGTTTTTATTTTCTTTTGAAAATTGCCTGAGATAAATTAGAGAAATCTGAAATTGTCTCATCAAAAAAATAATAACAAAACAAAACAAGATACCATCTGGACTCCCATGTTAATCTGACCATCTGCAGCTTTGACCCCTCTTTGTAAATAAATCTAAGGGAATTCCCCTCATTTTTGATGAGTAAATAAATGTCCTAATGATGGCAACTCAGTCACAGCTTTATAAATTAATTCATTCAATTAAAATTTATTGAACATCCACTACGTACACAGAATCACAATTTCCAACTAAGTCTCTATTTCTACCTTTTCAAGGGCCAAGGTTTTTGAGAACTGGGGAGATGCCAAGTCTAAGGGATTTTCAGTAACTGAAGTAAGGGTAACGATGGGAGGGGATTGAGAAGAACAGGAAGAGACAAAGAGGTAGAGGTGATAGGACTTGAGAAACTGATATTCCCCAAGGAAATCTTGACTGCTATTAACACATTGTTTGCAGGAGTCCTTCTTCTAAGGAAAATCACTCTTGTACAGCTGATTATCTCAAGGGTAATTAGCCTCCAAGAGAAATTAGACCTTAAATGATGACACATCTGGTTTCCATAATTATGCACCCATTTAATTCATTAAATAACCAATATAGTGTGCTAGCCATGTTTTTCTTCTAAAGTGCTTCTACCACTGAATAGTATACCAGGAACTCTTAGCTCTAAGAGAATAGGTAGACATGATTGTGCTTATTTGTCCTTCTGTAATTATGCCTAGAAGTGACCTCATGAACAACGTTTGCACCAGTTTCTGTACTCTTCTATTTTAACAACACTATGATTTCCACTGGAATTAAAAATTAGTAGTAATTAACCTCTAAACTGCAGTACTGATAGCATAGTTTCACTCAACAAGACTCATTGAGCTCAATGGGACCAAAAAAAAAAAAAAAAAAAAAAAATCCTGTACCAATACCTGCCTTTTGAATTCGACCCTCTGTCCAGGTAATCAGAGAAACCAGTCTCATGTACTGGTTTTCTAAGTTCCCTGGCAACCATTCCTTCCAAATCACTTTTCCCATACATTGACCATGGTATTACTCTCCAGTGGAGCTTTCTTCTCCCTTTTCATGCTAGTTCCTACCAGGTTAATTGACTTTGGTGTTAACTTCGTTCTATTCACCTAGATTTCTTTTTAAATCATTCTTGTTCCCTATGCGTATCTTTTTTTTTTTTTTTTTTTTTTTTACTGAGTCCTTGAATTACTGGCAACTTTTGATGATCACAACCCTCCATATCAAGTCACATTTTCTAATGTAAAGTATAAAGAAAACACATAAAATTGTCCTTAGAGGGCTCAGTGTTCTACTTTAGTATTTTTTAGGTTAGATTCCCTAGTAAAACCAGCATTACCTGGTCCTATTTCCATGTTGGGGATTCACTAGAAGTGGAATAGAACATAGAAACCTGAATTTGGCAATTCTAAAAAAAGCTGAAAAACACTTATCCAGGAGATTGCTATGCATATGATAAACGAATAGCAATTCTACACATGGGCATAAGTGAACATTTTATAAGCCAAAGGTAATTTTCCCCAACTGTGCTTCATAAAGCACTAGAATTTGAAAATATGTTAATAATATGATACGGAAAAAGAGTTGCATAGGAAAATACATTTGGGCTGAGACCACACTTAATAGAAGTTTTTACTATTTTGTGAAGATTTTAATATAGTAATTTGAACTGTGATTCCTCAAGAAGGGCATCAAGTATACGTTTATTTGCTAAATATATTTCATGCAAATATATACTTTCTTAAAGTTTCTTATGATTACTGATGTATTTTTAAGCATTGTGACATAGTGTAATGGGAAAATAAAGAAAAACTGATAGCTAATGGTAAGTTAAATTTTTGAGAAGGATGTTTGACAAGCTAATATTGAAACTTTTAATACATGCCAAGCATTTAAGGTAGTATGAGTATTATCAATATAATTATTACTATTACAATGAATTGTACAAATGCTGTGGCAGACAACTTAAGTAGAAATAAATTTTAAAGGAAATATGCCACAGATGATTTTTATATTATCTCTTTTCTATCCTGGCTTCATAGACAGTTATATGTTTGACTTATTGTAGCTTCTAGACTTTATTTGTGATTATTCTATCTATCAAAAAGAATAAAAAATACCCAATAAAAGTCAAATCATTTTTGTATTGACAAACTTATCTTAAAACACAAAGTTTTCTATACCCAGAGAAATATGCTTATGAAATTTAAGCATTTCAATGGCCAGATGGACTGGGGTCATGATTTCTAAAGGTCTCATCCCCAAATAGTGTGTATTGAATCTATTTTCACTGATATTCATGACCTGCCAAACTACATAAAATATAGGAAGTTTTTTTAAAAAGATGTAAAAAATAGCTTTTCTATTAGGATATAAACATTATCATTATATCTTTATTAACTATTGTCCACACATGTTTTAAACTGTCTATATATCCTAGATTGCAAAATAATTATATATCTGTCATGGATTTGCAACAATTGTGGCCATCTGGTAAATACTTCATAAAAACATTAAACATATTTTTGAAATGCACTACCTTTTTATACAGTGTTGTATTTTAACATTTTAATAATTAGAGTTGTTTGTTTCATGGCATGTGACTTTTCTATATGCATTGGTAATAATGCCTCTAACCTCTTACTACTAAAAAAGTGTTAAATCAGAGTTTCCAATTTATGTGCCACTGACCCTTTATTTAAATGCGATCTGGATCTAATTATTATAAACATTATTTAACAAACCATATGCTCACTCATCTGTTCTTTACTGTATTAATGTGTCCCCTAGAAAGGACTCTAAAATGAATGTATAGTAGCCATGTGTGGGATAGGCAGTATCTAACAGGTATTCCTGACTTATTTTTGAGATTAAAAAATAATAAAGTAAAAATAAATTAAAAAGTAATAAAGTAAAAGTCAACTGTAAAGTGTCATTTATGACAAACACAAAAATCATGACATATTAAATAATACTCTGGTAATTTAGTATGTTTGGAAAACGGCATCTACTCAAAGTCAGTGTGTAGAAATCTCCATACTCCAGTACACACTCTTGAATAGGTTTTTTGTTTTTTGTTTTTTTGTTTTTAATTCAAGTGTTTTCCTTTTTTTTTTAAGACTTTATTTATTTATTGGACAGAGACAGAGATCACAAGTAGGCAGAGAAGGGGGGTGGAAGCAGACTCCCCACTGATCAAAGAGCCCAATGTGGGGCTCAATACCAGGACTCTGAGATTTTGACTTGAGCTGAAGGTGGAGGCTTAACCCACTGAGCCACTCAAGGCACCCCATGAAGAGATTTTTGACTCGACTGTAATCTACTAATCTGTGAAAGAGCAAAGTAAAAGGCAAAAACTTTAACTTGATTCTTTCTGGAGCCAGCTTCAACTCAAACTTTCAAAAAACTGACTTCCAGACTTCAGAATGATTCTAGACCAAATGGGCTATTCTAACGATTAACTGATTCTTGATTTATTATTATCATATTATTTATGATAACCCGGTGGCCTGGATATATTTGCATATTTATGTTTTATGAATTCAAATTTTTTAATATTCTGATCTTTTCATTTCTATTAAAACCACAAGCACTTTCTTTCTATGGTTCTTCCTTGAACTGAAACCCTTGCTTCTTTTTTTTTTTAGAGAGATTTTATTAATTTATTAAAGAGAGAGAAAAAACCAAGCATGAGTGGGAGGAGGGGTAAAAGGAGAGAGAGAAGTAGGGATTTGATGAGGCTCAATCCCAGGACCCTGGGATCATGACCTGAGCCAAAGTCAGTCACTTAACTGACAGAGCCATCCAGGTGACCTTGAAAGCCTTGCTTCTTAAATAATATTTGAGGTACATGTGGGAATCAGTAATGGGTCTCATCAATAGATAATAGTAAAAACAAAACAAAACAAAAAAAACACAAAAATCTACCTGGCTTTCAGAAAGCTTCCTCACTAACAATAGCTGTAGACACTGACTCAGAACCTTCCATGAATTGAAATAATTTTCTTTAAGGCAAACTTTAATTCAGAAGATAATATAAACGATAACATTTCTTTACTTTTTAAATCTGCATTTCCTTTCATTCTTTAGTCTTGGATTATTAAACTTAACATGATAGCAGGTGGCCAACACAAGAGAGTAAACAAATTCTTCATTGCCCAACATCTTAATATATGGTCTATTACCATGGATTACACTACCTATGATGTACTGTATTATCTCATGACTTGTGATAACCTAATGATATGAAACAGGCAAAGACAAAAATACAAAGCTTCATACACTTAACCTATACCTGTACATCTTTGTTTGTTTTTAAAAGTAGTCAAACAGAAAATTTCAACAGATGCCAATATAAGGCAATTAATTTCATTTTACTAAGAATATCACTTTATTGTACCATCATTTTCTTTGATGTGCATATTCAATGTTACAACACACATATGGAGAGTAATTTCAAGCTTTTTAAGATAAGCATACTGGAAAGCCACTTGTTACAAATGTACCAGTGGACTTCAGATTACCTGACACTCAATTTACTCAAACATGACCTAAGGCACACTGTTCCATAGGATACATAACAATGTTCTAGAGAGAGCACAAGCACAGATATATCAGTATCTGCATTATATGGAAGGATATCTGAAAACATGATGCATGTTGGGCAGCAGTCATCAGGTTTCTACATGGAATATGTCCCTGTTGGAATTTTTGCTCTATTATTTTATATCAGAATAATATAAAGAATAATATATAGTGACAATATATAATTAAGTTTTCCCATTACATTTTTACTTTGAGATAGATAATATAGTTATCATCCTCAAAACCCATTCCCAGCTTTCTCCTCACTTGTATTCTTCTACCACTAAGACTAGAAAGAAAAGTACGCCATTTTCTCCCTCAGGAATTAGGGGAAGCCACTGACACACTTTATGGTCAATGAGGTTTAAATGAAAGTTGCCAGGAAAAGAGATCCATCTTTGAATAAGAAGGTGGGTTTGCTGGAAGAAATCCTTTCACTGTTTGCCTCTTTTTGTTCTTTACTTAAGGACACGGTGCCTGGAGGTGAAGTAACTATTTTGTGGTTATGAGGGACAACCAAAAGTCCTGAAGTGCATACTAAAGATTGTCAGGCACAAAAATATAATGAGTCAGGATGCCTGCTTACATCTTTGAGCAGCTATACCAGCCCTGGGTGCCTGCATATTTACTTGCTCATCTATAAGAAAAATAAACTCCTATTTGTCTGAGCCATTGTCAGATTTTTTTCTGCTTTTTGTATTATAATATATTCCTAATGTACACTCCAATACATTCAGAAATGGTTTGGCAGCTGAAGGAGCTTCTGTTCATATTTCTCTGCCACCAAATTCCAAATACCGGATGCCAAGTTCCTTGGATATTTGTTGGGCCTTGGCAATGTTTGAAGTGAGTCAAGTTTATTTAGGTTTTTTCCTATTCCCCAACCTTTCTATGCAGGTCAAGGGCTAGCCTCAAATTGCTAAAACATGGAAAGGATTTCATAGAAAGGTATGCATATTCTGAGGGGTTTATAAGGAGTAAGAGGTTTCAAAATAGTCTCAGCATGGTCTTTGAACACATGAAACTACCATAAGCCATTTCATTTTAATCTTGTTTTCATTTTGGTTCTGACGTATGGAAGGTATGTCTTTCTTCACTATTTATGGTCTCCGTAAGGCATTCCTACTGCTTAGTCATTATAGCAATGGGGGTTCCACAATGTAAAGGCTTCAAATGTCCCTCCCTATTTGTTTGAGCCCCTCCCTTACTTATTCTGAGTCAAGTTTCATGAGTATGCTCAAAGTACTATCTCTTGTTAAGAACTAAAATTCTAGATCATTATGTAACATTCTCCACAGTGAACATAGATGATATATTCCATCTATTTTGGATTAAAAGTAAAGTCTAATGTAGGGAGCAATTATAAAGGCTCATATCTTTTGCATGAAAAATAAAATTCTATATTAAAAAAATTAAAGAGTTGGTTAATTAGTATTTTCTAAAAATAAATATCTGGCTGAAGGTCACAAAAGGAATCACTACCTTCTTGGTGTTTTATAGAAAAAATAAACAATATTTTTAACAGTCTCATAAGTATGTGTTAGGTACTATTAATTGTATGGCAAGGTAATGCCTCACCATTCTAAGAGATGAATAAATTTAGACATTGAATTAGTTACTCAATCAAAGTCATAGAACTACTAAACGGCAGAACTGAGGCCCAGGTGCAAGTTTGATCCCAGTGTCTCTGAAATTTCTGTTGCTCCAGGGTACCTCAGTTCAAAAAGTATATGGGAAAGTAGATAACACTTTAAAAAATTAGTTCTAATTAAGTCGTGGGATTTGCCTACCTATGGACACAGTGTCCATTAAGATCTTTCAAACACAGGGGTGTCTGGGTGGCTCAGTTGGCTAAGCATCTGCCTTCAACTCAGGTCATAATCCCAGGGTCCTGGGATCAAGCCCAATATCCCACATCCAGCTCTCCGCTCAGCAGGGTGCCTGTTTCTTTCTCTCTCTCTGCCTGCTGCTCTCCCTTCTTGTGCTCTCTTTCTCTGTCAAATAAATAAATAAATTATTAAAAAAAAATACCAGATCTTTCAAATATAGGAGGTGTTAAAGAACTTTAAGTTAAAATGAATTTAAAGAATTTTGTTTTGAAGTGAAAAAAAAATGAGAAAGTTATCCAAATCAGCTACTTAGCCATACTTGCTCTTTAAAAAAATTACACTGTGTGGTAACTTGCAAAGTGTTATAATGGACAAGGTTTGCTTGCATTTACAAAGTATAAATAAGGAAGAATGCCAATATGGACAATTAATACATTAGTTTCAAGATGTTTTATTATTTTTAGTGTATTTTGTGGGATATGTGTCATAGTCAAAAAGATTTTAAAGGTACATACTATCATGAACAAGCCATATTTGTATTTACATAGTTAACTGCATTCTCAAATTTTATTTTGTGCATAACTGACTTCAATCTAAAAGAAAAAGGGCAAACTTAAAAGTGCAACATTTGAGGAGTCTCTAATAATGGAGGTTAGGTGATTTAGAACAATCCACATAATGAGGACGATGAGAAAAACTGGAAAAAATATATATTTATATTATATAGTGAGAGAGATTTTCCCCAGGATAACATAGTCAGGACATGGTGGGAGTATGAATTTCTAAGAAATGTGTCTAGTACTTGAGGACTGCTTTTTCCATGTGGACATTTACTACGTATATAGGGATTGTTAAGAGGTCGAGCAATGCTTTTGAGGTCACCTGGATTTAAGGATGGAGTATCAGTCAATAGAGAAAACCAGGTGACCCTTCTTTACTTTGGGCTTGGATCTGAATGACTGTAACTTAGTAATAAGAGAGGGAAATAGGGACTTATAAGGATTTCAAGCTCAGCTTTGAATTACCTTAATGATTAAGACTTAATCTCTAAACCATTATTGAGGCTGCTTTGGTTCCAGATACCAGCAAGAACAAATTAAAATAATGAATAAGACAAGGTAAGATAATTATCTCAAGAAAAACAGATCATCTTAGGTTTTGATATTTTTAAAAACAGCTATGTAAATACAAAATAAATCATAACCATGCACACAAGGGAACAAGAGATGAACACAATAAAGCAAAAACCTAACAATCCCCCAAACCTGGCAGAAACAGCAGACAATTAAATAGACACACAGAAACCCCAGACATTGGAGCCCTCAGATCCCAACTTTGAAGTACCTATATGTGCTATTTTTAAGACGATAAAAGATTGAGAATTCTGCCAGACAATCTTCAAGAAACAGAAATTTTGGAACTCAAGAGTATAATAGTTAAACTACAAATGTAAGATATGGGATCATGAACATACTGGACAGAACTGAAGAGAAAAATTAATGAACAGAAATAAAAGACATGTTAAAAAAATTCCAAAGAGAATGGAAAATATGATGGAAAGATGGAAAATACAGATGAGAAGAATAATACTGAGGACATAATAGGAAAGTTTTGATCTACAGAGGGAGGGAGAAAAATGAGATAAAAATACTTGAATAGATAATGGCTAAGAATTTTCTAAAATTAATGAAACACATCAAGCTGAATATTCACAAAGACTCCTACAATCAATAAAGAAGAAACAAACAGAATTCCACATGTAGTCACCTCATAGTACAATATCTAAAGAAAAAAAGAAGATAAAAATTTAAAAACAGCAGAAGGGAGAAAAATAAATACTATGATCAAAGGAGAAACAGAGTAACAGTGGCCTTTTCAACAGCAAAAATGAAATCCAGAGAACTTGGATTGATAGTTTTTATGTGCTAAAGGAAAATAACTGCCAAACTAAAAAATACACTTAGTGAAATATTTATTGATTAGGAGGTAACATGAGGAAAGCTTTTGGGTATTGATATTCTTTTTTGACGTGGATAGTAGTTACACAGGCATTCACTTTATGATAATATATTAACATGTGCCATATATGCCTGCTCCTTAGGTGACCGAATCTAGTCTGATGCTTTTAGATATAACTAGTATGCCAGTGAATTCCCAATTACATCTGGCTGGGATATTGCCATGAACTCTACTATATATATATATATATATATGTGTGTGTGTATATATATATATATGTGTGTGTGTGTGTGTGTGTGTGTGTGTGTATCCCTATTTTATTTTATTTATTTTTTAAGATTTTATTTATTTATTTGACAGACGGAGATCACAAGTAGGCAGAGAAGCAGGCAGAGAGAGACAGGAGGAAGCAGGCTCCCCACTGAGCAGAGAGCCGGACGCAGGACTTGATCCCCCCACCCTAAGATCATGACCTGAGCCGAAGGCAGAGGCCTAACCCACTGAGCCACCCAGGCGCCCCTGTCTAGCTTCTTATTTTAGATCTCTACTTGGGTTTTCAATAAGAATCTCAAGCTTAACACATCCAAAACTGAACTTTTGATATCCATTTCTCCTTCCCTAAATTATCATTTCAATGAATAGTAAATTTATTCTTCCAGTCTTAAAAATTTTGTTGTCATCCTTGACTCTTTTTCTCAAGCTCTAAATGCCATCTGTTAAAAAAAAAAAAAAATCCATTTGATTTTCCTTCTAAATAATTTGGCCAGCCTCTTGGCCAAGCCACCATGGTGTCTCTTATCTCAATGACTGCTGTAACTTCCTAACTGGTCTCTGTACTTTCCTTAACCCTCAATAGCGTACTCTCAATAGATCAGCCAAAGAGGTTCTGTTAAAATATCAGCTAGTGGCTCCCAAGGCTTCTCATCTCCAGGTGCTCCATTGTTCTTTCTTTCGCTTCCCATTTCCCCTTTGACTTCATGTCCTACTCTTGCTTTAGTTCATTACGCCTCAGTGACAGCAGCTTCTATTCTGATTCCTGACCTTGCTCTTCACTTAGGATCTCCGCACTTGTTATTCTTCTGGCTGGAATACTTTTCCTCTAGATATCCTCAAAGCTAGCTCCCTGACTTCCTCAGATTCCTACTCAAATACCACATTCTCAGAGTCCTTGGTCACTCTATTGTATTCTCCCTATTTCTCACACAGACACACAAACAGCCACATATATCACCCTTCACTGCATTATTTTTTCTCTTAGCACTGATCTGTATCTCATTTATCAGTACCTTATCTTTTCATTGTCTCCACACTGGAATGTAAGTCCTATGAGAATTAAGACATTGCCAGTTTTGAGCATTTATATTTCCAACATTTAGAAGAGTGTCTAGCACCATGTAGGTACATACGTATTTGTTGAGTAAATTCTGAATAAGTGAAAATGAAGTAAAACAGTAACTTCCTCCTACTTACACCTGTAAATACTTTGAGTGGTTCAAATAATATGGATATAGCAAGTTCAAACAAGACGACCTAAATTAAAAAAATACCTTAAAACATGTTTATCAGACTACCCCTTTGAATTCTTTCATTAGACTATTTGGTCATGGAAAAGATAGCTTATCTAAATAATTTTTTGTGTGTGTCTTTTAATATTTCAAAGTAATTTTAAGCACAGCTATGTATAAAAGTAACCTAGTGATTTAAAATACAGTGAATTAATAGAAAAATCTGAGATATAGTAAGTCCAATAGATGAGGAAACAATTACCATTGAAAAGAGTTTTTTACTCACAGTCCCCAAGACGAGGGGCATGCCAAACACCTGGGGATCCACATAGGAAAGTACCTGGGTTGGTTACAAGGCACAGAGAGAAGAAAAGACCCTGTGATTTCTGATTTCTGCAAAATGCTATGATTTCTATGGGAAGGGATGGGTGAGGTAGATAAGCAGAATTAGAATTGGCTAGGTTGAACAATGTCCTCTAGCTCTAGGGTCTAGGGGCTATCCCTAGCTATCTGGTACGGGATTAGAAACAGTAGTCTTATTGTGAGAGCACAATAAGTTAGGTGGTTGGAGGCAAGGAACGTGAATTGTTTGGTTTGTATTTGATAGGTATATTGCTAGGAGGAGGACTTCTGGTGCGGAGGACTAGGGAAGCAGGAGGCCACATCAAGATGATGCAAGCATATTATTGGGTTATCCAGAACAAGGCATACCAGCATATGCATATAGGGTAGGTATTTAAAGTACAAAGTTTATAGAAGCCAGCAACATGGGTAATATATCCAGTTAATTAGCCATTTCGCACAATCTTATATATGAGTTATAAATTCTCCATGGTTGGACCAAAATTGTCAACTTGATCCACTTCATGTGAGCATCAAGGTAATTGACAAAATTTATAAACACTGACTATATGTTGATAAATGATCGTAGACCCTAAATTTTTAAAGCATTTTTTTCATGTTGTGTGTCATTTACTTAACCCTCTAGAAACTGTACTACCTTTTCTACTTCAATTTCTATAGGGAAAATTCATTTCTATCCCATTGAAAGAGGAAACTGGGGCTCAGAAAGCATTTCTGTTATCCAGGTTTATAGACTAGACATTGTTGTAGCCAAATCTATTCCAGCCACCTAAAGCCAAATCTTTTGGTCTGTATCATGAAATCTCTTGGCTGCAATCTTCTTATAATTTAGTCCTTTAAAAATAAACAAAAACACGGAGCCATTTGCTATTTACAAACTTGTGTAACTTCAGCAGTTAATCACTGATGCCATTAATCCTCAGAAAACAGAGGTTTTAACTTTCTCTTTGCTACTACTTTATATTGAGAAGTCTCTGGATAGCATTCAGAAGGCTGGAGCAAGTTCAACAGTTAAAAGATAGGATTTAGGGGCGCCTGGGTGGCTCAGTGGTTTAGGCCACTGCCTTCGGCTCAGGTCATGATCTCAGGATCCTGGGATCGAGTCCCGCATCGGGCTCTCTGCTCGGCAGGGAGCCTGCTTCCCTCTCACTCCTCTGCTTGCCTCTCTGCCTACTTGTGATCTCTCTCTGTCAAATAAATAAATAAAATCTTAAAAAAAAAAAAAAGATAGGATTTAACCCATAGAGAGTTGGTTAAACTCACATCCTAAGGCATTTCAAATGCAGAGTCAGAGCTAATATTTAAGCTCCCTGAAAACCTGCCTTCCAAAAGACTTGCTGATATAAGTTATGGCTGTCATTTTACAAAACACCTTCTGGTATCCTTATTTTCACACCAATATATTAGTATTCCCCACTGCTTTTTTGTTGTTCTTGTTGTTAAAATAAATTGAATGTTAAAAGGAAAATGTCGTGCTTATTTGGTATGCTGCTACATGGATCTCTTCTTTCTCCTTTCTTCCCTCTTTCTGTTCCTATTAGCTGAATCTATATGGGAATATGGGTCAGATAGGCTGTGTCAATGTAATTTGAGGATCAAAAGTATTCATTTACTTATCTATATATAATATCATAAAAAAAGATGTTATCCTAATCAAATAAAATTGACTACCAGTTAAGAAATATACTGAGTAGAGATTGCTGCAACTTTTTTCTTCATACCTAGTAACAAATATTCTACATTCCAGGACACAAGAGAGTTTTAAATATTCTGATCCAACAACTCCAGCAGGTTAAACGTCTTCACTGGATTGACTTTACTGATTGAAATGTCTGGTCACAATTGCCAGTCCCTGTGTTATGCTTCCTCTAGATGACATAAGGAAACTTCTCTTCCTGACAAGAGAGGAAACATTTCTGCCAGCAGAGGTGACATTGCATTCACTCAATAATGATATAAGGCCCTGAGGTCCTTCAGCAAGAAAGATAACAAAGAAACCCTCATTAGCTAACTGAGGAAGACTAAAGGCCATCCCATAGAGGGAATGGCATGCTTATGTGGCACCTAGAACATTTGATCTTCATTAATTCTCTAAGCCCAAGCTGGGCTATCATCTAGTAGCATTTTAATACTCTGTCCTCTCTCAGAAATAATGCACAGGGTGGGTATTTGTTTCCTCTGTAATGTACTTCAGAGAACATTTTATGATCATTTGCCCTCACATCAATGAATTCAAATAATGTTTTAGGACATAATATGATTAGATTTAATATTGGTATTAACAGTTTGGATTTCTCAGATGAAATAAATGAGAACTTAATCATCTATTTTAAAGAGCTCATTATACAAATTCCTAAAACTACTATCATTCTTAGTGATGATATTGTGGAAAGCCCTGGTTTAGTTATAGCCTTGTATTTAAAAAGTGCTTACTCCCTGATATGAGGACATGGAGAAGCAACATGGGGGGGTAGGAGATAGGAGAAGAATAAATGAAACAAGATGGGATTGGGAGGGAGACAAACCATAAATGACTCTTAATCTCACAAAACAAACTGGGGGTTGCTGCGGGGAGGTGGGATTGGGGGAGGGGGAGCGGGCTATGGACATTGGGGAGGGGAAGCGAACCATAAGAGACTATGGACTCTGAAAAACAACCTGAGGGTTTTGAAGGGTCAGGGGTGGGAGGTTGGGGCAACCTGAGGGTTTTGAAGGGTCAGGGGTGGGAGGTTGGGGGAACAGGTGGTGGGTAATGGAGAGGGCACGTTTTGCATGGAGCACTGGGTGTTGTGCAAAAAGAATGAATACTGTTACGCTGAAAAAATAAATAAAATGAGAAAAAAAATAAATAAATAAAAAGTGCTTACTTAGAGGAAGAGACCTATAAGTCATTTCATTTCTTATAGTGAAAACTAATTTAATTAGTCCATCAGTTATACTGTAAACATATATTTTTTACTTGCTACTACTTGAGTCTGGAATTTTCTCATTATTGGATAGAAAAACAGCAAACACAGACTTATACTCTAAGGAGTGTTACCAAAATAATCTTCAAAAAAGACATATTATTTCTTCTGTCAGGATTTCAGGATTACTGAGTAATTTATCTTAAGATGTCTTATGCTATATATCCATAATTCCTATTACCTGAAATAACATATCTTTGACATGTGGTGCAAAGCTTGAAGATGTTAATAAGAAAGATGAAAAGTTTTTTCAGTAAAAATGAGAAGATTATTAAATAGATGTTTCTCTTCATGGGAGCATATGCTTTTAGCAATTTTCAAGTAATCTCAGTTATTGAGTGTACTAAATAGGTCTATAGTATCAGGTTTTATGTAAAAATATCATCTTGATATGTACTACAAAAGCCACATTCTTAAAAGGAAAATAACTATGGCAACCCTGTGTACAGTAAGAACCATACATGACTACTCAGCTAATAAAATAAAATTTAAAAGCCATTAATCTACCTAATTATATTAAAGATTTAAGATTAAAAACAAGTAACAATTCTAATAAGACTTGCTATCCAAGTATATAATATTAAGGTCAATATTTTATTATTATCCCATAGAAGCATTTAATTATTTCAGCTTTAATTTCTTTGAGAAACGTAAGTAGGTCAACAGATAAGAACAAAACCATTTCAGTTTGAGAGGTTAAATTAGGCCAAGTTTTGAGAATAAGATACTTGACAGCAAATCTTCAAATGTGTCTTTAGAAATGTGTATTATATTAAATTCAATTACATCAATTTAACATAATGTAACATAAAATTTATGTGAAACTCATTTCATGTGCAAAATCCAAAATAATGTGAAGTATGCCAGTTATCACATAATTTCAAATTACAAAATGTGTTGCTACTAATAACAGTAGTCAGTAACTATTGACAGGTGAATAGAAATCTCTCAGTTGTCAGCATTATCTGGTTTTATAATTATAAAAGTATTCCAGGAATATATTGTCATAAAATGCCCAGGACTTAAAGGTAGATAATACTTATCAATAGGAAAAAAACAAAAAACAAAAAACAAAAACCAAGAACCCTATACATATCTATCTATCTATCTATCTATCTATGAGTCTGACTAAATAGAAATCCTTTCACTAAAGATGAATTTTTATTCTACTGAAACACTGATAGTCATTTTCAGAAATACAGCTTTGAGAATGATATAGTTGGTATCCTTCCCTTATTTATTCTCCTTATTCTGTAAACAATGATTTAGGGAAAAATTAACACTGTTTTTAAGCATTTCCCTGGTGTGAAGCTACTGAGCTCCCTTTTCCTGCTAGTTTTCCTGCAGAAAGACACTGCCAAACCCCAAGGCACAATCTTCTCACTTCTATATCAGGCTGCATGTCTAATGAAAGTCAATGAGAAATGTCTGTCTGCTGTAGTTTGCCATTGAATTCCACTTGCCTGTGATGTTATTTGCAAGTCAATTGCAAAACCAGACTAATTTCCCTTTTCTATGTTATATGTTGGGATGTATTGGCTGATAGGTAATAGAAACAAGATAAAATCATGTGTATTAAAGCTGTTACTTTGCATTTATACTTCTTTCCTCTTTCGTTATGCTGTTATTGTTATTTGGGACTTCACTTAAAAATGATTTGTCTCTTCAACTTACTATACAATTGCTTAATCTTATCATTTTATTAAAAAAATGTAAGGAGGTAAAAGAAGAATTCAAAATCAAACCAGAGCTTTATTGTACCTTTAGTACCACCTAAACTAATCCTAAGAAGTTTTAGAGGTTGTCTAAAGCATGTTTTAATGAAAATTAGATGTTTATATGTTTAAATGTTTGTATATTTATAATTATTACTTTCATAACTAATATCATTTAATTCAAAGGAAAACATAAACACTGTAACACAATTTCACTTCATCATTTGACTTGTTACCTGAAACTCAGAAAGGGAAATACTTTAAGTCAAGGTCTCTATAGCAGGACATTATTAATATTCCTCAACTTTCTTTGTTTGCTCCCTCTGAAAGTTTAATGTATATAGTTTAAAAAGTGTTCATATATGAAAATACTGCATCAAATTATGCTTCTCATCACTTTTCTATTTTCACCACTAGTATTCCTCTTTTCCAAATAAGCTTAAGTTGTTGCCTCAAAAGCTACATATAGTTTAACTGCAAAATGACTCCTCTTAACCAACCAATAAAATATGTGTCTTCCCTTCTTCCCCCTAAAATGAATTTATATATATATTCTCTTTCTCTCTCTCTGTTTCCTCTCTCTGTCCATTTCTCTCCTCCCTCTCAAACACACACACTCCCATAATCACAGAGTATTATCTACCTTCCTTAGTAATACTAATTGCCCCCAAATGGCTCAGTTTACACATCTTTTTAAGTAACTTCCAATGCCTGAAATGTTCTTTCTTCTCTCTTGGTGGGGCACTTTTTCATCTTTTAAGACTTAAGTCAAATATTTTTTCCTGGTTACCTTTCCTATGTGTGTCCCCAGCTAGGCAGTCAAATGTTCCCATTTTAAGTATAAAATGCTGTTTCATATGGCTTTGTAACACATTTTATTGTAATTTTTCACTTATGTCTATGTCTAACCAAAAAACCTGAATATTTTCAATACCTTATTTAATATTTAATGCCATAAACCTAATAAAGTGCCTGGACTATGGTAATTCCTTAATAAATACTAAAAAAAAAAAAAAAAAAGAAAAGAAAAAATTAGATCCCTGAGCCTACTTTCCTGGTTTTCTTCTCCTCTATTGTTCTACTGGAAAATATTTTTTTTCTCATTCTTCCTCCTACTGCAACAGAGTCTTATTTTCTTCCAACTTTAGTGAATTCATTTTGAATTCTTTTCTGAAAATCTGCTTTGTCTGCCAGCTTCTTCCTCATTATTAATAGTAGATTTTCTACCCTGCTATTGTAAAGTCTATCCTTTAACACAGGAGCTTTCAATTATATTCAGTGCTCTAAAAGAGGTGTTTGGTTGACCATCTTGTCACTAAATTCTCAATGTTTATCATAACTATATTTTAGTCTAAGCCTTAGATTATAATTTGGTAGTTTTGCCCTAGTGCCTTTTTCCTAAATGCATAGTTTATATGCATATGTATATACATATATGTATACATATATATACACACATATACACATGTATATATATGTATATAAATACACACACACTATATGAGGAAGGCAGCTGCCACTTTCGTTGGTTAGTAGAATGGCTTTTCTCTCTCTCCTTCTTCCCCTTCCCATTCTCCCCCTCCTCCTCTGCCCTTTACCTTCTCTTCCTCTTCCTCCTCTTGCTTTTTGACCATTTCTTTATATCTCTATCTTAATGACATAACTTCAGATGATGAGATGGCAAAAAATATTTTCTGTAAAATAATACTACACAAAGTGTGGTCCATAGAACAGAAGCATCAATAACATCTAAGAACTTGTTAAAAATATAGAAATATACTTGGGTGCATGCCCAACTCCAGACCCACAGAATCAGACTCTCAGTTTTAACAGGTTTCCCATGATATTTTCATGCACAGTTAATTTTGACAAGCACTGATCTAAATTAAAACCATTAATCCATGAGAAGTACACTTAGAATAGCAAAGCAAGGGGTGGTGCCTAGATGGCTCAATCAGTTAAGTGTCATGATCTCAGAGTCCTGGAGCCCCATAGGGAGCCCAGCATGGAGGCCCCTTGGACTGTGGAGCACCCCAGCCCTCATGCTCAGCGGGGAGTCTGTTTCTCCCTACACCCCCTCCTCCCCTGCTGTTCTCTCTTTCTTTCTTTCTTTCAAATAAACAAATAAAATCTTAGACAGAAGAAGAATGAAATAATATAGCATTATTTTAAAATGGTCTATCTGTACTTCTAGACTCAGTGGCAATGCTATAAAAGTTAATAATCATAAATTCATTTTTCTAAATGCCAATAGGCAATTCTCTGCACAAATACAGAATGAATATTTTTATTCAGAGAAGGTTAATGACATTGCACAATACATAGGTGTCAACTATGGGGCAAGCCCTGTGTTAGATCATTTACTATAATGTGACTTAAAACAGGTAGAATGTCTGCTCTTATTAAACTAGCAGATCTGGTAAGGAGAAGTGCAATAGGTTAACTGACAATCACAAGATAGTATGATATTGTACTGGTACTTGCTGAGAGGAGGGATAGGGGAAGCACAAGGAATGATGGAAGGATAGAAGAAGAGGAACATACTCCGCATGTACAAAATCAGGGAAGGCTTCTTGGAGGAAGTGATGATTAAGTCAAGACCTGAAAGTGGAAGAGGATAAAAACCTGAAAAAGAGGATATGAAAGAATGCTCTGGGCATATGTGTGTTCTCATAAGTGAGAGAACATATGTCCCAGCTTCATGTGGTCATGGTGGGGTAGAGAAAACTGAAAGTTGTAAGTCAAACTTAGTTTTACTATGACATAGGGCCAATCTCAATATTTATACTTATGGATTACAAATATTTATCTTGCTTAAAGTTTCAGAGATATAAAAGGGAATTTTTTTTTAAGATTTTATTTATTTATTTGATAGAAATCACAAGTAGGCAGAGTCAGGTTGAGAGGGGGAGGAGGAAGCAGGCTCCCCGCTGAGCAGAGAGCCCTTTGCGGGGCTTGATCCCAGGACTCTGAGATCATGACCTGAGCTGAAGGCAGAGGCTTTAACCCACTGATCCACCCAGGTGCCCCTAAAACGGAAATTTTTAATTAAACTAGATTCTTCAAACAGATTTATAACTGGTAATGTATCTATGCAATGCCTGAGACTTTCTTCAGAGGTAGGCATCAAGGATAATGTGGGAATAATGGCAGAAGTCAGAGCTTTTCATGCCTGTTTTAGAATGTTATACATCTTTGGGGAAGTTGGTCGAATTTTCTTTGATAGGGTAATGAGCATACTAAGATTATATAAATTGTTATGCAAGTTGAGTTTTAATGTGCTCCTTTAAAATTTCCCTTTCCAGATGACCTCAACTTCCTCATATGTAAACTAAATATAGTAGTTAAAATTGTGTCAGTGCTAGAAAAATTTACTCCTAACATTGGTCAAAATATACTCCTAACATTGGTCAAAAATTTTAAAATGTCAATCAAATTTTCTCTAAGTTAAAATTATATATTTCTGGGCTTAATAATGCGTACTGGTTCTGTTTAATCACTATTCTTTAATTCACCATCAATCTATACATTATATGTATTTTCTGCCAAATACTTTAAATAAAACAATTGAAAAAAAGCAAGTTATATTTCCCAATCATCGATATTTTAAGTGTGAAAGAGTTAACTCTTCAGCAGAAGGTTTTTAAATAGTATGCTAAATATATACGTACTTTTTTTTCAGAAATTAGGGACATATTTTGGAATTGAGGAGAGAAAAGATAAGGACCCCAGTTCTCTTGGTGCTTTTTCCCCTTATTCCCTTTTTCAAGGTCCTTGACCTAGTTTGTCATTTTAATACTTTATTTCTTTCCTTGCCAGTTTCTTATTCCCTTGATTGTAACTTTCTTTGTCAACACCTAACAGCCAAACAAAATTGATCAAATGGAAAGAGAAGGATTTTCCTTGGAGATGTAGTTTTAAATTTATTTCATTCCAAAATTCAAAATTTCTTAAATTCTTGAAGTGGAAATTAACAGCTGGTATAAACTTTTAGCATGCAATCACCTCCTGAAACTTTCATGAAATTGGAAGACAATTTACATTGGCAGAGCCATTCAAGTTATCTGTTATTATATGTTATCTTCCTACATAAATATCTAGTTATTTTTAGTTCATGAATTAATGAGCTGCTCCTTGAAATATGATAATTAACCACCATTTGACTGATAGAAGAAACAAATTCTCTGATGGGAAAATGAGAGGCTTTCAGAAATTTTAATCCCTTATGCAAAGCATATTTGAGGCAAATATTACTACCCTGCACACTTTCCCTTGTTAGAGAAAACTGTTTTCATTTCCATCAATCTCAGTCTATTTATTTAGAAATTACTGAGTTATTAGAGCTGCTGTCTGGTCTCTTGTGTTTAATTTTCAGTCGGCATCACATTTAGAAATCCTAGCTGCTGACGAAGTGCTGTGTGGTTCCATTTCTGCATCTTCCAGTCCTATAAAATGAATCTTGCTGTGAAAAATGAAGATTAATGGGCTTCATAATGACTCTCCCCTGCTAAAACCAATCTGAAAGGAGAGAGAGAGAGAGAAAGAGAGTAGTGCTGGTGGTATGAAGAGAGTAATATGAGGACAGAAACACAAAAAAATCAGTATGGATTCCTTTGGATAAAAATAAGCCATGATGGTATGGCAGTTCCCCCAAAAATTAAACATAGAATTACCATATGTTCCAGCAATTTGACGTCTCAGTATATGCACACACAAAAAATTGAAAGCAGGGACTCAAACAGATTATCTGTGCTTGCATGTTCATAGCAGCATAATTCATTATTCAGCAGCATTATTCATCTTTCAAAAGACGGAAGCAACCAAATATCCATTGACGGATAAATGGATAAACAAAATGTGATATATGTGTAAAATGAAATATTGGAGCCTTAAAAAGGAAGGAGATTCTGACACATGTACAGCATGGATTAACCTTGAAGATATGCTAAGTGAAATAAGCCAGTCACAAAAGGACATATATTATAACTGCACATTTATGAAGTACCTACTATAGTCAGATTCACAGAGAAAGAAAGTAGAGTGATGGTTGCCAGGGGCTGGAGGGCAGGTAATAGGAAGTAGATTAATGGGAACACAGTTTGGATAGATGTAAAGAGTTCTGGAGATGGATGGTACAATGTGTACTTAATGCCACCAAGTTGTACACTTAAAATTGTACACATAAAAATTTTATATCTATTTTACAACAGCAAATATGAAAAACAAACAAAAACTAAGACAAGAGGCATATGACCAGCTCAGGAACCAAGTTATAATTTGTTGCACTTGTGCCATTTTAGAATATAAAAAATAAATGTACCAAATACTTTTTGTCTTCTTATTAAAATTGTTGGAAGTTTCCCAAGTCTTCCAAAAGAGATCGTAGTCATCAAAGGATTTCACCTACTCTCTCAGTGAGTATGGACTCTACGTACCACCATTTACATTAGCTATCTTGAGACTGGACAACCTTGTCCATTTACATTAAATAGCAGAGACTGCTGATTTCTCTGGAAACAAGCTTACAACAGTCTTAGGCCTTGGAGAGGAAAGCACTAACACAGATGGTGTTTACATGTTAAATAAGACACGGTTCAAATGATGAGTTGATAAATGGGTGTGCTTTGTCAACCTATGGATTTCCAATCAATTTTCACTCCTCATTGTTAATTATAGTGAACTTCATTACTCAGTTTCTTTCGTAAATGTCAACTTCAACTGGACACTCCAGAGTATTCTGGCAGTGTCTCTACTATGATGTTGGCAATTCACGAAACCCGGGTTATATACTTACCTTTATAATTATGTACAGGGATATTTGTTAGGAATTTACAAATACTTGTGCTTAATTTTCTCCCTAATTAACTAATTAATTAACTAATATAACTAATCTAGGCATGGGAGTCCGATAGATTGGTATAATTGGGGGAATCCTAATGCTCTAGCCTTTTGTTTTATAAAGCAGGAAATTTAATAAAATATGGAAGGTATAATAACTTTGTTACGATAAAATGTGTGACATTTTTTATCTATATTTGCAAGAGATTCACTATGGATTTTTAATAATCATACTCTCAGTGAATATTAAATATGATTGGAATTAGACATTCAGCAGCATATATTAAGTCCAGCAATAAACTTGTATTTACTATTCTCTTTCCAGTATCAAAAATATCCATTTCTTGGGGCACCTGGGTGGCTCAGTGGGTTAAGCCTCTGCCTTCAGCTCAGGTCATGATCCCAGGGTCCTGGGATGGAGCCCTGCATTGGGCTCTCTGCTCAGCAGGAAGTCTGCTTCCCTCTCTCTCTCTGTCTGCCTCCCTGCCTACTTGTTATCTCTCTCTCTCTGTCAAATAAATAAATAAAATCTTAAAAAAAAATCCATTTCTTGAATAATTGTGAACAAGTTGCCAGTACAATTTCTTTTCTCCTCTTTCAGTTTCCAGAAATTGTTACACACCATTGCTCTTTGCTTAATAGTGTGACATCTTGAGGCAAGCTTAACTCTGACTCTGTTGAAGGTGTACATTGATCCAGTAGCTTCTGCTTCTTTAGTGAACCAAATTCAATATAGCCTCCTTTCCCACTCCTTTTTTTCAATTAAGTTTAATACTCTCCAGAAATTTCCAATGCCTTTCTTTGTCAGAAACTTTGTAAATATTAACATGCATGGCAGCAGGTAGAAATTACCCAGAAAGGATCAACAGTCTCAGTGAACTCTATATGTTAAATGAAAGACAGTTCAAATGATGAGTTGATAAAAAGGGTATGCTTTGTCAACCTATGGATTTTCAATCAATTTTCACTCCTTCATTGTTAATTATAGCTAACTCTAGGGAAAGGGCTCCCATTTGATCCCATTCCATAGGAGCAAGATAGTGTTAACCCTCAACTGTGTTACAAAGAATGGGATATGTATAAGAATACATTATATTTACTGAATAAATGAGATGTGCCAGGCACTGGATTAAACATTTTACAAGCCCTATCTCATAGAGTACCCAAAATAATTTTAGGGGTCACAAAGTCATGTCATTAAGTTAAGTCAAATAACATAAAAAGTGAGTCTTTTCAATAATCTTTCAATCCTGATTAAATCAATGTTGAAAGTAATTTTGTGCCAACCTGTCATTAACACATCTCTAATTGCTGGTAATCTTTAACAGACAGAAAAGGAACCTAAGGCATAGCTCATGATAATCTTTAGCTGAATTTTTTTTTTAAGATTTTATTGATTCATTTGACAGACAGAGATCACAAGAAGGCAGAGAGGCAGGCAGAGAGAGAGGAAGGGAAGCAGGCTCCCTGCTGAGCAGAGAGCCCGATGCGGGGCTTGATCCCAGGACCCTGAGATCATGACCAGAGCTGAAGGCAGAGGCTTTAACCCACTGAGCCACCCAGGCACCCCTGAATTTTTTTTTTTTTAAACTCAAGGGAAGTGCTTTAAATTTTTTTTTTTATTTGACAGAGAGAGACCACAAGTAGACAGAGAGGCAGGCAGAGAGAGAGAGAGACAGAGAGAGAGAGAGGGAAGCAGGCTCCCTGCTGAGCAGAGAACCCGATGCGGGACTCGATCCCAGGACCTGAGATCATGACCTGAGCCGAAGGCAGCGGCTTAACCCACTGAGCCATCCAGGCGCCCCGGCACCCCTGAATTTTGATAATACTGTTTTGTACTTGCTTTTACCCTATTTATAATCAGCAATACAGATAGTCAACTAGTAGTGGTGAGTAAATAAATGAATGCCATAGAGATAAAAACATTCAATGTAAAGAGAAATATTAGTTAAAGAACAATATAGGAATAAAACAAAATCAAGAAAGTGATGCAAGAATGATGAGAATAAGTGAAACGTATTAAAAAATAGGATTCTTAAAGATCAAGATCATAAGCATTGAATAAAAACTTATGAAATGGGGTGGATCACGCATGGATGCTATATGTACTACTGAAAACACAGTATATAAAATGTGTGCAAGGCTGGGCATATGAATATGATGTTCATAATTTAGTTGGTTATTAATTTAATCAACAAGACTCATTTCTCACTGGATTTTAGGTAAGTTTTCAGTCTTACCTTTCTGAGTCTTGGTTATGACATCATTAAGATTCTTGTGAGGATTAAAGAAAGCAGGGCTTGTAAAATGCTTAGCCCACTGCCTGGCATGTCTCATGAATTCAAAAAATGAAACGAATTTTATTAATGTGAATCTACAACATGACAGTTACTGTCAGGTGACTGGCATCAAAGTTACATACAGTTTCTCTCTAGTAAAAGGGAGATGAGAGATGGTTCTAAGCAGAAGAAACAAAATCCAGGAGACCAGTAAAGTCACAATGACTTGTTAGGCACAACTGGAATATGAGAGGTAAAATGTTAGGACATGAGGAATACAAAATGATAACTATGTGTAGCTGCATAAGGAATTTTGACTTCATTCTACATTTCAGAATCTTTATGCTTTTTTGCTTGACACACCCCCTAAAATTAGGTTGATGTCTTAAATTTTTCTTGTAAGTTTAATAGCAGAAGATGTAATGTATAGGGATTTATAAACAACACTGAATTTAAAATAAACTTTAAATATATTGAATAAAATCTTATTCCTGTAGTTAATATGAAAATCATCATCTATTTTGAAAATACATGAACATGTCCTTCTATTTATTTATTTATATTAATTTAAAATTTTTTTACTTTTTTATTAACATATAATGTATTATTAGCCCTAGTGGTGCAGCTCTGTGAATCGCCAGGTTTACACACTCCACAGCACTCACCATAGCACACCCCCTCCCCAATGTCCATAACCCAACCAACCTCTCCATAACTCCCTCCCCGAGCAACCCTCAGTTTGTTTTGTGAGATTAAGAGTCTCTTATGGTTTGTCTCCCTCCCAATCCCATCTTCTTTCATTTTTTCTTTCCCCACTTCCCAAGCCCCGCACTCTGCCTCTCAAATCCCTCCTATCAGGGAGATCATATGATAATTGTCTTCCTCTGATTGACTTACTTAGCTCAGCATAATACCCTCTATTTCCATCCATGTCGTTGCAAATGGCAAGATTTCATTTCTTCTGATGGCTGCATAGTATTCCATTGTGTGTGTGTGTGTGTGTGTGTGTGTGTACCACATCTTCTTTATCCATTCATCTGTTGATGGACACCTAAGTTATTTCCATAGTTTGGCTATTGTGGACATTGCTACTATAACATTCAGGTGCACATGCCCCTTCAGATCAATACATTTTTATCCTTAGGGTAAATACCCAATAATGTGATTGCTGGGTCACTGGGTCATAGGGTAGCTCTATTTTCAACTCTTTGAGGAACCTCCAGAATGTCCTTCTTTAATAGTTGAAAACTTTACATCATTCATTTTTCCTCTTGAATTCATTTTTCCTTTTTTTTTAAAGATCTTATTTATTCATTTGACAGAGAGATCACAAGTAGGCAGAAAGGCAGGCACAGAGAGAGAGGGGGAAGCAGAATCCCTACTGAGCAGATAGTCTGATGCGGGACTTGATCCCAGGACCCTTTGATCATGATATGAGCCAAAGGCAGAGGCTTAACCCACTGAGCCACTCAGGCGCCCCTGGAATTCATATTTCTATTCCATTTTCCCTAAGGAATTATTTTTCCAGGATTATATTCATATCCTGGAATATTTTATCATCTATTCTATCATAATTTTCTATTAAAAATAAGAAAAATTGATTTTAAAAATTCCTATGTCCTTAAAGACTCTAGATATTTTTTTTTCTCTAGGTTGAATTTTCAGTGTGAAATTTACTACAATACAACATAAAATATTACAGATTTCAATCAAGAATTACTCAAAATAACAATACACTATTGAGCTATATTCTTAGTAACTATGATAAGACATTTTTTACAATTAGTTCATATATCCATGAATAAAGATGTCTTATTGTTAGAAGAAGCATAAAATATTTATTTTTATTTTATAGATACAAACCTTGAAAATTTGGTCACTAATATGTAGATGGGTATAGAAAGAATTATGTTCTGTCTGCCATTCAATTCTTACAAATCATTTTGAGTTGTATGCAAAAATCACATAACAATTATCTCAAAAATTATTTTTAGTGGTCTACCAGGTGATTTTACTGAAAACAAAAAATTGACAGCCATCTGATTCAAAAGGTATTTGTCATATAGTCATTAGGTTCATTCACTTAAAACTAATTTGCATAAATTCACATAAAACTAATGCCAACATTTTGAGTGGTACTTTTGTTCAGCACCAGGTTTCTATTTGCTCATGCAATGCTCAATAAGAGATACAAGGTATGCTTTTCTTTTTAAAGTGGGAAAGGGTGACAAGCTTTGATACATAAGCCACAATTTAGATTAGTTTAGGAAAGAGTATATATGGTATTTGAAGTCTGGATCTAGTCTATGTTGGTATTCTCTATGCCTTTTGGAAATTTCATCACCCCCCATGATGACTGTTTCTATAAATAATATAGCCATCAAAACATTTTAAGTAGGAAAACAAAAAGATCTTTTGTTGTTTTAGCTGTCAGAAAATACTTTAAATGGCAATAAGAAAGATGAATTTGGTGGAGAATTGGTTTATTAGGAAGGTTTTACAACATTTGGGTGTGAAAATGTGACCTCTTTTAGGATGAATGATGTAAAAATATTTTTAAAGGTTTATTTATTTATTTATTTGGGAGAGAGAGTATACAAGTAGAGCGAAAGGTAGAGGGAGAGAATCTTCAAACAGACTCCCCACTGAGCAGGGAGCCACAACCCATAATATCATGACCTGATCCAAAACCAATAGTCAGACACTTAACCAACTGAGCCACCCAAGTGCCCCTAAAAATATATTTTAAAAGCAAGATCAACAGAATTTGGTGACTGAGGATATGCAAGGAATAGCTCTAGGTAACTTGAAAAGTCACGAATCAACTCACTAATTAGGGTATTACTGCCATTAACTAGGAGCATAAATATGTTGAGAGAATATGTTTAAGAAAATAAGTTTGAGGAGCACATGGGTAGCTCAGTCCACTGGATGTCCTACTCTTGATTTCTGCTCAGGTCAAGATGTCATGGATCTTGAGATTAAGCCCCACACGGGGCTCTGTACTCAGTGGGGAGTCTGCCTGAAAGATTCTCTTCCCCTGCCCCTCCCACCTCTATAAAATAAATAAATCTTAAAAAGAAGTTCAATATGAACACTTAATTTAAGATGCATGTGATATATTCAAAGGACGTTCAAAAGATATTTATATAGAGAACTCTGAAAAGAAATGGATTTTGGAGCAACATGGTCGAATAAGATGTCCTTTGTAATACCTCAAACTCAACAACAATTTGGCATTAATCCATAGACAAAAGGACCTTTGTAGTATTTATGGGAGCCAGCATTATATACCAAGGGACCTATGTTTTAGGTAATAGGCATACAGAACATGGGGTAAGGTGTAAAAGGATATAACTTTTATATGTGATTGAAGTAAAAGGTGTTATTAGCATGACATAAGACTGTTAAATCTATAAGATGATTTATGCAAACCTAACAGTAATTACAATTCAAAAATCAACAGCAGATACACTAAAGGAAAAGAGAAGGAAGCATACCACGATAGAAAATCATCAGTTCACAGATGAAGACAACAAAGACATAGAAAGGAACAAATGAACAATGAAAAGGCCAGAAAACTATTAATAAGACACATCAGGAAGTTCTTATTCATCAGTAATTACCCTTAATATAAATGGCCTAACATTTCCAATTAAAAGACATAGAGTGATGGATTTAAAAAAAAAATTTAGACCCAGCTATATGCTGCCAAGAGACTTCAACTTTTAACTTCAACCCTTAAAGTGAAGGGTTGGGAAAAGATATTCCATGCAAATGGAAAACAAAAGCAAGGTGTGGTAGTTATAATCATACTTGGCAGAATAGATTTTAAGCCAAAAACTAATAAGAAATAGAAGGTCCTTAGATAATGATAAAGGTATCAATTCATCAATAAGATATAACAATAAAAAATACTTATGTACCCAACATCAGAGTACCTACATATATTAAGCAAATACTAAAAGATATAAAGGGGAAAAAAGACAACAGAACAATAACAGCAGGGATTTTCAATACTCCACTTTCAACAATGGATAAATAACCCAGACAGATAATCAATAAGGAAAGTTAAACCTGAACTATACTTTTGACCAAATGGACCTAACAAACATATACAGACATTCCATCCAATGGCAGGAGAATACATATTCTTTTAAGAGCACAGGGAACATTCTCCAGGATATATCATATGATAGGTCACAAAACAAGTCTTAGCAAATTTAAGAAAACTGAATCATGCAAGTATCTTTCCAAACCACAGTGATATGAAACTGGTATCAATTAACAGGAGGAAAGCTAGAAAATTCACAGATATGTAGAAATTAAATTATGTACTCCTGAACAAGCGCTATGTCAAAGAATAGCTCAAACAAGAAACCAAAAAATATCTTGAGATAAATGAAAATTGGAAATACAGAACACCAAGATTTATGAGATACAGCAAAAGCAATTCTAAGAGGGAAGTTTATAGATAATAGCTACATAAGAAGGAAGGAAGGAAGGAAGGAAAAGAAAGAAAAGTGAGAAAGAAAGGGAAAGAAAGAGAGGAAGGAAAGAAGGGAGGGTGTGAGGGAGGGAAAGAAAAAAGAAAAGAAAGAAGGAAGGAAGGAAGAAAAGAAAGAAAGAAAGAGAGAGAGGGGGAGGGAGGGAGGGAAGGAGAGAAGGGGGAAGGAAAGAAGGAAAAGAGGGAGAAAGAAAGAAAGAAAGAAAGAAAGAAGAAGGGAGGGAAAGAATCTCAAACAACCTACCTTTAAAGTTCAACAAATCGGGTGAAAAAAACACAAAACAAAACAAAACAAAAAATTATGCCCAAAATTAGCAAAAGGAGGGAAATAACAAAGATCAGAATAAAAGTAAGCAAAAATGATTAGAATTAAACTAAAAGCCAGTTTTTAAAAATAAAATAAAATAAAATAAAAACTGCAAAGACCCTGAATTATCAAAGCAATCCTGAGAAAAAACAGAAGTTGGAGTCATCGTGTTTCCCAATTTAAGACTATATTATAAAGCTATACTAATCAAAACAATATGTATGGTATGGTGTGGTATGGTATGGTATACTGCCATAAAAATAGACCAGTATAACAGAATCAAGAGCCCAGAAATTAACTCTTGTATATATGGTCAATTAGTATTTAACAAGGGAACCAATGAGTGAAGGATAGTCTCTTAGATAATTGATGCTGGGAATACTGATATTCACATGAAAAAGAATGAAATTGGACTGTAATCCTACATCAGTCAAAAAAATGACCTCAAACTGGAATGAGAACTTAAACATAAGACCTTGAACTGTACAACTCCAAGAAAAAAACATATGGAGAAATCTCCCTGACATCACCTTGGCAACAATTATTTGAATATGACACCAAAAGCATAAGCAACTGTAATTTAGACTACATCAAGTAGTAAAACAAGTCATTGGGACTACATCAAACTAAAAAGTCTCTGCACGAAACAAAAAAAAATCAACAAAACAAAACAGCAACATATCACAGAATGGAAGAAAGTATTTACAAATCATATATCTCATAAGGAGTTTATATTCAAAATGTAAAGAGTACTCATACAACTTAATAGCAAAAAACAATCTGATTTAAAAAATAAGCAGGAAACTGAGAAGACATACAGATGAGAAACAGGTACATCAAAAGATGCTCATATTAGTCGCGCGTCTGGGTGGCTCAGTGGTTTAAGCCTCTGCCTTCCGCTCAGGTCATGATCTCAGGGTTCTGGGATTGAGCCCCACATTGGGCTCTCTGCTCAGCGGGGAGCCTGTTTCCTCCTCTATCTCTCTGCCTGCCTCTCTGACTACTTGTGATCTCTGTCTGTCAAATAAATAAATAAAATCTTAAAAAAAAAAAGATGCTCATATTAGTGACCATAAGGGAAATGGAAAGAAAAACCATAACGAGATACCACTCATACCTGTTAAGCCTGTTAAGATGGCTATTATCAAAAAGACAAAAGATAAGTGTTGGTGAGAATGTTAAGAAAAGGGAATCCATATACATGGTGGACGGGAATGTAATTGGTACAGCTACTATGTAAATATATAGAGATTCCTCAGAAAATAAAAATTAGAACTACCATATGATCCAGCAATCTCACTGCTAGGTATATATCCAAAAGAATTCAAATCAGGATGTCAAAAAAATAATCTGCATTCCTATGTTCATTATAGCATTATTCACAATAGCCAAGATATGGAAACAACATAAGTGAACATCTGTGAGTAAATGGATAAAGAAGATGTGACCATCTATGTATCTATAGATCTATAGATATATAATATTAGTAAGTATTAATAACACATGAATATTAATAGTAACATTATTCAGCCATGAGAAAGAAGGAAATCCTGCCATTTGCAATAGCATGGATAGACCTTGAGGGCATTACACAAAGTGAAATGAATCAGAAAAAGACAAATCTGTATGATATCGCTTACATGTGAAATCTAAAGGATCTGAACTCATAGAATCAGAATATAGAATGGTGGTTGCCAGAGGCTGGGAGGTGTTTCAAAAGAGGAGATGTCAATCAAATTGTACAGACTTCCAGTTATAAAATGAATAAATTCTGGGAATCTAATGCATAGCATGTGCTTACGCTTAACAGTACTATATTATATACTTGAAAGTTGCTCAGAGAACAAATGGTCTAACCACACACACAAAAAAAATGGACAGTTATGTGAGGTGACAGAGATGTTAACTAATCCTACTGTGATAATCACTTTGCAGTTTATATGTGTTTCGAAGTATCATGTCTTACACCTTAAACTTATACAGTGTTATAAGTCAATTATATCTCAATAAACCTAGAAAAAAGAATGAAAGCTCACTAATGTAGTTTTTAAAAAGAACTGGAATTTGATGATATAGATTTATTAATCTTAGATACATGAAGACCACAGACTACATAAGAATAATATATAGAACCAAATGACAAAGGGTAAATGAAAGATTTCTGATTACAACAACACTTAAATAAAAGGAGTCTGAGTAGGAGTTGTGGGAGGGTTGGGAGGCAAAGCAGGAAAGAACTGCAGGATGAAAGGATAGTGATGTGGTATCTCAGAGAGGAAGACTCACTCTCCTCTCCCTATATCAGAGGACTTACTGTCCAATTCTGTGGAGAAGGGATGAATTCTTTAAGAGGAAAAACAGAATGCACTCATGATATACTCTAATTGCACTTATACATATGTATGTTCATGTAGTTAATATACATTGGGGCATATGCTCTGACTTCTCAAAATTACACCAAGTTTATGATTCTCCTCCTTCATTGTTAAAAATGAAATTACATGCTATCTACTGTATATGGAATAAATTGAGTAAAGCCTTTGATGCATTTAGAAAAATGTTGGCACACGTTAACTACCCATGAAATTGTTTTCAATTACATTGAATTGAATTATATAGTTCAATTATATATATATATAACAATTTATAGCATATATAGTATAGTATCTAGAATTTATATATTACTAATGTTAAATATTTAGTAAATATTTCATAAAAGCAACAGAACTTTTCTTCTTATTCTCCTAAAATTGAGTGTCTGTGTGTATGTGTATGTAAAGTCTTAAATAAAAGAGCCCCCCAAACAAATATTGAATAAAAGGGTTTAATTCTTGGGGTACCTGGGTGACTTAGTAGGTTAAACGTCTGACTTTTTTGTTTTCAGCTCAGATAAGGGTTGTGATCTCAGGGTCATGAAATCAAGTCCCATGGGGGGCTTCACCCTTAATGTGGAGTCTGTTTGAGATTCTCTCTCCCTCTGCCCTCCTGCTTATGCTCTCTCTCTCTCTCTCTCTCTCTCTCAAATAAATAAATAAATCTTATAAAAAAGAGAGAGAGAGAGTCAAAATTCTCTGGAGCTCATGACTCATTGAAGGTCACTTTACCTTTCTGCATATTTAGGGTTTGCTATGCTGAGTCACTAACCCTGAAATATACCGATTTTACAAAACTGCGTGAAGAACCTCTATTTTGCAGTTTGCATTGTGAATCATATGGATGCCCCCCAAAACTTTGATTCTTATTACCAACAAACCTAATAAAATTATCAGGAAGTATATTGTGGTTCATTTGTTGTTAATTCATATAAAAATGAAAATACATGTAACCTACTATATATGGAATAAATTGAGTCAATGCATATAGAGCATTTATTAAAAAGTTGACACATACTAATTATCCATACAATTTTAAGTATTATATGTTAAATAAAAGGTTCTTTTCTCAACTCTTTGAGTATTTTCAAATTCAGATTTTTCGTATTAAATTTAGTATGCTAAATGTAACTGATCCTTTACAATTTTCTTACATTTTGTTAGAGTTTTCTTAATACTGGTCAACATGATAAAGTAATTTAAAAACAACTGATATAGGTCATGACTGAACTGAACATATAGTCAGTATAATACCTATTTAATACCTGCCTTGAAGCCATTAATTTCTTACCTTGACAGTCATATTTTTTATACCATGAATATTTCTTAGCTCTGGTGCCCATATTTAATCCCCCCACATCACCCCCATGCCAAAAAAAAAAAAAAAGAAAAAAAAAGAATACAGTTGACCTTTGAACAACATACGTTTGATTTATGCAGGCCCACTTGTACAAATACTTTTCAGTAAATACAGTACAGTGCTTTAAGTGTATTTTCTTTCTTTCATGATTTTCTTATAACATTGTATTTACTCTACCTTACTTTATTGTAAGGATATAGTATATAATACATATATCATACAAAATATGTGTTAACAACCTGTTTATGTTATCAGTAAGTCTTCTGGTCAACAATAGGCTATTAGTAATTACATTTTGGAGGTGTCAAAAGTTATATGCAAAATTTTCAATGGGCACCCAACATAGAGGTTGTCCACTACCCTTAACCATCACATTGTTCAGGGGTCAACTGTAAAAAGACTTTGTCTCATTTTGAATTCAGGAGGCTGTCTGGCAGATACAGTTTAAATGTCCAAGCAATATGACATTCTGTACATTCCTACTGACTTAAGAGATGGCAGTGAGTAGGGGGACTAGGGGACTATTTTTAACTTAGACTTACTGGTAATGCATCTGAATATATTTCATACTATTTATACAATGATTTGTTGCCTTTACTACTGGAAAATTTTGAGTGCTAGACATGTGATATTGACTTTCCACTATTAATTTAACATTTTTATATCTGATTTTTGAATCACCAGTAGAATGTAAGATACTGTTGAATATGCTCAAAATCTTAATCATTCTACATTTTTAAAAATCTTCTGGCAAGGGCTTTCCTTAAAATTTTAATGATTAACTATATGTTGTTTATTTAATTTTTATCTGAATTTGTATAGCTATGAATTTATCTTTTTGTAGCAACAATTAATTGAAATCTGAGGTAAAGGGCATCTAACGAAAATTCTGGGCTTATGACTTTCCTTAATGATAATACAAAAGACATGCTTTACAAAATTGAAATTAAGTTTGTCACCAAAGATTTGAAATACAGTTATATACAAGATGTAATATGTCTGTACCAATTGTTTCTCTCCTTCCTTCACAAGATAAGACACAGTGCTTTATATGTTAAAATATTATACTATAAATATATTATTTAATTTATCTTAAAAGTCAAATATTAATTATCACTGAAGAGTTCTTTTCATAAATTTTAAGAAGTACATCATTTTCTTCAGTTAAAAGGAACACGGATGGCAACAAGGAATATTTTTCCCCCTATAAAATGATCTTGTAAGTGTGACAAATAATTCATTTGAAATAAGATAGGAATCATTTTTAGCTCCGAAAAGAAAAGTTACATTTTAAATTGACTACAGCAATCAAAATCTAATGGTTAAAAGTGAGTTGGTAATAATATTATAGTAGGTTTATACTCAATGAAATTTTCATTTTCTACTCAAACAGTATCACCATCATCCTAAAACTTTCTACAGTAATTTTTCAACTACTTAATTTTAGAAAACCTGAATATCATTCTCTTCTTTGTTTAAACCATCTCAAACACACACAGGCAGAGTCATACTTAAAATGTTTTCCCACTGCCAAGGTTTTTCTCAAAAATACCAAAAACTGGGGCACCTGGGTGGCTCAGTGCGTTAAGCCACTGCCTTAGGCTCAGGTCATGATCTCAGGGTCCTGGGATCGAGTCCCGCAGCGGGCTCTCTGCTCAGCAGGGAGCCTGCTTCTCTCTCTCTCTGCCTGTCTCTCTGCCTACTTGTGATCTCTCTCTGTCAAATAAATAAATAAAATCTTAAAAAAAAATACCAAAAACTTCTCTATACCTAAAAACACTTGGTCCTGGAAGAAAGGTGGGGAAATATACAATACAGACAATTTTAAGGATGATTGTGATATGTATTATCAGTGACTGATTACCTAAAAATTTTCTGTATCTTATAATTTCTTTTTTATAGGACTTACACTTTACCTCTCAGGTTTTGGTTATGCACAGTGGGAAGCCCAGGCTCTGTTTATCCTTAAATCCAATGTATATTAGAACTTTGGAGAAAAGTGTGAGTTGGGCAAATGGTAAGTAAAATTTTGATGAAATTAAGTCATTCCCTGACAAATGGACTTTTTCCCCTCTCTCTCCATGTGTCTATGCACATTTCTCAGTCATTAAGTGCAAGATTTCTCCAAACAAATTTATATCCTGGCTTACTAGTTACTTGATCTTGTGACAATCACTTGATATTTTTCCTCATTTTCCTCACCTGAATGTGGGAAGCAAGATCAATGTTGAGTCTACCTCACATAATTATTATAAGGATTAGATCATAGAATTTAATGTTACTTAAAGTTGAAGTTTTTCCCTTTAAAAGGAAACATATGTAATATTTATTTTACATTATATTTATTATATTGAATAATTAAGATCATTTCCAGAGTGAGGTTAAAGTCTGTATGTGTATGTATTCCTTACATAGCCAAAACATTCACAAACTAAATACAAACAAAACAACAATACCAATGGTATTCATATCAACAAAACTTACTTCTTATTATAGATGTTGTTTTGCTGAAACTCAGTCACCACTTATATAACCCTACCAATGATTGTCAAACCATAATCCTTATAAGTTCAGTTCACTGATGTCCCTGGGTATACCATAATAGACTGTTTCCTCCCTACTTTTTTCCATACAATGTTCCATATAGTATACATGTATTTGACTGCCCATTAGCAATACTGTGTAACTGTTTTAAGTCTAGTTATGCTCTTTTAATCAATATCCTGAAACACGTACAGTGCCCCATGATCATAAACAGAAGCAAATACAGATGACCAATTAATGAATTAAAAGAATTATTGTCAAGAAGACAGTAAAATCACATGAATCACATAATAATTACACATAAAATAGAAAAGGAAAAAAAAACTATAAAGATATAGAAGCTCTCACAAACTGGAGACAGATATTTCCATGAGCCATAAATATAAGGTAATGAGTAGGACTACAACCTCTGATCTTTGGGGATTAAACTTCAAAATCAGGCAGTGACAAGAGGTCAATTTTTCTGTGGCCATGGTAATTAAAAGTGGTCCCATAAAATGGATTTATAGAGCTAAACCTAATACTTAAAGCAAAGATTGGATGCCAAGGCTCCTACTATTAAAGAAGACTAAAAAGAAAAAAAAGAATCTCTTCCCCAGAGCTGTGAATTACATGAATTTGTGAAATTATGAAAGCAGGAGGTTAAACTTTCGTAAATAAGAAATGAACCAAGTTCCCTACTTGTTTGATGGTCATTTTATGTTCCTTGCTTATGAGTCAGAGCACCAAACTTACTCTAAGGCCAGGACCTAAATAAGCACTCAAGGGCAAGATAGAGGTAACCAACATACTGATTAATAAGAAAGGGAAAACATACTGAAAGAAAGAAAGGGAAAGAGAGAAAGAGAAAGAAAGAAAGAAAGAGAGAAAGAAAGAAAGAAAGAAAGAGAGGGAGGGAAGGGAAGGGAAGGAAGAAGGAAGGAAGAAGGAAGGAAGAACGTGAGAAAGAAAGAGAGAGAAAGAAAATGAGAGAAAGTCCTACTCAAAACCAAAATTCCAAAACAGATGAAGAAACACAATACTAAGAAAAACAGTTCTCAGAATCACCAATCAGAGCCTAAGATGAAATGTTTATATGAATAAAACTGTAAAGCACATAATAACAGCTAATAATCCTCAGACAAATGACAATTGTATCAGTTATTAAACAACAAAATAAACAGAGATAAAAGAAAGCAAGTGGATAGAAAAAGAACCCATAAGGAATCTTAATAAAGAAGCATCTATCACTAAAAATACCCAAACCCCTCAGTAAACTCTAAATGGTTGATATAGTTGAGGAAAGACTTACTGAATTTGGAAATGGTATTGAGGGGGCACCTGGGTGGCTCAGTCAGCTAAGCAACTGACTCATGGGTTTGGCTAAGGTCATAATCTCATAGATCATGATCTCATGGGTTGTGAGATTGAGCCCTATGTGGAGCTCCACATTCAGCAGGGATCTGCTTGAAGATTCTCTCCCTGTCCCCCTCCCCCAAATCACACACACTCTCTCTCAAATAAAAAAGTCTTAAAAAAGAAAAAAGAAAATGAATCAAGAATTTACTTAGAATACCATCCCAAAACACAAGTAGTTAATATTATTTAGAAGATTTTAAGAAGTACAAAGTAAACAAAGGAGGCTCCAGCCTATATCTAATAGTGTTTCAGAAAAAGAAAATAAAGGAAATGGACTGGAAGTTACATTTGAAAAAAGTAAATGGCAATAATTTTTCAGAATAAAGAAATGGCATGTAGATTCTGATTCAGAAGGAACTCCAAGTACTGAACAATATATATAAAAAAAAGTATACCTAAACATGATAGAGAAATTGCACACATCAGTGATAAATTGAAAATCTTAAAAGCCATAAATAAATGACATTAACTGGGAAGGAAGAAAACAGAACAAAACAAACAAGCAAAAATATCCCATCAATAGAAATAGATTAAATAAATGCCTTTATAATCTTAAAATGAAATAATTATCAATCCAAAATATTATTTCTGGGGCGCCTGGGTGGCTCAGTCATTAATTTAGCCTGGTTTACTCCTAATTTACATATCTGAGATTTATGTAATCTCAGATATGTATCCCATGTAATCTTAAATATGTCTTCAAAACTGAAGTGGAACAGAATTTGCCACCCCAAAATGTGCCTCTTTGGCATAAAGATTATTTTAGGCTGATTGTATTTAAGAAACAGAAGAAGCTCTGCAAATGAGTACAAATCATCTTTTTGTAAGAGACATTTATTTTTATAGGGAAAATCTCCATTTGTAAGGCTCTCTCCCTCTCTGTACCAGGAAGAGGATGACTAAAGTCTCTACAAATTCTTATTAATGGAGACGGTAAGGACTTAAATTTGCATAACAACCATACTCTAAATTTACTGTGCTATGCCTGATAACCTCTCATAAATGGCTCTCCACCCCTCAACTTCTTTTGTCTCTCCCTGCAAATGGTATTTAAGGTGATAGCTTGGGTTATTAACTGAAGTTACTCGGTTTTCTTGGGTATCTCCCATTTATACAGGAGATATACATGTTATTCTTCTGTTTGTTTTTCTCTTGTTAATCTATCTTTTTTTTACAGAGAGGGGTGTGGTGTCTCAGCCAAGAATCTAGAAGGGTATAGGGAAAATGAGTTTTCCTCCCCTACAAAACCATGTGCTCGTACTCCTTTTATAATCCATGAACTTATAAGCTTCTATTCTTCCAACACAAGTGGAAATTCCAATGACAAAAAACTTGGGCCAGAAAAGCCCATTCTATTTTCTAACAGAGCTAATCATTAGATAATATTTTCTTTATTGAAGTAGAACTAATATCTCTATTACTTCCATCCACCAAGATTAGTTATGTCTTCTGGTGGTGCATACAACATTTCTAATTGTCCTTCCATGGTTTAAAAAAAAAAATACTGTAGCCTACCTAGTGGTTGTCTTCTTACTGAAGATAAATCTTCTGTCTTATATAGGATATTTTCCCCTATCCCTACTGGTAGCTTCTCCTCTGGGTGCATTATTTAGCCAGATACTTTACATGTGATATTCTAAAATAGAGCACTTTATTTTGCAGTTGTCTGCACAGGTACAATGGATTAGACAATCTCTTTCCTTACTTGAACACTATTACTCAATAGATACATGTATTCCAGACACTCTATGAGGCATAGAAGATGCAATGCTGATCACAAAAATAGACGTGGCTCTGTCTCCATAGAGCTTAAAGTCTAATGGGGGAAATCAAGTAAAGGAGGCAAAATTTCAATGCAGTGTGATCAGGAAAGAATTACTAAATACTAAATATGGAGTTTAGCCGGAATCCATAAAGACAACAAACTTGATCATGGGGTCTCTAGGATGAAATCTGAAGTATCAAGCCAAGAACGGATTTCCACCACTGAAGTAAGAAAGCACATTGCCTTTGAGAAATGAAGCAAAACTTACTATGACTGGATTTCAGAGTGCAAGCTAGATGATTGGTGAAAAATAAGCTGGGGAAGTAATAAAACCCAAATTATGCAATGCCTATTAAAACCATTTTCTGAGTATAATAGCTCTATTAATGTGAACTACAATCAATTTCTTGGTGTCCAGGTTACACTCTTGACACTGTTGATTCTAGGTTTACCTCCAATAAAAGGACTCAGTGGTTTTCATTGGTACTTTTATATATGTTTATTTGAAATGTAATGGAAAATTCTTTCAATTCCAATATATTAGATTTTTCCCATCATCTCCCTCATTCAAAATCTCTCTGGAACCTAATATATCACTATACATGTTATTATCACCATTCTCTAATTTAAATTTCCCATTTGGTCCACAAAAATATAGCTGACTTTGTTAATTCCTTTGAGAAACTGAATTTGAGAAACAGCATGTCTGTCTAATAATCAAACTTGGTTCAGAGATATTTAAGAAGATATTTTATGTAGTCCTAAATATAACACAGATTTCAGCTCCTTATAAACATTAGCCTTTGAGGTTCAATGTTTTGGAAATCAAAAGCCAACTTTCTGAAAACAAACAGCTTAATTCTATTCCTCTACTCTAGTGGTGCTCATCCAAAAGAGAAAATTTATTCAGCCTTTATGGGAAAGCACTCTCATCAATACCCTTCAGCATGCATGTTGAGTTACATACCCTCTATACTCAGATACATTATTTAAATTTCTCTAATTAGTTTTTTGCACTGAAAGATGGCTCATTGTTCTGTACCTTGTGATGAAGGGTCATCTAGATGAAGACTATGAGAGAAAACATGAATAAGTTATTGAATTTCAAAGGAAAATTTCTTTCTCCCAGGAGAGCCCATTACTGTAGAGTTATTTCTACATGTGCTTTATGGCACACTACACTTTTCCCTTCATTGTCTGATATTACTGCTTTTTTTTAATTCTTAGTAGAAACTTTTTATCATGGAATTTTTGAGATTATTATAGTCCTATGAAATTTTGTAATTTATACTCCCAGGAAAGAATATTTTCATATCTAAACCTTACAACAAACCTATAATTTACTGGTGAAAGTAAGTATATTCACATTTTTTAATGAATTTACTTGAAGTAAACCATATGTATGAAAACTATATATATGAGAAGGAAGGTAAAACTTTGCAAAAGTATCATACATTGACCCCTTTTTTAAGTTTCTTTAATGTATCTGATTATAATTCAATTTCTAATGGAATTATTTCTAAGAATGTACTGATCATATAACACAGGATACAGTAATTCAAAACATCATTAGATCAATGTTAGTGAAATAAAAAAATAAGTAAGTCATGAGAATGAGTTAGTTATGGAAAAAATATGTCATGAAAGATCCTTTCATATTTTAATGTAAAAACAAAGGAAAGAAGTTAATTGAATGTCAGGAAAGTGACAAGTTTCTGTCTTAACCTTGAAACTTGTGGGAACGTGGAATGCCAGATCTGTGCCATATGTTACAGCTCCTGACAGTGTTATGTGTCTTTACCACAACACCATCTGTGCTGCTATACCTGAATAGGGACAGTGGCTAGAAATGGAGAAAAATAATGAACTCTTGCAACATGTTTTTTTCCCTTGAGCTCACACAGCTGGTGATAGATGCTTACCTCAATCTGAAAAGCACTACTTAAGTCTTGAATGACAACACATTGGAATATATTTGACCTCTTCTTATTGACTACTTATTTCTTACAAGTATGAAAATTATTTCCACTTTAAAAAATTAGAAAATAAATTGACATCTAAAACACTGATATCATAACTTCGGAGTTTTTTTGTTTTGTTTTGTTTTGTTTTTAAAGATTTTATTTATTTATTTGACAGAGAGAGAGATCACAATTAGGCAGAGAGGCAGGCAGAGGTGCGTGGGAGCAGGCTCCCTGCTGAGCAGAGAGACCGATGTGGGGTTTGATCTCAGGACCCTGAGACCATGACCCGAGCTGAAGGCAGAGGCTTAACTCACTGAGCCACCCAGGCACCCCAACTTCGGAGTTTTTTCACTTTATTTTTGTAATAACCCTTACAGGTGTAAAAAACAGAAATGATGTTTATATAATGATAGAAAAATTAAAAATAGGTAGTAAAAAGTTGATTCCATTGGCTCTGGAGTTATCATAAAATCACCTACATATATAATTTAAATACTCACTTTATTGTTTATTACTATTGAATGTGGATTTAATCCTTGATTTTTTGATGATCATTTTTTTTTCCTCAATAAGATGGATCACATCATCTACCAGCCCAGAGTTGCTGTAAGGTTAGAGTTAATGTATATTAAGGGCTTAACACATTGTCAAGTTCAAAGTAGGCAATTACCAATTATCGCAGTCATCCTAAAAATGTCCTGTCATATTTTTCAGTCTTCCAAGAGTAATATCCTATTATTCCTGCTTTAACTTCACTACATATGCTATATAGCATGTGTGGCCAATGACCTAAGAGATGAGCGAATATTTCCAAATGTTCTCTCTAAAGAACACATATTCACATTTATGGAAGAAAGCTGATTTTATTTTACAAATTATCCAATATGTCACTTGTTGGTTATATTCTATAATGTACCAAATATCCCCCGAGAAAATAAAGAAACTTAAGTCCTCAGTCCTAACATTCTTAGACATTAAACATAGATAAAAGTAAATACTTCCTACAAGAGGGCATGAGCAATCCATCTCCAGATAAGTATGTAGGAAAGAATAAGGGAAGCTAGGTGAGTAGGCACATAAAGTGAGTAGGATGGAAAAAAGGAATGTATTTATAATATATATTATATATATAGAAGGGAGTGTATTTATAATATAAACAGTGTATTTATAATATAAACAGGCCATAAATATATGTGCGGAGGGATAACATGAACTTGCTTATCAGATCATCTTAAAACATACTGAAAAGCATAGAGCTTTTTCACCCTCCAGTTGAGTAACAAAAAACTTTGACACATGATAAAATAATTTTAGGCATTAACAGACAAGTAGAGATATAATTTTTCCCCAGCTGATGAAAACCTATGGCCAATGACACTGGAAACATGACTTTATCCATTCACCAATGCTTACTTATCAGGATTAGCAGGAAGGTCACTGTGTTCTATTAAAGCTGAGTGTGGGCCCATTCTTCCTACATTATGCCTCTATTCCTCTTTTTAATTCCATGAGCACAAAATTAGGGTACTCTGATAATAATTTTTCTTTTAAACAATCTCCCTTTCTAATCCCTTTAGCCTTAAAGGCATGCATTTTATGTTTTCAGTCAGGTAACACTTCTATCTAGTGATATTTTTATGCCACAATCATAATTTTCTTTTTTTTTTTTAAGATTTTATTTATTTATTTGACAGACAGAGATCACAAGTAGGCAGAGAGGCAGGCAGAGAGAGAGGAGGGGGAGGGAAAGCAGGCTCCCCACTGAGCAGAGAGCGGAATGCAGGGCTTGAACCCAGACCCCTGGGATGATGACCTAAGCTGAAAGCAGGGGCTTTAACCCACTGAGCCACCCAGGTGCCCCCAAAATTTTGTTTCTTGAAACACAACTCTATGTCTCGTTTAACTTATTTTTTATGTGAGATAATAATTATCTATAGTATCAAGGCACATATTATAATAGAATCAGAAGATTCTGCAATAACTGATTAACACAAGTGATATTATCAATGCCCCCAAAATGTTCATTTTGCCCAAAGTCAACAGAGAAATATAAAACTGAAATTAGGACTCCTGTCAAATGTGTATCACACCATGTATATGATGATAAAAGAAATAACAGCTATTGGTACTTTATCAACGAACTATTTGCTTAGCGATGTAGCAACAATTGTACATGCATCATTTCTACTCTGGATAACAATTATAAAATTTGTGGAGATTAATACACCAATTTTATAGATGAGGAAATAGATTCAATTTTAGAGAATTTCCCTGAGGTCACACTGATAGTAAGTGGCAGAGCTATCGCTCTAAACAAGGTTTGTGTGGCAAGAAATCTTCTTTATAGAAACGGTTAGGCATAGATATCAAGCAAGGTCATGACTGATACACTAATAAACTAATAACAAAAAACCCAATACCAACATACCAAGAAAGATATTATGTTAATTTCCCTTAAATTAAGAAAAATAATAATAGAAGGCAGAAAGTCAATAATACTCTTTTCAATTTAAAACAAGAAGTCAATAACAATCTTCTGAATTTTTAAATGAAAGATTTTTGGCATGATTATATAAAAGGCCTATTTAGAAGCATTAAGATTCATCCAATTAAATTCATAATAGGATGCTATCCTCATAAAGTTATTCTAGGTGATACACACATAGATCAGATGTAATATAAAGCATTTCAGAGCCCCTGTAAGAGCCAAGAATTCATCTGTTAATAATGGTTTTGATTGAAGCTATTACATTTACATGTGTACACATACATTTAAAGATTAAATGTGAATTTTTATATTAGATACTTATTATGTATTAGCAAATGAAAACACTTACATTCAGTGGTTTTTGTAGGCAAGCCTTTCCTGAACTAAGCAGATTTCTGCTTAGTTAAATCCTTCTTCCCCTTGACTATGAATCCCACTGACTCTTGCTAGAAAATAGTATTAGACTGAATAGGTATATGTGCTTGATGTAATTTCTATCCCTGTAAAAAGCAGTTATTGCACATCTTAAATTGCTACTTTTCCTCTCTAATATTACTGTCATTTTATGGTGTGCTGTATAATTAAGTTTACTGAAACACAGAGGTTATTTGGTGGAGTTTCCATTTCCTACCTATGGCTTATTTTTACTCCATATGATAAATTAACAGGCTGAAAAATGTAATTTTAAATCCCACCTATTTTTAGTGAGTCTTTCCCCCTCTGGAGCTTTATTATTCTTCAATAGTAAATGTTAAAGAATATGGTACCTACATATTATATGAACCCAGATATTAATGTAGCTATTCTCTGTTTCTAGTTTTTAAACCTAAAAAAAAAGGCAATTTAAACAAATATTTTAGAAAATTCCACCAGGATAAGAAAATGATCAGAAAAATAATATTGAAATCCTAGGTATAAATTATAATCATCATAGACTGCCACAATACTACGATTATAGAGAACCTGTGATAATACTGGAGAGACTGCAAGGAATTAAAGAAAGCTCTTCAGAGAAAGCTAGAATAAAAGAGAATGTACTTGATATAACCTTGCAATTTAGGACAGAATGATACCATAATGTCACATTTTGTCTTCTAGATTTCCTATATACTTCAATCTTATCAGGTTTTTTATTTATATGTTTTTTTGTTGTTTTTATCATTCTTGACTGACTAGGAATTTGATTTTGGATGATATCTGTGGGCATCTTAAATTCCTTCCCATGTATATATCTTCTTTCTCTCCACAAATTTAAAAAAAAAAATACACACTAACACTTGAAGAACTGGAGGTAGAAGTATCTGAAAGATATTCCTTAGTTAGATTTTGTGCAGTTAGTTTTGTGCAGTTATGGTGATGATAATTCTATTTAGATGCCTGACGCTTCTACTGCTTTATCATAGCCTCCTAAGTAGCCCAATGAGACAAACCACCAAATTCCAGTGGAACTTAGAATGGCCTATTGGCTATAGATGAAAAATCTGTAAGTGAGTGATTTGGCCAAGACTAAAGTGATGTTCGGGATCATGGTAGAATCTTGAAACTAACTTTCTTGATTTTCTGTGCAGGAATAAGATTCCATTGCTCTTTCTAATGGTAATCAATTACAGGTAACATCAGGAATACCTATTGAATTCATTGATTGATTATGTCTGTTATAGCTGAGGGAACAAGAAACAATCTCAAGCCTGACATTTTTGTATCTCCAACCAAATTGTTTTCCCCTGTGCTTCACAAAATGTTCTTCTTTCATACTTCTAATTTGAAGGGAGAATATGTATATCCCTTAGGAACTGGAGTATGGTCCAAAAATTCAAAGCTTTTTAATGTCTCTTATTTTGTCTTTAAAAAAAAAAGTAAAATTTGGATTTGACTCAAAAATAACATTGATACTTTATTTGAAAAAAGTTTTGCCTTCTGACTTAAGTTAATTGACTGAGCTAGGTGAATTACATACGTGCCATTAGGGGAATTAGTAATGAGTGTGAATAACTTATTTGGGAATATTGCCATCATAAAAACTATAAATGCCGTTATTTATTTATTTATTTATTTGACAGAGATCACAAGTAGACAGAGAGGCAGGCAGAGAGAGGAAGGGAAGCAGTCTCCCCACCGAGCAGAGAGCCCGATGCGGGGCTCGATCCCAGAACCCTGGGATCATGACCTGAGCCGAAGGCAGAGGCTTTAACCCACTGAGCCACCCAGGTGCCTCATAAATGCTGTTTTTTTAAAAAAGTAATTGGGAAAGACATGTAAATTTACACCAATAAATTTAACAAGCTAGATTAAATGAGTGAAATGAAGTTAACAGATTTTTAAGAATGTATCAGTCACCTAAACTAACGTAGAAAGAAATAAAAAATTTTATGGGTACACACCATAAATGGCATGAAGGCCAGATATAGTAAAGGTGAGAATTTTAATATTTCTGTTATTAAACTGGAATATAAAATAACAGAAAAATCTGTATTTGTTTTAGAGAAAAAAGTTCAGAGGAAATGCATATGAGCATATAAACACTCATGTAAAAATGTAAATTACATATACAAGTATCAGTAAGGTTTGTATCATAGAATATTAAATTAATAAGACATAAATATAAATTAGAGATTATTCTAGGAATTAAGGGATGAATCAGTACCTGGAACTTTATTAATAGAATTTGCTCTGTTAAGAGAATAAAAGAGGAAAAATAACCTTACAATGATTTCATTTGATGCATAAAAAACACAAATACATTAATATTTAAGGGCTATTCTTGATTGTTTTGAAATTGAATAAGTTTAAAATAGAAGGGATATTTCTAATTCATGTTAAATATCATCTATTGGAAATCTACAGCAATTCACAGAATGATTCATTCCTAAGGGAATTTCTATTAAAATCTCATTACAAGAACATTTGTTCCCAATCAAATTTACTTCATATAGCTTTTCTAATGTATTAAATTTAGAACTGAAATTATAAGTACTAGAAAGAAAAATGTTATTAATTGCTAACAACATTATTATCCATCCAAATTTAAGAGAAAGAGAAAATGAGATTTTTAAAAAATGAGTAAATAGCAGAGTATTTACTAGGTACAAATAAATGAAGGCAAGGTTATATGTATGATGTTTATTATATTATTCACTGCAAGTTCAACAAAATGGAAAAAATGCTTCATAAGGAAATAATGAAATTATTTTGTTATACCATGCCATGGAATATTATGGAAACTTTGAAAGAATACAGTAAATCTGCATATACAACATGAAACTTTTTTCCAAATGTATGTGTATGTCTGTGTCTATAATGTACATGGGTGAGTAGGTATGTATATAAATATGCATGCATAGGTATGTGTGGATATTGCCTTATATATGTCTTCACTTGCTTTTTGAAAATGAGTTCTTCAGGTTGCAACACCATGATGATTTACTACTTTTCACTATATGTTACCCCAAAAATACCACCCCAAATTTAACTTCAAAGTTACCTAGGCTCTCTGAACATTACCCTTTATCTGGAAAAGCCCCACATTGAGACCCAGACTGGTGGAATCTACTGCTTAGGCACAAAGAATAGCATTTTTTTTCTATTGCCTACCAGAGGTGTAGGTACTGCTATTACTATTTATCCCCTTCAGCTGAATAATTCACTTTTACCTCTTGAGAAGCACAATGCACAATGCAGTACAAAGCTCAGCTGGAATCTGTTTTCCCTTCCAACTTTTCTATTTCTAATATTTAAGCTCCTTCATGATATAGAGCATTCATAAAACAAATGATGTTTGTTAATTCCTCTGATAACTTATTCATGATCTTTCTATACTCTCCTCCCCCAATTTTATTCTCCTTGCCCTTTTTTTTTTTTTTTTCATTTGTTCTAACACTGGTCTTTGCTTAAGGCACATTTCAAGTGAAATCTCTCTGCAGATTTCTGAATCCTCCTCAATTCAGGATGAATGCCACTCTGTCCTTTGTCCAGTCCTGGTAATTTGTTTATATTGGTGGTGAAGCACTTAAAATATTGGGTTACACTGTATTAAATGTGCATCTACTTCTCCCTCAAAGTGCAAAGTTAATTTTATTCCTGATTTTGCTCTGCCCTTAGTAAGTGCCTGAAGCATAGTAGGGGCTAACCTACAATTTTGTAATGTGTCGATACTTGAACATATAGTTCATGATATATTTCAATATTGACAATAAGGGAGCAAAATTATCACCTACTTAAGATTTATCATTCACTACTAAATGTAGGTCAAATTGTCACATTTACTAGTAAATTATCACATAACTGGCAACACCATAGTGAACTTTAACAGCATCACATTCCACATGGTACTAATATGAAAGCTCACTCTTCACTAAAATAAATCTCAATTATCTAGGCTTTTACCTACACATTCCTCGGTGCTCCCCTAACCATTTTATATTATAGCAGCAAAATTGTCACTAATGTACTTAGATAAAACAGGATCCTAGAAAATAACCCTAAGATGCTATCTTAAAAGCATCATTCACCATTTGAATTCAAACCAGCTTCTCCTTCTGCATTCCTTTTCTTACTGATTTTTCCCCGAAAACCATAATTATCTTTGCTGTCATTCTCATTCTCCTCCTCTCTCTCTCACCCTCCATCCAGTCTGGTATCACCTATCTCTCTCTTTCAACCTTTCTTGCCTATATATCCAGTCTGGAAGGGACCATGTCAAGTTGATCTTGCTTCCATTAAGTTTTTATCTGCATAACTTTCTTTTTATCACCACTGACACACCCATTTACTTAATCTTCCAGAACTATTCTTGATTATTCTAATCATTGCTGATTTTTATGCCTTCCTTACTTATTTTTACTTCTCATAATGTATGTATAATTTATTATTGTTTGTTAGTTCACTTACTGTATTGTAAACTCCTGGGGGCAAAGTATAAATTTCAATTCATAGTCTATATTCCCCATTGTAACTAGCGCATTTCTCTGTACATACTCCATTAAGGTTTGTTTGTTTTTTAAGTGAGCTCTATGCCCGACTTGGGGCTTGAACTCAGGGCCCAGAGATCAAGTGTCACAGGCTCCACCAACTGTCCTTTAAGGTTTTTTAAGGGACGTTTTTTCTTCAAAAAACTCCAGACTCAATGTTACAGAAGTAGCTGTTTGGCCTTGCTTCATGTTTCAAGATGGATTTGTCTATTAAGAGATACTTATGACCACCTATTGCATCCCAGGCATCACTGCTAGAACTGAAGATATAGCAACGGACAAGAGAAATGCAGTTTCCAAACATAGGTAACTTACAGGATTGAAAAAAAAAACATGAAAAATAGACAATTAAATGTCTGTAAAGTGTCTGAAATATTCTTTTAAAGCATTTAAGAAATTAAGTCTAGTACCAGATAGTTACTGTCTTATCCATTCAAATATATCAATTAGCAACAAAATTGAATCAAAAAAGCAGACTGTACATTTTACTTGTCAATTACAATGACCTTGGACAACATCCTTGTAATATCTCCAAATGACTTTTGTAAATGAGGATGATCATTTTCATAATTGGCTAATTCTATAATATTGGTGGTAGTTAATGTGCTGTTTTAACTCATTCATGCAAATTTAAATTTCAAGTGGTAGTACTTTGGTTCACAGATGTCCTTTTGTTAGTCCCTGAATTATTCAAAGAAATACAATAGTACTTGTACCTAATGAGACTACTGTATTCATAAAAATGAGAAAGGAATAGTTATTTTTTCTTTCTTATTTTTAAAAATGTACCTTTATCAATGCAATAGTTGTCTTGTTAGGAAAGCAAATACCATCCTAGGTTGTTTTTTTTTTCTTCTCTCCAAAAAATGATGATCACAGCTGGTAGATAAGAAAATTATTTTATATATCCAATTTAGGTGAAAACAGAGAATTCTATATCCCATGACCTGAAGAGACATTTATACATGTAACTAAAAGTACTTGCACTCGCTCTAATATATTATATGCAGGTAGGTTGTCCCTAAATAATTTTTTCCCACAGATCTTAATATAATTATTATATAACATTCATCAAGGATTTGTTATTTCCCAAATAATGTGCTGAATACTTTCAATGAATTACCTCATGCAATCTTTATAATAGTCCTTCGTGTTTAGAAATTATAATCTCTATTTAATAATAAAGTTAGAAAAACTAATATTTAGTTAGAAGCAAAGTCTACCTAAAGTCTTTTATCGTTCAGTCCTCTATTAAGAGGGAGTGTATTTACTTCTTTAACTGATTCCTTTAGAGATTATTGCCAAAAGTGTTTGGAAATATATAATAGATGGTTTCTTTGCTGATTTGTAAACTCTGAAGTATATATATCTTTCTGGTTAGGATCTTTTTTTCCAGTTTGTTTGCCATAAGGTACAGTAGCTGCTTACAAAAAGCACCTGTTGGAAACACACTGAATTGAAACAGGTATAAGGAGCAATTCAGAAAAACAAAAACAAAAACAAAAAACAAGATAAGGTTAGAGATGAAAGTGTGAATATATGTTTCCCAGGGATTCTAAAGTGTCAAACAGTATGGTGGCCCCAATGGATTTCAAACTAAAACATAAAATTAAGTAATATAAGTACTCAATATGGGATGTATAATCATTTTGGTATGCTACAAGGCTAAAACAAAGAGTTCTAGAAAATAAAATATTACTGTTTGAAATTTTTTAAATTAAATTTGCAAGAATGCAATGAGGGATTTGGCCAAGACCCTTAGTCAATTACTTTGAAATATTGTTTCTAAGATACAAAATAAAATGCTAACATCAAGGCTGTTTTGTTTTGTTTTGTTATGTTTCAACTGACGGACATGTTCCTTCTTGTATAAGGCTAGATTAGGAATCTTACTCATTTAAGAGAATTTTACATCTTCTCCAAAGTTCCTATTGTTATAATGATTTTAAACTTTTCCCTGAAAGCTTTATTATATATTTTTAGACAAATATCAAAAACAAAGTAATAAATTCATAAAGCAGTCTTTCAATTCACAGTACATTTAATTGTGTGACTATGTAAACCAGTTTCTCATCTTGTGGTTTTACCTTATATATGTAGCTATTGGTGGAAGAGGTTCCTCTTTTAATTATGTTCCTTCTTGATAATTAAAGGTAATTGAATGGACACTAGTCTCATAATTAGACCTGGAAGAAAAATGTTATTTTTCCTCTTTGTTAGTGAATTGTTCAATGGACTATTGAGACTTGTTGAACATTTACCATATCCCTTAAGGGCTGCAAAAAAATGATGATATTATTCATATGTATTATTGACTTTTGCTTTCACTATATCCTATGACTTTTAAGAAGAAAAAGTATAGCACCCTAGAAAACTAGAAAAATAAAAATTCTGATGATTTGAAATACATAAAATATCATTTTGGAATGTCCTTACGCCATAAAAAAGAAAATTATGGAATGTTTGTGCCTTGGTTTTGCTTCACCGAAATGACAAAAAATAAGGTAGAATAAGCTAACAGGACTGGCTTGTTTTATTTCTAGCAAATTTTTTTTAAAATTGAAGTATAATGAACATGGAGTGTTATATTAGATTCAGGTGTCCAATATAACTACTCAACAATTCTATACATTACTCAGTGCTCATCACAAGTATACTATCTCCTTTATCTATTTCACCCATTCCCCCAGTGACCTCCCCTCTGACAACCACTAGGTTTATCCTCTGTATTTCCAAATCTATTTTTTTGTTTTTATACCATACACAAAAATAAACTAAAAAATGGTTTAAAGACCTAAATGTGAGACCTGAAACCACTAAACCCCTAGAAAAACGCATAGGGAGTAATTTATTTGATATGAGTCATAGAAACATTTTTCTAGCTATGTCTCCTTAGGCAATGGGAATTAAAAAAAAAAATTGAACTATTGAGACCATACCAAAATAAAAAGTTTTTGCACAGTAAAGAAAACCATCAACAAAATGACAAGGCAACCGACCGCATGGGAAAAGCTATTTGCAAATGATGCATCCAATAAGGGATTAGTATCCAAAATATATAAAAGAACTTATGCAACTCAGCACCAAAAAACAAAAAATAACAAATAATCCAATTTAAAAATGGGCAGAGGACCTGATAACATCTTTTCCAAAGAAGATATATATAAATGGCCACAGACACATGAATAGATGCTCAACATCACTAATCATCAGGGAAATGCAAATCGAAACCACCGTGAGATGTCACTTTATACCTGTCTGAATGGCTATTATTAAAAAAAAAAAAAAAAGAAAAAGCCTCAGTGAGGATGTGGAAAAAAAGAAACTCTCATGCACTGTTGATGGGAATGAAAACTGATGCAGCCACTGTGGAAAACAGTACAGAGGTTCCTCAAAAAATTAAAAATGGAATTACTACCATATGTCTCAGTAATTCCACTACTATTTACCCAAAGAAAATGAGAACACTGCTTCAAAAAAATATATGTACCCATGTGTTTATTGCAGCATTATTTATAATAACCAAGATATGAAAACAACCTAAGGATCTATCCATAGATGAATGGGTAAAGCAGATGTGTTGTATATTCACAATGGAATATTACTCAACCACACACAAAAAATAGGATTTTGCCATTTAGAACAACATGGATGGACCTAGGGGGTATAATCGTAAGTGAAATAAGAACAAAGAAAAACAAATACCATTTGATTTAATTTTTATGTGGAATTTGAGAAACAATACAAATGAATGACAAGGAAAAAAGAAATAAAAAATAGATTATAGTAGAATTTTTTAAATGTATATTGTCTTGCTACATTTTCTACTGTATAGTAACTAGGATATAAATTTGCCATACAAATTAAAAGCAAATGACTTAGAAAGAATTTAACTGATACACTTATGATTTTGGATTAACCTCTAAATTAGACTCAACATCTTCTGAAAAGATGGCTTCAGAAAAATCTCCTTGCAATGGTCAGCCATTCATGCATTTCATTTTCAAGCACACGTGACTTTATTAGTCACTCAAAATAAAAATAATGGAAATTTAAAGATGGGGATTGCGAGTTGGGATTTGAATGATCAGTCAGAGTTTACCAGGTAAAGAATACACTGCAGACGAAAGGCAGCTCTTATATAAAATTAGAGAAGAGGAAAAGGGAAAGAACCTTTTAAAAAAACAGTATTTGTATTGTATTGGCTTAGTTTGTGAAATGCAATTTAGTAGAGATGAATTAGAAAAGGTAAAGTTGTCCACCTCTTACCAGAGTTTCAAAAAAGAGGCATGGGTGTTTCTTTACGTTATTATTCTCTTTCACATGAGAAATACATTTTAAAATTACCTGTTTTATGTGGTACAAATATTTAAAGTATTCTTAGCTTTTAAAAATAACTTTTTATTTTCTAATATCTTTTGGTGTTTTTTTTAAAAATAGCGTTGGAACATTACAGGAACTGGAAACTTTAAAATGCTAAAATGATGATCATTGCAAATGAACTCAGCAAAGGAACTCATAAATCTGTTTTTGGGTTTTTGCCATTGTATGAATGGTCTATTTTTGTGTTTTTATTAATACTGTTGACTAGCTACAACAGGTGACATTTTTATCCCCTTAGGCTCTCCATTAGCCAAATGAAGGGCCATCTGGAAAGGGATTATGTTCTTTGAAAAATGTGACAGGGCTGATGGCTTTTTAACTGCTAGTCATCTATGATTGCTGGTAAACACTGGAAATTAGTGTTGATCCCTCAGAATTAAGAAGTTAGTCAAGTACTTAAAGAAAAAGCAAGGGATACATCTTTTAACCAGATGTGCATATCAATTAATATTTTTTAAAAATCATATATCAATAGTAGTATGAAAAAATAATGCAATTATTCTTGGTGATTTTAATCTGATGGAAGATAGAATTTTGTGGCAATAAAATACATGGTATATACCTTGAAAAGTTCAAACTTTGATAACTGATACTGAGGGAATAAAAAGGCATATTCATTATGATAGAGTTTGTTGGCGATTTTCCTAAAGTACTATTCTATAATATTGATACTCAGGTGAACAAAAGAAGATGGTTTTTCAGCAGGCTCCCAAAAGCAGTTCATTGAGAGTCTTTTCATAATCATAACTTAAAGAGTATCTAAGGGCACCATGTTAGATGATCTTAGTGGCCACTCTAATCAGTACCTTCATTTTGCAGATGAACATTCGGCATCACGGAAAGGCTAAGAAACTTGCCCAAGTTTATAGTTACTTGGCAGCCATGATGGCAATTTCTCCTGAAGGAGAGCCCAAAGGACCTGGTATTTCTATTGCAGTGGTTCTCCTATTGATTCCTGGATTGGAGGCTATAGATAATAGTGTGTGGTTTTGTTCGTTTGTTTGTTTGTTTGTTTTAGAGGTACCCAATATTATCAGTCGATGTCACTTAAAAAGATTAAGTAATAATAATTTAAAAATTGAGTAATAAAACTTGGGCATAAATATATCACTTTTCTATAATTTCAATTATAAATGCATTCATTTAAACAGGTTATTTTATAACTACTTTTCCGTAATGTATTTTTATACAATAAGAGTAGAATTACTATCATGTTAGTGTATAAGAATTGTTTTTCCTTGGAAAGAATATTCATACTTAAAATCTATGAATTATCTAATGGACCTTTTGTTGAAAAATCTGTCCTACAAATCTGTCCCACTTCATTGTGCCAATAAATTTGCATCTATTTACTACTGTGTATTATAATCATATATACATTAGTCCTATCCCTCATTCTTAAAAATAACAACAAAAAATTAAATGAAAAAGAAAAACAGACTCCAAATGGATGAAGGACCTCAATGTGAGAAAGGAATCCATCAAAATCCTTGAGGAGAACGCAGGCAGCAACCTCTTCGACCTCAGCCGCAGCAACATCTTCCTAGGAACAACGGCAAAGGCAAGGGAAGCAAGGGTGAAAATGAACTATTGGGATTTCATCAAGATCAAAAGCTTTTGCACAGCAAAGGAAACAGTTAACAAAACCAAAAGACAGCTGACAGAATGGGAGAAGATATTTGCAAACGACATATCAGATAAAGGGCTAGTATCCAAAATCTATAAGGAACTTAGCAAACTCAACACCCAAAGAACAAACAATCCAATCAAGAAATGGGCAGAGGACATGAACAGACATTTCTGCAAAGAAGACATCCAGATGGCCAACAGACACATGAAAAAGTGCTCCACGTCACTCGGCATCAGGGAAATACAAATCAAAACCACAATGAGATATCACCTCACACCAGTCAGAATGGCTAAAATTAACAAGTCAGGAAATGACAGATGCTGGAGAGGATGTGGAGAAAGGGGAACCCTCCTCCACTGTTGGTGGGAATGCAAGCTGGTTCAACCACTCTGGAAAACAGCATGGAGGTTCCTCAAAATGTTGAAAATAGAACTACCCTATGACCCAGCAATTGCACTACTGGGTATTTACCCTAAAGATACAAACATAGTGATCCGAAGGGGCACGTGTACCCGAATGTTTATAGCAGCAATGTCTACAATAGCCAGACTATGGAAAGAACCTAGATGTCCATCAACAGATGAATGGATCAAGAAGATGTGGTATATATACACAATGGAATACTATGCAGCCATCAAAAGAAATGAAATCTTGCCATTTGCGACGACGTGGATGGAACTAGAGCGTATCATGCTTAGTGAAATAAGTCAATCGGAGAAAGACAACTATCATATGATCTCCCTGATATGAGGACATGGAGAAGCAACATGGGGGGTTAGGGGGATAGGAGAAGAATAAATGAAACAAGATGGGATTGGGAGGGAGACAAACCATAAATGACTCTTAATCTCACAAAACAAACTGGGGGTTGCTGGGGGGAGGTGGGATTGGGAGAGGGGGAGCGGGCTATGGACATTGGGGAGGGGAGGCGAACCATAAGAGACTATGGACTCTGAAAAACAACCTGAGGGTTTTGAAGGGTCAGGGGTGGGAGGTTGGGGGAACAGGTGGTGGGTGATGGGGAGGACACGTTTTGCATGGAGCACTGGGTGTTGTGCAAAAAGAATGAATACTGTTACGCTGAAAAAAATAAATAAATAAAAAGGGAAAAAAAAAAAAAAAAAAAAAAAAAAAAAAAAAAAAAGAAAAACAGGGAATATTCTATTCGGAATGTGGTCATAATAAAGATAAGGATGAGGAGCACAACCAGTATTGCCCAGCTAGCACTGGGAACATTTGAAAATGTACACACGTTTTCAATCCCAGAAACTTCTTTGTGACTCAGAATGGTCTCCTTCAAAGGATTCCCTTAGGGAATACGAGGGGAAAGGACAAAAATCCTTACAATATCCTCCAGAGCTCTGGATGGTCTCCCTCTTTTAAACCTCACTTCCACAATGTTCTTCCTTCTTTATTATACTGGTAGTTCTTCCTCAGGCCTCCATGACATTGTGTCATTATATATCGAATCCCTCTGCACAGAATGTTCTTCCCTTCTTTATTTATCCACTTCTTTCCTTCCAACTGCCAGCATATCTTTGTCCTCATACAAATATTTTCTAACTTCCCTAAGTACTTTAAACTGTCCTTAATATAAACTGTCATGGCAGCTTTTTTTCTTTAATTCCAGTATAATTAGCATACAGTGTCATATTAATTTCAGGTGTACAATATAGTGTTTTGAGAATTCCATATATCACTCAGTAGTCATCACAATGAGTGTACTCCCTAATTCCCATCTCCTATTTCACCCATACCTCTAACCACCTCCCCTCTGTTAACCATGAGTTTGTGCTCTGTGGTTAAACTTCTGTTTCTTGGTTTGTCTCTCTCTTTCTCTCTTCTATTCTTTGTTCATTTGTTTTGTTTCTTAAATTACACATATGAATGAAATCATATGACATTTTTCTTTTTCTGGTTTACTTTGCTTAGCATTATGCCATCCAGGTCCATGTATGTTGGTGCAAATCACAAGAATTCATTCTGTTTTATAGTTGAATAATATTCCATTGTGTGTGTGCACATGCATGTGTGTGTGTGTGTGTGTGTGTGTGTGCCTATTCATCCATTCACCTCTTGATGGACACTGCTTTCGTAATTTGGCTATTGTAAATAATGCTGCAGTAGACATAGGAGTGCATGTATGCCTTTGAATCAGTTTTTTGTATTTTTTGTAAATAATCACTTATGCAATCACTGGATTGTGGGGTAGTTCCATTTTTAACCTTTTCCGGAACCCCATACTGTTTCCCACAGTGGCTGCAATAGTTTGCCTAGTGCAAGAGGGTTTCTTTTGCTCTGCATCCTCACCAACACTTGTTTCTTGTGTCTTTTATGTTAGCCATTCTGACAGGTATGAGGTGATATTTCAGCATAGTTTTGATTTGTATTTCCCTGATGATAAGTGATGTTGAGCATCTTTTTGTGTGTCTGTTGCCCCTCTGGATGTCTTCTTTGGAGAAAGGTCTGTTCATATCTTCTGCCCATTTCTTAATTGTATTATTATTTTTTTTTGGTGTTGAGTTTCATAGATTCTTTATGTATTTTGAAGACTAACCCTTTAGTGGATATATCATTTGCAAATACCTTCTCCCATTTCATAGGTTGCCTTTTAGTTTTGTTGATTATTCCCTTTGTTGTGCAGAAGCTTTTTATTTTGATGCAGTCCCGATAGTTTATTTTTGCTTTTGTTTCCCTTGCCTCAGGAGTCTTATATAGAAAGATGTTTCTACAGCTGATGTCAGAGACCTTACTGCCTGTGCTCTCTTCTAGGATTTTTATGGTTCCAGGTCTCACAGTTAGATCTTTAATCCATTTTGGGTTTATTTTAGTGTATGGTGAAAGAAAGTGGTCTGGTTTCATTCTTCTGTATGTAGCTGTCCAGTTTTCCCAATACCATTTGTTGAGGAGATGGTCTTTTTTCCCACTCTTTCCTGCTTTGTTGAAGATTAATTGGTTGTTAAGTGTTCAATTCAGCAGCACATATACTAAAATTGGAACAATCATATAATTGTACATTTATTTCTGGGTTTTTTATTCTGTTCTATTGATTTATGTATCTATTTTTATGCCAGTACCACACTGTTTTGATCATTACAGCTTTGTAATACAATTTGAAGTCTGGAATCTTTTGTTCAATATTGTACTGGAACTCGTAGCCACAGCAATCAGACAACAAAAACAAATAAAAGCCATCTAATTTGGTAAGGATGGAGTCAAATCTTCACTATTTGCAGATGACATGATATTGTATGTGGAATACTGGAAAAATTCCACCCAAAAAACTGCGTATAGAATATTGGATATTGTATACTGGATATTATATATAGAATACTGGAAAAATTCCACCAAAAGATGCTAAATGAGTTCAGTAAAGTTGCAAGATATAAAACCAATGTGCAGAAATCTGTTCCATCCACTAATAATGAAGCAGCAGAAAGAGAAATTAAGAAAACAATTCCATTTACAATTGCACCAAAAATAATAAGATATCTAGGAATAAACCTAATCAAAGAGGTAAACAACTCTGTACTCTGAAAACAGCAAAAGACTGATCAAAGAAATTGAAGATTATACAAAGAAATGGGAAGACATTCCATGCTCATGGATTGGAAGGACAAAAATTGTTAAAATGTCTATCCTACCCAAAGCAATCTTAGACTTAATGGAATCCCTATCAAAATACCAACAGCATTCTTCACAGAACTAGAACAACCCTAAAATTTGTATGGAACCACAAAAGACTTCAGATAGCCCAAGCAATCTTGAATAAGAAAAAGCAAAGCTGGAGGTATCAAAATTCTACGCCTCTCCTCTTCATAGTACTTACTATAGTCACAATTTTATATTTATGTGTATATTGACTTGATCATGATTTTTGATCTCTGGAACAGAATGTAAGCTACCTTAGGTCAGGGAGTGTGTAGATTTCTGTCAATAAATATCAGTCCAGAGGGGCGCCCCAGTGGCTCAGTGGGTTAAGCCTCTGCCTTCAGCTGAGGTCATGATCTCCTGGGATTGAGCCCCACATCTGACTCTGCTCAGCAGGGAGCCTGCTTCTTCCTTTCTCTCTGCCTGCTGCTCTTCCTACTTGTGATCTTTCTCTCTGTCGAATAAATAAATAAACAAAGAAAAAGAAATATCAGTCCAGAGCCAGTTGATTTAGATGTCCAAATTTCTTATAGCTATTACTCTATTCTTATTTTACAAATAAGGAAACTGGACTTAAAATGTGTGTGTTGTATAAGGTCACAAAAAGTGGGTGTCCATGGACCTTACGCTTTGATTTTAAATCTGGTTTTGCAAGGATCTGTTGTGTTTGTTTGTTTGTTTGTTTTTCCAAGCTTATCTTTTAGAAATACCCAATCCCTTAGCCTATCCTCCTATTTAGAGTAAAGTTCTCATTATATTAAATTGATTTTTACATTTTCTATGCTTCTCTTTCACAAGTGTAAAATAATTAGAAGACTTATCATTTAACATTTTTTAAATTAGAATATTTTCTCTTACTCCTAGAACAAATGGTAAAGATTATTTTGATCATTTTTTCATGGTCTTTCTTTGTGTGATCATTGCAAAATATTATTCAAACAGTACAGAAGTTACTGCCTAGCATTTGGATATAGGTTTATAGGTTTTTGAATAATTTATTTAAAATTTAGCTTTAAACACTCACTTCAGTGATTGTCAGTTTAAAAAGTAATTACCTGTAATTTTGCCATGTGTGGCAGAATGAAAAACGTTTTTCCTACTATCCTAACTTTTGTTTTATGTCTACCTCTGGATGGATAGACGAGACAAGACTGAACACATTATACCAGTGTGCTCTGAAAGCAGTCTTATTGATGTTGAAGCTTTTTAAGGAGTTCAAAAAAAATGAAAGTAATGGGCTTTGTCATGCCACCAGAAACAAAGTGGTTTTAGTTCTTAAAGAACTGCTTAGAACAACATGGCAAGCAGTACAATCAAATTATTTTGTCTGCTTGTCTAACATGAAGGCAACATTATCAACTGACATCCTGCAGCTCTGAGATAAGACTCTGGAGAAAGGCCTGGGAAAACTGTGTTTATCTCACAGAAGACAATGATTAGGTAATTTGGACATTTCATATTTAATAAAAACTATTTAAATCAGAAACCATCAGACCTACACTGATGGGACTTACATTTGTATTGTACCCTCTGCTTGTCTCCAAAACGTGATTGAATCCTTTTCATTTTTAAGAAGTACTCTTTAAAATGAAGGAAGCGTGTTAAATTCTTGGAATTACTTTCAAATTAAACCATACAGCTGACATGAATAAAAGGGGACCTCCTAAAGTGCCCTGTAATGATAGGGAGAGCAACCAGCTAGCACAACACTTAACTTGTTTTTCCATAGTAGGCTTGATCTGTGCAGCAATGAAAATATTGAAAATGATTTCTGATCCTCACTGATATCACAAATCATAACTTGCATAAAGCTTATAGGAGTAATCAAAGATCCATTTCTGTGGTAATTCATATGTGCATGTGCCCACACAGGAAATGCTCACTGTTTTATAATCAGGCCCCAAAACATTTTTCATTCATCTCCCATTTTATTAAAGCTGTGGAAAGGAGGAAAAGATGGGATCAAATGTTTAAAAAAAATGAGTTTAGAAAGCAAGGCAGTCTCACTTTTTAAAGTCAAAATTTTTTTAAAGTCAAAATTTACTTGCTATATACACTCAATTTTCAAGCGAACTGTATTTCATAAAGTAATCATAGAAATGGCTTTTTTTTATAGCAAAGAGCTTTTTGAATCTTCAAATCAAAATGTAAAATGCACAACTTTGAACTCCTATGCTGAATAAATCATAATAATTAAGATCTTATTCTTTAAGAAATCACATTATATAGGTGAATAGGAATGAAGAAAACTGTTTTTTACTCTTTCTAATAAGATAGATTCACTTCATCTCTGATTTATTTATACACCAGGATGGAGTGTTTGTGTGTGTTTTCAGAGATGGAGGTATGTATATCTGAACTCCAAGTCACACATAAGGATAAAACAGTTTATGTGGGTAGTGGGGACATTTGTGCAACACCATCGGAATTTTATAAGAAAGAGTCCTGCAAGTTTATTAAGGATTTTAGCTTCATTTTAGTAGTGTTCCATAAGAATTTTTTGGCACAACATTCTAACTGAATATATGAGAACAACTACTGCTGGACTTCAGATAGGAAAACCAAAACAACATATATGCACAATTCAGTTTCAGCCTTTAACATAATTATGTGTTGGTCCAGGTTTTGTCTGTTGTGGAGGTATAGTATTGTTTAAATCACTTTCTATTATTTTTTCCATCATTGTTTCTTCCCTGTTTTATCTAAAGGAATACTCAAAGTAGGAGGGATGAGCAGAATTATAAAGTCATTGAAAACTAGCATCCTTTTTGTAATTAAAAAAGACATACCAAACAAGCACTTTACCCCATATCAATAGATTAGATAGATAGATGGATGGATAGACAGACAGATAGACAGAGAGATCAGCTAAGAAAGTAGAAAAGAGAAGTGGTAAGTGAATGAGAAGAGGGAGTTGTGAGTTCCCAGTACATTCTCCATTAAGATTTTATAGGTACTTTCTCCTTTAAGATTTTTAATTTTACAAATATATATTTAACAATCAATCTTAAATGTTTTTATATTTTTAAATCAATTTAATTGCAAGTTTCACCTGCTAATGAGAAATTAACTATAGTGCTGAATTCGATTGCCCACACATGCTGCAATTTGGGGGTTTCCCCTAAAGTAGGATTATTTATAGTACAACATTGCAAAACATTACTTAACAATAAAAAATGGGCTTCCAAATGATGAATTCAAGTTAGGACCTAATGAATGAAAATGCATATAAAAGGATCGGTGGAACACATGGAACGATTTAATCAGATAATCAAGTCCCTACAAAATGTTTATCATAATTACAAAATAGAACAAAAATGGGTGAAACCTTGTTAATTATTTATATAATAATAAAAATATAGGTTAGAGATAGAGGAGAGCTATGAATGTATGAGTGCCATTATACTTATCTTTCACTTTAAGGAATCATAAAACTTGTCTATATTGAAAACTATAGTTAAACATTACTTCTCTTAATATTTTTATAATATTTTTAATCTGAGAATGACCTTTTAAGAATATATCTATGAATTTTTTCAATTCTTCTTTAATTTCCTGGTTGACCCATTCATTCTTTAGAAGGATGCTGTTTAGTCTCCATGTATTTGGGTTCTTTCCAGCTTTCCTCTTGTGATTGAGTTCTAGCTTCAGAGCATTGTGGTCTGAAAATATGCACGGAATGATCCTAATCTTTTGATACCTGTTGAGACCTGATTTGTGACCCAGGATATGATCTATTCTGGAGAAGGTTCCATGTGCACTAGAGAAGAATGTGTATTCTGTTGCTTTGGGATGAAATGTTCTGAATATATCTGTGATGTCCATCTGGTCCAGTGTGTCACATACCTCAATATTATTAAAGCCATCTATGAAAAACCCACTGCAAATATCATTCTCAATGGAGAAAAACTGAAAGCTTTTCCGCTAAGGTCAGGAACACAGCAGGGATGTCCATTATCACCACTGCTATTCAACATAGTACTAGAAGTCCTAGCCTCAGCAATCAGACAACAAAAAGAAATTAAAGGCATCCAAATTGGTAAAGAAGAAGTCAAACTATCACTCTTCGCAGATGATATGATACTATATGTGGAAAACCCAAAAGACTCCACTCCAAAACTGCTAGAAGTTGTACAGGAATTCAGTAAAGTGTCAGGATATAAAATCAATGCACAGAAATCAGTTGCATTTCTGTACACCAACAACAAGACAGAAGAAAGAGAAATTAAGGAGTCAATCCCATTTACAATTGTACCCAAAACTATAAGATACCTAGGAATAAAGCTAACCAAAGAGGCTAAGAATCTATACACAGAAAACTATAAAGTACTCATGAAAGAAATTGAGGAAGACACAAAGAATTGGAAAAATGTTCCATGCTCCTGGATTGGAAGAATAAATATTGTGAAAATGTCCATGCTACCTAAAGCAATCTACACATTTAATGCAATCCCTATCAAAATACCATCCATTTTTTTCAAAGAAATGGAACAAATAATCCTCAAATTTATATGGAACCAGAAAAGACCTCGAATAGCCAAAGGAATATTGAAGAACAAAGCCAAAGTTGGTGGCATCACAATTCCGGACTTCAAGCTCTATTACAAAGCTGTCATCATCAAGACAGCATGGTACTGGCACAAAAACAGACACATAGATCAGTGGAACAGAATAGAGAGCCCAGAAATCGACCCTCAACTCTATGGTCAACTAATCTTCGACAAAGCAGGAAAGAATGTCCAATGGAAAAAAGACAGCCTCTTCAATAAATGGTGCTGGGAAAATTGGACAGCCACATGCAGAAAAATGAAATTGGACCACTTCCTTACACCACACACGAAAATAGACTCCAAATGGATGAAGGACCTCAATGTGAGAAAGGAATCCATCAAAATCCTTGAGGAGAATGCAGGCAGCAACCTCTTCGACCTCAGCTGTAGCAACATCTTCCTAGGAACAACAGCAAAGGCAAGGGAAGCAAGGGAAAAAATGAACTATTGGGATTTCATCAAGATCAAAAGCTTTTGCACAGCAAAGGAAACAGTTAACAAAACCAAAAGACAACTGACAGAATGGGAGAAGATATTTGCAAACGACATATCAGATAAAGGGCTAGTATCCAAAATCTATAAGGAACTTAGCAAACTCAACACCCAAAGAACAAACAATCCAATCAAGAAATGGGCAGAGGACGTGAACAGACATTTCTTCAAAGAAGACATGCAGATGGCCAACAGACACATGAAAAAGTGCTCCACGTCACTCGGCATCAGGGAAATACAAATCAAAACCACAATGAGATATCACCTCACACCAGTCAGAATGGCTAAAATTAACAAGTCAGGAAATGACAGATGCTGGCGAGGATGCGGAGAAAGGGGAACCCTCCTCCACTGTTGGTGGGAATGCAAGCTGGTGCAACCACTCTGGAAAACAGCATGGAGGTTCCTCAAAATGTTGAAAATAGAACTACCCTATGACCCAGCAATTGCACTACTGGGTATTTACCCTAAAGATACAAACATAGTGATCCGAAGGGGCACGTGTACCCGAATGTTTATAGCAGCAATGTCTACAATAGCCAAACTATGGAAAGAACCTAGATGTCCATCAACAGATGAATGGATCAAGAAGATGTGGTATATATACACAATGGAATACTATGCAGCCATCAAAAGAAACGAAATCTTGCCATTTGCGACGACATGGATGGAACTAGAGAGTATCATGCTTAGTGAAATAAGTCAATCGGAGAAAGACAACTATCATATGATCTCCCTGATATGAGGACATGGAGAAGCAACATGGGGGGTTAGGGGGATAGGAGAAGAATAAATGAAACAAGATGGGATTGGGAGGGAGACAAACCATAAATGACTCTTAATCTCACAAAACAAACTGGGGGTTGCTGGGGGGAGGTGGGATTGGGAGAGGGGGAGGTGGCTATGGACATTGGGGAGGGTATGTGCTATGGTGAGTGCTGTGAAGTGTGTAAACCTGGCGATTCACAGACCTGTACCCCTGGGGATAAAAATACATTATATGTTTATTAAAAAAAAAAAAAATTTGGAAGGGGAGGCGAACCATAAGAGACTATGGACTCTGAAAAACAACCTGAGGGTTTTGAAGGGTCAGGGGTGGGAGGTTGGGGGAACAGGTGGTGGGTAATGGGGAGGGCACGTTTTGCATGGAGCACTGGGTGTTGTGCAAAAACAATGAATACTGTTATGCTGAAAAAAATAAATAAAATGGAAAAAAAAAGAATATATCTAATATGAGGAAAAAAAACCCACATTTATCTGCCCCTTAACAATTTCTTCAACTTCCCCTCCAATTCTTTATCTTGTTTTTGATTTCAGTATCATCCTATTTTACTACAATTATTGTTTCCTAGCTATCTCTCCTTTAGTTATGTATGTTCCAAGAGAGATGCTGTAAACAGTGTTTCCTGAACCCTAACAACCATTCTCTGTGATTGGATACCATGGGCATTTACTCTCTTCTTGTATTTTTTTTTAAATTTTGCTGTTTGTATTGCTTTAATATTTAACCCAAAATATTTACCAAGGGAAGAAATTTTTATTTTCAAACAGACTTATCACTTATTTTGAAAAGCTAAAATGACTCATATTTGCATATATGAAAGAAATGCTCACACATGCAATAGTGGTTAAGTAAATTGTGCTATATCCATATGAAAAATAATATGATTTTGCTTTCAAAAAGTAGGCAGATCTGTATGCACTAATATGGAATGTGTCCCAAGAGATATATAAGTGAGGAAAATCAAGGTACAAGACAGTGTGTAAAGTTTGATCCATTTTTTTGAAAAAACTTTTAAAATTATAAGTGATTAGAAAGATAACTTAATTTTGATGCTAAAATACATCTAACATCCAAATGCAATTCTATCACCTAACAAACCAAAAAATCATTCCCCAAACTACAAACTGAATGTATATTTTCATTATCTCTTTTCCTTTTTCTTGCTTCAAAGCAGTAATTACCTCTATGGAAACATAACCCCCCAATACTATAATAGCTTAGATTTTTCATTATTTCTGTTGACCCAGAATCTCTTCTCCCTAGAATCACTAATTTCTTTACTTTTTCCTTTAACAAGGTCTCATAAACATCGATGTTTTATTTATAATTGCTCATTCTTTCTACTTTCCTTAACCTTTGAAAGAAATTCAGAATCATTTTATACTATAGTAAAATACTGAAAATACTATTCTTGTTTCCTTTTATTTGGGATTTCAAAGATGGGTCCCCCAAGGAAAAGAGGCTTACAAATAATAATTTCACTTTCTATATCTAAAACAAAAGATTTGCAGAAATGTTTCATATAGTTAATTTCTTATGAACTATGTCTCTGATTCACATCTTTCTTGGGCATATGTTAATTGGAAGTCAGTATGCATTAAAAAAAGGCAGGTTAAGGTTAAATATATCATCTAGTAAACTTGTTTCATGTATGTAACTCAACATTCCTTGTCCCTTCCCATAGTTAAAAACTACAGGGGACATAGTTACTTGAACTTTCTAAATATGTTCAAAATATAATTGTTTCCAATACTAGTCAAGCTTCTACTGCTGTTAAAAAAGAGAGAGACTACTGCAGCTTAGATAGAACTCTGACAGTCTGCTAGTTAAAATTGAAACTCACAGAGCGTGACCTGTCATCTCTCTCTCTCTGTCATGAATCTTTGCTATTACTAATTTTTAGCAAGCGATATTGTGACCTTAGGGCTGATTAATTAGCTGTTGGTTTATGCATTTTACAGCATTAATTGTGAAAGCCCTCACTGTTACTTCATGGTATGATTAACCTTGTTACTGTGTAGAATTAGAAATGGAGAAGCCTCGTTAGATGTCTCTCTGACATTTTGAAAGGATTTTAACTCGTTAACTGGAACACAGCACTTCTATACTGTTTTTAGAAGCTCAGTATACCCTTCATATCAGCAAATACCAGCCTATCTTTTGATGATCACTTTTTTTGATGGTTGTTGCTCCCCTCCCCACTCCCAGGCAATTTCCCTTTGCTTTTTTTACCATAAATTGTCCTCCATACTGGCTGTGAATTTTTAAAATCTACTATAGTATGGCTTAACCTCTGAATTGAATTGCCATACTAATTCAAGCTTTAAAAGAGACTAAAGCATGGTCTATATTAGCCTATTGTTGGAGGAGGTCCTACTTATTTTGAGAATAAAACAGTCCAAAGAGAATAAGCCCGAACATTTCAATGGCTAAATAATTTCCTACCTGTTAAATGTCTTTGGAAACTTCATTAACTGTCTCAAGTCACTAAAATGTCTATTTACTCATAAATGTCTCTCTCATTAGGGTGCTAGTGCTTATAAAAGGAAATTTAACTTCCAAAGTATTTTAAAATAATTAAGATGTAACTAGATTACAAAAAGAAAATGATTCAAGAACAGGTTGCTTCAATTTCCTTCTTAACTTCTTCTGGGGTTTGTAAGGCTCATTTATTATTCTTAACTATGTTACAGAAAAGATTTTAAGAAAAGTCAAATACTTAATTAAACATAAAAGACAGTGGTCTCCTCTATCCAAATTAAAAAAAAAAAAAGTATTCCATAAGATCATATACCAAGACACTTGGCGATCAATGGTATACTAGCTCATAAGATCTCACAAATAGAATATATTTGCTTAAAGGTCTAATTAAAAGAATGTAAAAATGTTCTCAGGTCAAAATTAACATTTAAGAATTTAATGAGATTTTTCACTCAATAAATACGTGTTGATTGATCAAGGCTTTTTTTTTTTCTTTCTAGACTTAAAAAGAAAGTCAAGATTGATCTTGTCGTTTGTTTTGCAGCCCTCACATTGCTTCCCTTTACTTTGATTTCTATCCCTAACTTGACTTGCAATACATGAAAGTAACATGAGACCTCTGTGTAGTTGAATGGAGATGCTGTGCCCATATTTTATGAGAGAAGTAAGATGCCAGGATAGTGAATTGATTAGGGTATGGCTGGTGCAAATTCCATCTCTGTACCTAAAATCTTGTATCATGTAATGTAATGTTAGCAAGTGCTCATGAATTGTTGTTCCCATTTATGTATGGAATGTATGTACGTGTATGCATGTGGGGTACATGCATGTGTATATATGTGTGTGTTCTCAGTAAGCAAGGCAATTCTTGATGGTCCTCGTAAGAACTACTTTGTACCCTGAAGCTCTTTCTTATGCTCTTTCCCTTAACATAAGCCTAACATTTTGTGATATCCTTTCTCCATTGCTTTTCCGATTTTCTTTCTGATCTTGATAGTGAAGAGAAGCTTCTTTCATCTTGTCACCCGTTCACAATAGGATCGCTCTCTTCTCCACTAGTAACCATCTTCAAAAAGACCCCAGAGCACCTTAACTTCTAATCTCTCCCTGCTCATGTCTCAGTCAGGGGTTGGCTTTATGTCTAATTCGTAAAGGTAAGGAAATGACAATGCAGTTTCTCTGCATTAGCCAAAATAGCTGCTTTACTTTAAACAGAATATTCTAGTTTTCTAAAACTTGCATAGTTTGTAACCAGAAATTATTAATGCACTGTGCTTTTATTTTTACCTCTTCACCAAACATTTTTTAACCCCAACAACATGCCAATTAACAATGCTGAGTGGCAGAAATATAAACACATATAATGAAGGGATGTCATTTATATCTTAAAGGAATGTAGCCCACATGCTTAGAGTTTCTAAAAGATGTTCCCCATTAGGAAAGATGGTTTTCTGAAGAGCTACCCTCTCCCCTCAAACCAATGTTTCATATTTACTCAGTATCTGAGGATGATATTTAGGAAAATAATGTAGAATTAATTGTCCTACATATTACAGATTTAAAAATTTCTTATTTTCAACATAAATGAGACTTTTTTGTTTCTTAAAGACTGTTCATTTCATTCATATTAATCTTTTAGAAATAGCAACATTTGAGGTTACAGAATTATGTTTATAGTCTAATGAAAAATCATTTTCTTTAGGAAAGTTTTCCAATAATGAATTTTCTAACTATGTAGTGTGAGATTATTTTGACCCTTATTCTTACCTTGCTTAGGGAAAAGATTTTGTTTCTGTCATGTGAATTGGAGAAGACTTTGATACTATATATAAAAGTTTGTAACAACAATATAGCTTTTATGCTTAAATTCAAATCAATGGGGGGGGGGGGAGGTTGCTATTTGGATTAATTCCAAAACCTTTTAACTTTCTGAGTGTGTTTTTGCAAAGGTCAATTCTTACAAGGAAATTATTTGATATAGATGAAACTTGTTAGCACCAATGTCATAAACTAAATTTTCTCAAACCACAATTAATTAATACTAGAACCAACTAAACAAAAATTATAGGACCATTTTTAATAGTAGCAAATGTTACCTGACAGTCTTTCATGTTCATTAAATAGAAAAGAAGAAACTAATACATATCCATTTAGGCAAATGTAATCATCTATGAGGAATTAATAAAAATATATTAATTATTATAACACTTTAACATTTTGCCAATTTGGGGGTCTATGCTGAATTGTATTTGTCACCAGTTCATGATAAGGGGCTTATCACATCAAAAAAGATTTTTATAATTTACAGGCTTGTATACCAGATTCAGTCCATCTTGAAGACTCAATCATGAGAACTTTCCTTCTACCTTCCTAAGGATTTATCATCCTGTTTTTTTGAATCATTTTGCCAGACTAGATGCTAAAAAGAAAGCCTGACAGTATACAAATTTTATGTGCTTTCAATTATTCAGCTATCTGTCATCTTATATGGAGACTGGACAACACAGATCAGATGAAATGCAAAAAGTATGAGCAAGTAAATCTACTCCCAGGATAGATAGAATAAAAAGGGGTGTTAGGAGCATACTACTTGATAACAGGAGAGCTATCCTAACTTATAATCTCAGGATATAGTGTTTTCAAATGGAGTAGTTGTACTGAGACCTTAGTAACAACTTCTAATTACAGATGCACACCTGGTATATCTTCTGCAACAGTGGGTTTTAAAGCCTGAAGATATTTCTAGAAATATTGCAAATAATTAAATAACACTTAAAATTTATCTGAATCTACAATAAAACCTATGGAATAGCAGGGCCTTGGTGCTGCCATTATTTTGGTGTAGGAAGAGTTCTTTTCCTCTTCTCAAAGTACTTACTTCGTGGCCCTCACACCTTTCTCGTTCCTCTTTTATAAATTCAATGGCATCTGCAAGGTACAGCTGCCATAATTTATCAAGGCTCTATCCTAATCCATTTCTTGTTTACCCTCTATACTTATTCCCTAAGACTTTCATACACATCTATGTCTTTATTTCTTATATACATCTCCCCAGAGCTTTAAATTCATATATTCTAATTACTTCAAGTCCTTTTTAAAGATCATAAATGTATCCCAAGTCCAATATTTCTAAAACTGGACCCAATTGAACCTATACACTCCCAAAGAACTTTAATAAATACTGGATTTTTTTCCCCCTGAAATTCTCTTTCTTTCCATGTTTTCTAGTTAACTTTTGCACATTCTTTAACCTCATCAGTTTCTGTATCTTTCCAAGACCAAATTCTCTTAAATTTTCATAGAACTCTGAAACTCCCCTTCAGATGCTCTATAAAAGTTATAATTTAAATCAATATCCACACCACAACAAATGCAACATTGTTCTCTACCACTTGAGTGTCACTGCCGAGAGGACTGAAACTAGGTCTATAATTGTTCATCACTGTATTGCCAGTGGCCAATATAGTGCAGGACCAGAAGGAGATACCAAAAAATATTCATTGAATAAATGAGAGTAGAAGAATGAATAGACAGAATTATTGTCGAAGTTCAACTAAAAGAAGAGCAAAACCTTAATGAGAATATCATTTTAACTAAAAGGTATAATCAGTGTGAAAATCAGGTGTTCTATCAAAAACATGTTGATTTGGCTCATCATACCACCAGACAGCTCACAAAGTCTAAGGGAGAATTTTAATTAGCCAATTCCGCCTTAGGATGTGGAATAACTTGGAAATTAATAATTCTACCTGAACAGTGGCTTAGCTCTCATAAGAAACTAAACTTGATAATGTTATTTTGTTTTCAAATTTCCAGTGATGATTTCTGATCTACAAATGTAAAGATGCTAATACAAAACATAATTTGTCTGATAAATTTGGAGATACAAATAAAATAGCTTTAGCTACAAAACAGTAATAATCCAGTGATGATGAATATCATATTTCAATCAAGCAACACACAGTTTTGGGGATTTCTGCCTTTGGAAAAAAAACTAGATGTTGTAAGTGTAATCAATTTACACTATGTCTTCAGCATAGTTCTCACAGAGACTAGAACCAATGGATCTGAACTTGTGGGAAACATCTTGAACATAAAATAAACTTAGTCTGAAAATAACTGAAATGGTAGTCCACAGCTAATGATTCTCATTAATCTTGTCCATTAAAATATTGCTCTAGCAAGACTTACAAGAATATTTATCTAAAGAGGTCACATATCCCAGCATTTCTGGAACAATCTACTTTCAGATATTCAACTACTTATTATTTCACAACACCTGACTTTTCATTAAGAGAATATGCTCACCCCGTTTTTTGTACCATACAGAAAAATAAAATCAAAATAGAGTGAAGACCAAATGTGAAACCTGGAGCCATAAAAATCCTAGAAAAGAGCACAAGCAGTAATGTCTCTGATACCAACTGTAAGAGTGTTTTTCCACCTATGCCTCCTGAGAAAGTGAAACAAAAGCAAAAATAAACTATGGGACTACATCAAAACAAAAGGCTTCTGAACAGTGAAGGAAACAATCAACAAAACTAAAAGGCAACCTATGGAATAGGAGGAGGTATTTGCAAATGGCATATTCAGTAAAGGGTTAGTCTCCAAAATATGTAAAGAACTTATAAAACTCAACACCCAAAAAACAAATAATCCAATTACAGAATGGGCAAAAGACATGAACAGAGCTTTCTCCAAAGAAGATATCCAGAGGGCCAACAGACATATGAAAAGTTGCATAACATCACTTATCATAAGGGAAATCCAAATCAAAACTATAATGAGATATCACCTCACACCTGTCAGAATGGCTAAAATAAAAGACACAAGAAACAACAAGTGTTAGCGAGGATGTGGAGAAAAAGAAACCCTCTTGCATTGTTGGTGGGAATTCTAACTTGTACAAACAGTATGGAGGTTTCTCAAAAGTTAAAACAGTATGAAAGTTCCTCAAAAAGTTAAAAATAAAAGGACCATGTGATCTAGAATTTCCACTACTCAGTATTTACTTAAAGAATATAAAAACACTAATTTGAAAAAATGATTACACCTATATGCTTACTGTAGCATTATTAAAATAGCCAAATTACAGAAGCAGCTTAAGTATCCATCAATAAATGAATGGATAAAGAAGTTGTGGCATGCATGCACACGTGCATGCGTGAATGCACACACACACACACAGACACACACACACACACACACTGGAATATTATTCAGCCACAAAAATGAATGAAATCTCACCATTTGCAACAACATGCATCAACCTAGACATTATAATGCAAAATGAAATAAGTCGGTCAGAGAAATACAAATACCATATGATTTCACTCGTATGTGAAATTTAAGAAACAAGAAATGAACAAAGGAAAAAAGAGAAAAACCAAAATCAGACTCTTAACTATAAAGAACACGGTGATGGTTACCAGTGCAGAGGTTGAGTGGGAAGATGGGTGAAATAGGTGAAGGGAATTAAGAGTACACTTAACACAATGAGCAAGGAATAATGTACAGAATTGTTGAATTACTATACTGTATACCTGAAACTAATTTAACACTATATTTATCCATACTAGAATTAACATTATTAAAAAAGAGGATATGGTCATCTTACATGAAATAGTGTTAAAGAAATAATATAAAAAACTAATATATGGAAAGTAGGCTTTATAACTTTAGTATTTAGCAGAAGTAATAAAGATTAATTCATCCATTAATTAGAAGATGATTCAGCTTTAGAATACCTTTCAAATACCAGTATTTCACTTATGCATTACAATGTTAGGCATTCTGTGGAAAAATATTATATTTCCGGTGTCTGAAGCTTGTGGCTATTGGACGCATATGAATCTAATGGAGAGGCAACACAAACAGAACAAGGATAAAATAAAAAACAGAAAATATTTGAATGTGTCTTTATTCCAATTTATTGACTATAGAAATGATGTTCTCTCTCCAAACTAAATGTTTTAATATTTTCATAAAGCTTTCCTGTCATTTCTTGTGGTTCCATGTAACTACTTTTGTTGCAAAATTCTTGAGAATGTTCAACTTTGATCCATTTATAGCCATTGTGGACAAGGGTAAAGGTAAGAAAATGTGGGGAAGATAGGTTACCCTTCTCTTTGAAATAAAATCAGTATCTAAGAGATTTTATGGACCCTTAGACATCTGGTGATGGCATGCATGGTAGTGATGATACCTCTAAAATGAGAAAGAATAAGGATCATGGACAAGACCTGTAACAAGGGGTTTCTTCTTGTCCTTTCATCATGGTTTGTTGCCATAACCAAAAGTTACTAAGGAGAAATATGTTAACCTTTGTTCGGTAGCTTCTGTGTGCCTCCATCTAGATCTCAGTCCCAGGGAGCTAGAACAATTAGAATTGCATTTTAAATAAATCTATATTACAACATGCCACATCTCACCTTTTCTATCTTACTTTTAAGGTCATTATATGAAAATGACTAAAGCCTTCATATAATAAGACATTATATTTCTGAATTATTCATAAAAACAACAGAACAGGGAACTTTATGAAGTTAAAAGAAAGGTCTCCTGAACTTCATTTTAACAATTATACAGGCGAGAGTAGTGTAACAGTGAAAAAGGAAATGGCTATGTAGGGATGCCTGGGTGGCTTAGTCAGTTAAGTCTCTGCCTTTGGCCCAGGTCATGATCCCGGGGTCCTTGGATCGAGTCCCATGTTGGCCTCCTTGCTGAGGGGAGGAGGGGGCCTGCTTCTCCTCTGCCTGCTTGTCCCTCTGCCTGTTGTTCCCGCTTATGCATGCTCTCTCTTTCTCTGACAAATAAATAAGTAAATAAAATCTTAAAAAAGAGAGAAATGACTATCTAGGTTTAATTTTTGTCTCAGTGTTACAAGAGTCATTGTTTATGCACCTTATCCAGTGCTCCATGTAATATGTGCCCTCCTTAATACCCACCACCAGGCTTACTCAACCCCACTCTCCTCCCCTCCAAAACCCTCAGTTTGTTTCTCAGAGGAGAAATGGCTATCTAGATAACAGTAGATTTGACTATTAGCAGTACCCTTGATTTTAGCAATAAAATGACTTATCATCTGTTTAAACCAAAAATATGAAAGAAAATGTTACTTGCTTAAATTAAGAAGTATTGTTACACAGTATGGAACATGAGACTATAAAACACATTATCGATGCCAGAGTTAGAAAGAAGTTGTGAATAATTAGATGGGTGCTTTGAATCTTGCTTCCACCCTCACTGCATGTAAGATATTAGGTAACATTACTTATGTTTTTCTTAAAATCATCTGTAAAATAAAGGCAATAATAGTGCCTAATTGTGTTACTATGAAAATCAAATGAGTTGTTTTGTTTTTTTTTTTAAGATTTTATTTAGTTGACAGAGAGAGACAAGCAGCGGGAGAGGGAGAGGGAGAAGCAGGCTTCCCGCTGAGCTGGGAGCCCGATGTGGGACTCCATCCCAGGACCCCAGGATCATGTCCTGAGCCGAAGGCAGATGCTTAATGACTGAGCCACCCAGGCACCCCTAAATGAGATAATCTGACATACTGCCTACCTCAATGCCTAGCATACATAAAAACTCAAGAACTAATTTTACTATTAACCTTAATGCTACAGACGATTCTGAGACAATAATGGATCCTGAATCTCCATTTAAAAGCACACAGAGCTACTAATGGTCAATCCAAAATCCATGGCCAACATTTACAATATATTAGGGTACAAACTACAGGCATAGGAAAAAAAAAAAAAGAAAACCTGAATGTCAAGGATGGCTGAGAGAGTGGAGGAAAACAATGAGACTTCGGTTTGACCTAGGAATGGGAGAAACCAGAATAGCCTGTAGAGTTTCAATGGAACTCACCCTAGGCTAATTTGAGAAAAAAGGGCACAAGAGGTCCTTAATAAATTCTGCAGCTTCATGACCTAAGGGCTTCCATCCTTCCAGAACAGTAACAGCAAACATCTGAGAACCATCAAAATGCAAGAGAAGAGGTATAATAGATACGCAGAAAAGAGAAGACTTAGATTAAAAAAAAAAAAAAAGACTTATCTTAGACTTATCTAAAAGAAGTCTTTAGATGAAAAGAAGAGGAAAGAGTCAAAAGAATCTCAGAAAGGAAGTTGCCCCACTTTTGAACCCTTCACAAAACAACACAAAAACAACTGATGTATGAAAACTATATTGATTCGTACATTCTAAAATTTCAGGAAAACTAATTTTAATAGGAAATTTATAGCAAAGTAGCAAGATCACATTGAATATGAAGCTACTAAAGGAAAAAAGGCAATGTTGAATAGAATAACACCCATACCAAAAATGAGATAACCAGAAAAAATGCCCATAAAACAAATTACAACTCAAACCTACTCCAAATACACTAATGGCTTAAAGAAAACATTATAAAACATGAAATAACTAAATAAATCATCCTTATAAAAACTCAGGCATGTTGAGACAGAGTTCAGAAAGAATTCAAGATAAAAGGTTTTTTCAGAAATAAAGACAAAAACAGGGGGCTGCGGGGCGCCTGGGTGGCTCAGTGGGTTAAGCCGCTGCCTTCGGCTTGGGTCATGATCTCAGGGTCCTGGGATCGAGCCCCGCATCGGGCTCTCTGCTCAGCAGGAAGCCTGCTTCCTCCTCTCTCTCTCTCTGCCTGCCTCTCTGCCTACTTGTGATCTCTCTCTGTGTGTCAAAAAAAAAAACAAAACAAAACAAACAAACAAAAAAAAAACAGGGGGCTGGAACAACAAAGTCAAAAGCAAATTAAGTAAAAGTTGAAAAGGAGGGAAAGTATAAAAGTGAAATGAAATTAATAAAGAGATACAAATTTGGGGGAAAATGGCAAATACTGAAAACAGACAAAATGAAATTCCAACACATAGGATAATAGGAATCCTGGAGGAATAAAACTAAATCCACCAAATAGAATGAATGCTATAAACTGTAACTTGAGGGGGAAAAAATTACTGAAATTTAAAAAAAAATGAAACTACATATTAAAAAACATGCCATCTGCCGTTAATTTGAATGCATGGCAATAAACGCTAAGACACATTCTAATAAAATTAGTAAACTTTAAACTTATAAAAAACTTAAGAGTATCAGACAAAAAAGAGCAAATAAAAAGAGATTACAAGACTTTTGAGAGTGACTTTTTCTATGATACCAGAAAATGGTGCAACATACTCAAAGAATATGAATAAAGGATTTTATATCAAAACTCAACTTCTCAGAAATTTACTAACAGAATGAGCTCCAGATAACCACCATGACCAGAAATTCTTCAATGTAAAGACTGGTTGTGACCATTAAATATATAATTACTTTGGAGACAAAACTAAATGAGAGTTTTACTTTAGCAAGTACAGTATATAGTGGCTATATGCTCTAACAATGTGGATATGGGAAAAGAATGTGCATAAAAATATAACATTTCCTTCATCTTATTGGTGGTTATATTAGTACAGTAAAATCAATATTATAATTCCAATTGTTGGTCTCTTCAACAGATAAATGAAATGGGAGAAAAAGAGGATGAGGTGAAATCTAATTTTTTTAAATTTTCATTTTTTAAAAAAAATAAGCAAGACTATATATTAGTGTCTAGAGATGTACACTTGGATGATAAATAATAAATGCAAGAATGTAATTATCATAAAACTCAAGAAAGCAGCTGCTTTTGTTAAGAAGACATAAGGAATGGCTTCGATAGTTACCAATGTCCTGTTTCTTGAACCAGGTATTTGCCTTATCATAATTGAATTTATATAACCATATAAAATTAATATTACAACTACTGCTATTTGATAAAAATTAAGTGCAAGTAAAGATGTACAAAACCCTGGAACTTTAAGTTTTATTATACAAACTATAACTTTTTAACTTCTGACTATGCCCAAAGAAATATATTACAATTAAAAAGAAAGTATCTTAAACATATAAGAAAATACCATCTAGATATAAGCTTTTCTTTTCTTTTCCTCTTTAAGACTTCAAGTAACTATGGAAAATTACTATGTTTTCTTGCAACTGCTTGCCCTAGAACTGCTGTGTACCTTTTCCTTTACTGTAGGAAGGAGTTAGCATGAACCACAGGCTTTTGCTATTACAGTGATCTTCAAGTGGGACCTAAGGATTAAAAATTAAATAAATGCCAGTTTAACAGTTTAATGAGATGTTGCCTTGATGGGTTATTCCTTGAATCACCAAGATCACAGTATTTTATTTGTATTACTTATTTGGATTGATACCTTACGATTCTTTGGATGAATGACACCTGTATATTTCATTTTCTATTATGTAGGGCTGACCTTCCAACTTAATTATCAGAGTTGGGAGTTTTTCCATTTTATGATATATTGTTCCTTCTATCTTTTTGAATAAACAGAGAAAGGTATGTAATTGCCAAAACATGTAATTGCCAATGTTTACCTTTTTAATCATCTGAAACATTCCTGAATTTTCTGTGGGGCAAGCAATGCCTTTCCTTGGTCACTAATTCCATTTCTCAGCTCATTATTTGCTTTAACTCTGACTTAACTTCCTTGAAAATCTTCTTTTTCTCCTCACAGAAAATAGCTATGTATAGTCTCATAATTCAGATGTTTTCAAACACTAAGCTCTTCTTTTTTCTTAATATTTTATTTATTTGACAGAGAGAAATCACAACTAGGCAGAGAGGCAGGCAGAGAGAGGGGAGGAAGCAGGCTCCCTGCTGAGCAGAGAGCCCGATGCGGGGCTCGATCCCAGGACCCCAGGATCATGACCCGAGCTGAAGGCAGAGGCTTTAACCCATTGAGCCACCCAGGTGCCCCAACACTAAGCTCTTTTTAATGCTCATTATATTTCTCAATTTTTGTTTCTAAAACATTACATTATTCATCGAAAATGGTTTTTAGAATAAATTTCTAAAATTGGTCTGAAGCCACAGTGTCTGTATTTATATATATGTTATATAAATATAAATATGTACATATATACAACATATATATGTGTGTGTATATATATTTTTTTTTTCTATGTCTATATTGAGCACAGGAAAGCCATGAGTCTTTAAGTCATTGGTACACTTGGTCATCAAAGATAGAAATTTATGTTGTGCTGCTCCACTCTGCCTCTTTAGCATATAGATGTCTTTTCTTTGCAGAAGACCTTGTGGTCAAGCTCTGGAGAAAGGAGGGAAATTTCTGTTCTTCATTGTATTTCCAGTTTTTGTTTATAAAGTGGAATTTTGTTTATAGTTAAAAAGTTCAAAACTTCAAGCTTAAAACAGTGTGACTTCTCTCCCCACCCTAAGACCTGACCATTGCCTTAAACTACTCTGATCTCCTATATGATGGATTAAGATATCTGCTCTGAAAGGGCAGCTCTGCTCCACCATGCAAGACTGATCCTCCAGGAATTTACAGTGAAAACTCATGCATCACAATTATTGTGTAACTTACATGAATGTATTATTCATCAAAGCAAATCACACTTATACCTCTCAGTTGACCCTCATTATGTGGGGCATTCCTCATTTTAGAAAGCCATCTATCTTACCGTTACCCGAGTTGCCATCTGGTCAGTTTATTGACGGAGACTGTTATTTTTATAGGAAATCCAATTGACGCCTAACAGAAGCCAGTTGTTTTACATGCCTTCAATTAAAATTAAAATTAGATAACACTCAGATGTGAGATTTAAAAACTGCTTTAACTCTCTGTAGATAGTTAGACAATGAAAAGCCAAATCTCAGCTGTAGGGAATATTTACATTGTCTCCATATGCGTAACAAGAATATAGTAAAATAGAAGGATGAGTGTGGCTTTTGTTAACTTAAATTGTTCCCTTTCCCTATTAGAATTCAAGACCAAGTGTCATGTCACTTTGGAGAATGGAGGAAATTAATGTAATATTAACATAACCCAGTATCATATTACTACCCACACAGGAGCCAATGTCAGACTCTACCAATGAGATTTGGTCACTAAGCATAATAATATAATACCTGTTTGCTAAATGAATAAGAGAGAGTCAATGGAACACAAGAATATTTTTTTTAGAAAAAAGATTATACAGGCTTTTTGAGGCTAAAGTTAACATGTTTGCGTATACTGTTATGTTTGATAAAATAATTTTATTTTTAGATCCTTGCCTGTTACAAATGAAAAACAAAAGGCACAGTAGGTGAATAATAGTGCATAGTAGTTAGTGAGTTCCTTGGCTTTGGAATTCAACAGAACCTAAACCGAATATTAGCTATTATCATGTAAATCTAAATCTGAATCTGTTAGCTATTAACCTTAATCTCCCTAAGTCTCTATTTCTTCATCTATATTATGTACCTAATGTTTATCTGGTAAATTTCTGGCTAAATTTAGCCAGATGATATGACATTGAAATGATATTATATGTAAATGATATTACATTGAATATCATTGAAATGACTGAAATGATATTTGAAATGACATTGAAATGATATTATATGTAAAGCTACTTAGTTTGTTGCCTGGAACATAGAAAACATGGGAAGGAAGATTTTTAGTTGAAAAACCTGCTCACAGAACACTTGCTCATTTTCAATAAAAGCTTTTGGTGAGGAATCAGAAAAAGTGGGGACTTCAAGTTAAGAAAAAAAAAAAAAGAGGATTCCTTTGTCCTAAAAGTTTTTTCAACTGTAGTAACTGCTTCATAATGGAAATAATCTCATATTCCAGGAAGCATATGCCATTTTCTTCTGAAATATGTTCATAATGATCACATTTTCTTTTATTGTTTAAGTTTCGATGATTATTTGAAGTGGAAGCTTCCAGTATGTGAACAGTGTGAAATAAATATTTACGTGTGACTATATGCACTCACTATATGCATGAAGGTAAAAGTGTTGTAATACACAAAGATCAAGTGTGACATTTTTCATAGGAACATATTTACCTTGCATAATAGACCTGGTATCTCTGCCCTCACATTATTCTGCCTAAAACCTATAATTCTGTCATTGGGCATTTTCTTTCTTTCTTTTAAACGGACTTCACAGGCTTTCAGTGCATTGTTTTTCTTCCTTGTATTTGTTCTACTTGCATTCAAATATTTTAATTTCAACACATGAATTCACTCTGAGATATATTTTCTTAAAAGCATTGATAAAAGAGTCTACTCTTGACTTTTCCATTTGATTAATAGAAAATAATCATCTTTCTCTCTCATGTGGTTTGGTTAATTAACTGATATAGGCAGCACAAATAATTTCTACAGTAGTGTACTTATTGTTTTAAGAATTATGTGAAAATTAGTCTCTTACTACATGATTAGATTTTCAGATCTGGTAATGAACAAAAATAGTCTTTCTGTGCCATCTTTTAATGTGTTTTTAATCACCAGCTAAATAACAAAGAATTGTCTTTTAAAATAATTAAGACTACATATCGAGTCTCCATAGGATGTCAACAATAAAGGGGTTAATGAAGCATCCAATCATCATGGAAACAATAAAAAATGTCTTGCTTTAAACAACCCAAAGCAATTTCTGCAATCTAAGTGCATCTGTGCTGGAATAATTTCCATAGCATCAGAACATTTTTCATCCTGCAGAGATTACAAGACGAAAAAGAGGAAAGCTTACAAATGATGGCAACCTCCTATGTAAGTGGAGCCAAATATTTAAATGAAAAATCTGTCAAAGAAGCCAAGCTATTACAGTTTCACAAACCATGCTAACATCATGGCATGACCTCAGTCATGGCACCATTTAGAACCATGAAAGAATGCTACAATGAGAGATTTCCATTTACATATTATACATAGCTTCTCAGCATATGAATAAATTTTCCGTTATGTGTTAAAGCAACATATGTTTTTCACTCTTTATACTCCAACATCAATTCAAGACTCAAATCAATACCAATTCATTGCATCTTTGTGAACACCTCACTCAGCCATGATCAGAAATAGCATATACCTTAAATCAAATAAAATTAATGTGTATTTAAATGGTTTAATGATAGAAACGGCAAGAATAAAAATCATGATGAAACAAGATGGGATTGGGAGGGAGACAAACCATAAATGACTCTTAATCTCACAAAACAAACTGGGGGTTGCTGGGGGGAGGTGGGATTGGGAGAGGGGGAGCGGGCTATGGACATTGGGGAGGGGAGGCGAACCATAAGAGACTATGGACTCTGAAAAACAACCTGAGGGTTTTGAAGGGTCAGGGGTGGGAGGTTGGGGGAACAGGTGGTGGGTAATGGGGAGGGCACGTTTTGCATGGAGCACTGGGTGTTGTGCAAAAAGAATGAATACTGTTACGCTGAAAAAATAAATAAAATGGAAAAAAAAAAAAATCATGATAATATAAAGACTTTTTTGTAGGTTTACATTAACATGTTCCATTCATCCACAAGATACAATATAAAAGTATAGTACTTGGAAGCCAAGTTTAAGCGCTTACCAGCTGCTTATTGAACATATTATTTACCTAACTGTCAATAGCCTCAGAGAGATCAGGGATTGCAACAAACTTATTTGCTTTTTTATCCATAATTTATTTACTAGCAAATTACACTAGCATAATTATGTTCAATGTACACTTGTTACCTTTATGAATATATAAAGAATCTGTGATTTTCAGTTTTCCTATCATTAAACAGAAGCAATGATGCATATGTTATTGTGTGAATGAATGCAAGTGTTCGTGTTGCAAGGGTAAGAATAATAAGACATATAATAGACGTTCATTAAATGGAAACTGTTGTCATGTACCACAAAGGCTTAAATGAATATATTACATGGTTTCTTAAGGGTATGTGTTCTGTATTATGGACAAGAAATGATATATTTGCAATGAATATTATCTTGAAGTGTAAATTTACATTTGTATATTGCTACCATTTAAATAAAGATATAAGGTATCTAAATATAAACTTACAAACATATTCTTTTGGCTTTTCTGGTGGTGTATACTGGAGACACTTAGACTCTTTATTTAATAATTTCTTAAAAGGCTTTTTTACACTCTCCACTTTATAGAAAATGTACTTTAGCTCTAGTCTCATTTATTTTCTTGCTATTTGAATAAGGATTGCTATAATTTCCACTATTATCAGGAGAGAAGTACAGAACAATTAAATATGGAGATCGAAGCTGTTTCTATTTAATGTGACTATAATCAACACAGGAAACCAATTCACAGACCCAAATGATTGTTTTTTTCCTTATGAGTAAGTGAATTGTTTTGGCTAAGTATACTGTATAAATGCTCTACTTCATAGACTTGGTGCCAGTCAGTTTGCATTTATACTGGGAATGGAATCCAGATTTTCCACAAAGGCCATTTCCATAGAGCCAAGAATGAAATGAAGAGGGGCTGTTTCCTTGTAAATAGTTAGAGAAACAGAGCAATTGTTATAAAACTATTGTTAACAATGTAGGAAATGTGCAGTACACACAGCTTAGATACATGATATCATTTCAAAATTAGCCCAAATTATGTACTTTTTAACCGATAGTACTCTTAAGCTTTGTTAATACTCAGAACTCATGGGGAGTGTTGGCGGTTGGTAAAATGTACCAAATTGATTCAATTCAAGACTCTGTGAAAACCAAAGAATTATTACATGAATATATGGTTTTCATAAACTCATGACAAAACATCTGGGTTCAGATTTAAATTTGGGGGAACATATTTTATGTTCCTGGCTTTTATATGAACATTTTCCCATATTTTAATGTTTCTAAAATCAAGATACACACTTCTAGTGCATCACCTCTTCCCTCAAACCAGTTATCAAACAATTTCACAAGAGAAGAAATAGGTAGATTGTAATTTTACAGTATAAATTATGTACTAGTTATCAAATTTATATGCAATATAAATATTTTTTATATATTTTACATATTACATTAATGTATGATATATACTATAAAATATAGTTGCCTATACATAGAATATAATAATATACATTAAGATATAGGCTATATATTGTATGTAACTTGTAAGTTGGGTGAAAAATCTTTTTTTCAGGAGACTTGAAGGTCTACATACTTTGATGTGATAATAGTTTGATTAAAGAAACAGGTAATAATGAACTCTGGGGTTTAGACTTTCTATCACTACTTACATTCATATTCTCAGAGTTGGTATTCAACTTGTTAACAGCAATAAATTCTCATCAATAATGTCTGAAGAATTTAACTATTTACCTTTCAGGTCATTCTCTTTATATGCTTTATTTTAATATGTGTTTTTTTTAAAGATTTTATTTATTTGACAGAGAGAGAGAGAGATCACAAGTAGGCAGAGAAGCAGGCGGGGGGGGGGGGGAAGCAGGTTCCCCACCAAGCGGAGATCCCAATGCGGGGCTCGATCCCAGGACCCTGAGATCATGACCTGAGCCGAAGGCAGAGGCTTTAACCCACTGAGCCACCCAGGCGCCCCTGTGATTTATTTTTTATTAAATTATTTTTAAGCTCACTACAAATATAAAATGGAATCATTAATAGTAAAACAAGCTATGAAGTAAAAGCTTAAAATACAGCTTCAATGATTCACATTTCATAAGGCTTAAGAAGAATTAAAGTAATTGTTATGAATAGAATTTAGGATTAAAATATTACTTCCTCACATCCCATTACCTTCATTTAAACCACTCTAATCATTTCCCAGCACATCCTGAAGAATGCGTTGCATTATATTTTCATATTTTCAACATACTTAAATGCTTAAATATATCTGACATTTTTTAGTCTTTCCAGGGCTTAGACTTCAGTTAAACCACATGAAAATAATTCACTTGATATATCTATAGTTTGCTAAGTTATAAGGTCTGAAAATAATTCACTGCTGAGTTAACTATAGGTGTTCAGTATTAACTGAGTAATATCTAATGTTACAGGTACTCCACCCAAGACTCTTTTAACAATTTCTCTTTTAATGAATTACTGAAGAATCCCAATAAATAATTATGTTTACAGGCTTTAATCAGTAATTAGAGCATATATAAGACTTAATGATGGTTATTATATGGAATTAGAATATGCTATAATTACCAGAGATTTGTGAACAATTTTAGAAAATTCTCTTAGTTCGTGCATGTTCTATAATATAGAATAAGTATTTTATGTATAATATATTCCATATCCATATATATACACACATATATTTCTGATTTACAAACAAAAAGGCCTAAAAAAGAAATATTGCCTAAAAGTTTTCATTAAATAATTAACAAATAGAAAGCATTTATTTAATTTTAAGTAATGAAATCACTGTTTCATTATAGCCATGTTTAAATCTTTATTAAACCAGTGTACATATACACCCTCCCCTCAAAATTCAATAATGAAATTTTGAATTATTGACTAGTTTGTTGTCAGCTATAGGATGAATTCATCTTTAGTATAAAAAAGTAAAGTATCACTAAGGAAGGTTTTATAATCTAAAATTATCATAAAATATTTAATTCTAATGAAGATATAATACATCATATGGAAGAGCACAATAGTTAGAAATATAAGCTCTGATAATCATCTGCCATTGGACTTCAGACAATTTATCTACTCTTCAGTTTCTTTATCTGTAGAATCAAGTTAATAACTGACTCTATTTCAGAAGACAGTTCTGAAAACTTGTTAGAATACTGCTAAGTACATTGTAAGTGCCTAATAAATGCTAGCCATAGTTCTTCTTTTTATAATCTATCCATCATTGCTAAATTGTAACACTCCTATTACTAAAATCTCTTGTCTCTGCCCAATGAAGATATGATGATGATGGTGATGATGATGATGATGATGGATGGTAATATCACATTTTCTAGTATTCTGATTTGTTTTTGTAAGAACCAATAGATAAGATTTATTTGTATTTAATATCAGAAATATTAATTGGGCAATTTAGATTTAATTACATTTCTATTTTTTCTGTTCATTATCTGGTTGCCTAACACACACACACACACACATGCATACATACAAAAATGACTAAAAGACACATAGCAGGGGGTGCCTGGGTGGCTCAGTGGGTTGAAGCCTCTACCTTCGGCCCAGGTCATGATCCCAAGGTCCTGGGATCAAACCCTGCATTGGGCTCCCTGCTCGGTGGAGATCCTGCTTCCTCCTCTCTCTCTGGCTGCCTCTCTGCCTGCTTGTGATCTCTGTCTGTCAAATAAATAAATAAAATCTTTTAAAAAATGCATAGATATTACTGGGGTGCCTGGGTGGCTCAGTGGGTTAAGCCTCTGCCTTCAACTCAGGTCATGATCTCAGGGTCCTGGGACTGAGCCCCACATTGGACTTTCTGCTCAGCAGGGAGTCTGCTTCTTCCTCTCTCTCTCTCTGCCTGCCTCTCTGCCTACTTCTGATCTCTTTCTCTCTGTCAAATAAATAAATAAAATATTTTTTAAAAATAGCAGAAAGAAATGAAGAAATTGAGTTATTTCTGGAACAGTAGTCCAAGATTGCAATGTAGTAAGAGTCTGCACTTTTCTCCTCCCACAAACATGCCAAATCTATAGCTACATATGGAACAATTCACTCTGATAAAAACCCTGAAAATAAGTTGAACAGCTCCTTCCAACAAACAATAAAAGAGCCACCTGGAGACAGGTAGAACAGACAGAGACATGGTCTCACCAAAACTACATCCTCAGTGTGAAAATGTGCAATTGAGAGGGACCTCACAATTCTGAGACTTCCCCCTTAGGAGTAAGGAGTTCATGTCTCACATAGTTACTCCAAATCCTGGGACTGGCAACAGGGAAATGAGGTCCCAAAATGCCCAGCTTTGAAAACCAATGGGGCTCATATCCATGAAACCCAAAGAATTGCAGACAACTGAGATACTTTTCTTAAACAGCTCCTAGTTGTTTAAGACCCACTCACCTCTGGGGCCAGCACAAAAACAGCAGTTTGAAAGGCACCCAGGCCACAATATATGAAGAAGATCCATTTGCTAATCTTAAAACCTATGCCTGAGGAGCAGGGGTCTACTGGGACTCTTTCCTGGGACTGAGGCAAGGGCAGGCAACATTTTGGTACTCTCTCTTTACTTTGATAGTGCCAGTGGGTGCACCCTAGCCCTGCAATATCCCTCAGCTCCACAAAAGCTGGTGGGTATGCCATGGCTCTCTCCTCTCCCACAGCCCTACTAAAGCCAGTGGATGTACCCAGTCTACACAGAGGATGCTCCTTGAACACCTGCAGTGGACAGAAGGGCTTTTGTTCTGGAGTCCCACAGGACTATAACAATTAGAGAGAGAGTTCTTGGCAGCCTACCCACCCCAGGACACTACAGAAAGCAGACTGAAACACACCTGGTCTTTTCATTTAAAAAAGGACTATTTACTTGTCTTGCAGCTCTTCTGGTAAATGGTCAGGCTTCAGGTTTGCCTCAGATGTAGAGACTTTGAAGTTGTTCTCAGGTAACACAGGCTAGGGATACCAACTCTGTGCTTTCCTTTGGCTGTGCTACAGCTCACTGGTACCTCACAGAAAGCAGTTTATACACTTGTCTGAAGCCCTGATTTTTCTGTCACCCAGGGGATGACTCCAGATATCCTGGTCTGGAGGTCATCAAAGTTTAAAACTGTGTCACACAGGACTCTATATATTTGCATACTTTAAAAGCTGCTGCCTCAGGGTCTGGCTTACAATCAACCTGAAACTAGGTGCTGAGATCCCTTGCTTTGGAATATTGACAGGACTTGGCCTACCTGAACAATTGGGACCTAAAAAGAAAAATCACGATGCTTGGACAATCACAAAAGTTTGAGACACAACCAAGAGTAGGGCAAGGTTGAATGATAAGGTTTATCTTCTTATCACAGATCAGTTCTTCAAGATGGGGAAAGGTAGCTCTTTTGCCTAATACACAGAAACACACACAGAGAGTCAAGCAAGATGAGAAAACAGAGGAATATGTTCCAAATGAAAGAACAAGATAAAACCTCAGAATAAAACCTTAATAAGACAGAAAGTAATTTACCTGCTAAAAAATTCAAAGTAATGGCCACAAAGATGATCACCAAACTTGGGGGAAAAAAATAGATGAACACAGTAAGAACCTAAAAAAAGAGAAAACATCAAAAATACCAAACAGAAGTCATGGAGCTGAAGAATATAAAAATGAACTTAAAAATTACACAGGAAGGTTTATCAGTGGAACAGATGAAATAAAAGGAAGAATCAGTGATCTAGAAGAGGGGAGTGGGGCTCACATAGAAAAGAAAAAAAAATATTAAAGTGAAGCTAGCTTAAGGGACCTATAGGGCAACAACAAAAGGAATAACATTCTCTTATTCATTTCAGGGGTACAATAAGGAAAAGAGAAAACGAAAGAGAAGAAAAATATTTAAAGTAATAATGACTGAAATTGTCCCTACATTGGAGAAGGAAACAGAAATCCAAATCCAAGAGGCCCAAAAAATTCCAAATAAATTCCATACCAAGAAATGCAATTATTAAAATGTCAAACCTTAAAAATAAAGAGAAAATCTTTGCATACAAGTGAATGCCCCCATAAGACTGTCAGCAGATTTTTTAGCAGAAACTTTGCAGGCTGGAAGAAAGTGACACAATATAGATAGAGGACTAAAAGGAAAAAAAAAATTCCAACAAAGAATACTTTTCCATGGAAAGATTATCATTCAGAATTGTAGGAAAGACAAAGAGTTTTCCAGACAAGCAAAAGCTAAAGAAATTCACCAACAGTAAACCAGGTTTACAAGAAATGTTAAAGGCATTTCTTTAAGCTGAAAAGAAAGGACCTTAATTAGTAATAAGAAAACATATGAAAGTATAAATCTTCTTGGTAAATGTATAGTAAGTAGTAAGGTAGTAGATTAATCATATAGTAAGATATAGTAAGGTATATATAGTAAGGTAGTAGATTAATCATTATAAAGCTAGTATGAATGTTAAAAAGACAAAAAAGACAAACATAGTAAAAGTAACTATAACTACAATAATTGGTGAGACAGGAATCCATCAAAATCCTATAGGGGAACACAAGCAGTAACTTCTTTAAGCTTGGCCGCAACAACTTCTTACCAGACACGTCTCCAAAGGCAAGAGAAACAAAAGCAAAAATGAACTACTTGGACTTCATCAAGATAAAAAGCTTTTATACAGCAAAGGAAATAATCATAACATTAAAAGGTAGCCTACGTAATGGTAGAAGACATTTACAAATGACATATCAGATAAAGGACTGGCATTCAAGATTTATAAAGAATTTACCAAACTCAACACCCAAAAAACAAGTAATCCAGTCAAGAAATGGGCAGAAGACATGAACAGACATTTCTCCAAAGAAGATATCCAAATGAACAATAGCCACACGAAATAATGCTCAATATTACTCATCATTAGGGAAATACAACAAAAGCCACAGTGAGATACCACCTCACACCAGTCAGAATGGCTAAAATTAACAACACAAGAAACAATAGATGTTGGCGAGGATGTGGAGAAAGGGGAGCCCTTTTACACTGTGGTGGGCATGCAAGCTGGTACACCCACTCTGAAAAAGAGTATGGAGGTTCCTCAAGAAGTTAAAAATAAAGCTATCCTATGGTCCAGCAATCGGAGTAGTAGATATTTACCCCAAAGATACAAAGGTAGTGATTTGAAGGGGCACCTGCACCCCAGTATTTATAGCAGCAATGTCCACAATACCCAACCTATGGAAAGAGCTGAGATATCCATTAACAGATGAAAGGATAAAAAAGATGTCATACACACACATACACACACAATCAGAGAAAGGCAATTATCATATGGTTTCACTCATATATGTAATATAAGAAACAATGCAGAGGATCATAGTGGAAGGGAGGGAAAATACAATGGGAAGAAATCAAAGAGGGAGAAAAACCATGAGACTCTTAGCTATAAGAAACAAACTGAGGGTTGCTGGAGGGGAGGGAGGGTAAGGGATGGAGTAACTGGGAATGGGCATTAAGAAGGGCACATGATGTGATAAGCACTGGGTGTTACATGCAACTGATTATTTATTGAAATCTACATCTGAAACTAATGATGTACTATATGTTGGCTAATTGAATTTAAAAAGGCAAACATGGCAAAAATAACTACAAGGACAATAATTGGTTAAAGGATACAGAAAATCAAATGATGCAAAATGTGACATCAAAAACATAAGAAGTTGGGGGAGAGTAAAAATGTAGAATTTTAGAATACATTCACATTTAAGATATCAATTTAAAATAGACTGCTTTATATATAAGCCCTTATATGTAAGTGTCACGGTAACCACAAACCAAAACCCTATAATATATACACAAAAGGTAGTAAGATATTTAAGTGTAGCATTCAAGAAAGTCATCAAACCACAAAGCAAGAGAGCAAGAGAAGAAGAAAGGAACAGAGAGACCTACAAAACAGCCAAGGAACAATTAACAAATTATAAACAAGTACATATCTATCAACAACTACTTTAAATGTAAAGGACTAAATTCTCCAGTCAAAAGACATAAAGTGACTGAGTGGATTAAAAAAAAACAGAAAGAAAGAAAAGGAAAGGAAGGAAGGAGAGAAAGAAAGAAAGAGAGAAAGAAAAGGAAAGGAAAGGAAAGGAAAGAAAAAATAGAAAAAGAAAAACCAAGACACATCTACATGCCTACAAGACTCTCACTTTGGAAGCAGGGCCACACACAGACCAAAAGTGAAAGGAGAGAAAGACATTCCACACAAATTAACACCAAAAGGAAACTGGGGTATTTATACTCTTATTGGACAAAATAAACTATAAAACAAGACTATAATAAAAGATAAAAGGCATTACATAATGACTAAAAGTTCAATCCGACAAGAAGGTATAACATCTATAAATGTTTATGTACCCAATCATCTGAAAAGATGCTCAACATTACTATCATCAGGAAAACTACAAAGAGATATCACCTCACACCTCTAAGTATGGCTATTATCAAAAAGACAAGTGATAACAAGCATGGGTGAGGATGTAAAGAAAGAGAACCCTCATGTACTGTTTGTGGGAATGTAAACTGATGCAGCCACTGGGGAATACAAAATGGAAGTTCCTCAAAAAATTAAAAATATAACACCATATGATCAAGCTATTCCACTTTTGGGTCTTTATCCAAAGGAAACAAAAACACTAATTTGAAAAGTTATATGCACCCCTATGTTTACTGCACCATTATTCACAATAGCCAAGATATGGAAACAACCTAAGTGCCAATCAATGGGTGAATGAATAAAGAGGTAGTGTGTGTAATTATAAATTATAATTATAATATATATACATATGTATGTATACTTAGGTTATATGCATAATATATGTTATATATATATAAAATGGAATACTATTTAACCATAAAAATATAAAATCTTGTATTTTTGATAGCTTGGATGACCTTTGAGTTATTATGCTTAGTGAAATAAGTCAGACAGAGAAAGACAAAATCTGTATGTTCTCACTTATATGTGGAATCTAAAACACAAAACAAATGAACAAACAAACAAGGTAATGACAGTCAATGGTAATATAATGCATATTTGAAGTTTGCTGGAAAAATGAATCTTGAAAGTTCTCATCACAAAATAAAGAAGTTCTTACAACTTTTTATGATTACAGATGGGGACTATATTTACTGTGGTTATCATTCTCAGTATGTGTAAGTATTAAATCATAACATTGTCCATCTTAAACTAATATAATGTTGTATGTCAATTATATCTCATAAATAAAAAAATATTTATATTTATCTAGAATATTTTCTATTATGGTAGCTGACATACAAGATCAGAAACTTGGCAGATTTATAAGCCATTATTGCTTTTTTCAAATACCTATTGAATTCAGTTCTTGACTTTCAAATTTTCCATGACTTGAAGAGTTTTATATCTGGCAAAAATAAAATTTGACATGTTACTAAACAGTAACTTAAAAATCATCTTTTCTATTTTTAAAGTAAGTACTTAGTTGAACAAAATAGTAAAGTAATTAAGGAATAGCCACATAAGAACCCTTGTTTTTGAATAAAACTAATAAAGTCTGGGTGCAACTAGTAACCTTACTTTCTAAGTGTGTAACAGTGGTCCATTACTTATAATAATATGGCTCATGAGTGTTCAAAAGACTTCAAAATGTGGAGCCAAGAGCATGTGTTGTAGAATGGTCCTTTCATGCCTTTGATGTACAAAGTAAATCAGCCTGAAATCAACAGAGAATTGACATGACAGAGGTTGGACAAATCTCAGCATGATCAAAGCATTCCAAGCCAATGACATTTGAAAGGAAATTAAAGCTCTCTCCACAGAGATTCAGCCATCTTCTAAACAGAATAAATGCAAGAATGCTAAGATGGATGGATATGTTAAGCACAGATAACACTCCTCCAAACCATCACAATGGTGCTTCATTTATTAAAGCAGTGTGAACCATGTCAATTTGCATACTATGAAACTCTATGAGGAAAGCTTTTATTGCTATTTTTTGGTCCTCTCAATATAGTCCAAAATGAGAAGTTACTCATGAAAAATACTGTTTGCTTTATTTGTCCTATTGTAGATAAGTGATCATTATGCAGTTTAAAGGACAAAGTTATTGAAAATTGATCTTGTATTTCTACTGATGCAAAAAGTCTGATAACAAAGTAACGCTCTAATAAGAACTGCTATAATGAAATTTAATGCCTTAACATGTTTTAATGATTCCTGTGGCAGGTATTACTTATCTGGAAGGAGAAATTACATACTAAAATATATTGTTATCCCTGACATTACCAAAGGTTAAAAGGACAGACTGTAAATTCAAACTGGCATTTGCTTTGCAAAGCACATCTTCAAGTATTCTCTAATATTCTGAAATACATTCATTCTAAGAGAAACTAACCACTGAAATATTCTTAGCATAGAACCATGTTGATTATTTTGAGATTCTTAATGGTACAAGTAGTATTCTATGAAATGGCTCTGAAAACTAATTGATTCTACAGATCTAAGAATAATTATATAAGAAGCTTGTTCTAATTTAGTTTTGACTAAATTAGTTTGACATGATCAGTCACCAAAGAGAAGTATATTTTGCCTAGAATATATATATATAAGAACTCCATTTTGATATACTTAAGTAATTCTGTGCCTCTTGGAGCAGAGTTAAACATTTACATGGCTTTATATTGTTCATTGTTCTTTTAGTATTTAGTATTTTAGTTCATTGTTTCTTTTAGTAAATATATTGTTCAGGATTCACTACGAAAAACATTATGGGCATTGTAAAATGAATGATGTAAGATCCATACCTCAAAGAGCTTGTATTTGGGTAAGAAAGATGGGCTATAGGGGCCTATAATCAGAAACCATGGTATGGTGTGACAGAGGACTACAGAATTATCTGACTTGAATATATTCACATATAAATGAATATCAAAAAATCTGTATGTTCTCACTTATATATATATATATATATACACATATTCATATATTGTATTAAAACATATTCTTTTATTAAATATATTCTTTTATTAAAAGTATAAAGCATAAAAGGAAAAAAATAGTATTAGTACCAAAAATATATAAAGCCCTCCCATTACCAAGTACTTCTACTTGAAAATACTGCAATTGATAAAGTCACACATAATCCACCCCCACTAAAAACACATACATGGTTTTGAAGCATGGTTAAAAAAAACAGTAACAATAATAATAACCTATAGACTTATGTGTCTTTCAACTGTCTTCCAAATTTTTTTCAAATATTTTAACAGATACTGTGCTTATAATAAATATTCTGACTTTTTTGTAACAGACAGAAACATATGACATCTATAGTTCTGTATCTGTCAGACTTGGCTTTTCTTCTTGGTAAAGATATTTGTCAGGGCTTTATCTATATATATCCTAATGTGTGATTGGTTTTTCTAAAGGCTTGTCAGACAAAAATGTGGAAAGTTTACCAACTCTACATATCATATACCATAATTATTTTTGTTATATTTTTTCATTTCCTATCCTTTCATCTTTTTTTTTTTTTAAATCTCACCATGGTATTTTTTAGTTAAACTCAAGAATATAATATTTACAGGAAGAAAATCCTCCTTTGATAGGAGGCAAATAAATCTAGATAAATCCTTCACTCTAGGCTCAATTTCCTCTTGAGTACAGTGGAGGTAATCAAGTGGTATTAGCACCTCTATACTATTTACTCTTAATGATAGCCAATCATTTCAATGTTATATTTTTGTCCCTCTGCTAAATATACTTAAAAACTCAGCCTCTTTGGGCCATGGGAATTTCTTGACTATTTGTCATATTAAATTCTTTGTTTCATCTGGAAAAGGATGAACTAGATAAATTATCTCTAGAAGAACACAGTACTACAATATTTTAACCATTTTATTTCTGAGAGATTATTTTAATGCTTACATCATAACAAGATAAGAGAAGGAAAGCACAATATTATACATTTCACTCTAGGTCATGGAAAATGTTTCATAAATGTTACATGTAGTGTATTTATTTAAAAATAAGGAAAAGATCCCTAAAGAGGAAACATTTTTTATAGATAGTATTTTGTTAACTATCTTGGGCATACAGAAGTTGTCAGGTGACCTTTCCAAAGGAACCAGTATACAGATTGTGCCCACTGAGCTTGACAGTTGAAAAACTTCACTGTTGATGTCACATCTCAGATGAAAGTGGCAAGTGGTAGTAAAACAAAATCAGTATCATTTGGACTTTCACATATTTTTATTAACAAATGTGATAGTGGATATGAAGAATTATTTTTTTTCTTTTTTCTTTTTTCCCTGTTTTCTTTTTTTTTTTTAATTCAACTTAGTTCACATGAAATATAATATCAGTTTCAGTGGTGGAAGTCAGCGATTAATCAGTTGCATATATCACCTAGTGCTCTTTCCATCAAGTGCCCTCCTTAAAGCTCATCACCCAATTACACCATTCTCCCGCCCACCTCCTCTCCAGTAATCCTTAGTTTGCTTCCCATATTTAAGTGTCTCTTATGGTTTGCCTCCCTGTCTTCATCTTATTTTTCTTCCCTTCCCCTATGTTCATTATGTTCATCTGTTTTGTTTCTTGAATTCCACGTACAAGTGAAATCATATGGTATTTGTCTTTGACTTATTTCACTTAGCATAATACAGTCTATTTATAATAGTATTAGATCTATCAAGATCTAAGTATTATCAAGATCAAGTATTATCTCATCAAGACAGCATGGTACTCGCACAAAAACAGACACATAGATCAATGGAACAGAATAGAGAGCCCAGAAATAGACCCTCAACTCTACGGTCAACTAATCTTTGACAAAGGAGGAAAGAATGTCCAATGGAAAAAAGACAGCCTCTTCAATAAATGGTGCTGGGAAAATTGGACAGCCACATGCAGAAAAATGAAATTGGACCACTTCCTTACACCATACACGAAAATAGACTCAAAATGGATGAAGGACCTCAATGTAAGAAAGGAATCCATCAAAATCCTTGAGGAGAACGCAGGCAGCAACCTCTTCAACCTTAGCCACAGCAACATCTTCCTAGGAACATCGATCGCCAAAGGCAAGGGAAGCAAGGGCAAAAATGAACTATTGGGACTTCATCAAGATCAAAAGCTTTTGCACAGCAAAGGAAACAGTTAACAAAAACAAAAGACAACCAACAGAATGGGAGAAGATATTTGCAAATGACATATCAGATAAAGGGTTAGTATCCAAAATCTATAAAGGATTTATCAAACTCAATACCCAAAGAATAAATAATCCAATCAAGAAATGGGCAGAAGACGTGAAGAGACATTTCTGCAAAGAAGACATCCAGATGGCCAACACACACATGAAAAAGTGCTCCACATCACTCGGCATCAGAGAAATACAAATCAAAACCACAATGAGATACCACCTCACACCAGTCAAAATGGCTAAAATTAACAAGTCAGGAAATGACAGATGTTGGCGAGGATGCGGAGAAAGGGGAACCCTCCTACACTGCTTGTGGGAATGCAATCTGGTGCAACCACTCTGGAAAACAGCATGGAGGCACCTCAAAAAGTTGAAAATAGAACTACCTTATGACCCAGCAATTGTACTACTGGGTATTTACCCTAAAGATACAAACGTAGTGATCCGAAGGGGCACGTGTACCCGAATGTTTATAGCAGCAATGCCTACAATAGCCAAACTATGGAAGGAACCTAGATGTCCATCAACAGATGAATGGATAAAGAAGAAGTGGTATATATACACAATGGAATACTATGCAGCCATCAAAAGAAATGAAATCTTGCCATTTGCGACGACGTGGATGGAACTAGAGGGTATCATGCTTAGTGAAATAAGTCAATCGGAGAAAGACAACTATCATATGATCTCCCTGATATGAGGACGTGGAGATGCAACATGGGGGTTAGGGGGATAGGAGAAGAATAAATGAAACAAGATGGGATTGGGAGGGAGACAAACCATAAATGACTCTTAATTTCACAAAACAAACTGAGGGTTGCTGGGGGGAGGGGAGGTTGGGATGGGGGAGGGGTTTTATGGACATTGGGGAGGGTATGTGCTATGGTGAGTGCTGTGAAGTGTGTAAACCTGGCAATTCACAGACCTGTACCCCTGGGGATAAAAATACATTAAATGTTTATAAAAAATAAGAAATTAAAAAAAAATCATTGCCACTCCTGACTAAGCTGTAAAATTCTTAAAGCAAGACCTATAACTGTTGCCTCAGTGACAGAGTGCTCTAGACATCAAGTGTTCTATAAATGCTGCTGGCTAGGGCACACTGCAAGGCAATATTACTATGTACATTTGGGCTGTGTCCTCTAAGTAAGTATGTTATTAGTCTGTTTCTAGGAGGGTTTCAGCATTATTTAACTTCTCAGATCAATGCACCTTTTTCAAATGTTAAGTGCCTTATTCAGAATAAAATACTAATTTTATTCTGGTTTATCACACTGTTCCTACAGTGAAATGCATTTCAGTATTCATCTTGGATTATCTGCAATCCATTTCTCCACTCGGCACACTCTCACCTTGATTACCATTTGGGTAGAAGGAATCTAAATTTAGTGCTCTCTTTAATTCTGGCATGAAGTGCTCTCTTTAAAAGGACAGCCACTGAATTAAGTTAAGTTACAGTTAGGACACGGAGAGGCATGATGGGGAAAGGAACAAAACGCAAAGACCAGAAACAGAAATCAATAAGGAAACTGAGTTTTAGGTACTAACTATATCAATTACAATGTATAATGTGTAGGAAAGACACCTAAATATACACACAGGGATGAAAGACATTCTAGTAGAGATTTTATAATTTGCTTCTCTAACTTTATGTTTCTTTTTTTTTCTTTAAGATTTATTTATTTTAGAGAAAGGGTATGCGCAGAAGGGTCAGAGGGAGAGAGAATCTTAAGTAGACTCCACTGAGTGTGGAGCCTAATGCAGGGCTTGATCTCAGGATCCTGAGATTACAATCTGAGCCAAAATCAAGAGTCAGAAGCTTAACCAACTGTGCCAACCAGATGCCCTATGCCCCTAATTTTTAAAGATACATCTTAATAGTTTTCTTTTACATTCATTTTGGACAACTACATTAGCCTTTATAATTGTAGCTTCATGATTTTAAATTTATCACCAATTTCATAAGTCTTGATATACATGATCCTTAATATATGATAATATGTCGAATCACAGTAGAAATATCTGGAAACAATAAGTAAACACTATGTAATTTTTTAAAATAAGACAAAATATTATAAATTAAATGCTATACTTAGAAGCAACTAACAGGAGGAATCTTACATGGAAAAAAAGGAGAAAAGATATGATTACTCCTGGTATGTGTATCTGAAAGGTATTTTTTTTTTCTTTTCTTTTATGAGAAAAGATTAAAACAACAACCCTGGAAGTTGAATAACATAGAGCAGAGAACCAGGCTCTGGTTTCAAATACAATTGGGTTAAAATTCTGGCTGTTCTATTTCCTCATTTCATGGCCTTTCACAAGCAACTTTCAAATATTCTGATGTTCAAATATAAATATAAAATATACCTACCTCACAGATTTCATGAAGTTCTATATATTAAGAAGTAGCATCCTGCTTCATATGTGAGTATAATTTCAATAAAAATCATAATGGAGATTTAGGACCTGGGAAGTGATTTGCATTTAACCATTCAGGTTGATATTTGAAGCACTGTAACAAAAAGTTTAGTTTCACCCCCTTCGCTCGGCCTCAAGACAATCCTCCCTTATAGAATTTCTTTTCTCTGAAGACTTGCTACATTTGAAATGTTGTTTTTTATTAATTTCTCCAGAAACTACCAGTTATTATATAGGAACAAACTTTAGCTGATTATTGCCTGGCCACATTTCAAATGTGGTCCCAAATGGAAAGAATGTGCTCTCATTCTTTGAAGTTACATTTTCATATGTATAATGCACTTATCACAGAGAAGTTAAAACAGACCAAGAAACAACTCTGGCACTGAGCCATCAGCATTTGAATATACACATCCCATGAAATTAAGCATTGATGAACTAACAACAGAGTAGAAAATTTCTGGGCATCTGCCCAGCCCAATTACAACTTTTAGGAAATTTTTGCTCCTCCCACTTTCCTCTACACATTTGGACTACACATTTGGAGCTCCCTTCCTTGGTCAAAACCAATTGAGCAGAGCAGATACCTCACCCATGGTGAACTAGCCAATTTTTTTTTTTTTTTTTTTTTTTTAGATTTTATTTATTTATTTGACAGACAGAGATCACACGCAGAGAAAGAGGCAGGCAGAGGCGGGAGGTGAGCGGGGGGTGGGGGGGGGTGGGGGGGGGGAGCAGTCTCCCTGCTGAGCAGAGACTGGACATGGGCTTAATCCCAGGACCCTGAGATCATGACTGGAGCCAAAGGCAGAAGCTTTAACCCACTAAGCAACCCAGGCACCCCCAAACTTGTTTTTAAGATTTTACTTATGTATTTGAGAGAGAGTCAGTGTGCATGAGCAAGGAAGAGAGGCAGAGGGATAGAGAGAAGAATGGAGCCCGCAATAGGGCTTGATCCCAGGACACTGTCCTGAACCAAAGACAGACACTTAACTGACTGAGCCACCCAACTTTTTAAAGATATTTTTGAGTTGGATCCCTGAGAGTTCAAGTCAGTTGGTTGATGGTATTAACAACAAAAAGATTCCTGCCAAATTCATGTGAGAAAAACAAAAATCAAAAATAAGATTTTTACAACAAAAAAAATCAACAATAAAAACAAGGGAAAACCACTCTAGTGAGGGAAAAATACAAAAACAGAAATGAAATTCGCAGAGAGATAGCAAACCAAAGATTTGAAGTATGCTAAAGTTACTAATGACTTTCCAGTTTCTCATTGCAATCTTTCTAAGCCTAAACTATATTTACATTTAGGTACAGTGAAACGTTCCTGTATCTATAAAACAAATTACTTCTATTAACATTAAACAATTGAGTCATGTCAAATCCATCCTTTCTCACAACTGCCATCAAATGTTTATGTAATTCTAGTGCCTTTTCAATAGTATGTTTTTGTTACTAGGAGTTAAATGCACAAAATAAACAAAAAGAATGTGTGCATCTGAAGATTGCCCATGGGGCCAAGGTCTATGAAGCAGGTCTTAAACAACTTGAACTTTGTTTTACTGATAAAATTTTTGATAAGCTTCCTATTCTAAGCCAGTTTTTAACTATGAAATGTTTCAAAGAAATGTGTATGGAGACATACACTATTATATGACCAGAAATACTTAGGTAAGTTTCTGAATGACATAGCTATATGAGAGTTTAAAAATTATGTGTTAAAAATTGGCAGACTTTATTAACTTCTACTCTCTAAAAGGAAACAACTTTACAGGATTGTTTATAATTTTGTATAATTAAAACATCTGTAATTGAGTTGTTCTATAAAAACAGATCACAACAGCTTTTTTGACTTAAATTTCTAAAAAAAAAAATGGTCAGCAATTTTTTCCCATGACATTTGGGTTTTGTTTTGTTGTTGTTGTTGTTTTTAAGATTTTATTTATTGACAGAGAGAGACAGCTAGAGACGCAATACAAGCAGGGGGTGTTTAAGAGGGAGAAGCAGGCTTCCTGCTGAGAAGGAAGCCTTGAGGGCTCAATCCCAGGACCCTGGGATCATGACTTGAGCCAAAGGCAGACACTTAACAACTAAGGCACCCTGGTGCCCTGTGGGTTCTTTTTTAAAAGAAATTTAAAGCAAAACATTTCCTGATGTTTGGAATCACCTCTGCTTCTATTTGTTATTGTTAACTGTACTCCTAAAATAAAGATCTCTCTGTTTAAGCCAGCTCATGTTGCATATCAGCCCAGTGGTTCAGATCTATGTGCTAAGAACATACATTTTGTCTTTTTTAAAGATTTTATTTATTTATTTGTCAGAGAGAGAGAGAGATAGCACAAGTGCCACCAGCAGGGGGAGCAGCAGGCTGTGGGAGAAGCAGTCTCCTTGCTGAGCAAGGAGCCTGATCTGGGACTTGATCCCAGGACTCTGGGACCATGACCTGATCCAAGGACAGTTGCTTAACTGACTAAGCCACGCAAGCATCCCTTTTCTGCCTTTTTTAAAAGTCGGATAACTCTATAATATAAACATAATTATGTTATTAGCCATGAGGAAAAATCAATAAATCTAGCACAATCTGGACAGAATTAGAGTTTATCAAAATACAGACACTATAATTTCATGAAAACTTTTTTATTATTACCACATTTGGGAATGTTCTCATGGATGAAACTATTTCATAAATTAAGGCAATTTGAAGTCAGACTTGAGGAAGATTACTTTCACCTTGTGATACAGAGCCTTAGGTTTCCCTAATTTGAATGTGATGCATTTAAGAAAATAGTTTATTTTTCCAATTCTTTTGGTTTATTTAGTGTCTTTAATTTTATATTATGTAAATTGCAGTTACTGGTTGAGGCCATTTAAAAGCCAAGTGGCTCACCTACCTGAATCCTTAGCACTTAAAACCTTTCTGCAAGTAATAATAATATTGCCTTGCACATCCAAAAATAATTTTCCTTTCCAACCATTTCACACCTATTATCTGTTTTTTTCTTTGTATACTCTTGGAAGAGAGATGAGTCATATTATTTCATTATAGATAAGACTGATCTCCAACAAGTAAATGACATTTGAAGGGTCCCACACCTAGTCATAAAAGAGCTGTATAATATTGCAGTCCTCCAAGTGAAAACTTCACCTGCTCCACAGAATCAGTGTAAATGTAATAGAAGGTATATAGCCTGGCATGTAATGTTTTGTAGAACCTTTGGGTCTCTCTCCAATATATATCACAGATCTATCCACTGTCCATGTCTATTGTCACCCTGATTTATGCTCTCCATGCTCAAAGTTCCTCTCACTTTTTTCCAAACTCTTACTCTCCTAATCTATTGTCCCAAATGAATTTCCTTATATGTTAACCACATACCAAAACCTAACTGACTTTTTCATGGTCATGACTAATCAAAGGCATAGCTTGGAGAAAAAACTATCTTTTATGACTATTAGATTCCAGAATGAAAATACAAACTCCATGAAGGTTAAGATGTTATGATGATCACTTGCAGCACCTAGCAAAATCCTAAGGATAACAGGTCATCAGAAGTACCTTGATTAAATATTACCATAAGATTGTGATTAAATCAAAGTCAATACTGAGACTAGCATCTTCTTAAACCATCAATACCTCGTTCCAGTGAAATTGTGATTGTTATGGGACCAGCAAATATTAAAATACGTACAGGCTACATGTTGAGTTACTTTCAGGGTTGCAGTTTCAAGCTTGCTGTCAGTAGGGCAGCTTCTTAATTTTCTATATGTATTGTTTCCCAGTATATTTAGGCAAACCTCTTCAAGCAGAGACATTGCAAACATATGGTCATAAAAGCAGGTGTTTAGCTTTAACCTTAATTGATGCTCTAAGGCCAAAAAACCCCTTCAGCAATAAGGGTCCTCAGCTAGACAAACCGCTATGTCATAGAAGGCCCCCAAACTGTATTCCTTCTGATCTTTCTCCATACCAGCCAGCTGCTGCCTGGCAGTTCAAGAAGACAGTGCTTAAAAGGACTTGCAAGTTTGACAAAAAAAAGTTGGAGAAATTGATTGGTATTTAGAGTTTAGTGGTCTCCTATGGGTATTCCTGGGTTTCTGTGACTGATTTTGATGAAGTGCTTTTATTTGTCTCTCTACCCAGAGACTGCAGATGAATTTGCAATAGAGCAGCATGCCTCCTGTTTAGCTTTGTCAGGCACCACTTAGACATGTTATAATTTATTTTCCAGGAAAAATATTTCTCATGAGGGCTTCTGGCTAACACAGTTATAAAGCAGCTGGCTACCGTTCAGCCTGTTGTCTGCTAGCAGCTGGGCTTCCCTGTATCGTCTGAAAAGAAACGCAACTGGAGAGGAAAGTTGTGGAAGATGGGGGCAGGGACGAAACCTCCTCCTTACTCAGGCCCGAATGTCCTCTTCCTGGCTGTTTTGGGAGGCTTAAAATGAGGCAAATATCCTATTCAGTCTGATAGGGAGTGCTGTTATTTCTTTCATGTGTGCATGTGTGTGTGGCTTGTATAGTGGCGTCACATATTAAACAGGCATTGGCTTGTGCTAGACATTGGGAGACTCGAAAGAGCCCTTGAAATGTCACTAAATAACCCAGATTTTTTTTTCTAACATGGAACATTCTAGATAAAGCTTCAGATAATTACTTTATTTTAAAATAAGCAAATTCTGAATTCTGAATTCACACACTTTGTAAGAAAATGTTTCCATTATGACAGGTACAGAGGAACTGAGATTCACTGATATTAATGTGCTTTATTATGCCCTTACTCTAGGGCGTGTGCTGCCTGAATGGACTAGCCAGCAAAATTACCAAAGGATTTAACTTACTTTTTCTTTTTGCCTAATATCTATATCATATATCAAATCTCAGAGAGTATCAATTATGATAGAACATTCTCAAGTTGTATATGATGAGCACTTACATGATGAGCCCTGAGTAATCTATAGAATTATTGAATCACTACATTATATACCTGAAACTAATATAATACTGTATGTTAATTTCATGGGAATTAAAAAAAATACATTTTCATATATCACTGAGAAATAAAAAATCCTGCTAAATAAACAATAATGTATTTTTATCACTTTAAATGTCATTTTTAAAGAACTGTTTTCGATTTATCTACACTTAGATTTTTATCATAGTGCTCTTGTACATAACAAAAAAATTGAGGTAAATAATTGTTCTAAGAAATTCTTAGAATTCTTGACTTTGTATCCAATTATTCCGAATCATTCTTCAATTCAGAGTGATCAATGCCTGAGTTTTCCCACAGAGTATCACCCTATTTTGTCACCAAATTCACCAATTATTAAATATTTCTTGAAAGAGGCTCTTACTAAATTTTTTTTCAAATTTGGTGACACTCATTATGCGAAATTCGATGCTTTCATTTTTTTTTTTAAAGATTTTATTTATTTATTTATTTGACAGAGAGATGACAAGTAGGCAGAGAGGCAGTCAGAGTGAGAGGGGTGAAGCAGGCTCGCTGCCGAGCAGAGAGCCTAATGCGGGGCTCGATCCCGGAATTCCGGGATCATGACCTGAGCCGAAGGCAGAGGCCTTAAACCACTGAGCCACCCAGGTGCCCCGATGCTTCCATTTTTTTTGCTTGTTTTTAAGGTGTCAACAGAAAATCCTCAGACAACAACTACATTTCATATTCTTTATTTGATCCTCAGTTTGTTGACTAAAAATCAACATTTATGGGCTTTAGTTCAGTCATGCTTCCAGGAATAAACCAAGTCAATGAATGTACAGGCAGTGAAAATTATGTCCTGATTTTAAGATGCCATCAGTTCTAAGATGTATCTGGATTTTTAAGATGTTAAAAGGCGGAAATATGCTTCCTGAATTTGAAAAAAATATGGAGGATATATAAGGTTAAGTGTGCATATGCCAATTCCAGTGTGAAATGCAAATTTAGAGGGTTTCAAAGGGAAGTGGCCCACACTAGTTTTAGCTGATTACTGTCATCTAGAACCACCTAGAGACCTAAAACTATGGACAATCTAACCATCTTGGGAGTGAGGCCAGGGTACCAGAAACCCAGGGTACCTGGGTTTCAACAAGTAACCCAGGGATTCTGAGGTAGTCAGATTAGGGGAGCACTTTTGTGGAAATCCTGGGGTTCACTGGTTGTGTCTTGCTGGCCATCATACATTTTACATAGAGTGATCAAAGATCCGGGCTAGTCTGAGACAGTCTTGGCCTTTCCGTCTTGTCCCATCCTGGTTGCTAGTCACAATGTTTTCACTCTTAAAAGTGCCCAGTTTGGGGGCATTTTATGAGGTCACTAATAATTTTATGTGTATGGATAAAAGGTACATAGTCACAATTAGAAGAAATCCATTTAAATGTCCTTGCCGTGAAATGTAAATAAACATTTTGTTTTTTGATCGAAGTATAGTTGACACACGTTATATTAGTTTCAAGTGTACAACATAGTGATCCAATAACTCTGTATGTTACACTATGCTCACCACAGGTGTAGCTACTACCTGTCATATACAATAATATTATAATAACATTGAATATATTACCTATGCTGTACCTTGCATCCCCATGACTTATTCATTCCATAACTGGAAGGCCATACCTCCACTTCCCTCTACCCAAATTGCCCATCCATCCACTTCCCTCCCCTCTGGCAACCACCAGTTTGTCCTCTGTATTTACAAAGCAGGCTCTGTTCTTAAAATGGCTATTAAAAGCCCATGGGAGAGTTCACTCTCAGGCCACCCAAGGAGAATCAACTGTGTTGAGAATTTGTCTTCAATAAAAATACAAAGCCCTAAAGATAAAATGTGCCGTGCTTTAGAGGTCTATAAGGCCCAAACAAACCCTCAATAAGGACAATCACTAACACCACTAACTCTAAGATTATAAAGTTTGCTGGATGTGTGGTATTTTTGACTGTGTACCTTTCACTCTTATATTTATTGTTTAGAGGCTAAAATCACATCACCAGATGCAGTGAGCTCTTGTCAAGTTGTGTCCATTATTACATTATGGACAATTTGGGGAGTTCTCAGATAATATGTTAAGGTGTCCCCTTTTGTATGGCATTCACAATGCAACCCTCAAAGTGACCCTCTTCCCTGATTTCAGTTTAACATTAAAATTGTAAGACTGAAACTTCAACTCAAAGATCACATCAGTTCTTGCCAATGAAATGAAGAAACAATTTTTAGTAAAGGCATCATCCCTAAAGTGAGTTCTTTCCAAGTGAGCTAAAAGAGCTAACGAGATGCAAGTTTCAGAATATTTGTGGGTCAGTTCAGAAGAACTATCGTAGAGAATTTCCAGCTTTTTCTACTGGTGAATCAGGTGATGAAACAGTTCATGATCAAAGTTATTTAATACTACCATATTACTTAAAATATATTAGACAATTATTTTGGAAATATGTGAAAGAAATCTCTGTATAGATGAGGCTGATAACTGTTTTAGCCATACAAATCATTTGACAACCCAAATGATGTACATTAAATAATAAGTAATAAAATATTTAAGGGATTCTCGTTCTAGGTCTTCCACCTTTGGCTGACCTAGGAATAATGGGTTAAATGAGTGAGAAAATAGATTTGAATCAGTATGAGAATGGAATTTCCAATAGTTTATAACTGTCAGAGTTATTAGAATAATTTTCTTATTTGGAGGTAAATTCCCCATCTCTGTAGGAGTTTGATCTAGAACCAAATTCTTAGGAGTATGGTGTGTATATAACAGGTGCTATGGTCTGAATGTTATGTTCCCCCATATTCATATGTTGAATTCCTAACCATAACAATTAGTATTAGGTGGTGGAGTTTGAGAAGTGTTTAGTTCACCAGGGTGGAGCCTTCGTGAATGGGTTTTTTTTTTTTCCTTAAATTTATTTTTTCTCAGGAGACCTCAGTCTTTTTTTTTTTTTTTAAAGATTTTATTTATTTATTTGACAGGCAGAGACCACAAGTAGGCGGAGAGGCAGGCAGAGAGAGAGAGAGGTGGAAGCAGGCTCCCTGCTGAGCAGAGCACCTGATGCGGGGCTCAATCCCAGGACCCTGGGATCATGACCTGAGCCGAGGGTAGAGGCTTTAACCCACTGAGTCACCCAGGCACCCCATGGATTAACGGTTTTATAAGTGAGACCCCACAGAGATCCCCAGCCCTTCCACCATGTGAGGATTCAGAGAAAACGTGGTGGCTACGAACCAGGAAGAGGGCCTTTGCCAGAAAGTGGCCATGTGGTGCCTTAATCTTGGACTTCCCAGCTTCCCAAACTGTGAGAAATAAATTTCTGCTATTTATAAGGCACTCAGTCTGTGATATTTCATTATAGATGCCTAAAGGACTAAGACACCGAGACATGTGTGGACATATGCTGGTGAGCACAGAGGAAATATTAGAGAATATAATCCAAAAATAAGAAAAAAGACTGTAATGATATCGAATATATGGAATGACTCTGGTCCCTCATCAGGTCCATAGGACAGACCGTTATGTATGATTTACTGTTAAATTATTCTGATGGAAATGTAAAATTCTCCAGGAGAGTCATTGAAACACTCTCACTGTTTGTTCAAATTTCAGCTTACTGAAATACAAAGGGTATATGGACTTATGGATTATGCTCTAAAATTTAAACAAACTAACTTCAGTAAACTGATGATGTAATTTAAAAAAGATTACTGCAGATAAACCATAAATTTAAGATAATGCTAATAATGGAAACCCAAGTAGGCAACAAGAACAAAGCCAAGCTAACACTTTGTCTATTCTTCATTAAATAGAAACTTTTCCTTAACCACAGCACTATGTTAAAAACAAACGAACAAACAACAACAAAACATCAACACTCATAAGAAACTGGTGAAAACTGTGAAGATATCTAGTGGTAATTTGAAATACACATGAAATTTGCTTTCCGTATTTGTGTTGCCTTGAGATATGAGTACTAATGTTAAAATAAAGCCATCACAATTAGCAAGATACTTTTAAAGTAGCATTCAGAGTCTCTTTTGAAGTCTTTTCCTTATGAAAGACAAAAAATTTCCCCTTTGAGAAAACAGTAATTATTCCTGACACAGTAAAAATGACTGAGACAATATGTGGCAAGTGATTTGGTAACAAATTAAAATGCATTATTTTGTTTGCAAATAGGGCTGTCAGAGGCATTGAAAATACTGCTGAAATTATGAAGAAATACATATTAGAACAAATTAAGTCATTTTTCTTATACAGTTGAATAAATAAAATCATCCAACCTTTCTTAGCTTTTTCGTAGCTTTTTTCTTTTGGAAATATGCACTTGCTAGATAGTATTTCATACATAAAAATAAAAGCTAAAGGAGCTTTTAAATAAAAAATGCTTTCAAAAAAAGCATGTCTTCAACAGATTGTTGAAGAAAAAACCAGCTTTAAGTGGGATTTTTTTTTTCTTTTTTTTTACTACAAAGACAACCACTAATGGAGCAGTTTATCAGATTAGAATTGGGGGGGAGAGAGTCTAGAGTAAGGCTAAAAAGCTATTGCTACACTTAGAAGTTCATTCAGTGAGTTTAATAACAACTTAATTGCTTATTAAACCTAATAAGTTAAAACTAGAATTATATATGAACTACAGACAGTTCAAAAAGGATGACAATAATAATTACAAAAATATGTTTTCAATGACAGAGTGGCTGTTATTTGTATCACATGAGGTTAACAAGTCATCTCACTATAAAAATAAATGAGTAAATAAGATGACATGTAAAAATTACCCAACTTTTTTTTTTAAAAGGAGCTCTTAAAAGAAATAAATACTTAATATTTCTCATGGTAGCTAGCTGTCAAAACTATGCAACTTAGAAAATAATTTTGAAAAATGAACACTTAATCTTTCCCTTCAAATAAAATTGTTTGCTTTAACAAGGAGTGAAAAAAAATCACTATTTGGGGGGAAAAAAAACAACTTATGCAAAGAGAAAGTATTTAGAAAATGGGTGTTTAGAAGTGTTTTGATCAGTTTGTGATTTGGTTTACCAAATAAACTCTCATATGTTCACATTAAAAAGGGAAACAATTTTCTAATCTGTTCTCAAGAAAACGTTTCCTTGTATCTTGAATACATTTGTTAAAATACACTAAATTTTAACACTTTCCAATTTGTTTATGAGAAAACTATCTATATAAAAAAGACAGAACTTTCACAGATTAAAACCTCAATAAAAATTGTTGCATAATTACTAGATGTGATTGAAAAGTATATGCCATGATTAGGTACTATAGTAACCAAAACTAACCATGTACTCCTCTTTATATCTATGTACTTTTGAGAGTTATTGTCTTTCCATCATAAAAGTCATTAAGATCAAGAATAAAAATAAATTAAATTTAGGGGAGTGGAAGTATAGGGTTCCAGTTATGAAATGAATAAGCTACAGGGATGAGAGGTATAGTGTAGGGACTATAGTCAATGGTATTGTAATAGTGTTGTATGGTGACAGGTAGTAGCTACAATTGTGGTAAGCATGGCATAACATATAGAGTTGTTGAATCACTGTGTTGTACAAGTGAAACTAATGTAACATTAATTTACAACTATACTTCAATACATTTATTTAATAAAAAATAAAAAGATAAATAAATTAAATTAAAATCCAGACATTTAATCACTGTATCATGGGGACTATAACCAAGATTTTGAAAAGATTAAAAAAATTAAATCACCTTATATTCAGTGTGAAATATTAGTATTTTTCCTGAGCTAAAATAGTGTTTTTGCCATTAATAAGAAATGTTTAAATATATTTCAAAGTGTTTTTCAAAAAAAATGTTTTTCATCTTTTTCTAATTCTTAAACATTCTTTAGTTTTTATTATTTCAGTTCCATAGTCAGTATAACTAATGTATTAATAAATATGATAATAAATATATCAGAATATTAGTGCAAATTTTCTTATTGTTTTGTAAGTTTTTAGGCTTAGATTCAAAAAGCTAAAAAAATAGATTCTAGATCAGATATCTATGCAAAATATGCTAAGACATAAAGAAATAATCCAGTAGCCTAGTTGATTACCTAGGTGAAGAATGTGTGAAGGGAAGATAAGAAATCGATCAAGGAGGGTATAGAAAGGATTTCTTTAAGGAAAGAAAGATTGATAAACTGAGATACCTTCTTTGCCTTGCTCCATGTCCTTCTCCAATCAGCTGGAAAGACTTCAAAGAACTGCACTGAGATTGCTAGATATGTCATATAGTTTGAGGAACACTGTAGCTCAGGTCAGAAAAACTCTACAAGGTTGAGACTGACTAAAGAAAGCATCCTACAGTAGGAATGAGTCACATTTCCAACATGGTTGACCAGATTATTTTCCTTCATACCTTTGTTAGGAGCATCAAAATGGACATTACCCAAATGGTCTTCCATATATAGTTGGAAGACAATTTGAAAGAAGGCCCTGTGGGTAAGTCTAAGCAAATGATCAAAAGAGCATTACTGTACCAGTAAAGTGCACTCAGAGAGCCCTAGAAGGAAGAAGCTCCAGTGAACCCACAAAAGATTTCAGGATGTAGAAATTTCACCCAGAAACCCCTTATAAAAGTTACAATTCCCTCATTTGAGGCTTTGTCTGCCCTGATTTTCCCTTGCTTTTTGTCCATCCCTGGAGGACCAAAAAGCAGGAAAAGAGAGGAAGATGTAAAGAAGAAAGGGATAAAAGAAAGGGAAGCTAAGCACACCCAGCCCCCTTTCCCATTCTCACTACAAGCTCACCCCAGCATACTGCAGGCTTGTTTAAGCTTGGGCTCAAGGTGGTGCGCAGAAAATTCAGACTAGATGAGATATGAAATAATGGTCTGGACTAGACATTTTTAATGAGGACATTTGTTAAAACCTTAGAAATTACTGGGAAAGTTAGACAACCAGCCTGATATTTCAGATCAGAGCAGGGAGAAGGAAAGAAGCAGCTACCTTCTTTTGTACCCTATCGAGTCCAGCTCATTCTTATGCTTGCATTATTTAATTTTAACATTAATTTTTATCTAAAATCCAGTGTTTGGTGACTACTGGTCTAGGGTAAGCATTTTTACACAAAGTCTCATTATCTTCATAAAGGGCATATACCCTTTAAAATTAACTTTTATCACTTATTCCATCTTCATCCCCAATAATAAACCCAAAACATGGCATGGATGTTCTCTACCTGTTTCAAATCTAACAACTAGCTAATCCCCTCGGAGACAAGTCTGCCTTTCTCCTCTTTTCTGTGCTTTATATCAAGCCAATCAGTAAGTGTCTGGTTAGATTTGTAAAATCTGTACCCTTCACCTCATTCCTATTACAATTTGCTGTCTCAAATTTTCTTCCTTGGATCTTTGCAATCACCCCTAAAGAATTCTCAATCAGCACGGGATTTTGTATAGAACTACTGGATCACTATATTGTACATATGAAACTAATATTACACTGTATGTTAACTAACTGGAATTTGAATGAAACTTCAAAAAGAAAAAAATCTTAATCAATTTTGCTCTTTCCAGGGCCATGCAAATCATCTCTCTAAATCACAAATCAAAAATGTCTTTCTTATTTTTAAAAATAACCCATTATGATGATACCCATTAGTAGAGAGATTGTACAATTTTTCTGATTCTACACAAAACCAGAACTTTTTGTGAGTGAAAAAGGCACATTAATAATTACTCTGAAACAGTAGGCATAAAGCAGGATATCTGAGACAAACTGCCATATTTGGGTTCTATACCTACTAACTAGATCATAATAATCAACACCCATCATATCACAAATAAATTCCTCCATTTTTGTAAAGAATTTATTTATTTGAGAGAAAGGGCATATGCAAAAAGCACAAGCAGGGAGAAGGACAGAGGGAGAAGGAGAAGCAAGCTCCCTGCTGAGCAGGAGCCCAATGTAGGGGGGAGTGGGGTGCTCAAACCCCCTGGGAACCTGACCTGAATGGAAGGCAGACAGCTTAACTGCCTGAGCTACCCAGGCACCTAAATCCCTCATTGTTTTAACTCTTGCCTACTTCTCCTGTAATGCCTCTCACTACTTCATTAAATTATACTCTCAAACTGGTGCTTAATTTTATTGAGAGACATTGGGAAAAAATCATGAGAATAATAAAAACTAAAGCTCAAAAGAAATTATCTTCTTTTCAATGACTTTCGTTCACATGGATAATATAGGATTTGATTAGCATACATTTTCAAAAAAGAAATCATGTATTAAGTTCCCTCAGTGAAACTGTGTGGACACTTTAAAACATGTCCATTAATTTCTGACATTCTTCCCATTAAGAGTGAGGGCTGTATCTTCTCCTCTTAAATATGGATTGTTTTGGATCCACTTCAGTCAAGATGGTACTGTGACAGTCATGCTATGTGACTTCTGAGGCTCTGCGACAAAAGTCCATGAAGCTTCTGTTTTCTTTGTGAGAACATTCACTTTTTTTTTTTTTTTTTTTTTTTTTTTTAAGATTTTATTTATTTATTTGACACAGAGAGAGAAGGAACGCAAACAGGGGGAGTGGAAGAGGGAGAACAGACTTCCTAGAGTAGGGAGCCCAATGTGGGGCTCGATCCCAGGACCCTGGGATCATGACCTGAACCGAGGACAGATGATTAACAACTGAGCTACCCAGAAGTCCCGAACGTAATATAATTTTTTTTTTTATTTTTTTTTCCCCTTTTTATTAATTTTTTCAGCGTAACAGTATTCATTCTTTTTGCACAACACCCAGTGCTCCATGCAAAACGTGCCCTCCCCATCACCCACCACCTGTTCCCCCAACCTCCCACCCCTGACCCTTCAAAACCCTCAGGTTGTTTTTCAGAGTCCATAGTCTCTTATGGTTCGCCTCCCCTCCCCAATGTCCATAGCCCGCTCCCCCTCTCCCAATCCCACCTCCCCCCAGCAACCCCCAGTTTGTTTTGTGAGATTAAGAGTCATTTATGGTTTGTCTCCCTCCCTGAAAGAATTTGCAAACACCAAACCAGGTCTCCAGGAAATATTGAAAGGGGTCCTCTAAGCAAAGAGAGAGCCTAAAAGTAATAGATCAGAAAGGTACAGAGACAATATACAGTAACAGTCACCTTACAGGCTACTAATGGCACTAAATTCATATCTCTCAATAGTTACCCTGAATGTTAATGGGCTAAATGCCCCAATCAAAAGACACAGGGTATCAGAATGGATAAAAAAACAAAACCCATCAGTATGTTGCCTACAAGAAACTCATTTTAGACGCGAAGACACCTCCAGATTTAAAGTGAGGGGGTGGAAAACAATTTACCATGCTAATGGGCATCAGAAGAAAGCTGGGGTGGCAATCCTTATATCAGATCAATTAGATTTTAAGCCAAAGACTATAATAAGAGATGAGGAAGGACACTATATCCTACTCAAAGGGTCTGTCCAACAAGAAGATCTAACAATTTTAAATATCTATGCCCCTAACGTGGGAGCAGCCAACTATATCAACCAATTAATAAGAAAATCAAAGAAACACATCAATAATAATACAATAATAGTAGGGGACTTTAACACTCCCCTCACTGAAATGGACAGATCATCCAAGCAAAAGATCAACAAGGAAATAAAGGCCTTAAATGACACACTGGACCAGATGGACATCACAGATATATTCAGAACATTTCATCCCAAAGCAACAGAATACACATTCTTCTCTAGTGCACATGGAACCTTCTCCAGAATAGATCACATCCTGGGTCACAAATCAGGTCTCAACCGGTATCAAAAGATTAGGATTATTCCCTGCATATTTTCAGACCACAATGCTCTGAAGCTAGAACTCAATCACAAGACGAAAGCTGGAAAGAACCCAAATACATGGAGACTAAACAGCATCCTTCTAAAGAATGAATGGGTCAACCAGGAAATTAAAGAAGAATTGAAAAAATTCATGGAAACAAATGATAATGAAAACACAACAGTTCAAAATCTGTGGGACACAGCAAAGGCAGTCCTGAGAGGAAAATATATAGCGGTACAAGCCTTTCTCAAGAAACAAGAAAGGTCTCAAGTACACAACCTAACCCTACGCGTAAAGGAGCTGGAGAAAGAACAAGAAAGAAACCCTAAACCCAGCAGGAGAAGAGAAATCATAAAGATCAGAGCAGAAATCAATGAAATAGAAACCAAAAAAACAATAGAAAAAATCAATGAAACTAGGAGCTGGTTCTTTGAAAGAATCAATAGGATTGATAAACCCCTGGCCAGACTCATCAAAAAGAAAAGAGAAAGGACCCAAATCAATAAAATCATGAATGAAAGAGGAGAGATCACAACTAACACCAAAGAAATACAGACAATTATAAGAACATACTATGAGCAACTCTACGCCAACAAATTGGCCAATCTGGAAGAAATGGATGCATTCCTAGAGACATATAAACTACCACAACTGAACCAGGAAGAAATAGAAAACCTGAACAGGCCCATAACCAGTAAGGAGATTGAAACAGTCATCAAAAATCTCCAAACAAACAAAAGCCCAGGGCCAGACGGCTTCCCAGGGGAATTCTACCAAACATTTAAAGAAGAACTCATTCCTATTCTCCTGAAACTGTTCCAAAAAATAGAAATGGAAGGAAAACTTCCAAACTCATTCTATGAGGCCAGCATCACCTTGATCCCAAAACCAGACAAGGATCCCACCAAAAAAGAGAACTACAGACCAATATCCTTGATGAACACAGATGCAAAAATTCTCGCCAAAATACTAGCCAATAGGATTCAACAGTACATTAAAAGGATTATTCACCACGATCAAGTGGGATTTATTCCAGGGCTGCAGGGTTGGTTCAACATCCGCAAATCAATCAATGTGATAGAACACATTAATAAAAGAAAGAACAAGAACCATATGATACTCTCAATAGATGCTGAAAAAGCATTTGACAAAGTACAGCATCCCTTCCTGATCAAAACTCTTCAAAGTGTAGGGATAGAGGGCACATACCTCAATATTATCAAAGCCATCTATGAAAAACCCACTGCAAATATCATTCTCAATGGAGAAAAACTGAAAGCTTTTCCATTAAGGTCAGGAACACGGCAGGGATGTCCATTATCACCACTGCTATTCAACATAGTATTAGAAGTCCTAGCCTCAGCAATCAGACAACAAAAAGAAATTAAAGGCATCCAAATTGGTAAAGAAGAAGTCAAACTATCACTCTTTGCAGATGATATGATACTATATGTGGAAAACCCAAAAGACTCCACTCCAAAACTGCTAGAACTTGTACAGGAATTCAGTAAAGTGTCAGGATATAAAATCAATGCACAGAAATCAGTTGCATTTCTGTACACCAACAACAAGACTGAAGAAAGAGAAATTAAGGAGTCAATCCCATTCACAATTGTACCCAAAACTATAAGATACCTAGGAATAAACCTAACCAAAGAGACTAAGAATCTATACACAGAAAATTATAAAGTACTCATGAAAGAAATTGAGGAAGACACCAAAAAATGGAAAAATGTTCCATGCTCCTGGATTGGAAGAATAAATATTGTGAAAATGTCTATGCTACCTAAAGCAATCTACACATTTAATGCAATCCCTATCAAAATACCATCCATTTTTTTCAAAGAAATGGAACAAATAATCCTAAAATTTATATGGAACCAGAAAAGACCTCGAATAGCCAAAGGAATATTGAAGAACAAAGCCAAAGTTGGTGGCATCACAATTCCGGACTTCAAGCTCTATTACAAAGCTGTCATCATCAAGACAGCATGGTACTGGCACAAAAACAGACACATAGACCAGTGGAACAGAATAGAGAGCCCAGAAATCGACCCTCAACTCTATGGTCAACTAATCTTCGACAAAGCAGGAAAGAATGTCCAATGGAAAAAAGACAGCCTCTTCAATAAATGGTGCTGGGAAAATTGGACAGCCACATGCAGAAAAATGAAATTGGACCACTTCCTTACACCACACACGAAAATAGACTCCAAATGGATGAAGGACCTCAATGTGAGAAAGGAATCCGTCAAAATCCTTGAGGAGAACGCAGGCAGCAACCTCTTCGACCTCAGCCGCAGCAACATCTTCCTAGGAACAACGGCAAAGGCAAGGGAAGCAAGGGCGAAAATGAACTATTGGGATTTCATCAAGATCAAAAGCTTTTGCACAGCAAAGGAAACAGTTAACAAAACCAAAAGACAGCTGACAGAATGGGAGAAGATATTTGCAAACGACATATCAGATAAAGGGCTAGTATCCAAAATCTATAAGGAACTTAGCAAACTCAACACCCAAAGAACAAACAATCCAATCAAGAAATGGGCAGAGGACATGAACAGACATTTCTGCAAAGAAGACATCCAGATGGCCAACAGACACATGAAAAAGTGCTCCACGTCACTCGGCATCAGGGAAATACAAATCAAAACCACAATGAGATATCACCTCACACCAGTCAGAATGGCTAAAATTAACAAGTCAGGAAATGACAGATGCTGGAGAGGATGTGGAGAAAGGGGAACCCTCCTCCACTGTTGGTGGGAATGCAAGCTGGTCCAACCACTCTGGAAAACAGCATGGAGGTTCCTCAAAATGTTGAAAATAGAACTACCCTATGACCCAGCAATTGCACTACTGGGTATTTACCCTAAAGATACAAACATAGTGATCCGAAGGGGCACGTGTACCCGAATGTTTATAGCAGCAATGTCTACAATAGCCAGACTATGGAAAGAACCTAGATGTCCATCAACAGATGAATGGATCAAGAAGATGTGGTATATATACACAATGGAATACTATGCAGCCATCAAAAGAAATGAAATCTTGCCATTTGCGACGACGTGGATGGAACTAGAGCGTATCATGCTTAGTGAAATAAGTCAATCGGAGAAAGACAACTATCATATGATCTCCCTGATATGAGGACATGGAGAAGCAACATGGGGGGGTAGGGGGGTAGGAGAAGAGAACATTCACTTTTGTTACAAGTAGTAAGTTTGATTACCTCAAGGTAGCCATATTGAGAGAAGACTAAGCTGTATGTAGAGACCATGTGAAGGATAGCAATAGATCCAGCTGTACCCAGATTATCAATCTTTTCAGCCCAGGCCTCGGACATGTGAGTTAAAACTCTCCACATAATTCTAGCCAGCCAGTCATTTGAATCTTTCCAACTTAGGTCTCAGACATCATAGAGCAGAGATAAGCCATTGCCACTGAATCCTATCCAAACTCCTGGCCCACAGAATCCATCAGATAATTAAATTGGTTATTGTTTTATGACACTAAATTTTGGGGTGGTTTGTCACATGGCAACAGACAACTGGGACTGTCTTCAAATGAATTTGATAACTGAATTCTATCCTTTAACAATTCTTTAACAGGATTTTTTTCTCTTACAAGCATATTTTCTATTTATTGTCTGTTTTTCCAGTAAAGCACAACTAGAAATACCTTTCCAGTTTACTACTAGTCCAGTGAGAACCAATCAGCTATATATTGGTGAGAGTGCCTACACTGCTAAATCTAAAACTTAAATTCATGAGATTTTTGATTTAAAAAAATTCCAATGTCTTATGGAACTATAAAGTATCAGTTCTAATCACGTAGCTCTTAGTGTATTATAGTTTACACTACATTACCATGTTTCCCCTATTTAATCCTTTTGTCCCTATTACCTTGAATTATAATCTTTATTTCACCAATGATGACATTGGGGATCTCAGCAAATAAATTATGGACCCAAGGGATATGGTAACAGCCATTGATAGGATTTGAACTCAGAATAGCTTCTAAATCTCTTTTCTTTCACTCCTGACTTTTATAATTGTGAAATTATAAAAAATAACTGAAATTTTCTAGCTTCCTAAGTAATCTCTTTATTTTTAATTTTCCATCTTCTGGTTCCACAAAATAGCTAGAGCGATCATTCTTAAACTTAACTTCTTCATATCCTGCCCCTTAAAATCTTCAGTTGTCCTCCTTTAACACTTAGTAGAAAAGGCCCTGCACAATCTTTCCCCCACTTCCCTTTTTTCAAATATATTTTTAAAGACTTTAAAAATTTATTTATTTGAGAGTGAGAGCGAAAGCGAGAGAGAGAGGGAGAGAGGGAGAGGGAAAGCACAAGCAGGGGTGGGGGGATGGGGGGAGAGGCAGATTCCCTGCTGAACAGGGAGCCAGAGGCCAACGTGTGACTGATCCCAGGACCCTGAGACCTTGACCTGAGCTGAAACCAAGAGTCAGCCACTTAACCAACCGAGCCACCCAGGAGCCCCTCCCCCACCTCCCTTCTAATCCCAACATTAATGTTATTCATTTGTAGTTAATTTTATATTTGATCAATTCAAAGAAAGCCTCTTTGCTCACTTTGGAATTCCATTTTTTTTTAAATTCACCTGTCCATTTATTCCTCCTGTATTTCTTGCTTGTCTTCTATTTATGCCAGTCCTGGGGGATACCAAGATAAAATTGTCATACTTCCTGATCTCAAAACTAGAAAAACTAACACATTCTTATAATACAAAAAGAAGAGGTGATTGAAATATTGACAAGGACACCCAACATAGCCTAGTTTGTTGGGGAAGGGGCAATCCTGAGAAGGTTTCCTGATAGAGATGATGAAGGCAGTATGCAGCAATATATCATGTCCCAGGGCAAGGAGATGAAAGAGCCTTGTTGTACCTGATGGAGAGCTCCATGACTGAGTTAGGGGAAAGACAGATTCAGGGTAGGAATCTGATGACCCATTAGACCAATAGACAGAAGGCCAGAGAAGCAAATAGAAACTAAATCATTAAGGAAGTAGGAGACCCGAGTTCAAATCACAGTAGCATTAAACATGTCATGGTGTTAATCGATCTGGGGAAACAAGTTGACTCAGTAGTAGCACCAAACACTGTGAGAGAAGAGAACTGGAAGAACAATTTCAATTTCCCTTTTCTACCTGCAACCACTCTAAAATGTACTGGTTGAAGCTCATATAATCAGTTAATTCTCTTAATTCTATCAGTTAACTGGAGAATTCATCTGCATATTTCATCTGGTCTTAGTTGGCTGGAGTCAGCTAGGGGTCAGCAAAGCTAGAAGACCCAAGAAGCCTCACTCACAGGTCTGACAGTTGATGTCAACCGTCACAGGGCGCCTCATTGCTACACCTGCCTCTCCTCCTACATAGACTAGTTAGATCCCTTACATGGACATGTCAAGGCCACATTCCAAAACAAAGCCTTGGTAGTCAAATAAAATCAGTTACACTATAGTAGTCAAAGCTAGTAGTTAAAGGCCAGCCCAATTCAAGAAGTGGGGATCAAGACTCAAACTCTTTATGGAGGGAGTAGGAAAGTCACATCAAAAAGGGGCATATATATGTATATATGTATGCATACATATGTGTATATATATACATATGTCTATAGAATTTACCGAATAGACAATATGTCAACAGTTCCCAGAAAGTGATCACCCTACTTTCTGATCTCAAGATAACATTGGAACCCTCATATTTTGAAAATTTCACTAGCCCATTATAATAGAGCTGTCCTCTCTGATTTGTATATTGGAATATAGTATACAACTGCGTGTATTTGTAGAAAAATGCTTGTTGAGACAACTCAAGGGAATCTCCTGAATTGAGGGAAAACATTTACATTGGAACAAATTACATTTTACTGAAAACCTAATTGTTACACTGAGAGCTGTACACTGTTGTAATTGCATACTCCTAATTACACACACTGCATTATTTAAAAAAGAATGGCATTGTTTATTTGTGATATTCTCTGCTTATTTACACTTGCCTATTTGAGCAAGGAGCAAGGAGTTATTTCTACCACGTGGCAGAGATTGCTATCTGTTCACAAACACAAAATTAATTCAGTAGAGAGAAGCAGCTCTCAAACAGGAAGAGAGAAATTTCTCCTGAGGCAAGACATTTGACAATTGTTTCTAAATTTCTGTATAATTAAAAAAGCACTTACCATCTGCAATGATTGACCTGTCAGAGCTACTCCTCTGAGATAATTTTGGTGACATTAAAAAAACCGAGTATCTAAAAGCTCCATTTGACATAAATGAATTAGGCTATTCTTTTAAATAGAAATAATACTCAAGATAGAATGTCCTATAAGATGCCGCTTAACATGGGTAACCTTAATCATATTAACTCCCCTTGGGCACTTGTCTGAGTCTCTCAGTGCCACGGTAATGGTAACCTTGTTCTCTGTGTCTCATGATTTTGATTTTGTAAATGCTACTTGAACCTCAAAGCCAACAGCCCAGTCAAACCTCTTACTTAAGTATATAGTTAAGTGTATAATTCTTTCTGAATTATAATCACATTTCCTGATTGATGTCAGAAAAAAAAAGGAAGGGGACTCAGAAATCCTTTAAAAGCTCAAATGGAAGTTTCATTCTTTTTCCTACGTTTCTCATTCTTTGCTAACAATTAATATGTATAAGGTAACAATGTGCTCTATCACAAAGGAAGATTTTTACTTTCTCCTGTAATAGAATCAGAGCTGTGTATAATGGGTACTTCGAGTTTCCCAATTGTTTCCTTAAATATCATGAACATTAAGAGCATAACTGACCACTGATGTGGTTTTCAGGGAAAAAAGAAACACAAAACAGAACATTCCTGATTAGTTATTACAAATAATTACTCTTCTCGCACTTCTTGCCACTACTACTTCATCTAAAGGCACCTCCTTTAGTATGGTCTGTCCTTTTTATCTTGGGGGTAATACAAACATTTTTTATGGCTTAATGTGTGAATGCATTCAGTTTTTAAGAAACTAAAAGTTCAAAGTGGCCAGGGCCACTGGTATAGGAATGTTTAAATTTCAGTGACCGGTGGGGAATAGTCACTTACTACATAGTTCACTAAAATTGTTCCTTTACCTAAATACATGAAAGAAAGAAGAGTCTAACATTTCATCCTATTTCAGAGGAGATTCCCCCTACAGACCAGTAATAAAGTATCCCTACAAGTCCAGTCTGTGCTCCTAGCAGAGAAACTTCTAAGTGTGTAAGCTTGTGACTGATCTTTTCTATTTGATGTATTTGAAGTTCATTACTGTAGTAACAAGAACTTAAAAACATGAGAGTTAGGCTTACATATGTCTAAAGTGTCTTACCGTGACTTTGTATGTGTATCCCAAGGATTAAAGTAGAGTGTCAATATATCTTATAGTAAATGAAAAGGATCTTTCAGTCAGGTGGCCTCACCATTATATATTACTATCATTAATAGATCTTTCTTACTTTCATTGGCTTAGATTCCGTTTCTGGAACCAGGAAACTGGAAGTCATTTTTCCCTTAGGGCTTAAAGAAATAAAAAATTATCAAAGCCTTTATACATGGCAAAGGTTAAAAAACCTTCAAACAAGATTCATTTGTTTTCTTTTTTTTTTTTTTTTTTTTTGAGAATACAAAGTTTTCAAGGATTTATCATGATGTGAAATTTACTTCTGTGCGGTAAACCAACAAAAATTGTTTGAAAAAGAAAAATAATAAAATATTCTATTGTATCACATCGGTGAAGCCAAGTGAGCTGTGTTATCCCAGCCACAGCCTCAACCAGCCGAGACTTCGATGGCGTTCTTTAGCAAGGGAACCAAAAAGAGAGCAAGGGCACTTGTTTAAAGACATGGCATACTTATGTATGAATCAATTTTCATCATGTCTTTTTATATTAATCAGATTGTATTGAAGGACTACATTTTAAAAACCAGTGCAGGGAAGTTACCTACCTGCTTATTTTTAGTTGAACAAGAAAATCAGTTCACTTAAATTCTACTTTTGCTTTTCTCCCTCCTTTTTTTTGATTGTATGTATTTATTTGAGAGAGGGAGAGTGAGTGAGAGAGAGAGAGCGTGTGCATCAGTGAGGGAGAGGGGCAGAGGGAGAAGCCCAATCCCCCCTGAGCAGGGAGCGTAATGCTGGCTAGATCCCAGGACCCCGGTTCATGACCTGAGTTAAAGGCAGACACTTAACTAACCGAGCCACCCGGGAGCCCCTTTTCCTTCTCTTCTTAAGAGCCAGGGATCTTAAGTTATTTTCTCCCATGTGCAATTCAATTTTTTAAGAAGTGGGCGGAGCCCTTATTCCGCAATTTCTTAGGAAACCTCAGACTTTCTCATGCCCTTCTCCTTCTCTGCCTCTGAGGGAAGTGAGGTCACATCTCTTCAGTTTTAGGAAGTTCCTGGACAATTCAAAATTCTTATTATATTTCTGTGCCTCACTCTTTTTCTGCCATACCCAAATCTTCTTTTACAAAAACAAGTAGCCCATCATCTTCATTTGATCAGAAAAATTACACTGTTTAATCAGACTAAAGAGGAATTATGTTACAGGCTGAGCAGGAAGCAATGGCTATTGTGATTTTAAACCAAATACTCTTTCTTTGTACTACTCTTACAGTGAACTCAGGGAAACATTCTGTGTATAACTTGATGAACATATTCATTTAAGAAATCTTTGGATATATTAAGAAAAAATATCAGGGAACTAGAGTAAAAATGTATTTTTTTTACTTAAAATTTGATTACTATGAAAAATTAACTTATACTTACTAGAACCAGACATTTAAAAAAGTAGAAAGTTGATTAAAAAAAATAACTATCATGTTAGCTTTGTACCTCAAGAAACCAAATATGTCATTTGCTATATATTATTCCAGATTTTTTCTATCAATATATCGATGTCATTTTTTTTCAAAACAAGCAAAATTTTGGTTGTATAGACTAACGTAGAGAAGAACTGTTGATTTAACTAAGTAGTTTATATTGGTGGAACTGGCCCAAGGAAAAGGAGTGTGGAAAATTAAGATCCCAAGTATAATTTAAGAATATCCAAAGAATGTATGTCATCTCTCTGATGTCTCTCTCTATGTCATCTCTCTGAGCTCCTTGTGACAACTCATTTAGGGATAAGGCAAACTCTGTAACTACCTTTATCCCTGATATACATTCATACACATTGTCCAAAACTGAACAAGAAAGGGGAAAAACAAGGGATTTAGCTGATCCCCACTCTGAGCCCTCAGCCTGATCCTAGAAGCATCTGTATTCTGTGTCCAGACAACACACATTTATCTTCATGCTGTTGGCTTCTTCCCAGCTCACAGTTTTGCAACTAAAGCAGTATCTCAGAGAAGCGAGAAGTGTCTCAGAATAAAATTAAAGATGGTTGGTCCAGGTTACACGAAAATGGTTTTATAAATCCACATGAAATGCCCCAGAAGAGAATCCAATATGTGATCTGCTTTTGAAAGACATGAGGGAATGAAGAAATGAGGATTATTTTAAGGTATTTTGAAGGAATTCTTTCTTTCAGCATTTCCGTGGAAAAGGCAAAGGAGGAAGAGAGAACACATAAAAGTATGGTTGTCATAACCTATTGGTTCACTGTCTATTAGGATGGAAGCTACTGACTTATCTGACAAGGAAACTGCCAATTCTGCTCTAATGTTATTAATATAAATTGAGCTAACTGTAATAAACATGGTTAAAAATATATAAAGTTAGACATTGTCCCTGCTTATTAATTTTACTTCCTGGTGGCTAGTACTCTGCCCATCTTTCATGTTCACAGCTTGCCAGGTGAATATGGGCAGAGTTAAAAATGTTTCATGAAGTTGATCATTATCATTATTTCTAATTAATACTTTGAATGCATATGGGGTGCATGGTGCCATGCCGGGTCTCTTAAGAAGTGTAATAGAAATTAATTAAAGGTCTTAAAAGGACATCAAATATAAAGGGCAAGTAACATCTCAAGAAAGGAAAGACATCATAAATAAATGATGCTAAGAATTTTTGTTCATGTGGGACTATTTTCATAATTTTACTTAAACTGTGGAGTAACAAAGATGGAGGGAAATGGTACATGAAGGAAAAGAGAAAAAAACAGAATGGAAAAGAAAAGGAGGAGTTAGAAATCACAATTCACAAAAGAAAAATAGAGATAAGGAAATATTAGTTAAGAATGTTTATATCATGAGTTATAGAAATCCAAATAAAATTGGCTTAAAGAAAAACAAAAAGAAATTTATGGGCTTACATAAATAAGTGAAATGGCAGCCTTATGTACAGCTTGATTCAGAACTTTACGCAATGTCACTGGGGCTGAATCTTTCTTCCTTTCTTTCTTTCTTTCTTTCTTTCTTTCTTTCGTGTCCTCTGTCTTCATTCCATAAGAGTAAAATTGACAGCTCGACTCCCACCTCCCAACACCTCAAGTTGGACAACATGAATAAAGCATTATGCTAAGGAAAAGACCTCCGACTCAACAGGCTGCCTTCTTTTCTCTCAGAAGTACAACAGGTGTATTTGCTCTTCTTGGATGAGATGTTATCCCTGAAACAATTAGTATGACTCCTATAATGTAATTGTCAGAGTGGTTTGATCTAGAGAACACCAGTCTTGGTGACACAGGTGGGATTTACATTCCCCAAATCATATGGGCCAAGTGCAGGGGGGCTTTGATGAAAATAAGTAGAATAAATAATAATAACACCACCAACAACAAAAACCCAAACTAAGAAAAAGAATGTATGTCCAGTATAACAAGTGTTGAGTGAACAAAAGAATAGACAAGACAGGATGGGTTCTTGGTGTTAAATTTTATCTTGTATTTTATAACTAATGGGATAAATTAGAACATATCAAAACTACTAATTTTGCTATCGCCACATGTCCAACATCCTCTGCTGAATTATTAGTGAATTATAGTCACTTAACTCAACGGATTAAGAATGTCAAATACTTTTAACAAATGTCAACTTCATTGTGGTATGGCTTTTAAACATTTGCCTGGCTCCTCAGGGTATCAAATAGCTTTTTCACATTTGTGTTGGAGTGCTGTATGCAGTCAGCACTCAGTGAAACTTCACAGTCTGTGCATGAAATACGCAGTTTCCTGAGACCACAGAATGAGACAAAAAGAAGCATAGCAGGGGCACCTGGGTGGCTCAGTGGGTTAAAGCCTCTGCCTTCGGCTCAGGTCATGATCTCAGGGTCCTGGGATGGAGCCCCACATCGGGCTCTCTGCTTAGCAGGGAGTCTGCTTCCCCCCCTTTCTCTGCCTACTTGTGATATCTCTTTCTCTGTCAAATAAATAAATAAAATCTAAAAAAAAGAAGAAGAAGAAGAAGAAGCATAGCAGACTTCTCAAGAAGGATCAAGAAACCAATAGCCTCAGGATATAAAGAGGTCTGCATGCTACAGTTTCAGCAGGGGAAGAAACTAACTTTTATTGGAGGGCTACTATAATTGCAATATTGTACCTACCCCATCTCATTTAATCTTCACAGCAATCTTATGAGGAAGAGATAAAGTTCCACGCTTAAAACTTTAAAGAGAGAGAGAGAGACTCACATCTACTAAACACTTTTCAAATGCATTACTGCTAGTAAGTTTCAAGACGGGCCTTTGAGCTCATATTCACATAATCAGAAGGATCAATTTATAGGATTTCCAACTCGATCCCTCTGTAGAAGTAAATTCATTGGGTATATGAAGTGGAGAGTTTCTTTCACCAGCTATCCCCTGTCCTTGCACCCACACTCTACACCAACTACGGAGATGGGAAGTGGGACATAAAATGGTTTGAGGGGAAAAAGAAAAAAAAAAAGCTCTGGGTGGTGAGTGGAAAGTATAAAGTTTCAAAGAGGATTTTATGAAGTTTGCCACATGACTACATTGCACTCTGATATTTAGTAAAATGCTCACTTCCTTTTAATGCATTATAGAACTGAATCCAGTCTGTGGTTGTTTTCGAGACCTTCCAATGAAGGTGAGAATGGCTACTCATGGGAAGGTAATCACAAGTGGGCTAGGTTTAAAAGAGGAAGTGGTTCTAGGGGGACCTGGAGGGCTCAGTTGGTTGAAGGTTTGCTTTCAGCTCGGGTCATGATCCCAGTGTCCCAGGATCGAGCCCCATGTCCAGCTCCCTGCTCAGTGCACAGTCTGTTTCTCCCTCTCCTCCAGCTTGTGTTCTCTCCCACTCACTCTCTCTCTCAAATAAATAAACAAAATCTTAAAAGAAATAAAATAAAACAAAATAAATGAAAGAGAAAGTGGTTCTAGTTCTTAGAAGAATTTTTCAAAGTAATTTATTTTGAAGCCATAATAATGAATACTTAAATTAATGTCATTATAGCTTCACAAAGATGTATCAGGGATAAATATAAGAAATGACAGTTGATATTTATACAACAGTAATATAAGAAATAACAGTTAAAATTTATAATAATAAAAAGCATAAACATTGTCCATTACAAAAGAGAAACTGTTGACCATATAGCCAGACTGCTTTCTTTTTTTTTTTTTTAAAGATTTATTTATTTGACAGAGAGAAATCACAAGAGAGGCAGGCAGAGAGAGAGGAAGGGACGCAGGCTCTCCGCTGAGCAGAGAGCCCGATGTGGGACTCGATCCCAGGACCCCGAGATCATGACCTGAGCTGAAGGCAGCGGCTTAACCCACTGAGCCACCCAGGCGCCCCTAGCCAGACTGCTTTCTGATTGAAATATTGTGTTCAAATAAGCAGCAGGAATATAACAAGTTATGTTCCTATATCCTACAAGAAGGATTTTTTTCTTATAATCTACATTTACCTACAAGGGTATTTCTATTTTGTTTTATTAATCTTATACAAATGAGGTTTTCAAAAACAATAACCTAAAGATAATGATGAAAAATGAAAGGTATTTATCATGGCTTAGGGCAGTCTTGGTGCTAATACTGTCCAGCACTTAGTAGGTATTCAAAAGATGGTAACTATTCTTCACCAATGCTAGGAGAATAGCTAGAAGTCAGCCAACAAACTTTCCAAAAGTCAGAGCATCATTTAGAAGTAAAATTAGGAAAGAAATACAGGTTTCTGGGGCGCCTGGGTGGCTTAGTGGTTTAAGCCTCTGCCTTCGGCTCAGGTCATGATCTCAGGGTCCTGGGATCGAGCCCCACATCGGGCTCTCTGCTCAGTGGGAAGCCTGTTTCTCCCTCTCTCTCTCTGCCTGCCTCTTTGCCTACTTGTGACGTCTCTCTCTGTCAAATAGATAAAATATGAAAAAAAAAAAAGAAATACAGGTTTCTTAAAAGTTGTAATACCACTACTTGTTTTTCTGATGGTGTCTTTATATGGTGTATGATGCACCATGAACAGTTCCAACATTACATGAATAATATATTATGGCTCAATCAGCCATTACATTTCTTACTAATGTTTAAAAGCTTTTGATAAAGGTGGAATTTAATTTGTTAGCTCTGCTATTAGAAGAAAACAAAGCATACCTCTTTTTGTTTTTGTTGTTATTCCTTGTTTTGTTTTAAGCATGATGTACTGCAGTGCTGGTTGGAACTAAAATGAAGTCCTTATCACCTTACCAGTGTCTTGATACAGAGAACATTCTGAAACATCTTTAGGGATGGGAGTCCAAAATGTCAAATCTTAAAAGAAGGAAATGGGAGCCAAGTGATTCTACCTCCTAGATCTAGTAAAGAAATTGTGGGCTGAATGTTTGCTTACAACCTCAACATTTTTATATCACTTTTGTCATCTGTAATGTGTTTACTGGAAATATTTTGTAATTTTTATACCTAGGATATCAGAAATAATTGCAAGCATCTGAATAAAATAGAGACAATGAGGGGCAACAAATTACTGAACTGAGAAATTGTCACTTGTATCAAAAATACATTTATTGTAACTTTCTTAGAGAATGCACATTGATGTATAAAATATGTCACTGTAAATACTAAGCAACTAACTCATATTTCTCTTCATTGCTGGTTGTCTTTGATTATAAATTCTAAGAGATCAAAATTCTATTGCCTACATATAATAGAGTGACTGCAAAGATAAATAGCTATTATGTTTTCTGATGATAACTGGTTATATTAGCCACACATTAAAAATGCTCATTTTGAGTCTTTTTTATTCAAAGAATGTTGACTTGGTACTTTTTCTCTCTTCTCCCATAAACTATTCTATTAAGATGCTTGAAATTTTAAAAAGTATTTCCTGATACTTATGGATTTCAAACTTTAATATGCAATTAAAATTGTATTGCCATGGATGTGAGAAGTGCTCACATTTTAAAATTTGATTTGCTGCTTCAAGAACTTTAATATATAGTACAACTTTATATGAACTCATACTTTTCTCGAACATCTCAATTTATTTTCAGTTGTTTAGTAAGACAAAACTTCCTAATGTCAAAGTAGCATGAAAGAATTAAGTGGAAATAGATTTCCCAAATAAATCTCCATCTTTTCTTTCTTATTTGTAATTTATTTTCATTGAACTTAATAATAAGTATGTTGCTTGAGAAGTTGTTCATGTGTCAAGAGAAAATAACGGAATGGCATCTTAATCTCACTTAGTATAAATCAGACTCTTTTAAAATCTCTAGGTAAGAACCATATAATACTTGGTTTTTCCTTTTTTTTTAAGAGAAAACATCTATTTGTAAATGATTATCATTAATCTATATTCTGGGCTGGTGATCAGGAAATCTCTTAGGTGGGAAAATAACTGATAGAGCTATAAATTTAAATAATCAAACTTTTCCTGAGGGTCTAATTTTTCCTTTAACATTTCAGTTCCAAAAGATAATACTATTTGCTCATTTTCATAAAACACTGGGGCAGATTCAATCCCAGGCATTCTGTCAGGACAATGGCCAGAGATGTCCTTCAAAGGTTAGAACTGAACACTTACCGCTTTTATTTTGAAAGTTGTTGCAGAACTGAGTCCACTCACCTTCCTGTAATCAACAACAATTTAACTGCTCCAAAATGGTTGTTTAAGGGGAAAAGACAATGGATCATGTACAGAGGCTAGAATGCTGGCAAATATTTACATACAATGGTAAGCATAAGATAAAGAACTATCAACGGGGTGAGGTGAAGGATCCAGAGAGCAGATGAGAATTCAAGGGATATTAAGCCAACCAAAACCCCATACTGTTACCAGTAGAAGATGACTGAGGATTAACATTGTGTTAAGTATGCAAGTGGTGGTGATTCTTTCGAAAGGCTGGAAGTTGTAAAACCATGATTTTCCCACTAAGTATCAATGTTCCTTATTTTGGTAATAGACTCCCCAAATTACTTTTTTTTTTTAAGATTTTATTTTATTTATCTGACAGACAGAGATCACAAGTAGTCAGAGAGGCAGGCAGAGAGAGAGGGAAGCAGGCTCCCCGCCGAGCAGAGAGCCTGACCCGGGGCTCGATCCCAGGACCCTGGGACCATGACCTGAGCCGAAGGCAGAGGCTTTAACCCACTGAGCCACCCAGGCACCCTCCAAAATTACTTTTGAGGAGACCACCCAACCTCATTTTAAGCCTTGTAGTCCAGGTTCAGCTGACCCCACACATTGGCCGAAGGTAAAATACATCCCGGGACAACAGATGTGAATCCTGAAATTTATCTTAGAACAACTGGAAGAACAGAATGTTAAAATACATAGTAGGTGCTTAGTGGATGTAGGCTGATGTTTTATTAGCAGTAACATTTTTTTCTGTTCATTCAAATAATGATTTGCTGACATACTTTACACTTTTTTTTTTAGCTTAGTGAATTGAAGATTTGAAAGCTTGCTTTTGTTTATCAAGAAGAGAGTAAAGAAATATAATATTGTATGAGAAATTTGGTGAAATACTTTATATATGTTAAATCATTTTGTAGAGAAGTATGTCTTGATTAGCTTTACATGATAAATAAAATTAGGATAACATGATAAAATTGATTCTGTTTTTCTTATACCCATTCATTTATTTATTATCAAAATTAATGGAATCCATTTTTTTCTCGTTCAGAGACCATTTTTATTAGTCTAGAATTTAACCAAACATATGATGAGCTTCATTTGAGAAAGAGTTATTTTCAACTTTTGTAAGGTAGCAAACGAGTCCATGTTCCTGACCATTTTATACTTGACAAATAGTTCAATTCCAAGGTAATTCATGAAGTAAAAATAAATACTGTCCATTCAAATATATTTATTTGGTTCCAATAGCAATGTGTTTATATTTTAAGTAGATTTGCTGCCAGTTGGCTCTTTCTCTTCTCAGTTATTATCAGCAAAGGGGTAAAACCATCTCTATTCAACAAACACTGCTAGAAGGATAACTACCAAATAGAAAGGGTTCAAAAGATTTAAAGGAATATTTGATGCCATATATATTTTGTGAAAATATGAGTATTTTCTAATGCTGATGAACAGAATGGATTTAAATAACTAAACTCGGGCTCAGCTGTGAGTTTTTTCTTGAAGCTAATATGAACTTGAAGGATAAGAAAAAGCTCTATTTAAAATGAAGTAAAAAGTATCAAGCATTTTGCAATAAAACAAGCATAAAAGGATAATTTTGTTCACAAAGATAGATGCAAATTTTGTACAACAGCGATCATTAGCATTCCTTCCAAGATAACTTTGGGGTCTTACACTACTAGCTATTTGCCTCTAGATAGATCTTAAGGAGAAAATTATTGGTGCTCTAATATACTAATATCAAAAAATAAGTTAAGGGGCACTTGGGTGGCTCAGTGGATTAAGCCTCCGCCTTCGGCTCAGGTCATGATCTTGGGTCCTGGGACTGAGCCCCACATCTCACTCTCTGCTCAGCGGGGAGCCTGCTTCCCCCTCTCTCTGCCTGTCTCTCTGCCTATTTGTGATCTCTGTCTGTCAAATGATAAAATAAGATAAATTTAATAAAAAAATAAAAAAAATAAGTTAAAAAGTGGACTTATCATCCAAATATAGAAATTACTGGGCTTTCCTTGCCTCCTTTAAAAATATGCCTCAGCTTGAGTTTTCCCAGAACATGCTGCAATTGATCACCCCAATTTTAATAATTTCATGTACTGCACACTGTTAGGATTAAAACATTTCCCAAACTGGATGCCGTTGAAAACTAGTGCTAGAAGACATAAATAGGTGCACTGTTCAGAATTAGGCTCCTTGAAGAAATTCATTTGGGAAACTAGGCATCTTATCTCTCTTCGGCATGCATTGTGAATACTGGTTATCTTAACAAGGTTCAGAATTCCTGAACTACTGTTGAACTTCGTTTCACACATCTTTCCCAAACTTATTTTTACATGAAATGTTTTTCCTCCTGCCTTCTCTATTAATATCCTGAGGAAGACTATTCCATGGATCAGTGGAGGAAATGTTGATATAATTATGATGTGAGCACGTTTAGACAAGAATAAACTCTGTTAGGGCAACATTCTGTGACAGGTAAGATTTTCCTAGATTATATTACACTAGGATCCAGAATGTTGGCAATAATTATTGGGTGAGGTTCGCTGAATCTAATAACATGTTAAAGAATTACTTAACTTGTAAAAAACTGAGAATAACTAAATCTCCAGTAGTAAATGTGTGCGTGTGTAGTGTATAGTATACAGTATTAAAGTAAAACAGACAAAATATATATAAACCCAACAGACTGATAAATTTAAAATTCTTATTTACTGAGGAGTTTGACACCTAATCAAGTACATGGAAAATAAATTATTTCAATCTTTGTCTTAATGCTCCCTCTGTCTTCTCTTCTCTATACATACAGGGTCTACTAATTCTTCTTTGGGTCCTCCATAGTTAGCATTTTACTAGTCTATAGGGATGGTTACTTAATTCCATCAGGATATTAATGTCAGTGTTACAAAATCTCATTTATGTTTTTAAAACCAAATGTCTAAACACACAAACAGAGGAAGAGACAGAAATAAAGTATTACTTTACATAGTAATTTATGTGGTTTTTGTAGCACACCATGTATGTACTGGCATCTTTCCTTAAGATGTATGTGTGACCTTATGCCCACCTCTACATATGATGATGAAACTCCCTTTCTGAATATTCATCCTAATCCTAAATAAAAGGAACCCATTCACCCATGCCTGGGGACTCATGGCTCTGGAAGTTATTCCCTGTGTTCTCTTTATTTGCTACAAATAAAGCTTGTGTATATAATTATCGTGCAATAATATTATTATTATTTATGTATCTTTAAGATTATTAAACGTATTTTTGAATGACCTGAAGTTAAATTTATAAAATTATTCCTAACAGTTCCATGTAGGGATGATAATGAATGAGCATGGGGATATATTGCATTTTTTTTTAAATGAGCATTTTTTAATATAATTTGAGAGCAAAAACAACAGAACTTGCATTCTCCATTTATAACAACTGAAAGTACACATCAAGACCTTGCTTTTAAAATTGCACTCCTTTATGTAACATGCTGTGTAAAAAAAGCCTGCACCCAGTATTTGTCACCCCAGAGAGATTCCTCGTTTTAGTTATTTGTCAGTGTAGTTTCTCCTCCTTCACACCCTTTGCATTCCTGTGCTTTATGATTTCTCTTTCTTCTTTGGTCATTTGGGCCCTGTGGTTACAACTGCCCACTGCTGGAGCTTAACATGCTTGCTGTTCAAAAAGAACCATAGTTTTCACATCTGGTTCAAACTGAAAGCAGGTCCTACCTATACAGGGTATCCAGGAAACACTATATTACAAGCTTTTTGAAAGCCAACAACTCCAGGTTTATTATTTTATCAGTCAAGGCCTACAGCTCTTAAAAACTACGTCAGCATCATGCTTTGCTCAAAGGAGATGAGCCACAAAGAGTGCTAATAAATATTTATTAATCAACTTTTAAAACGTTTATTTTTAGAGTATGATTTGGAAATTAAATATTTCATAATGATTTCCTTTGTGCTTTGTTGACTTCCAGAATATCTAATACACTTTTTAAAATCTGGTAACATACTTATTATGTCTGTCCCAAGAACTTTGTAGGATATTTTACAAAGGTAATGCCTGCTGTTTGAGAAAATGTAAACAAACTAAATATTCTGTTGAAAGCTAATGATTGAAATCATAATTTTCTTTGACTTCATTTTGAATGTATCCTAGGATTAATCTAGAAAGGAAGGATATTGCCCAAGTTTCAGGGCCTATAGCACTCATACACACATTAATTCTTTCAACTACATAAAATTCATCAGATGACTTCTATCCTGATGCTCAAATAGCAAGAGAGCCACTTACAATGTTTGTCTTCAAGTAGCATCTAATCCAGTAATCAAGGTATATAGGGAAGTTTACAATTACAAATACCAGGTCACACCTTCAATTTAGTCTTCCTTAAAAGAAGTTAGTTAGCCTTCTATCCATTCTTATCAAAGTGTATACATACTCCTTATCCCCTGTGTAACAGATTATTTTAATTTAGGAAAATATCCTCAGGGTCTAGATCTTACTTTATCAGGATTATGCAATTGCCCACAATTCATGTTCCAAGCACCTCACAGAATATACCTCAAGTCATAAATTAAACCACACACACACACACACACACACACACACACACACACACACACGTTAATTTGTCCAAGATGACAGAATTATGGCTCAGAGCAAGAAAACTCCATTTCATGCAAAAAATGAGGCAATGACTATATACTAGCTTTCCTAAACGGTCATAAAAAGAAAATACTTTATATTAATGGCCACAAAAGCCAGTGTAATGTAGCCTCCTTTATTTTGACAGAGCATTAATTTGGAAAGAGGAAGAATTTGCAAGTGTTTCAATGTAACTCTCTGGATATTTCTAAAATTTTTAGCAACATTTTTTGCTTTTATGTACTTTTCATTGTTTCTGGTTGATTTAGCTATTGTATAAGTGTGCAGAGAGGTTAGTGTGAGTGGTCCACGCAAGTAGAAACTGCATTTCAGAGGAAGGAGGTAAAGGATCAAAGGTGCTCTAGCAGAGTAGTTGAAATGATCTTAAGAAAAGCAGACTCATTTTAGGGACTGCCTGCATGTGAAAGATGATATTAACACAAAAATCATAAAAAACAGATTTCAAACTGCCTTTGGGCTGCTAACTAGCCCAGAAAGGTGAGATGAAGAATTCCAAAGCAAACAGAAACCTAGATATCAGAAACAAGTCAGGGGAGGGCAGAATATAAGGGAAGAAAAAGGATTTTGCCAGAGGCAGCTGGCAATATGAATTGGAACAGCAGGGGGAGCTATGGTATTGCAGTTGTCAAATCCCAGTTGTTATAAGAACTTTCAGATTTATGGTTCTAGCAAAGAAGATATGTTAGTGATTCTTACTTTTGTAATAAGCAACCCAGCTACAGACACTGGGATGGAGCTTTAACGATCTGTATCTTCCGAAGCCAAAAGTGTGATCAGCACATCACCCACTGTGGACAGACTCGGTCTGTATCACATACAGATTTGAATGAATTCACTTCCCGGCCAGTGTTTTTCCTCCCAAATTTATGGGTCTGGATTTTGGAAGAAGTCATCCTTATCTTTGGTTAATTAAGAGAAAAACCTTCAGTCATAGATAGGAGACATTGTGCAGCGTGGAAAAGGAAGAAGGGGACCTTTTTCTAAATACCAGAGATGATTTATGTAATCTTTTATAAAAGTTCGCAGTTTGTTGTTGTTGTTGTTTTACTGTTACAGCTTGCAATGATTTGAATGACAAGTGGCTGAGTGTGAATGTGTGCACATCAACTCTTCCAGAATAACCTGCCCCACTTTTCCCTCCTATCGACCATAAACAACTAGTTTCTTAGTCATTTAGACTGCCTCTTGAAAACAACTCAGTGATTTATTACTATCTGTATTCTTACCTAAAATAGATGGCCAGGTTTAAGCATAGTGAATTGCACTTTTGTCTCCTACATCCATCACGGTTTAAAGTTGGTGGACACCAAGAAACCTATCCATCTTCTTTTAAAGCTACTAACACATTACTAATGAATCACTTACCCACTGCTTTGGAAAACATGGTAGAGGTGGGAGCTCATAGGAACATCATATCTAAAAGGCTTTTCTCAACTGAACTCTTCCCTAAAGTGAAAAGTACTATTGTAGTTCTGTTCTCTGTGTTAGTTTTCTAGGGTTGCCATACAAATTACCACAGGGTGCTCCTTAAAATAGAAACTGTATTCTCTAACAGTTCTGTAGGCTAAAAGTCTAAGGGTGAGAGGGCTAAGCTCCCTCTCAATGCTCCAGGGAAGAATCCTTCTTTGTTTCCAATTTTGATGGTTGCTGGCAATCCTTGCCATTCCTTGGTGTGTAGACACATTTATTCCAACTTTTGTCCCACTTTCATACAATTCTCTTTGTTATGTCTCTATATTCTTTTCTCTTTTTATAAAAGACACCAGTCATTGGATTTAGGGCCCACCTAAATCCATTACGGTATCATCTAGTTATATCTGCAGAGGCCCTATTTCCAAATAAGATCCCATTCTGAGTTTCTGGGTGGACACGAATTTTAAAAAGATACTACTCAACCACATATCAAAGGTCAATAAAGATTGTTTTTACTGGTTTTAATTGGGGGAAAAGAGAAATATTAACCAAATAGAATTCTCTTGAAGATGCTGAAAGTGAGAAATAAGTACTTGAAAAAAACAGATATAAATATGCTCCCAGCAAGGACTTTCTTATCATTTTTAACGGAGTTAAAGTTGAAATGAAAATAGTTGTTACACATATAAGCTGACAAACCTGACTGCCAAGGAGCAAACAGTTTTGTTTGGGTAAATGAATTATAATCGTAACATTTAAACTGTACATGTGTAAGATATAAATAAATGTTATATGGATGCCAAAAGTTATAGAGTTGCATTCCGATATTACCACACATTGATAATCAATATAAGCTAACTATTTACTCTTTCTGGTACTTAATACCTGATTTTTAAAAATGAATAGATAATAATATCTTTAGAATTATCAGAAAATGTGTAGAGGGAAAGGTCAGAGGAGGGGACATTTGGTAAATGTTAACTTACTTGCCTTCTTTTCTTTCACTTCTTCAAGTACTCAAGCTCTCTCTCACCTCATAAACTAATGCATACTTGAAGAGTACACAAATATCTGCTAATTTGTTATTTCATAAGATGACAATAACAGGTATTTTTCAGGTATTGTCATCATAATGATTTATCCCAAAAACTTGTATAGGAATCATGGTAATAGATTTTTTTAAGGAGATAAAAAACTTCAATATATAGGGTTTTTTCCATGTTACCAAACATCCATTTACTGAATAGTTCATTTTTCTGACAAATATTTATTGAACAACTAAAGCTCATAGCAGAGTACTCTTTAAAAACAGAGCTCTTTAGGGGCGCCTGGCTGGCTCAGTGGGTTAAAGTCTCTGCCTTTGGCTCAGGTCATGATCCTAGGGTCCTGGGATCTAGCCCCGCATGCTCTCTGCTCAGCAGGGAGCCTGCTTCCTCCTCTCTCTCTGCCTACCTCTCTGACTACTTGTGATCTCTGTCTGTCAAATAAATAAAATTTAAAAAAAAAATTTTTTAAATAAAAATAAAAAAAAAATAAAAACAGAGCTCTTTAAAAAAAAGTGACTAGAGCAGGAAAAGCAAAGAGGAGTGTGGTATATAACATGAAGCTAGAGGGTACGTCTGAGCTAAACTATGCAGAGTACTGTAGATGAAGTTAATTCATTTTATTTGAAACCTAAGAGAAATAGGAAAACATTAAAAGTTTTAAGCAAGGGGCACACCTGTGTGGCCCAGTCGGTTAAGCCTCTGACTCTTGGGTTTCGGCTCAGGTCAAGATCTCAGGGTCCTTGGATCCAGCCCCTGTCAGGCTCTGCACTCAGAGGACATCTCCTTAGGATTCTGTCTCTCCCTCTGCCCCTCCCCCACTATCAGGCACTCACTCACTCACATGCGCTCTCTCTCTCGCTCTCTCTAAAATAAATAAATCTTTTAAAAAGTTTTTAAGCAAGAAAAAGAATGCTCAAATTTGGCAGTAGAAAGATCATTCCGCTTCAATTGAGTTGGAACAGGACAATTAATAGATTCAAGTAAACCAAATGGGGTAGGTCACGTAAGTTGCTTAGACTAGAAAGATGTATATTTTAAGGTGGGATTTATAACATTAGATATGAGCAATTAAGTAAAGAGATGTAACCTGAATGGTTCTAAGATTTCTGATTTGCCCAACTGGATGGATGATACTGCCATTCAATAAGAAAAAAACACTGGAGGAGACTAGGTGTTTACAGAGGTTGGGGGAATGATCATGAGTTGGGCCATATGGAAAACGTGTTCCCTTTGAGATATCTCAAAGAAGATATTATATAGGCAAATGGATAAAAGGATAAGGGGCTCGAAAGAGAGGCATGGACTATAGTTATTAATTTGGGAGTTATCAATATGATTAAGATAGTTTCTAGATATGGAGGGAGAAGTCAGGTTCAATGATCTAAATATATGCCAATATGAGACATAATAAATATTAAATACTAAATAGCTAATATATGTTTTCTTAAATGTCATTTGCCAAAAATATGATTTAAAGTTCTGAGGTGATATAATATTATAGATTATCAAAACCAGTTGTTTCATAAAGTCAATTGTTTAAGTAAATCAATAAATGGACTAAAATTTCACTTTACATTTTTGACCTTTCCAAGTTGGACTAAATTTTTTATTCTATACATATGTATCAAAGCCTACTCTGCCAAGCATTATGCTAGACACTGACAACACAAGAATGAATAAGACCGGTTCCAGCTGGTTCCCAGAGGCTGTAGCAAGAGATTCTACAAGTAAAAGCATCACCACAGAGTGGGGGATGTGCTAGACTACATGTGTTAAGGAACCTATAGTTATATATAATATGGGTATTTTGTGTGATATTTTAATGGGATTTGGCATGGAGGACCATGGAAAACTTGTACAGGAAGCAATTTTTAGGCTGTCTCCTGAAGAATGAATAGAAGGAAGCCAAGCACACAGGGGAGAGGATGGATTCCAAGAACACAGAAGAGTATATTCAACGGCCCAGAGTCAAGAGCATGATGCTTTCTGGGAAGTAAAAGTACTTTCATATGACTAGAGTGGGTGGAGGGCTTCATTTCAACAAGTGGGTAGAATTAAATCATAAATGTTCAAATGCAGCCTTGTTTTGCTTCTGTTAAATAGTTGGCAAGGAGATTCTTGCCAAGTCTATAATTGGAGGGGATGCATTAGATGAAAATATAAACACCTTCATAATGATAGAACATTCTTGGAAGCATTGCACATTGACATAGGGGAAAACATTCCTCTAACTGAGGAATTTGCTTTTAATATTTATGTAGTATCTAAATAGCACACTATATATAGAACTTGGTATATCAAAAAATCCCCTCTACCACATGAAAATTTGCTTTTCTTCTTTTGAGTTGCAATTCCATTAAATTGTTGATTCATACTTTTAAAATAAAGCACTTCTTCCTCAAAGTGAGGGTTTAAAGTGATGACGACCAGCATATGATACGACATCCTAATAAAATATTAACCTAATATAAGAAGCATGCTTCTTGCTTAAAGTTTTGCACTCATTCTATCTCAATGGCACAGTTCCATGAACAACCCCAGCCCATTCATTATCTGATGTGAAGAGAACTTAGTCTGGAAGATGCCCAGCTACCTGAAGTGTAAACAGTCCTTGAAAATGATTGTGTTTAAATTAATTCTTTCTTATATATTGATTAGGCATAGTTGAAACCAGATTTTCCAAAACACATTACATTTTTTTTTTCTTCCAAGCAAAAACCAGAAAAATTTCCTCAACCTGAGGCTATTACCATTGATAACCATTGATAACTAAATAACCCTATTATTTATGAAAGCATTATGATAAAGAGTCTTAAAGGAAAGGAAACAGTTGGAAATACACACACACACACACACACACACACACACACACATATATATCGGCTAGTTCCATTGCTGACTTTCCCCTTCCCTAAAATTAAATGAATTCTTCATTCGCTATTATAAACTAAATATTTCCTTTGAGTCCAATTAGCATTGCTGAAAGAAAAAGCAAATCAAGGCTCTGTTCAGCATGCATCAATGTAATGGAAAATCAGGTCTTTTATTCTAGCTTTAATAACTGCAGCTTGATTAGAGGCAAAGAAAAGGCTATGAAGGGAGAAGGGGGGAAAGGAGAAGGACTGCCAAATTAGTTCTATAAGAATTCTCAACCTGTCTGCTCTCTGGCTCACTATTCAAATGCTAATTGAGCCTTTTGGTAAACAGAATGGGTAATCATGGAAGACAAAAACAGACACAGAAAACAAATGAAATATCATACCTTATCCAAAGCAGCATGGCATTTTTCTGATAAGCTTTGGAAGACTTAAAATTTTAAGTCCTTGGGACTTTTCCTGGATAGATTATAATTAATATAATAAAATAAATATTACATAATCAAATAAAAAATGACAAAGAACTGTTTTGTTTCAACAATGAAACCAGTCATGTTATAATTAGATAAGAGGATTTATAGTCACAGCTATAAACATGAAAGTAGACCATGAGGCTGGATAAAGGCAAGTTTTTAATTCTTAAAAATTAATTACATGGCATTATTCTTATCAGTACACAGAATGCATTAATTATACAATTAATAAAAAGATGAAAGGGTTTTTTTTTTTTGGTTTTTTTTTTTTTTTGGCAATTGTAATGCACATGGGGGCATTTGGTTTTATACCCAGAATTGTCCTTCAGGCATTTCTATAATCTTCTTACTAGGCAATGTCAAGACCCTAAACCAGTTAGTAGGAATATTGAATGGAGTGGGTCTTCATGTTAGTGCTTAGACACATTTCAGAAAGGTTATGGATTTCCATGTAATTGGGATCTAAGGTGTAATGGGTTTAATTTGAGGTCCTCTTTAAAAGAACAGCAGGAAGAGCCATTGTCAGCAATATGTAATAGCCAGTAAGAAGTGGCAGCTTGCTCCTTCACAATGGGCTTCCTTACGGATGAAAAGTGATTATCTTACTACAACAGTTATTTCTCTGAGTGCTTCTATCATCGGCATAGCACGGAAAATGCCTTGTGTGTGCTACCGCTTTATCCTTGAAAACATTTTAAAGCTATAAATAACATTCACAGAAGAAGAAATGTAGTAGTGAAAAGACAGCTGGCTATCAGGAGCAGAGCCACAGGCCAAATCCATTTCAGCAAACTCCAAGGGACTGTCCAAATTCTCTTGCTGTCTTGCAATTGTGTTTTATCAACTATTACTGGAGTAAATGGGCTATCAGCCAGGGCCTGGAAATCTGTTTTTGTTATATACAAATTGTTGATGTAATGTACAGGAGGACAACACAGTTATATTGTGATAGTATTTGACTTGACTGACATGCCAGCAATATCGTATGTGGTAACAAACCTACTACAACTTCTTCTCAGCCAAAAAGAGATCACTCAGCTCTTTTAAAAGCATGTTATGAACACTTACAAATAATGCAGAAATAGTCTTTAAATAACCCCAGATGTTTACAATTTTAGAAGAAAATGGAAGTGGTATCTAGAATGTAATACCAATGACTACTTTGTTGTTTGGGGTAGGGAAAAAGAAAGTCTTAAAAATAGAAAATACAGTATCACCATTGGTGTCTCAGGATTGACTACAAGTTGCCTATACCTCCCCCATTATCTCATTCTTTGATTCAGGTAACAGTATAAAATTTGATCCTCATTCTTTGATTCAGGTAACAGTATAAAATGATAAGAAAATGCAGCTTCCAGGCCTTCCCATTGCACATGCTATGATCTCTGTATAACACAACAATTCTGGAGCTACCACTCATCTCCATTACTAAATATCCCCATTCTGCCTCCCCCGCCACCAAACTGTTTCTCTCTCCTTTCTCTCTCTGCCTCTCTCTCTCTTTCTCTCTCTCTCTCTCTTTCTCTCTCTCTCTCACACACACACACACCACCACACCACAAATCACAAATATTCTTTGTCTGTTCCCTAGCCTGTCATCTTGTTGTTTTCTGCTTTTCTGTTCCTGGGCATATCAACATTCAAAGGTTAATGAGGCACCTTGGAAAAGTGGTGTTTGTTTAGCTTAAGGTAATGTTTTAAATGTCTTTCTCTGGGGGGCAGTCTCGTTGCTCCTAAAACAAAACCCATCTGCAATCTGAACTTGCATTCCATATTAACACCTCAGACACATTGCTACAGGGTTTGGGCTTTCTTTTCTTTCTTTCTTTCTTTTTTTTTCGTCATCCTGTCCTAGTTGAAAAATTATAGGTGAGACTGGAGCTGGCAAACACTAGAATCAGTTTGATAGGTCTGAGCTTTGAAAATCACATTTCTCCAAGCCTTATTATCAAATTGACGTGCTGTGGCATCTTGTCCTTACCAAGTCTCCTGAATTCCTGGCATATGGAGTAAAGTAACTGGATATTTACCCAGAGTTTGTTTATGATTCCTTTGGAGTCATAAATATGGATTCTAGACATACTCATTTATGAGGAAGTTTTCAATTCTAATGAGAGTAACTAGCAAGAATTCCCCCTAAACTTTAGGTAATTCCTACTTAGCGGAGATGCATTAGTTCACAATATCTAATAAGGAAAACCTTTTAATTTTTTATTACCCATCTCACAGTTAATCTAAAAAGAGATGCACATGGTAGCTTTGTACTCCTCTACCCTACGTGAGGGAAATGAATGGCCAGTGACATGGGACTAAAAGAGTCGTGCTGCTTTCTTATTGAAGATTTAAGATCCAATGATTCATTCACCATATTCCATTCTCTTTGCCAAGAAAATTCTGGGAGCTCATTAGGCACAGAGTGCCATCCAGCTTAGATCTTGATGTCACCATGGTTAGTGGAGCCCCTACTGACCCTCATTGAGAATGAGAAAGAGATACACTTTGGAGGTGTTAAACCACTGCTATTTGAGAATTCTTTGTTTCTATGGCATAACGCAGAATATCCTTACTGATATACCATCAAAGACTGACCTTGTATCAGAATAACCCCCAAACTCTTAGTAATCTTTTAGAATAGTTCTACAGACTGCAAAAACAACCCCTACCCTCAAATGTTCATGTAGGCTGATAGAAAATGAAACTTAACTAGTACCAAGCATTGGGTTAAGAGTCTTATCTGAATCATAATATTTAATCCTCATAGCAGAGGCAGTGTTGAAATTAGAACTCCTTTTTGTCTAACTTCTGAGTCCCATATATTGGCTGCCTGGTATTTAGTTAAGAGTTAAAAAGAAAGTAACCTGAATTTTTCTTTTAAGAACAAAGAAACATATACATCAGTGCAAAACCACTTAATATTGTCATTTGTTTCTGACAGTCCCGAAGACAATATTTTAAACTATCGCTATTTGGTAAAATGTATGTCTAAAAGGACTATTAGGAGAGAGAAAAATCAAGACTTCTTAGGTTTTCAGTAATAGCATTCTGAAAAGACACAGCAATTGTTCTCACAAATATGCTTATTTAAGATCATTACAGAAATTTGTTTCCCTTCCTTCAAAGAATATGTTTTGAGAGCTAAAAATCATCCTATCGTATTTGGATACATAGAAGTAGTTACTGCTTAAGAATCAAGTGGTTATTTCTTTTTAAAGTTTTGTATGCTATATTTGATAATCATAGTTTCTAATTCTCAAAATCGGCTCTTGCTTTGACATATCTTTTAGATTTGAATTGGCCTCGTGGATGTGTGTATCCATATATTCAAGTGTGTGTGTGTGTGTGTGTGTGTGTGTGTCTGCATGCACACAAAATAGAGAAGCTTATTCCCATGCTTCAAGAAAATTTGCATAGGAAAATCTAAACTTTCAAACAATTATCCTGAAAATTATTAAGAATATGTGTCATTGCCATAATATTGGATATATCCTGTGAGTATAAACAATTGAAAAAAATAGTTAACCCTCTCTCTTTTCTAAACACACACACATATATGGATAGCTCAAGGGCAAAATGCTTTGAAGATTGATTTCCCAGATTCATTCTGTGTATTGGAGAAGTGCCCTCCCAGTAACTCAGAACAAATTGAGGAAGCATTTCATCATGAGAAGATAGGCTGGTGTGGGAGAAGTTTAATATAAAGTATTTCATCCAGATTGCTGATCTAATCCAGATAAAGCTGACTAACTTTGATTTTTGCTATTCAAACTGTGGAAAATTTTAGATTTATATAAGATCCATTTCGACTTCTTCCATTCTTCTGAATAAAAGCTTTAGGAGTGTTGTTAGTGAATTTACTGTATCAGCCTATAAATTACCTATATAAATATTTCCATCTATAATTTTTTGCCAGAATGTGATTACAGGCTCTATCCATGTGCCAAAGAGATTGAAAGAAGTCCTAGGAAACTATGAAGGACATACGAGGCCCCTTATGTTCTGCTGCCTTCTTTTCTCTCTAAACTGACTCAAGACCATTCTGCCACATGCAACTAGCCCTCCATGCAATCCAGATATTTGGCAACATTCACAACATGCCATTTTCCTTTGCATATTTGGTTCCTTTTACATGAATGTCCTACTCCTATAGGCACAGATATTTGCTACTCAGCTTCGGAAGCCCAAGAGCTCCATTAATACCACTTTTTCCAGGAATACTTCTTATACTCTCCCAAAGTGTGTTAGGAATATTATGGCATTCTGGGCTTTTATGCATCTATCATACTATTTGGTAACCCTTAGTTTACATGATTTCAAGCATCTTAGAAGAAGAATCTTGTGTTGTTGTTGTTGTTTTGTTTTGTTTTTATTTCTTTACTCCTAGTATCTGCACATACAAACATTTGTGGAGTGAATGAATAAATGAATGAATGCTATTATATCAGGGAATTATTTTAACTGGCATTTCATTAGCTAGGGTGAGGCCAGGTGGAAAATCAATGAGGGAAATGAGTGCTCATACTATCTAAGGCTAAAAGTCAATATAATAATAAAGAATAAATAAAAAATAAAAGTCATATATTAAATATACATGCCTCAAACTCCTAGGTAAATTGCTTGAAATTATTCATTAAATACAATGTTTTTATCATCTTTTTTTAAAAGAGAATTTTGAAGGGGAAAAAAAAGAAAACCAAAAGTTACAGAGAATAACTTAATAAACCCCTTGTGTCAACAATTATAATTAATAATTGGTCACATTCTGTCATGTTTGTTTTGTCTTAAGTAAAAGAATATTAAAACTTTACCTCATTGGCAAAATAAATAGGTTTAGATATGAACATTGTCACTTGCTTCTTTGTCATGTCCTGTAATAAGAGGTTTTCCAACTATTCAGGAAATCTAAAGTTCAATCCCCTTCCCCAGTCTTTAGCACAGGACCAGCTACATAATTTGCTGAGCTCAGGAAAAAATGAAAATATGAGACAGCTGCAGGGAGAAGAGAAGTCAATCTCCCCTTCTCATTAAACTGCTGCCCTGACCCAAGGCTGAGAGACACCCTTCAAGGACCTGTAATTTCCATGATAGAACACGATTGGTACCTAACTCCGGGAGGAGTGGGAGATCCCCAGCATGACTCCCATTAAATGGGCTGTTGTACTACTAGCCTAGAGCAGGCATGACTTCTATGTTATTTACAATGTCCATAAAGAAAGGGAGGAAGGTAATTAATGAGTCCATATGCCAGAGGAGGGCAGGCTTCATGGTGTATCTGGGTATACCAGAGCAAGGCAGCTGCGTAGGTCCCTGTACTTGGAAAGGTTCCATGCCTGGGATTTAATGCTCTGTGATGGCTATTTACTCTATTTGCTCTACAAAATCAGCCTAACTGATCTTAGGACAGTAGCCGCTGGTTTTTTTGTTTGTTTGTTTGTTTTTAGTAGCCACTCTCTTACTTGAAGTGCCCCACAGACTTTAGATTCAACATTCAATTGTTAAAATTCTTGATTCTATGCCCAACATGTGTTGACTGCTTGTGACCAGCTAGCTCCAATCCATGTCCTTTCCCTCAACCATCACTTTTTCTTCCACCTGGTTGAGTTGTTGGCTTATCACATCAGTTGAGTTTCTTCCCATAAATGCATGTTTACATTTGTCAGTCTTTAATGATCAATATCTCTGAATTGCTGATTCAACTAACTTTAAGTGTGCCTTATCTCTGAAGTTTATTTCATGTAAAATTATGAACTTCCTCATTTTATCTGTTATTTTTAGTTGTGTGTATGTATGTCAGTTACATATTGGTTCAGAGTTCCTTTTTTTAAAGATTTTATTTATTTTTATTTGATAGACAGAGATCACAATCAGGCAGAGAGAGAGGAGAAAGCAGGCTTTCTAAGGAGCAGAGAGCCGGATGTGGGGCTCGATCACAGGACCCTGGGATCATGACCTGAGCTGAAGGCAGAGGCTTTAACCCACTGAGCCACCCAGGCGCCCCCAGAGTTCCCTTTTTATCTGTGTTTCCAACTGTTTGGCCATTAACTCCTAGAGCAGGAACTAAAATGTTAGATATCTTCATATCTCTAATGCCTACAGTTCAGTGTGTTACATATTAGATGTTCAATAGCATTTACTCACTAAGCAAAGAAATTAGAACATGTTTTTCTTAAATGTAAGAAATAATATAAATGTACAATTGTTACAATCAGGTTTGTGAGACAGCTAAATTCATCAACTTAATATTGTTAAACTTTAAAAATGTATCTTTAGGGGGGGCTTGGTGGTTCAGTGAGTTAAGCCTCTGCCATCGACTCGGGTCATGATCTCAGGGTCCTGGGATTGAGCTCCACATCAGGCTTTCCGCTTGACGGAGAGCCTGCTTCCCCCTCTATCTCTGCCTGCTGCTCTACCTGCTTGTGACCTCTCTCTCTGTGTCAAATAAATAAAATCTCCAAAAAAAAAGTATCTTTAGAAAAAGTAGAAATCATAGTAAGAAAGTATAGTTTTTGTTTTTTTTTTTTTAGTTTTATAAATTGCAACCTATAGTGGTTTTAGCACATGATTTAAGATCAGAATGGAGCATTGAACCCTTAAGGTAAGTCAGCTATTACTAAAAAGTGGATCTTATCCACCAAAAGGAAAAAAGCTAGCCAATCAAGGGAAATGACTCTCATGGTTAAGGAAGAATTTCAGTAACTCTTATGTTGTAACTTAGATAAAATGTGGCAAGACGTGCCAGCAGATTCATCAAACAAAATTGTAAATAGAGTTCCTTCTTACAGTTTCTCTTGTTTGCTTGTTTTTATTTCCTTGGCTGAGTTTCCAGTCTTCTTGTTGACCCTTGATTATACAGTTCCTACTGCTTTCTTAGTTCAACTGTCTCTTACTCAGGTCTTTGTACAGCCTGTCTAAACACTGTTCTTTGTTTGCCTCCTCAGAGGACACTGTGCTGACATGAAAAGAGACAGTAACTTTGGAGTTTGAAAAGTAAACCGTAGATATTCTCTCCGTTAGTTTTGCCACCACCACAAGTTACTTTATAAATCTGTTTTCTCATCTGTAAAATATAAATCATAATACTTCTACTTTTGAGGACTATTGGGTGAGTAAATAGAGGAGCTAAAACAACAGAGAGCACAGAGTAAGCACTCAAGTATCAGCTATCGTGATGTCTGGGGATGTGACCTTGGGAACACTGGTCATCTATGAAATGGAATCAACATACCCCCCACCCCGATCAGGATTGCATTGATATCAAATAAAATAACCTATGTTTCCTGCTTTGTATAGAGTCTGACATATGATAATTTGGAAAATAAATACTTGTCTGGACATAAGTTTCTGCAGTATTCCAACATGTTACATATTAAATGATTAATGTCTTCTAATAAACAACACAAGTTCATTAAGTGATAATACTGAACATACATTTCTGGAATCATGGTGGAACAAAGGGCAGAAACTAGAATACTTAACATTAATATGAGAGGCTTGAAATTAAGGAAATAAGTGTGGATTATAAGAGAAAAGACGGGAGGATTGAATGCTGGGAACTCCAACCTTTAGAAGTTGGGGGAATAATGGGGGCGCCTGGGTGGCTCAGTGGGTTAGGCCGCTGCCTTCGGCTCAGGTCATGATCTCGGGGTCCTGGGATCGAGTCCCACATCGGGCTCTCTGCTCAGCAGGGAGCCTGCTTACCTCTCTCTCTCTCTCTGCCTGCCTCTCTATCTACTTGTGATCTCTCTCTGTCAAATAAATAAAAAAAATAAATAAAATAAAAAAAAAATCTTAAAAAAAAAAAAAAAGAAGTTGGGGGAATAAGGAATAACTAACAAGGGAGATGAAGAAGAAAATGCCAGTGAGGTATGGGAGATAATGATGCCTCACAAGGCAAGTGAAGAAGGTGTTTAAGGAGAAAGTGATGAACTGTATCAAGTTCTGTAGCTTGGTCAAAATGTGGACTATATTAATTTACTTTCTGGTATCTGAAAGCTTTCCTTTCATTATGTTGTATGAATATAACATAGTGAAATACATACTTTCCTTTTGGGGGTCTGGCACATTAGATACTAACACAAGTCATATAAGGCAGGTTTGTGAGCAGTCTGAATTTGTCTACATGTCCACCTGTCTGTTACTTTTTTTTTTTTACTTGATATATGCTGTCTTTAATACATACTGGTATTATTGTTGCAGATTTTTTTTTTTATTTGTTTATTTACAGCATAACAGTGTTCATTGTTTTGGCATCACACCCAGTGCTCCATGCAGTACGTGCCCTCCCTATTACCCACCACCTGGTTCTGTCTGTTACTTTTAAGCCTAATTTCTGACATTTCCCTCCAGATAAGATACCATCAATTTGTTCCACCTTAGCCAATTATAATTGATGGGGAAAGTAGGTTTTAAGCCTGTTCTTAGTCCCAACATTCGTTGTAAGTGAAAGTTTTATACCAAATTGCAGGTTTGGATAAACACTCAAGAGCGGTCTATCTTATTGGGCTGCTCATAAATGGAAACCTTGTCAACCAGAATGGAAACATTTCATTTTAAAACTTCAAGGTATTGATAAACATCATGAAAACCATGTAAACTTTAATCTTTATCTAAGTAAGCTCCAAATTGTTAGGCAGAAAATAGTTAATCCAGAGATGCTTCTAACACATTTCACCACTTAACACTCAGTAATTTTAGGCTTTTAAAGCATAAATTGCTGAGCCTTTCTTAACAAAGTGGACAAAGCTTTCTAATACATGGACAGTAGATAATGCGCCCCCCAAAAGCAAGGTCTTTCCAGTTTTCCTATTTATATAAACATGAGAGATTAAATTTGCCAGAAAAGAGTATTTTGTGTCTTTTCTAAATTTGCATTAAATTTTTATAACTGATTTCATGGCTTCCTAAAGAAGGTAGGAAAAGAATGCTTTGTACAGTAAGTGCTAATCAATTTATGACATTCATCTAGCTTATTATACTCATAAAACTTAGAACTAAAAGGAACCTTAATTTTGTTTTTAACTTTGATTTCCACCAACTTATCTTTGTAAATCTTCTTGCCTCTGATAGAATTATCCTGTGATTGTGGGTCACCAGACCATTCATGTGTCTTATATATTCTGTACCATCCCTGTTCGTACAGATTATTATATTTGTTCCTAAGCAAAATTACTCCAATTTCTTTGAGGTTTCCTCCTTTCTTCCCAGTTTTCAGTTCCTTTAACTATTTAGGCAATCTCTCTGCTGAAATTTTTTAAAAACATACTTTTAAAATATCAAGATTAGATATTTACGCTACTGCTGTATTCTCCTAAACCCAATTTTTGAGATAGAAAAGAACTGTTAACTTGTTCAATTGAGGTTTTATATTTGAAAAGGTGCAGGGAAGCAGCTTCTTGGCTGAGTGCCTAAATTCTAAAGCCTGAGGGCCTGGTTTTGAGTGTCTTCTCTGCTCCTGAGTAGCTATGAAACCCTGGATAAGTCACTTAACATCTTTGTTTCTTGGTTTTCTCATCAATAAAATGGGATTTATAATAGCATCTTTTATGTCATTGTTCGGCAAATTACATTGGTAATCTCTATCAAGCTTTGGAAAAAGCAAAGCACAGAATAACTACTATATATATGCTAGAATATAAAGGTATTCATTTAATTAATAAACAGTAGATGTATGGCATCATTTTACTGCATTTCCATCTTGGAGATATTTATGTCCAGCTCAATCTCAAAACCTAGGGAAAAGTCACATTTCTTTATTGGTGCTATCTACAGTTGTAATAGTAAAGCATAAATATTCATGACTAAATTGTGACAATCCCTATAACTTATGTATGTGTCTCTCTAATTGATACTAAAGTTTACTAAACTGAAAAAAAAGTCTAAGAACATGGTTAATATGAAAAGAAGATCAAGGAACATATAAATTATTGATTTTTTAAGAGAATAATAACCCAAAAAGCACATTAAAAATTAACAATTCCAAATGGATTGTCTAGACTACCCTATATAAGGATATTGGGAATTCTGTTTTTTAATAATGAATTACTATAGTAAGTGGGATTGGGTAAGTTTAAAATCCCTAAAGAAACAAAATTATGAAAATAAAACCAATTTTTACTTATTAAATATCACAACAAAATTTTAAAAAACACCTAAAATTGGTTAGCTGATTTATAATGTAATAGTATTAATGTAAAAAACATTTTAATCAAATTATGAGTATATTTGATAAAATAGCTAACCCAATTTCTCTATTGTCAAGAACTGCCAAATTATTTGTTTTTTTCTCTTGTTATTTTTGATAGTCTCACTAGTTGACAAAATAGAAAAAAAAAGAGTTAACTGGAGACTTTAAAGCATTGTGTAATTTTTAAAATTTTTATCTCAAAATAAACATGATTCTACCACATTTATGATGAAGGTAGGATTTAGATGTTAAATAATGTCATGAGGGTAGATTCCTAGGACAGGACTGCCCACAGCATGGGTGTGAAGGAGGGAGAAAGAAATCGGATCAAGGTGATGAAGAGATTTACCTTCTTCTCCCTTACTCACCTGAATCAACTTCCTAAATATTGCAGTTCTCAGATCATTAATTCTCCTGGTGATTCCCATTAATATACCTTCATTTAAAATCATTATCATTTAAACTCAGTTGACTTTATATTTAAATTAAGTTTACATACCTATTCCCTTCAGAGTTCCATTTATAGGACCTCTCCACCAAAAAAACTACAAAGATGTTTACTGTATTGTCATTTCTAGTTATGAATGTTTATAGACAGATGATGAAATAAAACATAGTCCATTCATATTATAGAATAGTATGAAATTACTAAAAAGAATGAGGTACTGGCATGGAAGGTTGCTCAAGATACACTGAATGAAAAACTGCAAATCATAAGAAAGTTAAATAATTCTGTTATTTTCTATAAAACAAAAATGCAAATGGTTTTGTGTTAATATAAACACAAATCTGGGTTCAGAAAAAGCTACCAAACTATAAACATCTGTTCTTCCTCAGGAAGAAAGTGAGATGGGTAGGAAAATTTTACTTTGTAAATTTATTTTCAAACAAGTCAGTACAATTTTTTCCAATAAAATAGGTGTATATATTTAATTGTGTGTTCAAGTTCATAAGTAACACATAATTCTCGAAAAGAGTATATAGGCATATGGACTGTATCTGTTTATATACATACATATGCATTTATATACATATATGTCCATAGAAGTTATCATCTTAGAGAATTTTAAAATTCCCTTTCCAGACCTATTGAATATATCAGAATTATTAGGGTCACCCCAGGTAATTCTGATGACGAGGACAGTTATGAATAGCCAAATTCGAGAACAGCTATTCTAGCTTATAGAATACTGGCTATCCATGCATTTAGTTTTATTCACTCATGCCTACATTTATACTTCTATAAAAGTCCTGCTCTACTTATTTTTTTTCCTTTTTTTAAAAAGATTTTATTTATCCATTTCACAGAGACATAGCAAGAGAGGGAACACAAGCAGCGGGAGTGGGAGAGGGAGAAACGGGCCTCCTGTGGAGCAGGGAGCCCGATACAGGACTCGATCCCTGGACCCTGGGATTATGACCTGAGCCAAAGGCAGACGCTCAACAACTGAGCTACCCAGGCACCCCTAGTTCTGCTCTATTTATTAAGATTTTTTTGTTACATTAAACAGCACCCACTTTTCAGAACTTTCAGAACATGTCTTGAGGAATAGTTTACTAATTCAACAAGAATCTGTTATGTGTGTGCTCTATATGCCTAGTTCTGTTCCATGTGGTAGGAATGCAAAGGCGAACAAAATAGAAAAGGTCCCATCTTATGAAGATAGCCCTCTCATAAATAATTCATCCACAGCTTCTACTGTATGACGAGTTTTGTAGTGCAGTGGTTCTCACATATCAATAGGCATCAGATTCACCTGTAGATCTTGTTAAACTAGACTACCTCCCTAGATTCTGATTCAGTAAGTCTGGGATGGGTCCCAAGAATTTGCATTTCTTTTTTTTTTTTCTAAGATTTTATTTATTTGACAGAGAGCAGAAGAGCACAAGCAGAGGGAGAAGCAGGCTTCTGGCTGAGCAGGGAGCCTAATGCAGGGCTCGATCCCAGGACCCTGGGATCATGACCTGAGCTAAAGGCAGACACATAACCCATTTAGCCAACCAGGCACCCCAAGTTTTGCATTTCTAACAAGTTCCCAAGTGATACTCCTACTATTAGTTGAGAACCACACTTTTTGAGAATCCTTGCTAAAATGCCATCTATTTCCTTTCTTCCATTGGCTGATATAAAGGTGAGATCTGGGGACTTCCTTTAGCAAGAGTATATATAAAACTTTGGTATGTTGGTATGTTGTGTACTAATTTCATAATTGGCACTCTTTTACTTTTACTTTACTTTCCAATGCTGACATCTAAAGCACATTTTATCCAAAATTGTATATATTATTTAAGCTTCTGAAATACTTTTTAGAAAATTGTATATTTACATATCAGAAAAAGATAGAGAAACAAAGAGCCTGAAGTTTATCAACACATGGAACAGGACAGCTAAAGTGAGTTTGGGTCATTCAACTGTACTTTGCTTTCTCTGGGAATTATGTGTACTTTCCCTAGTTACCAGAGTGATTGAGATCAAAAGAATTAATATACATGGAAACTTTCTGCATAATATAAAGAGCTATAAAATGTAGGTTACTTGGAGAATTCCTCATCTCATCTCTGATAACTAGAAGAAAAATATGAAACATCTTTTCCTTGGCCAGCCTAAAGAAAATGGCTCCCTGTTGCACTGAGTACATTGAATTTGATCTACTTCCTCTCAAATTGGTGCATGTGCTTGGCCTGGGACATGCTACACAGATCACTTATCGAAGGCCACTCAGGTGAGTCTCCCCTTGTGAACACACCTCTGAACCTTTATACCATGGAGAGAAGACAGACACAGGCCTTACACCTTGAGATTTCTGAAGAACATGTGCCATGTGTTTGTCATCTTTTCAGAAAAGCACTTCCGAAGAGCCCTTTAATGAGTTTCCTAGAGAAAATCTGAAGGAATCGTAATGCAACTAATCATTTCCTACCTTCCCACTGAACCTCTTATTAATTAACATGTTAATGCTCTGTTTGATTTCTTAAATTTAGTTTGAGAGACAGTAAAACAGCTATTTTCAAATTAAATTAAATTGAGTTGTGAGAAGATTTTCAACCAATATAGGGCTTTTTGTACTCTACTAATTCCAGGGCTCATTAGGGTAAAAAAAAAAAAAAAATCAATGAGCTTGAAATGAAAGTGTTGATATTATTGTAGGCTAAATCTACTTCTGAATAACTTACTCCCTCCATGACAATGTTTTAGCATGTATGTGACATTAGAAAATGCAAATTCCAGTGCTTAAAGAGAGAGAAAATTTTCCTCAGTTACCATAAATGTCTCCCAAATATCTGTTTGGGGAATTAGCATTGTCATAAACCGTAAAAATTAAGATTTTTATCTAGTACAGTAGACATCTTTACTGTTAATAGGCTGCAATAATCCTTTGGTTTTTAATGGTGTATTGCTCTCAGTTCATTGTGCAAATTTCAGGTATAATTAATTATCTTTTCTCTTCCTCTAAGGCTTTTCTTTTTCACAAAAGGGATTTGTTTAGACTTCTGTTCTAATGGATTCTAATGGGCAATGTTATATTAGATAGCCCTTGACACCAGAACTATTGCACCATTATGGACCAAATGGTTATCACTTACTCTTCTTCAATAAACAATTTTCAAACACCCTTATTTAAATTGATTTGGGTCTTCTAAATCTTCTATGTTGAACTTCAGCAATGTCTTTTATTGCTAGTGTTTGCCATTATCTTTCTTTTCTTCCTCATTTATCTCTTTGTAGATTAACATTGCAATAACAGGTTGGGTTGATAGCACAATTATATCACCTATAGAAATTAAGTATGGCTGTACCAGAAAACTTTCCAGTCAATGTCTTCCCCTTGGATAATGCAAATGTTTCAGCACTTCTCAAACTTTAATGGCCATGTGAATCGCCTGGAGATAGTGTTAATGTGAAGATCCTGATTCAGTATGTCTGGGGTAGGATCTAAAAGTCTGCATTTCTAACAAGCTCCCAAATGGTGATGAAGCTACTTTGAGTAGCAAGGGTTTAGATAACACTTATAAGCCAAAAATAAATTTGACAAGATGTCTTTAATAATTATTAATATCACAGCTTTTCTGGAAAACAATAAGATAGTACCTTTGGCAGGACCAAAGTTCTGTAGTCAAACAAAATGGAAATATTACTTTTTCTACCTTTTTCTATTTTCTTCTTTCTTGTAAAGCACACTACATTGTTGATAGGAAAGGTATCTCCAGAAGTTTTCACTATTTAGAACTGTAAATTATAAAATATTTGTAATATTTTTCATCTTAATTTGCCCTTGGAATTAAGCACTTGGGGAGCCCAGTTCAGGGCACAGAGGTGATTCCTTACATTCCACTGTGACAATTTCTTAAAATGGGTTTTCTTCACCTTTTTTGAGGATGTTATGGAAGTATGCACACACAAATAGACTTTAGGTGGGGGGAAAAAACTACTCCTAACAATTTAGAATATCTTGCCATCAAAACCCTTTTCACTGGGCGCCTGGATGGCTCAGTGGGTTAAGCCTCTGCCTTAGGCTCAGGTTATGATCCCAGGGGCCTGGGATCCAGCTCCGCATGATCTGGCTCTCTGCTCAGCAGGGAGCCTGCTTCCCTGCCTCTCTGCCTGCCTCTTTGCCTATTTGCGATCTTTCTCTCTGTCAAATAAATAAATAAAATCTTTAAAAAAACAAAAACAAAAATGCTTTTCACCTTGTAAGTGTTCACTGAGAAATTTAGTTTAATCTCTAGGTTATTTTTCATCACTGGAAAAGGACCTCTTTATCAGGAGTTTTCCCCTTTATTAAAAAACCCCTTCTGTTCTGAAATGTGTACTTTACTTCAGGGCAGTGTTTTCAAACCTTAGTGTATGTCAGAATCACCAGGGTCTGCTTGCTGAAGCATAGCTTGCTAGGCTCTGCTAAATCCATTTAGTAGGTGTGTTATAGGAATTTGCAAGAATCCAAGAATGTGCATTTCTAACAGTTTTCTAAGTGAGACTGATTGGCTGGGGTAGGGTCCAGACTATGAGAACGAGTAACTTAAAGTATGTTTGTGTCTGTTTACCAAAGATAAACTGTGACAAAGTTAGGTTAATAAGGAGAAATGTAAGGATCTCAGCCACCCTTTATCTAAGCTGTCGACACAGAAGCTAGGGGAGCCTCATAAAATCATTCGATACATGTTAAGGAGCACTGGCTTTTCTATGTCCTATATAAGAAGAGGGATTCTTCAGGTAACAGTTTAAGATCATTTGGTCAGCGAAGTCTTATCCAACTCTCATATTAGGATAGGCTTCCTTCACAATCATAGAGCACCATATAATTAACCATAATGGGAGTGGCCATAACTATGATTATATAATTATTTGTGAAAATATTTGTTTAGTGAGTATATTCTCCATGTGACTGTAATTTTTTTAAGGTGTCATAATTGTCTTTCTTGGCTATGATATAGATATTTCAATATCTGGTTTGGAGTGTGACACATAGTTGATGATGCTCAGTATCTGCCATTATAAATGGCAGAAAATGTCACTATTCTCATATCTATATACAGATGTAGGCTTTAAGTACCTTAATTCAGAGAGGTTATTCTTTTGAGTCCATGGCAGCTATTTTTTATTGATTATGATATTCTTACATGCTGAACTCAGACTCAGCCCAGGAATTATTTTCAATATAGGTGGCCTCTACCAGTTGTCATATATGGCATATGAGAGAAAATCTAATTGCCATTCCTACAATGAACTCGATTCAGAATGGCCTTTGCTTTGTTCACTCAATATTCCCTGAGTTTTTGCCTCTACCTTTGTTCATGCTGTTTCATTTATCTGAAATAGCTACTCTCCTCCAAACACACTCCATTTGTTGAAAACCTATTAATTCCTTAAGTCCTATCTTGAGCACCATCTTTTCTGTGAAGCCTTTTGAAATCCCCTTAATTAGATGAAATCTCTGATGACTCTAACCTTACTCTCCTTTACAACATAGTAATTTGTATGCTCACTTTTACTTTACTAAAATGGTCTTCCTTAAAGACAAAGAACACTGATTCAACTTCTTTTACCATAACTTTAATCATTAGACAAATATGCATTAATCTATCATCTGCCAGGCCCTGAGCTACTTATGCAGTACACAGAGATTGATGAGACCCAGCATCTGTGGTTAAGGGGGACATCATTTTCTAGGGCATAAAACAAACATTTAAAAACATAATTATGGAATAGTACAGCACAGTACAAGGCGCCATAAAGGCATGAGGAAAGAAATGGTCATCTCCATGTGGGCTGGGTGTGGTGACCAACCTTACTACCTACTGTGGTTAAAGACCAGTAAGAAGCTTAAGAGACGAGTAGGAGATTTTCCAGCTGTGAACAATGTGTGGTAGATGTTCAGCTTCTTCTATTTATCCTGGTTATTTGAATTGATCCAAATATAGATCATAAAATAGAATTGGGTTAAATAAATCATTTTTTATTTTCTTATGCCTCTTCAGTTTCTTAATGTCTGTTGTATGAAGTTTTCATGAATCCCATACTTTAATCCTCCTACCACCAGCTACTTTTCTATAATAATATAATATACCTCAGTCCATGCCTCTCTTGGCCTTACTTAGTAACTGTTCCATGGACCTACCCTGGTTGTCCTTCCCTGAAGCAATAACATGATTTCCAATAGGAGGTACCATTAACAAGACACATCAAACAGATATTTGGGCCCTACTAAAGTAGTCACCCTCTTTACCAATGTATGTAATAGCACAGGTTGAAGAAACTTGACAGGAACTGGAATCCAGTTTGCTGCTACAGAAGCAAGGGCTGCCGAAGCAATTTTCAGCCAGGACACTGGCAGGAGCATGTTATCAGAATCACCAGGAGAGATCACAGCAAGGGGCACCGAGGCCAGACTTGCCTCTCTCCTTTTCACAAATACCACCCAATCACCACTGAAACCTCTTCCTGTGTATTAAAAACATGAGAGTGTTGGGTTCCACACCTAGAGGTTTGTTTCAGAAAGCCTAGTTCTTACGCCAGGATGTCACAGTTTGAACCAGTACCACAGTGGGTGATGTTACAGGGGCCCACAGCCCATACTTTATTCCAAGTAGATTATCCCTGATCTTGTGGTGTGAATTTTGAAACAAATGAAACTGCATAATGTTTTTCCTACCACAACTTCTATATGCTAATGTGGGAAACATGGAAAAGGATTAAAATTTCTACCTTTTACTAAGTGACCTGCTTCGAACTCCCTTCTCTGGTGTCCTTGATTAGCTCTTTCTACCAAAGAGGGGTGGTGATGGTTATGTCCTTCCCCTCCTTCCCATAAGACATATAGGAGCATAGGAGCAATTTTAGAATTTTATTTTTCTTATTGATCCCTCGCATCATTATGATTTATGTAGGCAGAAAGAACTGAAGCCAGTACCTGCCATTCTCCCAACGAATTGTTAAAGTTTTAGAGTTAACCAGGCAAAGGTTTCCAGATCTCACTTCTCTCACTTCTCATAAATAGCATTATGAAGAAGGTGCAACTGTTCTCACTTTACAGAGGAGGGACACGATGAATGGTTAAGGAACTTGCAATGATCACATAGCAAGTGAAAGCCAGCTTCAATTCAAACCCAGATATCTAATTCTACAACCCATTTTTTAGACCTCATCAAACAGTTGGTATTTTACTTCATTTTGTTGGGACAACAGGATTGAGCGAATGGTCCTTGTATACATGATGTAACTTACCAGGTTAATTACACATGTGAAACTCCATCCTGCTGTATATCCTTCAGACTCATTCTCTTCCTGGGGTTGGGATATGTAATAATGTTCTCTGACACTGGGCTTCTAGCTTCTATGGTATTCTTTCTCTTTGACAACCATTTTTTTTTTCCTCTTCGTTTAAGATTCTGTATCATCTATCTTTGATCTAGGCACTTTTCCTTTATTCTCCAGAGTGTTTCTTCTCAGCAGTCCTCTGTTTTATTATTTGGAATTTTAGACCTAACTTTCTCTTTTAGCTTTAAGCTTTGGGCTTTCCTCTTCTGCTTCATCTGAGGCGGTCACATGCCCATGCTGTTTCATTCATTTATTTTTTTTTTCAGTCATATATTCTTTACTGTCCCCTATTATTCTAGATTTCATCATACTACCTTAATCCTTATTAGCATGCTGGAAAGATTCTTCCCTCTCTAGCATTTCTGATACCAGCCTTTTAACAGTGAGAAAGAACTACTGACACACTCATTATTGATTTTATTTATCACATAGCTATTTCTCCAGATTTTTGTATGGTTGAATTTACTCAGTGCATGAGTACATCATTTTTAGCCTAACAAAAATGAATGGGCATGTTTTGATATAATGGCCACCAACGATCAAATCCACAGTGAAAGGAGATTGTAGCATGAGATGGTTAATATATTCACACCTGGAACTACATGTGCCTCATTAGTGACCAAAAAAAAAAGATTTTTTTTTTTCAGAGAATAGTATCTAGAAAACAGGCTAGTTTCCAGCTCTTGCATATCACAAATTTTCTATTTTAAGGCATTTTCATAATAGTTACTCAATCTAATTTTAAATATCAAACTGTTCTAAGAGTCACAGTCCATTACAAGATAATGTAATGGATTATGTCAAACACCATCCTTAGAGTGATTTACCTGTCACTAGCATATAATTTGTAAATAGGGCAGAGAATAGCCTAAAGTTTTTTTTAATACCACAAATTATATCCTTGCATTGCAGTGATTGTAGTGCATTTCTTTTCTGTTGAGTAAAGGAACTAAAAGCAGAAGAATTTCCAGAACAGAGGAATCATGACAGAACTAGAAATGCAATGCGTCAAAGCAACACAAGATGTCACTTTTACATCGGCCTGCACTTCCAGGGTAAAGCCACATCCGCAGTCTGCATAAAATAGTACAGGGAGAGGAGAAGCACCAAGGAGATTTACACATGCTTCAGAAGCACGAACAGGAGCCAAAATTCTTGGTCTGTTATCAGTATTTATAACAATATCTTGAGTAGTATCCTCAAGCTGCAATTATTCTCCTGTACTTATATAAACCCATACATTGCCTTCAAGACACAATGCTGTTGCTCCTCCAACATCGTATCTGAGGTCTAATCTATCCAAATAGGCCCCTGATTTTCTTTGTCTGGTTTTGCCCAGTTAATGCATTTTACACACTGCTCCCAGGTTGATGCTCTGTGGAAATTCTGATCCAATGCTCCTCTTTCTCTAAGGTCAGGCTTAACAAGGAGTATTAATATCCTATTGCTGCTATGGTACATTAGCACAAGTATAGTAACTTAAAAAACACAAATTTATTTTCTGTAGATCCAAAGTCTGACACAGATCTTACTGAGCTAAGGTCATGGTGTTGATAGGGCCATTTCCTTTTCTTCTCCAATTTCTAAGGGCCACCTGCCAGTTTCCTTGGCTCATGGCTCCTTCTTTTGTCATCAAACCTGGCACTATGGGGTCCAGTGCTCTTCGGTTACCATTTCTCTGATTTTTTTCATAATCACATCTTCCTCTAAGTCTCGTAAGGACCATTGTGGTTACATTGGGCCCACCTAGGTAATCCAGGGTAATCTCCCAATTTTGAGGTCTGCTGGTTAACAATCTTAATTCCACATTCAACCTTAATTCCCCTTTGTAACCTAATATATTTACTGGTTCTAGGGATTAGGATGTAGACATCTTGGGGCAGGGGGCGGGAATTATTCTGCCTACCACACATGGAATTGAAAGTACTTAAAGATCTGGCCTGGTCTAACTGTTCTTCCTGATCCCCTTCCAGGGTCATCCTCATTTCTTTTATTTCAAGTGCTTCAGCCAAACTGAACTTCCTATGAACAGGCCATTATCCATTCAAGACTTCCTCAACCTTGTTCATGTTGTGCTCACTTCCTAGACAGTTGTTCTCCAACTTGTTTGAAAATTTAGTCTTCATCCTTCAAGTCCTTAATTCGGAAAATCTTCATAAAGCTCCCTCAGGCAGACAAAATAACTCCCTCATTTGCACACTCATGAGACTATCTCTTCCATATCATCAGTGTATTTTATAATTTTTCTCTTTCTTTTTCTTTCTTTCTTTCTTCCCACACCGCCCCCAACCCCCACCCCGGGCTACTTAGGACAACTTTTCCCCATCATCCCAGGTGTAAAATCATGAAAGATAGTAGATGTATTTTGTTAAATGTTTAAAAGAGTACATTATAGACCACGTTAAACTGCTATTGCAAACACACACTCCCCTCCCTCCCAAATATCAGTGGTTTAACATAATAGAAAGTTATTTCTTTACAACACAAGTCAGGTGATCTTGGTCTGCTGATAACTCTTATCCATGTTGACTCAGGAATCATGCTCCTTCTATTTCCTAGCTCTGTCATGCCAACGCCTATCTTGTTGTTTGAATCCAGACATTATAAGGAAAAACAGAACATTCAAGAAAACTACTTTTTAAAAAAAAAATATTTATTTACTTATTAAGAGAAGGGAGAAGGGCAAAGGGAGAGGGAGATTGAAACCCAAGCAAATTCTGTGCCCAACAAGGGGCTGGACATGGGGCTGAATCTTAGAACCCTGAGATCACAACCTGAGCTAAAACCAAAAGTCAGTCACTTAACCAACTATGCCACCCAGGTGTCCCAAGAATTACTTGCTTTTAAAAATCATAGCCTGGGAGCACCTGGATGGCTCAGTACTTAAGCATCTGCCTTCAGTTTAGGTCACGATCTTAGGGTCCTGGTATGGAGCCCGGCAATGTGGTCCCTGCTGGGGGTGGGGGAAGGGAAGCCAGCTTCTCCCTCTCCCATTCCCCCTGCTTGTGTTCCCTCTCTCGCTGTGTCTCTCTGTCAAATCAATAAATAAAATATTTTTAAAATAATAAGAAATAAAAATCATGGCCTAGAGGCCATCTCATTTTTATTTACACTCCCTTGGAGAGAAATTTGTCACATGGTCAAAATAATCTGCAAGGGAGACTGGGAATTATGTAGTTAACCATATATTCAGCAAAACCCTATTAACACATGGAAAGAAGATATTGGATTTGGGTAGAAAACTGTGATCTCTGCTATGAAGAGTTAACAAGAATCCCAGAATCCCCATCATGAATCCCTTCATGATGATTACAGTTCTCCAGTTGGAAGTCACACGTCCCTCCTACCAACCGATATGAATATGACTATTTGAATATGTATCTCTTTACCCTTATAGCCTATTTCTTTATGATTTATGCCTGACATCTACCAAAGTATAAGAATCAGGTCAATTTTGTGGGGAATGTTAAAAATGAGTGCAAAATTTACATTTAACATGAATTTTCCTCTAAGAATATTTATTAAATATCAGTATGGTAAAACAAACATAAACTATTGCATTACTCCACAGAAGACAAATATAACCTGGTTAAATAAGGAATATATGATCTTCAAAAATATGTTTTAAAGTGGAGAGGAAAGTAGGTATTATTCTGTGGTATAAGAGGTCTAGCAAAGTGGTAAAAAAGGTATGACAGGGCTTGACAGGTGAGATTTTGTCAAAAATGTTAAGAGCATGAGTTTGGAGTTAGATGGATTAGTTCTGCTTTTTTTAATGAGTGTGTAACCTAAGCAAATTAAAATGTCAGTTTCTACATCTATCAAATAGGAGTAATAGCTTACAATTTTTGGAATGTTTAGAATGTCTAATCTATACGTACTCTAAAATGCTAGGTCTTCTTGTTCTTTAACATTATTGAACAAGGAGATCTGTATTAACCCCATATTTTTAAGGTACATGTACAAAGTGTTTAAAAAATGGAAGTTTTTGAGTTAAAAATGAGGTCAGGAATGCTGAAATCCGAAGAACTGATGTTTACAAGAACAAAAGGCAAACAGAAGATCTGTCAAGGTTTTTATATTCATAAAAACAAAACAAGGTAGTGCTTCAGGTTAACAAGGCCATTTTTTTTGTTTTCTGTTTTGTTTTGTTTTGTTTTGTTTTGTTTTTTAAGTATAGCATTCCAAGAGTAAAGCAAACACTTGAGAGAGATGGTTGAAGGGATCACACGGGAGTACTGAGGGACACCATCTTGTCCTAAATGACTTTGTGGCCTGGCTTATGGCTACTACATTCCAAATGGACAAAGCTACAAATGGGATTGAAAACTCAGTGTGGAGTTAATCACATAGAATAAAGAGCCAAGAAGAGAGATGCAGGAAAATACAACTCCCGTTTTCAAAAGAAGAAAGGGATTAGTATTGATGACTCAGACTGAAACATGACTTTCTGCATTCAGAAGATTCTAGGACAGTTTACCCTATTGCTCAATGAGACAACTTGCTGTAATTCCACCCTTAGAAACTCTACCTCATTAAATGTACACATCCATCTTCAGATGCAATTTGATTTCAAAATGTGACAATGTGAGTGCAAAAGTGTCATAGGATAATCATATAAGTTGACTAGAACAAGGTTGGAAACTATAAATAGACATAAATGCTACACTGAAGTCCAGATAGGCTTATTGAAGCCTCTAATTTTATCCTTCTGGGTAAGATTTTTTAAATTAGAGTGGGTGAATTTCCTAATTATAAATTTAATTGGTTTGTTACCTTACATAAACAAAAGTATAAATGTGTTTCATGCAGGAATAACTTTCTTATTGCTCTAGGACCTTGACACAAGACTTACTGTACATTTTACTGATGGATGGAATTACTAGGAATTATTTCCAAATTTCAAATAAAATTATAATGGTTAAGAATGTGGACTTTGAAATTGGCAGACTTAGTTTAGGGCCCTAGTTCTCTCACTTACTAGTTGTGTGGCTTTAGGCAAGTAAGTTAACCATTCTGAATCTCAGTTTCCTCATCTGCAAAATTATTATAAAGGAAGAGCATCTACACGTTGCATCAATTACATGGGATAACTAACATAAATATTCTTAGCATCTGATATATATCCATCATGGTGGAGATAATTACAATATTGTTGTCTATGGACAATAGAATTTCCATATAGTCAAAGAGCTTGCAGAAATGGATGAATCAAATTCAGTAAGATTAAAATGAATTGGGTTATGCCATTTGGGCAAAAACAAAGCAAAACCAAAAATGTTTTTGTAGAGGGTTAGAATAAAAAAGAAAAAAAACCCTTTCTATCAGGAACAGATTTAGAAGTTTTTGAACCACTTCAGAAACTACATTCAATATTAATCAATGGAAAAATATAACTACCAAAACACCTAGCATCCTCTTTAAGTATATCTATAGAATTAGAGATAGTAACATAAAGCAAAGATCAGATCCTTTGTGCTCTTCATTGTCAAGAACACCGAATACCTTGCAGTTGATTCAAGGTCCATTCTAACTTGAATGCAGACAAAATTGAAACATATTTAGAGGACAATAGTCAGGAGAGTAATGAAATGTGTCATTTGAACAATGACTTGAAGAGCAGTGGTGGGACTGCTTCTGGTTTGGGACTATGAAAAAGAAGCTGCTGTATTTTTTACATAAATCTTGTAGATGTACATTTTCATTTATCTAGAGTAAACACCTAGGGGTAGAATTGTTGGGTATATATTTACCTTTATTAGAAACTGGCAGTTTTGCAATGGGGTTGTACCATTTTATACTAATTTTTAACTGTATACTTATTTAAATGTCATCAAATGATCATTTCATGCTAAACTTAAAAACCCAGACTTCTGGCTTTCTGGGGGGAAAAAACAAAACTGGACAATATTGAGACAAAATAAAGACCTGACCATATTGGAGTTACATAGCCAAAAATAGCTGGAATTGAAGAGTCACTGACTTTTTAGGTGGTGCATCAACAGTGCAATTCCTTGTAGATTTCACCCATCCTTTCAACTCAATACACCAATTTGGTAGCAGCTGACATCCTATGTGTGTGAGTTTACACATCTGGAGGTAATGGAAGACTGGCACAATGGCAGCCCCTTTTAACTGCATCTAGTAAACCACTGTTGACTCATATTTGCATCTGCGTAAGAACATGAGCTTCAAGGTGTGTGTGTGTGTATGCTTTGTTGTTATTGTTAAGTACCGTCTCAGAGATATTTTTGATTTTCCTCCTGGCTGCCTTCTCATTCAGTTGCAACTAGAAATGGGTAACAGAAGCGGCAGCAGGGCTACTGCTAGGGAAGAAGGTTCTGAAGCCAGTGCTGGAGATCCTATGTCATGATTAGTGTAACAGGATATGTTATCAGTTGAGTATTCTGTTATTTACTTAATTTAAACCTAATGATATGAAACATTATTCCAACGCTGAAGTTACCTTATCCCTTCAAGGTGCCTCAATCCCCTGAGGAAAGAACCAAGCAGATGGAATCTTTCAGGCTGCAAATATAAAAGAGCTAGCTGCAAGTATGCTCTCTGTCCTTGATGTGAAAATTCTGTCACTTTTAATTCGCCGGCTTGTTTACTTTTCCACTACATAAGAACTGGGGCTTGTTGTTAGCAGCATTGATTAAGTTGTCATTGATTTTTAAGATGGGAAATAGAACTTTCATATTTCCCACATGAATTTAAAGCAAGTCAGATATTAACATCAAGATAAAACATTTACTATAACAATGACAGAACAGCCAAGTATCATTCAAAACCTCTCACGGCTCCCAAAGAGCTCGTAGATTCCAGATGTCAATACATACAAGAGTAGGTATCAATTTTACTATACAATCTACAAGATGTACCAACATGCTTCTAGCCCAAACAATGGATAGATCCTTTACTTTTATACATGTTTGTGTTCAAATTTGCCTAACTCTTTATTTTCTACCAGTCAACAGGAATCAGTCTTATTATTAACCGGTTATATAATCGGTCTTATTATTAGGCAGGCCTCTTGCCAGACCTTTTAGCAAAGTGTGAATTAGTCCTCACACAAACCTTTAAGTCTGTCTCAAATTCGGCACTATCAACAAATTGGGCTGGATGGTCACCTGGGGAGAAGTCGGAGTGTCCTGTGCACTGTAGGGTACCGAGCAGCATCCCTGGCCACTACTCATTAGATGCCAGCAGCAACCCCTCCCTGCCAAGTTGTGACAATCAAAAATGTCATTGCAAATGCCCCCTCCCCCTGGGGACAAAGCTGTCCTTTGGTTGACGACCACTGCTTGAAGGTGAATATTAGTACTTCTGTCCTATAACAGAACTTACCCAGGGACACAAAGTCAGCGAGATGAACATCTGAACAGGGAAGGAGACATGTTTGGATTAAAAACACAGGATTTTGCACTAATTGATATTGTCTCCAACTGACTTTAGAGATCTGTGAGCAAGATTATATCTAGGTTATGAGGCGTTTGTGCTTTTTACTCTCTGTATATACGAACTGAACATCTACTGTTTGTAAAGTATTATGCCAGGGTAAAAGGTGATGATAAATTTGACTTATCCACTGTCAATGAAGAACATAAATTTTGTCTTTCATAAACAGCTATTCACAACTGTGATTAGAAATTACACATATTCAAATGTGCTTAAAGGTGGAATTATGCATTAATAATTCTTAAAGTTACCTTTTAAGCATTCTAGCTCCATTAAAATTCTGGCATCATTGCAGAAATGTGTTATACAAATGTTAAATAATTTATTTATTACCTGTGGTAGAATTATACAGTGAGACGTGCATATATCTAGCTAGTACAAGGGTTGACAAAACTGACCCACCATCTGTTTTTGTAAATAAAGTTTTATTGGGACATAGCCAGGTTCATTTATGTTCTTTTTGTCTGTGGCTGTATTCATGATACAAATATAAAATTGAGTAGCTCTGACAGAAACAATACAGTTTCAAAACCTAAAGATAGTCCCTATTTGGACTTTTACGGAGAAAATTTCCCAGCCCCGATACAGTATCTCAAGGTGGTTTGGTTTTTATAGATGTATAAAAAGGTATTCTATATGTCTGTGTGTGGGTTTTATAGGTCACACTTTTATTTATTTATTTTTTAAGATTTTATTTATTTGATAGAGAGCCTGAAGAAAGGAGAGGCAGAGGGAGAGAGAGTCTTCAGCAGACCTTGAGCTGAGTGTGGAACCCAACACGGGGCTGGATCTCAGATCCCTGAGATCACAACCTGAGCCAAAACCAAGATCTGGACACTTAAACTGACTGTGCCATCCAGGCCCCCCAACATATGTTACATTTTTAAGGGTATAATCAGCTGGAATATGTGATTGTTTTTACAACTGTGAAGCACAATAAATAATATTGCATCTTTTCACCTCTTAAAATGCTTTAATAATAATTGATTAGAGCTTACTAAAGACTCATTCTGTGTCAGCCAATCTGCCAGGAGTTTTACATGCATTACACTGCTTAATTCTCACAATAGTGTGAGGTATTTAGTCGTATTTTCACTTTTTATGAGGTTACTGAGAATTATTAAAACAAGGTAACTGTCTCAAGGTCATGCACAACCAACATGTCTGATTGCAAAGCTCAAGACTTGGATCCAACCGCTCTGCTATACTCTGTGCACAGAGTAAAATGTTAATTAAAATTTTTACTTGATTTTACCTATGTTTTAAAGATCTAAGCAACTTTTTTCAGAGTTTATACAAATTTTCTTAATCTTCTTACAAAGTAAAAAAATCTTATGCCTGCCTAAATGAAAGATCATTAATTTATTCATTTTTCAAATACATATTGAGTCGCTATTCTCCGCTACACACTGGACTGGGTCCTAAGGATAAGCCAGTAATAAAAGACATGATTCCTGACTTTACCAAGCTTTGTCCTGGTTGGGTGATAAAGAGAAAGAAGAAAAAAATGGCAATGCACCCTGATAAACAGGGAATTACACAAGCATATGCCAGGTAGTAAGGGAAGATGGAGGCTTCACAAAGGCATCTAGGGCTTAAACTTGATGAATGAGTAGTGACTGACCTGGATGGCAATTTGGACCCCAGCAGTGAAGTATTTAGAACTCCCTTAGGCTACAGAAGTGGCTTTTCCCAGCTCCTGACTCTGTAAGCTTGTGTTTTTGTTGGGGAATACAAGATAAAACATGTCCAACAGTCACTAACAACATAAGACATTATGTAAGCAAGTGCTAAATTGCACGGAACAGCATAAAAGTAGATATTAGGAGTACAAGGGAATGGACAGAGTCTAGGGTTTGTCCCAAGAAGATGAGATGGAAGGGCATACGTAAGGATAAGTAGAGTCTTGCTAAACAGACAAGAGGGTATGCTGGGTAGGTTGAGCATCTTCAGTGTCTAACTGTAGCAGGGATAGTGTCTGTGAATTTTTGGCTCTGAAAAGATGGGTCACCACAGAAAGTGTTAAGAATGGGGGGAGCAAAAGTCCTATTGCTAGCTTGGGGCAACACTGTAGTTAGTTTTCAGAACTAGGTGGAAGGAGTAAGAATGCAGTATATTTAACCAATTATAAGTGGTTTGTGAAGAGTATAACATAATTCATTGCTTGAGATAAATTAAAAATATTGATTAACACTGAATCTGATACCGAAGCAACTGGGAACTTCCATGGAACATCTTCCACATCAAAATGAAAAGCCTGCACTCCAAACAAACAAAAGCCCGGGGCCAGGCGGCTTACCAGGAGAATTCTACCAAACATTTAAAGAAGAACTAATTCCTATTCTCCTGAAACTGTTCCAAAAAATAGAAATGGAAGGAAAACTTCCAAACTCATTTTATGAGGCCAGCATCACCTTGATCCCAAAACCAGACAAGGATCCCACCAAAAAAGAGAACTACAGACCAATATCCTTGATGAACACACACGCAAAAATTCTCGACAAAATACTAGCCAATAGAATTCAACAGTACATTAAAAGGATTATTCACCACGATCAAGTGGGATTTATTCCAGGGCTGCAGGGTTGGTTCAACATCCGCAAATCAATGTGATAGAACACATTAATAAAAGAAAGAACAAGAACCATATGATACTCTCAATAGATGCTGAAAAAGCATTTGACAAAGTACAGCATCCCTTCCTGATCAAAACTCTTCAAAGTGTACGGATAGAGGGCACATACCTCAATATTATCAAAGCCATCTATGAAAAACCCACCACAAATATCATTCTCAATGGAGAAAAACTGAAAGCTTTTCTGCTAAGGTCAGGAACACGGCAGGGATGTCCATTATCACCACTGCTATTCAACATAGTACTAGAAGTCCTAGCCTCAGCAATCAGACAACAAAAAGAAATTAAAGGCATCCAAATTGGTAAAGAAGAAGTCAAACTATCACTCTTTGCAGATGATATGATACTATATGTGGAAAACCCAAAAGACTCCACTCCAAAACTGCTAGAACTTGTACAGGAATTCAGTAAAGTGTCAGGATATAAAATCAATGCACAGAAATCAGTTGCATTTCTGTACACCAACAACAAGACAGAAGAAAGAGAAATTAAGGAGTCAATCCCATTTACAATTGTACCCAAAACTATAAGATACCTAGGAATAAACCTAACCAAAGAGGCTAAGAATCTATACGCAGAAAATTATAAAGTACTCATGAAAGAAATTGAGGAAGACACAAAGAAATGGAAAAATGTTCCATGCTCCTGGATTGGAAGAATAAATATTGTGAAAATGTCCATGCTACCTAAAGCAATCTACACATTTAATGCAATCCCTATCAAAATACCATCCATTTTTTTCAAAGAAATGGAACAAATAATCCTCAAATTTATATGGAACAAGAAAAGACCTCGAATAGCCAAAGGAATATTGAAAAAGAAAGCCAAAGTTGGTGGCATCACAATTCCGGACTTCAAGCTCTATTACAAAGCTTTCATCATCAAGACAGCATGACACTGGCACAAAAACAGACACACAGATCAGTGGAACAGAATAGAGAGCCCAGAAATCGACCCTCAACTCTATGGTCAACTAATCTTCGACAAAGCAGGAAAGAATGTCCAATGGAAAAAAGACAGCCTCTTCAATAAATGGTGCTGGGAAAATTGGACAGCCACATGCAGAAAAATGAAATTGGACCACTTCCTTACACCACACACGAAAATAGACTCCAAATGGATGAAGGACCTCAATGTGAGAAAGGAATCCATCAAAATCCTTGAGGAGAACACAGGCAGCAACCTCTTCGACCTCAGCCGTAGCAACATCTTCCTAGGAACAACAGCAAAGGCAAGGGAAGCAAGGGCAAAAATGAACTATTGGGATTTCATCAAGATCAAAAGCTTTTGCACAGCAAAGGAAACAGTTAACAAAACCAAAAGACAACTGACAGAATGGGAGAAGATATTTGCAAATGACATATCAGATAAAGGGCTAGTATCCAAAATCTATAAGGAACTTAGCAAACTCAACACCCAAAGAACAAACAATCCAATCAAGAAATGGGCAGAGGACATGAACAGACATTTCTGCAAAGAAGACATCCAGATGGCCAACAGACACATGAAAAAGTGCTCCACGTCACTCGGCATCAGGGAAATACAAATCAAAACCACAATGAGATATCACCTCACACCAGTCAGAATGGCTAAAATTAACAAGTCAGGAAATGACAGATGCTGGCGAGGATGCGGAGAAAGGGGAACCCTCCTCCACTGTTGGTGGGAATGCAAGCTGGTGCAACCACTCTGGAAAACAGCATGGAGGTTCCTCAAAATGTTGAAAATAGAACTACCCTATGACCCAGCAATTGCACTACTGGGTATTTACCCTAAAGATACAAACATAGTGATCCGAAGGGGCACGTGTACCCGAATGTTTATAGCAGCAATGTCTACAATAGCCAAACTATGGAAAGAACCTAGATGTCCATCAACAGATGAATGGATCAAGAAGAAGTGGTATATATACACAATGGAATACTATGCAGCCATCAAAAGAAACGAAATCTTGCCATTTGCGATGACGTGGATGGAACTAGAGCGTATCATGCTTAGTGAAATAAGTCAATCAGAGAAAGACAACTATCATATGATCTCCCTGATATGAGGACATGGAGAAGCAACATGGGGGGTTAGGGGGATAGGAGAAGAATAAATGAAACAAGATGGGATTGGGAGGGAGACAAACCATAAATGACTCTTAATCTCACAAAACAAACTGGGGGTTGCTGGGGGGAGGTGGGGTTGGGAGAGGGGGAGGGGGCTATGGACATTGGGGAGGGTATGTGCTATCGTGAGTGCTGTGAAGTGTGTAAACCTAGCGATTCACAGACCTGTACCTCTGGGGATAAAAATACATTATATGTTTATTAAAAAAAAAAAAATTTGGAAGGGGAGGCAAACCATAAGAGACTATGGACTCTGAAAAACAACCTGAGGGTTTTGAAGGGTCAGGGGTGGGAGGTTGGGGAACAGGTGGTGGGTAATAGGGAGGGCACGTTTTGCATGGAGCACTGGGTGTTGTGCAAAAACAATGAATACTGTTACGCTGAAAAAATAAATAAAATGGAAAAAAAATGAAAAGGCTGCAGTACTTTAAAAGTTATATCTTAAAATAAATCACTTTGATTCATTATTCAGTAAAGGTAGCTACCTAACTCCACATCTGACACTGTGAATCAAGATATCCGATTCCTCATCCCCTCCTTAGCTTCCAGGTTACCTGGGGAGGCACGGTATAAATGAAATTATCATGCAAGCGACTCCCATATTTAGCAAGAAGACAAGGGACCCAAATGAAAGAAGGGTTCATCTATGAGAGTTTACCGTAAAGGAAGGAGATCTCAGAGGAAACTAAGGGAAGTTTTGCTGATAAAATGATACTTGAAAGGGATCTGAAAAACAAATAAATGTTAAGTAGGCAAAAGGGAGGTGAGTGGTGGTAAACCTGGCAAGAAGTAACCAGGCTGAAGCGGCACCGTGTGCAAATCTCTGCCACAGGAAGAAAACAGGATATTCTAGTTGTGAGTGTGAATTTATTTGAAGTGTGCTGATACCCCCCGAGTAATTATTAACCCTCTCAATTCCTACTGTTGAAGTAAAATGTCAAGTTTTCAAAGAACACATGGTTTTCTTTATATTCAGATGTAAAATCTGGGCATCTGGCACAAAACAATGTAAAGTATAACTTATTTGGAAATGCTAGTTCATTTTAAAAACTGTGTGTTCCTCTGCCTGAAAGTAGCACTTGCAGAACTTTTATTTTCTTTCCACCTAAAGTCGAAAGGAAAATTCTAAACCAGGAGTTAGAGTGGGTCTTCAATGGAACACATATAGTCCAGATTCTTTGATCTAGGTCATGTAATCATTTCTGTGTAGATTACTAGAGTTCTTAAGTCAAAATGTTCTTTTCCTTCCTCTTGCTTTTGTGTGAAGTTATTTATTTTTGGATGTAATTTAGATGCCAATTCTTTTTTAAAATTTTTTATTTCTTTTTTTTTTATAAACATATAATGTATTTTTATCCCCAGGGGTACAGGTCTGTGAATCGCTAGGTTTACACACTTCACAGCACTCTCCATAGCACATACCCTCCCCAAAGTCCATAACCCCCCTCCCCTTCTCCCAACCCCCCCTCCCCCCAGCAACCCTCAGTTTGTTTTGTGAGATTAAGAGTCACTTATGGTTTATCTCCCTCCCAATCCCATCTTGTTTCATTTATTCGTCTCCTATCCCCCTAACCCCCCATGTTGCATCTCCGCATCCTCATATCAGGGAAATCATATGATAGTGGTCTTTCTCCGATTGACTTATTTCACTAAGCATGATACCCTCTAGTTCCATCCACGTCATCGCAAATGTAGATGCCAATTTTAATAACAGTAACAATTACTGAAACTGCTCTTGGTTCAAAACCAACATTTTTTCTGTTTTTCTTAAATTTATGGGGTCAAGTTCAGTGGTTTTAGTCTTCTCTCTTGAGCCTAAACAACTATATCAACCAATCTAGAATCAGACATTTATTAAACATAAACTTTGTCTAAGGTTTTAATGTCAGCCACCATGGGGGATATCACTTTATTTCCATTAAATAGTGCACAGTCTAGTTGGGAAGCCCACATTTAAACTGCATATATAATTTAATTCAGTTCAATATGTATATTACCTCTAAAGATCAATATCATATATGAAATAAAATGAGTTGAGAGTAAGTGCTTAGGACTTCAGAGAGGTGATCTGCAGTATTCCGTATTGAAAACTTTGTGGGTAAGGAAGCACTGAGAGCTGGATCTTGAATTGGATTAAGATAGGGAGACAACAGACCTATTAAATGAGTCCTCAGGATTTTAATCCTCGACTTTTAGATCTCAGAGTCCATATTTCTGCCTATGTGCTGTATTTTCTCCCTAATGACACTTTTTAATATTGTGATCATTTTTGATCCAATTCTTTCTTGTAAACAGAGTAGCTTTTTCTTGTTAGTTTTTTCAGGAACCTTACTTTACACAGAAAATAATAATGAGGAATTGAACACTGAGGGATTAATGAGAGATCAGGTAAAAGTTAAATTAACATGCATTCAATGCTCTTTTGGCTTGGTTATTTTCATTCTCCTTGTCTTATTTTCATAAACTGTCTCTTCCAAAGGGCATTAAAATTTGATCCTCATAATAGATCATGATATAGCTTGCCTGCTTTAATGTGAGTTTTTTAGTGAAAACTGAATTAAAATTATAGGAAAGCACACTCCTGCTTGAACTGTATGAATGGTTTAGGCTTTGATTCAACAAAGATTATTTCACAAGAGACAGTGGTAATTTTAAACTACCCTGATTATCTACGTATTTGACTAAAAGTGAATAGATCACAAACCTCCAAAACTTATCATCTTCTTGTGAAAACACCTATATTTGTGTAGTTTCATGGAGGGTTCATTTAAGGAATTGGGGAACTAAATTGTTTTAGAAAAGCAAACTGAGGCCTACTTATATGTATGCTTATTATTTGACAGATTAATGCTTGGGGGGCAAGACAAGGAGAAAGGGAGAAAGAATCTGTGTCTCCAGTCATAAAGTAGCTATGGTTTTAGGAACTTGCTAAAGGACATTAGGAAAATAATGTCTTATGTCAGTATGAGAAAGGATACCAATAAAAAATATGATACTTTGCAGAATAATGTCTTTGTACAGTGACAATGATAATCATCAGTAAAACATAATTTATTTTTAATCCAATAAATTAACTAATATATCTTGAAAGTGTTATTTTCTTCTTCATTATATATTAAGTATGGACTATTGTATAACAAGTCTCTTGTATTTTCATGAAAGCATCTTTCCCCAGTAACTGTGAGGTTTTAACACAAGGTTCAGGTAAGAAGGATGAAGTAAAGGAGAAAGGAAAAAGATGAGATCTAATTATATAAAAATTAAATCATCAATTGTCACACTTTAACACTGTAGTCAGAGAATGCCAAGAATGATTAAACATGTGAACTAAAATGCTATTGTGATCATCTCTCAATTGTCCACATCAACAAAAGACAGTTATAACAATCAAAATTTCATCTATGCTTAATACCAGGATATTATTAGTACTCAGATTTGTAATATGTTGAATGTATTAAGAATGTACTTCATCTGAAATAGTGACAAAATTATTCCTGAAAGAATGACATCTGATTAAAGGAAGCTTCCTAATCTGTTCCTACCCTTGAACTGCAATTCAATTAATATGTCAACCTGAGAATGACCATTATCTTCATACTTATTTGATGATAATTTTAAAAATATATAATAGAAATTAAACAAATGTTCTCTAGACAGTAGGGACTTTAAAAAAAATTAAATAGAATTTTATTTATTTATTTGGCAGAGAGAGAGCAAGAGAGTGAGCACAAGCAGGAGGAGAAGGAGAGGGAGAAGCAAGCAGGGAGCCTGAAGAGGGACTCAATCCCAGGACCCTGGAATCATCACCCGAGCTGAAGGAAGATGCTCAATGACTGAGCCACGCAGGCGCCCCTAGGGACTATTTTAAAGTTACACATTACTTCTCTAATTCTCATAATATTCTTACATCTCTATTGTAGTTAGGGTGACCATAACTTTATAAATGAGAAATATGAGACTTAGAGAATTTATTTTTGTCAAAATAACCAAGCTGGTGAGTCACTGAGTCAGAATATGAACCCAGATCCCTCTGATTACAAATTAAAAATCAACCACCAAGTTATAATGCCATCCATAGGAAGAATCATGAATACTGGATAGCTGTAGAAAGTCCAATAGCTGGAACCCTGGAGAACCACTTACTAGCTAAGCTATTCTCTCTAAGCTTCATGTCATTTATCTGTATTATAGAGTTAATAGTAGTACCTACATTATCTTACGGAGGTAATAATCCAATAACACAATGCACAGAAGTAGTTTAACAGTTTAATTTCTATTATACATGGCCCTGAGTAAATGCGTATTAAAAGATAGCTTTCATTATTATTCTTAGATTCACATATCTGCATCTGTAAAATTGAATATCTTAGATTTGTGTTAGCATAGCAGAGCTTTTAAAGTGTTTTCATACATAATGTATTCATACATATGTTATTTAACATTTCATGTTTTATTTAATTATGATAGGCTTAACATTAACTAAGATGTAATTTTACATCTTAGGAATGACAGAAATTTTAGGTGCTGCAACTCAGTTTTGCTGTTAGAAAAAAAAATTGCAGAATACTCTCTCTCTCTCTTTTTTTTTTTTTTTTTTTTTTTTTTTTGCTACGTTGGCTAAGTTTGAGATTCAGTTCTAAGAGTTTTGCTACTTAGTTTGAGTTACTGCATGTACTTACTTGAAATGCTTGGCTTTCTTTCTGTATTTCTGTAGAATCAGCAACCTGTTTTTCTTCTTCTAACAACTGAATACATTTAGGACCTGATATCATATGCACTTCGCCCCATCAAGAATTTTTAGCTATCTACTTTCTTATCTCATTTGAAGAAAAATGTCTCTATTTTATCAAAAACAGGAAACATCACCTGATTATGTGTTTCTTGGAGTTACCACAGTGTTCCATGGGTATTCCTTCAATATGAGGAATATTGCTTCGTCCACAGTAAGTACTCAATAATTTTTTGCCAAAATGGTTGAACAGAATCTAAGTATCTACAAGTACGGAACTGTACAAAATGATATCCGTGTTTATCGGGTGACTTGCAAAAAAGGGACAGCCTCTTCAGTCTAAGACATTGAGTAATTTTAGGGAAATTTTGGAAAATACAGAGATGTCAGAGTATTGTAACAAATGCCCACATACCCATCTCTGTTTTCTTAACTTTCCTTCATTCCTAAGAATATCTATCTTTCCCCTTTGTGCATATTTTTCTAATTTGAGTTTTTTAATATTTCTTGAAATGTATATATTTGTATTCAATACACAGTATCAGTTTGTAGATTTTATTATTTATATATAGTGCTATACTGTACCTTTTCCTTTTTTCATTCTATTTTTGAGATTGGCCATGTTAATACACATAGATCTAGTTCACTTTGTTACATAGTAATACATGACTTAAAGACATCACATGCTCCCCCGTGATGGGACCTAAATGAACAATATATTGTCCATATATTCAATAGATGCTGAGATGCATATTCTTGTACACACCTCCTAGTCCATAGGTAAAACTATCTCTAAGATAGATAAATTTCATAGGAGATTGCCAGATTGTGGGGTATGTTTTCAACTGTTTTGATGGCATATACTCCCTTGCTCACACCCCATATTTGAAGAGTCAGAATAGCCTAACAGCTGTACCTTTGAAGACAGTCCAGAAGGTGACATCTTTTCACCACCACCACTGATGTCCCTTTGGTCCAGACTTCCTCTCTTGATAAGACACTGCAATGGCTTCTAACTGGCCTTGCTGGATCTACACTTCCCCCTATAGGTTGTCCTCTACCCAGGAGCCTTTGAGGTACTTTTGAATTTAATTCAGATCCTATCACTTTTCTGCTCAGAACCTCCAAGGGCCCCGTTTCATCCAGAATAAAATACAAAGACTTACAAATTGCAGACACAACACAGAGTGGTTTTGTTTCTTCCCTTTTCTGTTTTTTCCTTGCTCTAGTTAGGTAGTGGAGACTTTGCCTGCGCCTCCACCACTACTCCTGAAAATAAGAATCAGGATTACTTCCTCCCTTTGTAGGGTGGAGTATTCTGTGGTCCCCATTAGAGGGGGGTTTGGTCTCCCCATGGACCACTAGCTTGGGGACACAGGCATTGACTTTGACCTCCTCTCCCTGCTTAGCAGGGCAACAAAGCCTAATTTACTTAGATAAGCAAATGCCTCAGTGAAGACTGTTAAATGCTCCTGGATCTCTTGATTGTTCTGGGTTCCTACTGTCCTTTAAGATTATAGTCAGTTTTTCCCACCAATACTGTCATGGCTCAGGCTGGTGAAGTGCTGTTTTGTTTCCTTTTGTTTTAATTCAAGAGTATTAGTGTCCTCAATGACGAACTCACATAAGTATCTCTATTGTGAAATTAATATAACATACAATACTTTTAAACAATCATAAACTGTTTCTCCAGAAAAGCAAGAGCTCTCCTTAGCCTATTTTTAATCTAATCAGCATTTTATTATTTTTCGAATTATCGTTAGCCCCCTTTTAAGAGAGTGTGAATCTATTTTGAACACAATTACTGAATGAGATGTCCTACTTATTAAACTATTATCCTTTAATTGTGATTTTAGAGGTTTCTAGTCCTTCCGAAGGTAGTCAAAACTGAAGATGTTACGGACATAGTTATACATGGTAGAAATAAATGAGAAGTGCAAAATCTTAACACTGTTTGGACTATGTGAATAGGCTGGAACACTCATGGCATTGGCTTGAATTTCTAATAGACTTGGAAATACAGTTAATTTAAGACAGAGCAGTACAATGACAAAAATGTATGGTAGCAACATAAAGATAAATGAATGAAGTGAATGATGAGAAATAAATTATCTACTTTTATATTCTTGGTTTAGTTTTAAAGCTATAAACACAAAAATGTAAAGACTTCCTTAATTCTTCACTACTGAAAAACAATACACAAAATAAAAATTACAGTTTCTTTCCTTGCCCTTCTAATCTTATTACCTAGAGGAAACACTTGTTAGGAACTTGGTACCTATTTCTGGATTCCTCTATGTATGTTTATGTATTATTTTTTACAAAACTGAGATCATGGTACATATCTAACCCGCATATTGTGCTTTTTTTTTTCCATCTTAAGTGATTTTCATGGAAAATACAAAATTTAAATAATGTTAAAAATTGAATAGTAGCATAGCCATACATTTGGGTTATACAGTTAGAGTAAGATATATATTGGCACCAAGGAAAATTAATACCCACAGATATTATTATTTAAAAGCTGCTTTATAATTTCATTTAAGATAATATTGTTTTTCTTTACTTCTCAAAAAATATTTATGTGGAAAATATAGATGTTATACTTTTCCATTAATAGAACAAGAACTGTATTTGTGTAGTTTTCTTCCATAAACAATTCAGCAATGTGCATTCATTGAAAGATTTGCATATGTCTTTATCTAACTGATAATATCACTGTATATGAAATGATCATTGTAAAGTTTTGCTACAATGCTTTTATTTATCATGATGAAATCAACACCACTCCCTTGCTTCAATTTGGAAGTGAGAAGTTAGAACTACCCAGGGTGGATGTGACTTTTGGACATTTGAAATGAGGCTAGTTCAAACTGAGAAGTGTTGCTAACAGTAAAACACACACTGGATTGAAAAGACTTAGCATGAAAACAGGAATGAGAAATAATCTTACCAATAATGTTATACTGCTTAACTTATATGTTGAAATTAAAACATTTTGATACATTAGGCAAATGAAATATATTACTAAGATTAATCTTCTCCGTTTATTTTCACTTTTGTAATATGACTACTAGAAAATTGGAAAGTACTTTTGCAATCCACATTGTATTTCTATTGAACAGCGCTAGTCTATAGTCTTGGTTTTGGTTTTATTTCTTTGTATTAAAACACTTCTCCTCTTCAAGAACTGCAAAATTAACAAAGAAGGGAGTGGCTTACTAAACAAACTTACTTAGATGCAGGCAAGAACTTTTCCAAGTGCTCAGAGAACGTACTGTAGGATCCCAGAATCAGAAAAGTAGAAGCCTGCATGGCTAATGGAATAAATTTCCATCTTCCTTCACTTTATACCTATGTGATACTGAGGAACCATCCAGTGGAACAGTTATACAAAGGCTATGCAATTGGGAATTTCTGCACTTTACCTTTATGCAAAAAAGATGAGTAAAAGTAAGAAACACCAGTGCAATGGGCTAAATGTTTGTGTCCCCATCAGATTCATATGCTGAAATCCTAACTTCCTAAGATGATGGTATCAGGAGATGGTACTAATTATTTAATCTTCTTATGGAAGAGACCCAGATATTCCCTTACCCCTTTCATCATGGGAGGACACAGCCAGAAAGGACAGGCTATGAACAAGGAAGAGGGGACTCACCAGAATATGATCATGCTGGCACCTTGATCTTGGACTTCCGGGCCTCCAGAACTGTGAGAAATAAATTTCTGTTGTTTATAAGCTACCCAGTGTCTGGTATTTTGTTATAGCAACCCAACCAGACTACACTAATCAGCATTCATTAAAACCAAAAACTGTTTTTGGGTTATGCATAAATTGAATACAGTTTTCTAAATATATGGATTCAAACACAGCACTGGAATTCCTTCTGAATTAAAGAAAGATCCCAAATAAGTATGATTCAGTTTTCATTACAGCATAGCTTACACTTTTCTAAATATTGAAAATTAATAATCCCAAGGAGTTGATGTACAAAATTTCTTCAGAAAACAGAATATTCAGATAATTAGTTTACCTTGTTTCTAAACATGCTGAATAATAGGTATATTTCTGTCAGTGAGACTATTTCAAAATTTAGCTTTGGTAGGAGCAGTGTGGGTTAAGGTGCACTAACAAATATGATAATCAAGGCATTTGAATTCTTAGCTGTAACTGGTTAGATGGCCTTTTACAAATTGATTACCTTCTGATCTTTCCACTTCTCAATGTAAAAGTTAAGTTTGTATTAGGGCAGCTAAAATGTTGTAATTTTATTTTACGATTTTATTTATTTATTTGAGAGAGAGAGAGAGAGTACAAGGCGGGAAGGGTTAGAGGGAGAAGCAGACTTCCCACTGAGCTGGGAGCCTGACTTGGGGCTCGATCCCAGGACCCCAAGATTAAGACCCAAGCCAAAGGCAGATGCCTAACTGACCAGCCACCAAGGCACTACTGTGGTTTTATTTTTAAAATATTCTCCAATTCTTTTTTTTTTAAATGTTATGTTAGTCACCATACAGTACATCATTAGTTTTTGATATAGTGTTCCAAGATTCATTGTTTACATATAACACCCAGTGCTCCATGCAATACGTCCCTTCCTTAATACCTATCACCAGGCCAACACATCCCCCACAACCCCCTCTCCTCTAAAACCTCAAGTTTGTTTCTCAAAGTTCACAGTCTCTCAGTTTCTCACATTTCTCACAGTTCTTCGACTCCCCCTCCGATTTCCTCCTTCATTTTTTCCTTCCTTCTCCTAATTTCCTCCATGCTATTCTTAAAGAATTCCTAAAGAAATTCAACTAAGAATGTAAATTGGAAAGAAGGAAAAAGATATAGGTAACAAGTTTTCTCATCCAGAGATGCTCCCAGGAGCATCCCAAGAATTTCAAATAATTCTGTTTTGAGAGGTTTTCTGTTGTTATTTTGTCTTGTTTTTGTTTTGTATTGAACTTGTCTCTGTTGACAGTGTGAGCTCTCTGAGTAGCCAATGAAGTTGAGCACTGAATGAAGCTTTATTTGCCATTCCTACCAGGAACAGGTCTTTGAATAAAATTTATCACTTTAAATTACGACAAACCTGACTATTTTAAGTTTTGTCATTGTATCAAGAAAAGTATGCACCCTCATCTCCCCATTCTACTGTCATTTGCCTGCTGCTTATTCTAGGTCTCCATGCCCATCCAATAGAACTGCCGAAGGAACAACTTTTAGGCAACGGTGTTTGGCACATGACCCTTCATATTCAGCCCAAGTTGAGTGGATCTGGAATAGATGTGACTCAAAGACAACCAAATAGCAGGTTGACCAATGATTTATGTTGTGACAGGGTTCTTTCCTGGGGAATGTGATCTAAGAATGGAGAAGAGAATGAAATGATTTCCAAAGGGAAATGTACCCGGAAAACAAAGGAGTAGAAATAAGCTCTGAGGTGGGGTTGAGAATGTAGATTTTTAAAAACTGAACAGATATGATGAAAAGACAGGAAGACTCCATTAAAAGAAAACACTAAGCTCAGCTGTGGTCTGTTTTATTTTGAGTAACTTTTTTGTTGTTCTATTACACTTAATACTAAAAATTCTTAACTAAATGATGCATCATCAATTGTGTTATTCATTAATGATTACACTTTTATAAAATACTATATATACACTGGATTTGACACTCCCTCTTACTGTTGCATATGAGCTTGTCTGCATTTCTGTAAATTGGGGATAGTAAAAACTATCATGAGATTCCACTGGGAATCAATAAAGTAATATAGGCAAAGAATCTTTTGACTGGTGGATAAAGGGCTTTTAGAATACATTAACACTTAGTTCCCCACCAACCATCTTGCTGAATACCTAGCTTTTCGCTAGGATACATTTTGTCACTGCCCTTTGACTTGACAAGGAAGATAAGTTCTGAATCTATAGAATATGTGAAATAACCTGCACAGACAGACCACTATATTTTAAAAGATCATTAATTTTTGAAGAAGTCAGGTGTTGGCTAAAATTGTTTTTTTTCCCCCTTCTTTATGAAATGACAGCTGGAAATCCTCTAATGCAAATGAACTTCAACTGCAACAAATTAAGTGCCGTTACACTAAGCAGGATAGCAATGCCTCTGTATGCCACATTCATCAGTTAACTTCATCATTCATTCATCAGTTAACTTCGTACCAAAAATATCAGCATGTGATAGTCACAGAATATAACCAGAAATACAGCTTACACTGGACAAAAAGTTACTTTGCAGGCTTTAGTGGTTCTACTGGTCAAAAGAAATACATTAATAAATTATTTAAATTAAGCTTTTATTGGTGCCCCAAATCCTTTTTGACTGAAGGAATGATGCTGAGGTTGAGTCCTGCTTACTATAGCCATTATAAGCATCCTTGAAACATTTATGAGAGACCACCAGAGGAATCAGGTGCAATACAAAGAGTTAAACTATGACTGGACACATTGTAATGTAAAGCAGGCAGGGCCTTTCAGGATGATGTTTTAGTGAATACTCTGGGGACCAAAACAGTTTAGATGTGGCTGTGGATGTTAATATCCTTTATGTTCACAAAGTCAGAAAAGAAATGATTCCTTCCCTATATGAACTAGGGATTTCTTTTTTCTTTTATTTAAAAAAATTTTTTTAAGTTGGCACAAGAAAATGCAAGGGAGGGAAATTGGGAATTGGTGCAGGTCTATAAAAAGTGACATTATTAGGTCTTTACCTTCTCTTAATTTATCATTGGACTGGGGTGATTCATAAACACACTCTTGAGACACCCACTTCCTTAAATAAGATGAATTTGGAATAAATGTGATTTGGGTGATAAAATAGTATTGAAATTAGAATCACACTTAGACTTATGTATTATTTCCAAGATGCCAAATAATCCAGATAGATGGGAGAGAAAAGGGAAATGAGTTCATCCTTAAATATGTTATGGGATAAACTTTCAATAAATTACACTCAATAAGAGTAGAGAAACATGAGAATAATATAATAGGGCATACCAAAAATGCATCCAATTCCAAAAAGTAGAAGAGGAACATTTTCAAACTGTCTAAATGGTACATGTGCAGGGCGCCTGGGTGGCTCAGTGGTTTAAGCCGCTGCCTTCGGCTCAGGTCATGATCTCAGGGTCCTGGGATCGAGTCCCCCATCGGGCTCTCTGCTCCACGAGGAGCCTGCTTCCCTCTCATTCTCTCTCTGCCTGCCTCTCTGCCTACTTGTGATCTCTTTCTGTCAAATAAATAAATAAAATCTTTAAAAATAAATAAATAAATAAATAAATGGTACATGTGCATGTTGCTTATTCTATGATCATGAGATGAATAAAATAACACAAACACATGCCTTTACATATCATTGTGTGCTTAATAAGCAGTGATCTGTCGGCGTCACTTTAAAAGTCTACTTGAACAGACTGGATCCTTATTCTCCAAAGGCTTATAAATAGAGGAAGACAATCACTGACATTCTTTAAGCTCCACTGTATCCATCTTTCAAACGGATGTCACCTGGGAACAGTCTGTAAGGGAGGGGGGAGAACGCTTCTCTAAAGTGCCCACACCACAGGTCATTCGCAAAAGAGCTCAGAGTACAGTTAATGGTTGATTCACATTTAAAATATGTTTTACTACAAAACAATCCCTGGAGAATTAAAAAACCAAATTCCAAATAAATACCAAATTCAATCCAGATCAATGAAGGTATAATCAAAGACTGAAATAACCTTAGGAGAAAGAGCAAAGGTAACAGTAGCATATGGGACCTAAATGTACTTCTTTTTTATAAACATGTTTGTCCTCCAACCTTATTAATTTAATCATTGCTCTGGCATCCAGCCCAACCTAAAGCATAATCTTTGAACAGTTCTCTGCAGCTGTTTGAGAGCTGCAGGCTGAGGGCAACATGGGATATCAGTAGGTGTTGGAATTCACAAACCAATTAAGATTAGTACAAGTTCACATCTCCCTCTCTCCAAGGGTGCATTCTTTCTCATTTTGAAAGAACATCCGTCTGTATTATTTAACATCCTTAATATTAAAACAAAAACAACAAACATTGTACTTCTAATAGTAGAGAAATATTAGATTGTGGTGTTGAAGTAATATTTTTATTCTCCAGTTACGTGGCAATTTGGGGGGGTGGATATGTAAGTAATTTTCTCTTTTGGCAATTCTTTAAAAGACAGTTAAAAAAATTAAGGTATGAACTCAATATTAGATTTGAACCTGGCATAAAAACCCTTAAACTCAATGATCACTTAAAATAAGATGGACTCCAGGGGTGCCCGGGTGGCTCAGTGGGTTAAAGCCTCTGCTTTCAGCTCAGGTCATGATCCCAGGGTCCTGGGATCGAGTCCCACATCGGGCTCTCTGCTCGTCAGGGAGCTTGCTTCCTCCTCTCTCTCTCTGCCTGCCTCTCTGCCTACTTGTGATCTCTCTCTGTCAAATAAATAAATAAAATTTAAAAAAAAAATAAGATGGACTCCAAAAGTTAACCATGGACCTCATCCAGATTATTTCACTCCTTGGATAAATGTTATAAGGGGCACCTGGGTGGCTGAGAGGGTTAAGCCTCTGCCTTCAGCTCAGGTCATGATCTCAGAGTCCTGGTATCAAGCCTCGAGTGGGGCTCTCTGCTTAGCAGGGAGCCTGCTTCCCCCTCTCTCTGCCTGTCTCTCTGCCTACTTGTGATCTCTCTCTCTCTGTCAAAACAAATAAAATCTTTTAAATGTGTTATTAGTAACAAACTTTCTAACTCTTGGGCTGGAGCGTTAATATACTGACTCCTTTTCCTTATAGCTTATCTAGTTGTCCAGTTCACATGCATTATGAAGAATAATGAAAGCTTTATATATTTTTTTAATCTGGGAAGATGTGTATTACTTTACATCACATTTGATTTCTCAAATGAATTACTGTAACCCTTTGAAAAAATGATGAAAATACATCGTTGGGGTTCACTATGTTAGTTCTATCTTTTGGTGTTCTTTACTTTTATTTTTTGACAATAACAAAATTACTTAATGTCATTTCAAGTTCATCCTATTCCATTTACACATGTACACAGAGCTGGGATAATTCACTTACGTAGTTCAACATCCCTTTTGTTGCAGATGGTAAATGTGCAGATTTCTCCCTCAAGGAAAGAAACTCTTTCATAAAATAATTGCATATTCTGCTCATTTTTTCTCTTTGCTGATGCTTTAGTATTGTTATTACACCCTGTCAGATTAGTAATTAGCATGCAGCCTCCATAGGACATCATGCATCTTTCCTGCTTTTGTAAAAGCCCCTTTAGCGACTCATAGCATATAATAACTCTAGATGGCAGAGAGAGAGAAAATAAATAATATAACAGAAATAACAGCAAGAGCAAGTACAGCATTAGGTTGGTGCATTTCTTTGGATCAAGGAGTTGAGTTGCAATTGCCTCCTGAAGAATGTGCTGGAATCTACAATAGGTGACTGGATGTGGACCTTTGCAATTAATTTTTTCTCATTCCTATTTGATTAAGTAATTGAATTAACAGCCTTGGTCATAATCTGAAGGACAAAACTAAGAAAAGAGAATATCCTGTTGAAAATATTCTGAAAAGGAAAAAAAATAATGAAAGTTTAATTCACCAGTGTACCTGACGTGGGACCTAAGGACTGACAAGTCTTAAACAGAGTTGTTTTTGCCTACTAGCATCAGATTGAGATTAGTAATTTCATTTGAAAATGAAATTACAGGAGGGCTGACTAAGACAGATTCATATTTGGGAGAAAGTTTACTCTGCTTGGATATCTTTTTCAAAAGGAAAATAATTCAATAAGCAATAACCAAGGTGAAATGATTCTGTAAAATTCCTGTACTAAAACAGTGGGACAGGATTGGTTTCTTCGTTTGAAGAGCCAACTGTAAAATGAAAACACAGGGCCACTTGTTCAAAATTATATTTTCAAAATAGCAGTCACGAAGCTTTAAATCAAGTAGGGGACCCATCTAAGTGTGGGGACCTAAACTATATGTGTCATATGCCTATGGACCTGGCCTTGCTTCTGAAAGCTGAACCTACCACCCTGACGTGAGGCTTCTCTCAAAGGAAGTCCGCACTGAAAGCAAGAACTCAAAACACAATGGAGTCGCATCTTGATTCTGATCCTGGCTCCACTGTCCAAGTGTGACCTTCAGCAAGTTATTCACCTAAACCTCGGTTTCTTCACCCCCAAAGCAGAGATCACAATGCATAAAGAGCACCTTTCATAGGATGCACTATATAGTAAGTACTCAGTAAACGCTCTGTCTAACACAGCATCAAACATCTATCATCTAACCATCAAACATCACAACTCATTGATTTTGGGTCAAGAAAGAAAACAGTTTGCACCTGGATATCTGTGTGTCTTTTATTTGTCATCCTTTCTGATGTTTTCCTAAAATTTAGTGTGGTAACATAAAAGAGACTACAGTTTAGTTAGCATTTGTATGAGTTCTTTTGATAGAAATATTGATTCACAAAGTTAAATTATACTGAACATCTTAAACTTAATGTAGCATTGTATGTAAATTATATCTCAATGAAACTGGAAAAAATAAATCCGTAAGGGCTAATAAAAGTTGCTTGTTCTGTTCTATCTAATTAACATCATCTAGTAACAACTACCTCCTAGGACTGTGTTAGGTAGCAAAATATAGTAAGAGCTATCTGAATTTTGAGAGGAGTTCAGAAAGGAAATACCTCCCCTGGACATACTTACTTCATATTTCTAGTGTTAGTGGTGCTGACCATTATAATTACTAATAATCACAGTTATAGCTAAAATTGTGACATGATATTGACCATCAATACAAAGCCAATAACCACATTCCTTCAATTCTAATAAAATATCAATTGTAACACACAAAGCACAGATTGACTAACAGCAGTCTGATAGAAAAATAATTAAAACACTACCACACTGTATGTACATGTGAATTTTAAGACTAGCCTGGTTTCTAAAATATTGAAATATTTTATATACATACTAGTACTAAACATTTTATTCACATCATGACCTTATCACTAAGGTTTTTTCATTTATTTGCTCACTTAAGGGGATATGTGTATGTGTATGTATCCTTATATAATGTAAAGCATATTAAAATTCTCATCACTACAAAGACAAATTATTCATTCCTTCATTAATTCATTCCACAAATATTTACTGAGCACTTATATGTGTCAGGCACTATTTTTGTCATTGGGATTTTAAAAAGTGAACAAACTAGACAAAAATTTCTACTCCCATGGTGCTTACATTCTATAAGGAATGATTTACATTAAGCAAAATGAATAAGTAAAATATAAACTAAACAAGATAATGCTAAGCACTATGGAGAAATGTATTTTTTAAAGGAAGATTTGGAATTTTGAAATTGATGATTTAAAATAGGTGGTCAAAGATTATGTAACTTATAATTTTTCCTTTGATATTCTAACACAAATGGTGACTCATATGTACTAAGACCTAGATTGAACATAATCATGATTTTTTTTGTTTGATTATTATCTACTACCATAAGGCTAGGCATTTGGAAAATTTTAACTACTAATAAATACTGGTTCTACATTTTAAAATGTGGATTATCTAGTTTTAGAATAAGGAAAAATACATCTGAGAACATTATACAAGATATCTCATATTTTAAGTGCTAAATTATGTGGTAGATACCTAAGTACAGACCATGTTGAGAGAAAAAGATGGATAATCCATATTAGGTTCTGGAAGACTCATATTTTCTTAAAGTTAGGGAGACATGTTGCAATTAGGTATGTGTGAAAGAGTGTGTGTGTCCCACGTAGTAAATATTGAGAATCACCAGAAATTGCTTGCCTTTTACTTCCAACACCTTTTCTGGGATGTGGGAATATACAGTGTAATCAATAAAAGGCTGTAAGATGAACAGTGCTCTCTCGGTCCTTCAACCCATCTCTCAAAGGGAGGGTTTTATAAGGAAATGTTTCTTATTTTTAAGCAGATTTTAATTATATCTGAAAATTTTGTTATTTCTATAAAACTTTGTTCATACACAGATAAATCCATACCTACCTTCCTCCAAATTGTTGGGTATATTATTCAAAATCTTTTATGAAAGGAGCCTTTCTATTAAGGTTTTGCTTGAGATTACATTGTTTCTTATTGAAATGTACTGTAATGAATAGGTTATAAAGGGACAGGCCTGTAATTTAACCTTGGAGGAAAATAATTTCTAGAAAGAATACTAAATTATTGTACATTTCAGGATGGTAACATAAGCAGGACAGTAGAAAGTAATCACTCTAATATCCATAGGTTAAAATTGAAAGTTTTGTATGAATTCTATTTTGTTTTATTTTGCTTGTTCTCAAACTACTTTAAGTTCACTTATATGAAATCTTCATAGCTGGATAATATGATCTAATTATCTGTATCATCGCTGACTGTGTAGAACCAGAGACAAATTATGTTTTTTTACCTCACATAACTTCAAGTTCTAATTAAAATTAGGCCACACTAATAAGATATCATAGTCACAATAGTTCACATTCTTACAATTGTATTTTTAAAACTCAGGTAGAGTAAAAATGCTGTTTCAGTGAGAGGAATCTCATTAACTTTTAATGAAATAGTAGGTCAGATTTTTAGTATTATATAGGTGAATAATATAACCTTGGAAATACTGAAATGATTTAAATGATTCATAGCTATTAATTATCATCCAGCAGATTTTTAAAGGATTTCATGATAAAACATATTTTTAATAATAGGCTTATTCATTAAATAGTTTTTGCATGATTAAATAGATAAATTACAATAAATGGAAAGGATGGCATTCTCATGAAAAAAAGCAAGCTAACTATAAGACAAAACATATTGCTTTCTGTGTTTGAAATAATAAATGTTCAAGTTCCTAACTTTTGAGTGAATACATGATAGGTTCTTTTTTAGTTCATTCATATACTAACCTACTTTATCTCAGCCAGTCACTGTTTTAGGCTCTGGTCTATAGGGACACAGCCATTAACAAAACGGTGAAAATATTTGTTTTCCTACAGCTTACATTCTAGTAGGAGAGACAGATCATAAATAAATAAATACATAAATTACTAAAACTTCAAATAATGATAAGTACTGTAAAGAAAAACATAATAAGAGGACAGGAGTGATAAAAGAGAAGGATTATTGTAGGGAGGGCAGTCAAGGAAGGCATTTCAATGGAGATGATGGAGTTGAAGATACAACTTTGGAAACTATTTGAAGATCTGAGAAAAAGCCTCTAGAAGAAAGAACTAGTACAAAATTCCCAGGTCAGGAATGAACTCGGTGCCTTTGAAAAGCAAGATGATTAAGATGATGAACCTAGTGTCCAAGGAAGGAAAAGCAGGAGACTGGGTCAGAGAAGGCAGGAGTCAACTCAGGGAAGGCCATGTAGGTTGTGCTGGGGAGTTTGGGTTTCTTCCAAGTATGATAGCAAGAGCTGATCAGTGTTGAATAGTATTCTGATGTGGTTTATATAGAGTTTAAAAAAGAGCACCTAGTTTCTGCAGGGCAAGGACTGAAGAAGCAAAACAAGGTTGTTGCTGGACTATAGGAAAATGATGAAATGGCAATCATCATGGTACTTAGGGTACTAACAGTCTAGGGTAAGATATAGTACATTATTGTACTGCTCAGAAATCCCAGTGTGTGTTTCCCTATCACAGAGAGGGAGATAAATTTGTTTGATGATGCTGGTTATGTCCAAAGAAACTGACTTAAATGATATGAATGGAAAGAAACAATCATATTTCAAGGTTAATCACTGGCCTACTTTTAGACAGTTACAAAACTCCCAATTATTTGAGCATAATCTTTACATCAGGTATGAAGAAGGAAAAAAATGTTCAAGGAGGAATATTTTGAACGGTGGTCATTTATTTATGCTGTGTGAGGAAAAGTAGATACACTGTATAAATAGATAAGCAGAGATTAAGCTCCTAGATATATCATTAAAAAAGGGGAAAAGAAGAAAGAGAAGCTTGCAATCACTACCCTAGACTATGTATTTATAATCTCCTAAACAACATCTATGTGTAATAATAATGGCATCAAAGTGATGACTACATTTTTGAATGTCAGTGCTTACACATTCTGTTAGGTGATTTGCTTTATCTCAATTACACCTCTCCTCACTCTGTGATGTGGATGTTATTATTACCCACGTTTCTAAAGTTGAGGACATTCAAGCACAGAATGTTTAAGCAAGCTGCCTACCCAGAGTCACAGAGCCAGTAACTGGTAAAGTTGGGGATCAAGGCTAGATATGTTTGCTTTTCGCCACCGTGTACTACTATCGGTTAATTTAGCAAACCTACTTTCTCTTGAAAAGGTAGAAATAAGCAGCTGGAATGAAGACTTTGCCTGTTCCATCGGTTCCTTTCAAATACAGACACAGCGCCTGTGTGGTAGCAGTATGCAGCAGGGAGACAGCTTCCAGAACAAATACATCCCGCTGCAGGACGTGTACTGACCATTTTCGAGTCAGTGAGTCAATACAACCACCAAGGACATAAATACACCGAGTGACAGCATAATTAATCCTTTGTACACAATCAATGAGGAATGGTAATGTTTCTTGGGAAATGGAATATAGTAGAATGAGCTTGAATTTTCTCTGAGCACAGATGTCGAATCGCCATTCAATGAATCCTCCCTGGAGGAGACTGTAACAAATACGCGAAACCTCTCAAGGACAGCCAGAGTTGTAAATTGTGGGCTATAAAAAAAAATATATAAATATTGTGTCAACATTTATAATTTATTTGCTGGACTCACAGGTGAGAAATAGGGGTTAGCTGGCAGGTCTAATTTGAACTAGTGTTGGCAAACCCATGCTGCACACTAAATCATTGCTTTCTGTGTTTCCTTAACTTAAAAATATATAATAAAGCTCAAACAAAGCTACTAACTTTGGACAAATGAAGCTGTGGACACAGATTTTCACAATGTTACATTATAAAGTTACGGGAGTGCTAGTACACTGACAGTTTTCTTCACTTGGAGTAGGAACTTTGTGTAGTTAGAACATTAGGTGAAGGCATAAAAGCAAGAGAATTATTTTGCAACATACAAAAAATTGCATTGTTTGGTTTAACTTGGCTGAAACTTAACAGTGGAAACTCAAAATTACTAACTGACGGACATTACGGTGACAGGAAGGGATCATTAAAAGAACACAGAACTGAATAATTCAGCAAGTTTTTATTCAATAAATGGAATAGTTTATATTAAAAAAAAAAGAACATAGATCTCAAAAGATCTTTCAGTTGATTTCAGCTGTGTCTTAAACTAATAATCTTGGGCAAGTCACAGAGTCCCCAAGGGCCTACAGTTAGGTGAAGCAGAGCTTGCTACTTCGGACTCATGAATAAAAAGTGAGATATGTCTAAGAGAAGGGCAGTATTGCTTTGTGTTCAATGGTGCCCTCCAGTTCTCAGCTGGGCAGCACTGGTAAGCTTTTCAGTCTCTATGGACCTGGTTTACCCCACCTTGTCAATAAGGGTGATAATTACTTTTGAGAGTTTTTTAAGGATTAATGAAAATATTGTGATGCATGTTAATTACTGGGTGCTGTGCCTTAGAGAAAGCAATAGCTTAATCATTGTTAGCATTATACAGTCTCTGTAGATCATAAAAGGTAATTCACCTTCAGTAAACATTTACTGAACAAAGGAATAAGTATGGTCAGAAATTCTACCGGATCTTTACTGGTTTTCTGTTTAGAACTAGTTTTCTATAGTTTGTGAGTTTGTACAAATTGATGATATGAAGAGTAAGGCACAAAAAGACAAATCTGCTATTTATATCTGAGGATAGGCTAGCTTATCAAATGCACAAGCTTTTGTGAAATGGGACATATGTGACAACACCAGACTCCATAAGCAAAAAGACAGAACACTAGAAGGATAAGGGCTATCTGGAGACCTCCCAGAGTTAACAGATGATGAGATGAAAGGATGTGCTAGTGAATGGAGAGGGAGATGGGGACAGCTGAAGAGGTAAGAAATGAAGTTTAACTCACATCTCTAAGTAACAAAAGCTTCCTAGAACATGGTGTTAAATAAATTAGAATTGATTCATTTATTATTTTTTTTAATTTTGGGAGGAAGAGTTCAGTAAGTTTGAACATAAACTACAAAGTCACCAACAAAACATTCTTCCCTTTGACTATCAATAATCATATGTTTACTGTTTCAGTCCTAGACCAATTTAATCTTTTATCTCATACAAAGCTCATGAAAGGCAAACCATCTTGTCCTGATAAAATGATCACAGAGGGCCTTTTGAGGAATATTAATCTGACAGAGGTGAGTCAGGTGGTGTGAACAGCTTGGAAGGAAAAGGGAAGTCCCTCAACGAACAACTTCATTAGCCTTGTGGTTAAGTGGCAAAGGCCTTAGCAATGTGATAACCTGACTGGAAATAAAATGAAACATATGGGGGGGGTGGGCTGGGGTAGCTAAATATTGCATGCATTTAGTAGGAACATGCTTCCTCCTTTGCCTTCATGATTAATTGAAAGCCATGTGATAACCTGAAGTATGGATGGTAAATTTCAACCATCTCTGATGTGATATATAGCTGTGTTATTACTGGTAGAGAGTGGTAACATTGCTGAATACCTAAAAGAAAATCTTCAAAGTTGAAAATCTAAACATTGTCTTATAGTTTTAGTATACCAGAAGTCTTTCAATAATTAAATGACATCATATGTCTTCTTTCTGGGGGTAAAAAGTTGGTTCTGAGTATTTTCCTAGCACAAATGGTAGTATGAGAAAATTAGTTCCAGGGGCACTGGGGTGGCTCAGGGGGTTAAGACTCTGCCTTCAGTTCAGGTCACGATCTCAGGATCCTATGATCAAGCCCTGCATCAGGCTCTCTGCTCAGCAGGGAGCCTCCTCCCCCCTCTCTCTCTGCCTGCCTCCCTGCCTACTTGTGATTTCTGTCAAATAAATAAATAAAATCTTTTAAAAAGAAAAATATTAGTTCCATAGAAATAATCTTTTTGTCATATTTTGAAATAAGAATTAATCTCTAAAATAGTTAAAAGACTACAAAAGACAGGATCTTCCCTTTTTAAATGACTATAAATTATGTATATATTTCATCTTTGGGACATATATTTTAGGTAACATGTATATTTATCTCAGATTCTCTCCACTTTTGGAGTCAAGAATCCTGCTGTCAAATTAACAAAAGAATGTTAGGGAAGGTTATAACAGTTTAAACATCAGTTTGTCTGCATTTATCCAACTCTGTAATCTCCACTGTGGATATATTAGATTTGTTTGTATTTTTTAAATCTCATTACAACTTTTTGAAAACAGGAAATTGCTTCTACTATGAAAGATCAATGTGCTCTTGACTCCAGCATTTTCAACAATGGCTTATCTGTGCTGATGTGGTAATGGAGATCAGGCGGATATGAGAGTGAGTTTGGGTTCTCTAACAGGCTTTGAAAAAAAAAAATCACTCAGCAGAAAAACCACAATTATGAATTCTCAAACTTAATGATGCTTATCCAATTAGACTGTTCAACTGCCCAAAGAAACAAACTCTCAGGTTCATACCTAACGTGTTGTCAAATTATTTTTTTGAGGCAGGAGGGGGAAAGGAAGTGGGCTTATGAGATCAAGATGAACAGATTTAATTTACAGAAAACTGTATTATATTATGCCCTATAATTAGAAATGCAAAAATGTCTTCTAGATTTTTCCCAAAACATAAGCCAAACCATTTCAAAATGGAAATGATACCAGAAATGTAAACCTAGAGTTTTTTCATTTTGTTTCATCTTGGTCAGAAATAGCATGGAATGAATTAAGTATTCATTAACTTTTGCTTCTTATTAGAGTTGCTTAACCTGCTCACAAAATAAACACCATGATATAGCCAAGTTTGCTATAGATTTGTATCTTCTGCTTAAACCATCCATTGTGACTTTTTATCTAAACCTACTGCCCAGATTACTATTCTTAAGCCTTTTTCTCCCTTTCTAAAAAATTTCATCCATTTCTAGGATTTAGTGCCACACTTTAAAGCTTGATTTCTAGCCCTCTATTGAATTCTACCTAGAAGTTCCATAGGGAACTCAAACTTCATATACTTAAAACTGGACAAAGCATTTACCTATTCCCTAATAAAAATTCTCTTATTTTTCACCTTGATTTCTAGTACAACTTGTTATCAAGTCCAGATTTATTGGAGTCCTCCTCTCTAATTATTTACCTACAAATGAATTTTCTGCAGAAAATTTTCCCCAAGTTGGGGCAACCCCCTTCCTATTAGGGCTCTCATTGACTTTCAGTAAAATCAGAGGAGTTCTCAATGTCTAATTGCTTCTTTCTGCAATCAGTCCTCTACTTCCTTGACAAAGTGGTCTTGACACAATCCATAGGTTATCCCACCATTCAGTCCCTGAAATTCTTTGATGATTCCCATTGCCAGTAGTATCAAGTATGGAGCCCTCAGCATGACTATGAGGCTCTTGATGAATTGGCAATAATATTAATTTGCCAAATCTCCCAGAGTTCCTTCCCTCTTCAGACCTACTTCTCATTTCACAAAAAATATTTTTGGTTTAGTTTTGTAAGTAAGTTGAAGGTATATCACATTAAGATACTTATCACCTCACTATACTGAATCTAAATTCTCACTTTTTTTTCTATCATACATGGTGCATTAAAGCAGCATTAACAAAATAATAAAGTAAAAGATTTGCACAAATACCCCAAATTCCACTCTTTCTTCTAATCTGTTCTTATTCTTAACTATGAACAAAAGCATTTTTTAAAGATAGTTGTAGCTACAAAATGGGTAAAACTTTGTAATTTTGTTCAGCTAGTTTTTAATATATACATATTTTACTTTAGGGTTCCTTTTCTGCAGTTAACTTTCTGTTGAATTCTCTTTCACATCTTGAAGACCCAGTTCTTTTGCCTATCATTACCAATGTGAAGACTTCCTTGACTTTTGGGGGAATTATAATTAGAAATTTTAATATTACTTTCTTAGTAAATGATAGAAAAGGAGAAAAAATCAGTAAGTATATGAAAGACTTCAATATCACTATCAAGCACTTTGACCCACTGACATCTATGAAACATTCCATTCAACAAGAGCAGAAGACATTCTTTTCAGATGTACACAGAATATTCCTCAAGGTAGACCATATTCTAAGCCATAAAACAAGTCTTAATACATTTATGAAAATTTAAATCATACAAAATATGTTCTGACTATAATGGGATGAAATTAGAATTCAACAAAAATATTTTTGGAAAATCTCCAAAATATTAGGAAATTAATATATTCAAGCAAATAAAAATTAATAATTTTTAAGTAAATAATAGGTCAAAGCAGAAATAGAAAGGAAAATCAGAAAATTTTTTAAATGAACAAAAATTAAAATATAAAATATCAAAATACGTAGAGTGCAGTAAAAGCAGTGCCCAGAGGGAAATGCTTAGCAGTAAACATTTACAGACCTTCCTTGATTTACGATGGGATTACATGCCAATAAACCCAACCTAAATTGAACATATCATTAAGTAAAAATACATTTAATACACGTAACCTACTGCACATCATAGCTTAGCCTAAGCTATCTTAAATGTGCTCAGAACATTTACACTAGCCCACAGTTGGACAAAATCATCTAACACAAAGTCTATTTTATAATAAAGTGTTAAATATCTCTTGTAACTTATTGAATACTGTACCGATAGTGAAAAATAGAATGGTCGTACAGGTACAGAATGGTTATAAGTGTACCAGTTGTTTACCCTCGTCATCCATGGGTGCATGAAAGCTGCAGCTTAATGTTATTGCGCAGCATCACCAGGGAGCACTGTACTGCATATCACCATGCCAGGAAAAAAAAAAATCAAAATTCAAAATCTGAAGTATGGTTTCTACTAAATGTGTCCTACTGTCACAGTATCATAAAGTGGAAAAATTGGAACTTAGGGACTGCCTGTGCTAGAACACATCAAAGGACTTAGTAAATGATTTAAGATTCCAGCTTTAAAAACATAAGACAAAAAGGTAGATTAAACCTGGGCAAAGTAGCAAATTAACCCAGTAAGCAGAAGGAAAAAAATAAGTATAACAGTAGAAATCAATGAAATAGAAAAAGGTAATGACAAGAGAAAATTAATGAAACCAAAAGCTGGTTCATTGAAAAAAAAAAAACAACAACAACAAAATGGACAAATCAATTTCCTGACTGATATGAAAAAAAAGTGAAAAGATTTGAAAAGACACAAATTACCAATATTGGGAATAAAAGAGGGACAAATCCCTCAGATACTGAAAGGACAGCCAGGGAGTATATGAACTTTATACCAATGGATAAAACTTTAGATGAAATGGACAAATTCTTTGTAAGCACAAACTACAAAAGTTCACTCAAGAAAATGAATTTATAGTTAAAAAACTTCCCATAGGACTAGGAATAATACCAATTTTCCACAAATTCTTTCAGAATCTGGAAGAGCAATTCACTTCTTGGTACTCTACCCATGCTCAATATGAAAAGAAAAACAGAGCCTAGGAAGTTCTAAGGACAATTGTTTTGCTTCCATTTAAAACCTGGAGGCCAGCATTACTCCGATAAAAAAACCCCAAGACATTACAAGAAGAGAAAATTACCAATATACCTCTTAAGCACAGATCTAAAAATATATAACAATATTTTAGCAAATGTATATAGCAATATCAAAAATAGTAAGAAATCATAAACAAGTAAGATTTAATCCAGGAATGAATGCAATTTACCATATCAAAAAACATAGAAGAGGTGCGCCTGGGTGGCTCAGTGGATTAAGCCGCTGCCTTCGGCTCAGGTCATGATCTCAGGGTCCTGGGATCGAGCCCCGCATCCGGCTCTCTGCTCCGTGGGGAGCCTGCTTCCTCCTCTCTCTCTGCCTGCCTCTCTGCCTACTTGTGATCTCTCTCTGTCAAATAAATAAATAAAATCTTAAAAAAAAAAAAAACAACAACATAGAAGAAAATGCTTATCATCATTTCAACAGATGTGGGAAAAATACTCGTCAAAATTCCATATCCATTCATGATGAAAACCCTCAGTACACTAGAAGTAGAAGGGAATTTCCCCCAACCAAATAAGGACATCTAAAAACTAATAGCAGGCTCTATACTAAGACCAGGAACAAGGCAAGAATATACACAATCACTACTTCTATTCAAATCTGAAATGAAAATGTATATCCAACAATGGAGTAACTCTCAGGATTAAAAAAAAAAAAAAGGAACAAATTGCTAACATATACAACGTGAATAAACCTCAAAAGCATTAATTTTAAGAAACCAAGAACACAAGCCTACATATATATGATTCTACTTATACATGACATTGTAGAAAAGCAAACTCTAAAACTTGAGAGCTAGAAAACAGGTAAGTGGGTACTAGGGCTAGAGAATTATGGGAGTAATTAATACAAATGAACACAAGGGAATTTTTTGTGATGATGAAAATATTCTATATCATGATTATGGTGGGAGTTATACTGCTATATATAGCTGTTAAAACATATCAAACTGTACTATTAAAAATGGTGAAACTTTGCATGTAAAATATTATTTCAAAGGTTAGAAACTTTCTGAGGAAAATTAATTGGATTTATGTATAATTGGTCAGTGGGTTACAGAAGTAATATTAAGGAAGTGGGAGGTATTTAGCTACTGATTTTGCTTCACTCACGTTAGACAATTTAGGTCTAAAAATATTTGTATTCATGATGTAGATCAAAAGAAATGTCCTGGTTTTTCATTAGTGAAAGCATTTTTACTTTTAACATATTCATTTAATGAATATTATTCATTAAAATACTGCAGCTCCCCAATTTACCAAGCAGCTCAGCTAAAAGAATTCCTGAACTGTAATATCATTCTATTATCTTCTATCATATAAACTTCAGCTGTGCAGATACATTATTTTCTGGTATGGATATATATGTAGTGCAAAAACAGTAACCTCTGAAAGAGACTGTGTTTCATACTGTCTGATTAGGTACTAGGTACTCCCCAGACTGTGGTGAAATATTTTATTTGTAGTTACAACCAACGCAATACATCCTAACTTATCTTTCATGTGACCTTAAATATAAATGAAAAACAATATATCTATTTCAAGGTTGCGCTGAGAATAAGCAAGGCCAATTGAAATAGAGGCTTTAAGCCTCCACCAATTTATATTCTGAACTAAGCTAAAGAAAGAAAAGAATAAGGATTATCCTTTCTGGTGCTGAATTACATTTAATATCAGAGGCCATGACTGTAATTTAAAATTTATTTTGGGAGGAAAGAAAAAGAAGAACAGCATTCTAATATAAATAAAGGGCAATTTTTCATCAATAAATCCCATAAAGTAGCAAATCATGGGCATATGGGGCTGCCTTTTCATAGGCACTAGTTAACATTTCACTTAAAGGTGAATCATTTCTTTTATTGAAAAGCATTCTGACTTGTTTTCCATGGTAGTAATATTGAAAAGAAAGGCATGTAACTTTTCCATATACTCTTCTAAAGATCATATAAACTTGAAATAATCCAACTCAGAATAAGGCATACTTTCAATGAAGGTCAAGTGAATGACACAGATATAGAGCTATAGAATTAACTTGAAGAGCAATTACTTGTAAACAAGCCAAAGTCTTGGTCCATGGGAATTTAGAAAGATTTCTATATAATATACCACCATGTCTATTTTATAGACATGCATGGATAGGAAACTTTCCTTGTTTTTGCTCCCAGTGAAATTTGAATCTGAAAAATCCACAACTCAAGTGTTCCATTTCATTACTGTGTATTGATTGTTCATGTGTATCCTTCTAAGAAAGCAGAGAAACATGGCTATTATAAATCCTCTTATTTCAGACCGATACTCTAGTTTACAAGGCAAGAATGGTAAAACACAATTAAAATGACCGTTAAAAATCATCTTGAATTTTAATTTCTGTAATCAGGAAAGGAAATTTAAGGTAGTCAAGCAAGAAAGAAGAATAATTTCTCTGTCTGCAATCTCTGTTTTTTGCATACCAAGCTCTCCCTAAAACACAAGCAATCATTTGATGGTGAATATGTAGATAAAATGAAGAAGGAAATATGTTTAGGATTTATTTGAGGGTAAAGTCATCTTAACACAGGTCCCTTTATACAGAAATGAAAAAGCAAGTAATGGGAATAGTTAGCAAGACTTTTAGAACATTGCGATTTACTTCCATGTCTTCTTTATCTAATTAGCCTTTTTTTTCCTTAGGAGATGTGAGCCTTTCAAGTCTTCCCTCTGATGCCAGGCAAAGTAAGTCACAAATTATGACACTTCATGCATCTTCTAAGCCTGTTTTCCTTGGAAATGGAAAATTGGAATACTGATTGCCTAGCCCATTTCTAGGGACTCTGCTTTCCCCTTTCTCTAATTGGAAGCTCTGTTAGCTCCTGTTCAGTAATTTACCTTGTATAATTTAGCTTTGCACAATTAGGCTTATCTAACTCTCCTGGCTTTCCAAACTTAAATATACCATTTTATTAAGTATATGTAGTAATATAGAGCATTGTTGCATTACAAATAAGTTTTGTTTTGATGTTTTTGTGTTCTTTTAACTCAAGTTTTATATATTTTCCAAATAATGTAAAATAAGAAATACTATATATTTAAAACTGTTTGATAAAAACCACAATTTGCACCATCTTAGTTCAGCTGTATCAATTTATCCCTAAAATAAATTTTTGTGTTATTCTCCTTTCTAGTCTTTCTGCATCTGTTTTTTTCCCCCAAAACTTGTCTTTCATACACCACTAGATTAACCTTCAAAAAGACTGTTTGCTGCCTTCATGAATAATACATTACTTAGAAAGCATCACCAAGCTTCCCAGTAGTTCAAGGGCTAGTAAAATCTGGCTTCATATTTTCCTTTTCAAAATTTCTCCCCTCTTCTCTGCCCCTAGGAAAAGTCAGTTATGATCCCCAAATTGTGTCTTTGCTATTCTGACCATTGCCCGAGAAATGTTTAACTTGAAGTCTCAGCAGCAGAAAACATTCTTCTGTAACTTTTGTATCATTCCTGACCTCCAAATTTCTGTAACATTGTCACTTACTTAGCATTTATTATTCACTATAGTAAATCTGAATTTAGATACCTGAATATATATTCATGTACATATACAGATATAAAGTCAGACATACCTATATACACAACAGCATACAAGGAACACATGTAAAATTATTGGTCCAGCACTCCTTTTCCATAAACTATGGTTCCTATCAATATCGTCACCATAAGAATGAGCATTTATACAGGTGACCCTTTTCACTGAACGGAATTAGTCTAGAGCTCATATCAATGGAAGAAGAGGTAAATTCTGAGGTTCTTCCCTGCGAATTTTAAAACTTCTAAGAGCATTGAGTTCATCTTTTTCTAATAATTAAATCTTTAAACTATAAACCCAAGACATCCTATGCATATTTCATGATTATGGTGTGTACTATGGATTACTCAATATTGTTTATCCATTCCAACCTCCTTCTGGAATGCCTTCTTATACTACTAAAGATGATGGGCTAAAACTACTTTTGCAGACTTCCTTTCAGCTAGGGTTCTAGGTAAGCTTTGGACTTGGCTAGTAAAGTGTATTTGGATGAGACCTAATTTCAAAATCGAATTTCTAGGGGAAGAGTCATGGTATGAGACATAGGTTTTATTAGCATGGAGTAGAGCAGAAGCAGAAGGTTCTACAACCAACAGCTCTACTGATGACCTCCAGTTTTGTTGGAAACTTCTCAGTAAGGACAGAGGCACAATGCCCTTCGTGGTTTAGTTCTGTAATGTGCCTTTGGAAGACATTCCTGGAAATTCAGCCAAGGTTCCATTTTTTCAGCTTTCCTAAGAACCCATGCACTTTTAATAATGTAACAAATATCTTTCTGTTGTTACTAGCTAGAAAGGTTTCATTTCTAACACTGCCCTCTGGACAAAGCTGGTCTGTAGTGACAGAGAACAGTAGAGCTAAGAGGCCAAGAGGATACCAATGACATCCGGTTTCCTGGTTTGAGGTGTATTGGCAGTAAGCAGCACACCTGCATTTTCCCTTGGATTGGTTGTTCAACTTTCCTGGACTGGATCAGCCAATAAAATTATACTTGTTGCTTTCAATTTAGTTTTTTTTTTTTTTTTTTTTTGGTTCCTATCATTTTGACCATAAGAATAATAGCTAAAACAATGTGTTTCACTAATCCTATCTAATTCTTTGTCAGAAAGGGACTATGTGTGCCTTAATTTCTAGTGTACATATTTAACATATTTTATGACTAAATCATATTGACTAAAGTTCTAATTGCTGACAATTTTATAAAGGTCTAAGTCAAAATATTTTATTTGTTTATTTCTTTTCTAAGTTGTACAGTTTTAAGGATATTATTAACTGTAATTGGCCGCAGTAAACATTTTATAGGACAAATCTTTTTAAAAGTTTTGAAATTTTGGAGAAAATGTTGCTCATTTTATGAACTTTAAGTCCATTTAGCCATACCAGGATAATCCTAGTAATTACACTAATTATTCCATCAGTGGAAATGTCAACAATGAAAGCTAAGCATATTTTGCATAGCCCAGCAAAGATTCCATTTCTTTCATGAAGAAAATTAGTCACCCAAAATTGAGAATAGGAGTTAAATATTTCCACAGAGAACTATAATACCTTAGAGGCCTATTAAATATTTGAAGAAAATTTAAATACTGATTTTTCCACTAACCTTTTTAGCAACCCCCTCTTTATATTTCCTTAGGGAACATACAAAAATTTCTCCAAGTGCAAGCACCTGATAGAAAGAAAGTTTCTGAAAGAGGCAAACTGTTTAACACATAAAAGAACCAGCTAAGACCTTAACCTCATTTAAATGAGCCTGGTCTTGCATGAGGCAGAAAAGGGTTTAATCAAAAAATAAATAATCTGATAATGATCAAACGTCTTGACTCACAACCAAGCAATGAAGCACTTCTATTGGCATGACAAGGAGGAGGTTTAGCAGCACTACTTAAATCAAACTTCATTTTGTGGGTGCTTATTTTCATCTTGGTCATGGGATTTAACCTTGAAATGCACATAAGTGGAAAGCATTTTTCCAGTTTAAATTTAGACATGGAAAAATCAAAATGAATAAGAGACTGTTTATCTTCTCCAGCATGTGATGGTGGCATTTATAATTTCATATCACAATAGCTATCCCTCAGTTGGTAAATCTCTGCCTAGAATAAATCAAATTTGTCATGTCCATTTTGTATTTCATTTGTCCTGTGCTATTACTGATGTGCCAGGTTTGAAGTCTCAGTGACCCTGTATCTGAGCTATGAATTCCTGTGAAAGACAGAAATATTACTCATCTTTTCACATTCTATTTCCTACTTTTCTTTTTTTTTTACATTATGGAAACTTCATGATGTGAGTAACACCATCAAAAAGGTTTAGCAGTTTTGAATTAGGATCTGTCTTATGTGTGAATAGAGAAGGGGCCATCTATCTGGGACAATTTGAGAAATGATATAAAAGATTCCTTCCCCATAAGCTTTCATAATATATCTCTCTCCCAGGCCTCATAAATTCTTACCAGCCGTGATTTAATCTATGGTATTGTCTTCAAGTCTCCAGGAGTCTTCTTTTGAAAAACAAATACTCCCAGCAGACAATTTTCAAAATAAGAAAAAAACAAACAAAATCCTAAGCTATTAACACAATATAAGCTAATTAATTGGAGATGCTATCACATAGGTTTTCTTGCAAGGTTCTTAGGGAAGGATACGGGATAATTAGATTATAACAGGAAACAGAGAAGTTTAAGGCTACAGCAAGAAGCACTACTAGGTGCCTACTAAAGGCCAGTTTCAGCATGGGGACCTTCATGGCAAGGATGAAGGAAGAATGAAAAGGACTAGCAGAGAAAAACAGAGATAGAGGTCTTTCACTCAAACATTCTTCTGTCAGTCCTACATGCTTTTCTACCTAAGCAACTTCCAGGAAAATTTTTACCATGGACTACTCTTTTAATGGATTCCTGGTCTGACCACCTTTTGAGGCTTTTTTTACTTGAGTGTGCTAATGTTTCAGAGTACATTTTAAATTCAAACTTTAGTATTTTTTTTTCCATTTTATTTATTTTTTCAGCGTAACAGTATTCATTCTTTTTGCACAACACCCAGTGCTCCATGCAAAACGTGCCCTCCCCATTACCCACCACCTGTTCCCCCAACCTCCCACCCCTGACCCTTCAAAACCCTCAGGTTGTTTTTCAGAGTCCATAGTCTCTTATGGTTCGCCTCCCCTTCCAAATTTTTTTTTTTAATAAACATATAATGTATTTTTATCCCCAGGGGTACAGGTCTGTGAATCGCCAGGTTTACACACTTCACAGCATGAAACAAGATGGGATTGGGAGGGAGACAAACCATAAATGACTCTTAATCTCACAAAACAAACTGGGGGTTGCTGGGGGGAGGTGGGATTGGGAGAGGGGGAGGGGGCTATGGACATTGGGGAGGGTAAGTGCAAACTTTAGTATTTTTAAGTGGAAAATATTTAATAGGAGTAAAACTGGACAGAATAGTTTATTTAACTGGGGTTGATATATATGTGCATATATATGTATATATACAAATAAAATTATTGATAGAAATGAAAAGATGGATATATATACTTGTAGATATGTAAAATATATTTATGAAATATATATATTTAAATATATTTATTAAATATAATATATATACAATACATACTTGTATAACATATGTTATGTTATTTATTTTTATATACTTGTATAACATATATATTACATGTTAAATGTTATTAAACCTATATATAATATATAAAACATAAATACTTGTATAACATATATGTTATAATAAATATATAAGCAGATATCCAAGTATATATGAAATATAATTCAATAAGTCTTTTAAAGAAAGGCTGTTAGGTTAATACCATTGTCCTGATGCAAAAATTATAAATAGAGCATTGATACTGGTGAATGAAAATGAGCCATGGAATTCTATTATTCAGATTCACAATGACCTCTCTAAACATTTCTTCTTTATAGACAAATAAAGATAATACCATAGAATAAAAAGTATTCAAAATTTTAAAGTTTTACACTTAGTAACAGAAAAAAATTAAATTCATTTTTAAGAAACTAGAAGTGTACTTAGAAATATCATATATATTTTCCCACCACTTTGTTATATATTTAAAATAAACATTTACAACTGTTATTAGTGATTATTTAAAATCTCCATACAAATTTAATCAAACTACAAAATAATTCTGGTGAGTCATCATACCAAAGAGGTATTGGTAGAGGCTTATTGAAACACACACATACTGTCCCCTTCCCATAGGAACTGGAAACAGATCTTGTGGGAAACAAATGTAAGAAATAATTTTACATCACCAGTGGACCTCTTGTTCAAAAGTGGATTTTACTTCCTCTCAAGCGTATAGGGTCCGTCTACTTGCTTTCTCAAGGGATGTGAAATCCCTAAGTATACTAAGGTACCAGGAGGCAGAGCTACAATGCTGTGACAGGAATTTTGCTGCCATGCGGTCTAGCCTCTTCACCTCTTCTCACATTCAGGGGACTGCTTTCTTAGAGCTGAGTTGGAAGTGGCTACACAAGAGACTCCTCAGCTTGTTTTTAGCTCAGTGGTCTCCTGACAAGGAGTAAAAACAGTAGTGCTACAATTGCTTTGTGAGAGACAGTAACACTGCATCTCTTCTTCCTCGCTTAATTTACAATATTCCGGCAGTAGGGATTATACTTTAAAATGATGGTGGTGCAAAAATGCATAGAAAAAGTGTTGCATTATTATGTATGTCATTCCATTTTCATCAGTTTACTAAGTGTTGTTATGTATTCTCTCATGAGTCTTAAAAAATAATTAATAAATAAATAATAATAAATAAATAAATAAAAGGCCCCTGCCATAAGTTCCATCAGCTAAGAAACTTTAGTTTGCAAGTAACAAAAAATCCAACCCAAATGAGTTTAAGAAAAGAAACAGTGTTGGTTCATCTAAGTGGAAAGCCCAACACTCTCAGGCATGGTTTGATCTAAACTTCAGATGCTGATCTGTACTCACTTGTACCTTCCACCAGTTTCATTCTCATCTTCATCCTCCCATATCCAAATTCTTTTGGACTTGCTCATCTTGCTCATCTTATTTCTGTAGCATGGTGCCAAAGTTATGCATTTATTTACTGTGGGCAGGGGCACTTTGGTGTATTACTTGATTCTTATTTGGTAGCATGTGACTCAACATAGTTTACTCTAAACCAGAGGGATAGTCCTGGCACCCCAGAGAGAGTCCTGGCATCCCAAAGTCTAAATGCTGATTCCATAGAAACAAAGAGTGGTGTCCAAGACACTTTTTCTTGCAAGGAATATAGTCATATATTTGATCCAATACTTGAAGACAAAGGTAACATATGACTAAAAATTTGGAAATAAATTTGTTCTATAGGAATAAAAATAAATAATACTTACTGAGTGTTTAACTGACATCAGAAATGGAGCTGTATGCTCTATTTGCATAATATTCATTTTTTATAAAAATTAATATAAAATAGTCATTGTTACTACCATCAATAATGGTAAGCAAACTAAGGTTTAAGGCAGTTAAGCAAATTGCTTAAGATCAAATTGATAGGACAGATGAGTGGTAGAGAAGTGGAGTCAAGTTTGAACCCAAGTAGTCAAATGGGGGAACATGTACTAAAAGACAACTCTATCAGCACAGAGACTGTAAGGGCCTTGACACACAAAAGCACCCTTAGAGAGCCTCTAAGGGAGTTAAAATTCTCTTAGTGACTCTCCTTCCTGGTTGAAGATATGGTCACCAACGTAAGAAATTAATATATTGCTCAAAAGGAAGTTTGGAGATCTATGGAAATATGGAGAAAAGATGACTGCCAAACAAATATGGACATGGCCATTATAGTAATGGAGAGCCTCACTCCACTCAAGGGCCTTGAGTGCCATGGAAAGGCCATTCCCATTGTGAGGCAGAGGAGTTAGGGCACTCTTTCCTGACATCGTTAAACCTTCTATTTGTGGAACTCTCTGGTCGGATTAGGCTGATACCCTCCAAGAAACCTTCTGTTAATGACCTAGTTTTCTGTAGGTCTACCTTTTAAGAAGAAAATGAGCCTGCATAAAGACTTGGAATGTTCCAAACTCTAAGTGATTATTTCCTTTTCTTTTTTTTTTTTTTTTTTTTTTTTTTTTTTTTTTTTTTTAAAGGTTTTATTCATTTATTTGACAGAGAGAGAGAGAGGGAGAGAGATCACAAGCAGAGAGGCAGGCATAGAGAGAGGGGGATGCAGGCTCCCCGCTGAGCAGAGAACCCAATGTGGGGCTCGATCCCAGGACCCTGAGATCATGACCTGAGCCGAAGGCAGCGGCTTAACCCACTGAGCCACCCAGGTGCCCCGATTATTTCCTTTTCTTATTGATAGAGGTGTTCTGTGCATTTACACCTCCCTCTCAGAGGAGCAATTGTCACCTCTTCAGTTTTTCTAAGCCTGAAAGGCAAATTCCTAAACTGGGCAAATTCTCCATGAGGTCTGTTCTGAAGCCTGGGAAAAGCCCTCTGCATCACTATCTTCTTGCGTATCTGGGAAGTAAAGCTCAGGGAGATAACTGAACCTGACTAATGTAACTAATGTAAAAGGTTAGTATGGAATCAGGCTAGAGTCAAGACTCCATTTTCTGACCATAACACCTGAGATACAGATTTCTTTATTTTCAATTCTTCCTTCCTTCCTTTCTTTTTTAAAAGATTTTATTTACTTATTTGATAGAAAGAGACAGAGAGGGAACACGGCAGGGGGTGCTGGAGAGGGAGAAGCAGGCTTTCCACTGAGCAGGAAGGCTGACATGTGCGGCTCAATCCCAGGACACTGGAATCATGACCTGGGCTGAAGGCAGATGCTTAACAGCTGAGCCACCCAGGTGCCCCTATACACTAACCTAATTCCTTTTCTTTTGAAAAGCACTCTTGCTTAACATTGAACTCAGACCCCTAGTAATCTTGTGCTTGTGTTATTTTCTCAAGTTTCCTACAGTGATCCTTCCCACAATGATATGTCTTCAAGACTGGCCACAAAATTTGTGAGGCCCAGTGCAAAATGAAAATGCAGGGCCCTGTATTCAAGTATTGCTGAGAATTTCAAGGTGCAATAGCAAAGCATTAAACTAACCATGGGGTCTTTCCAAAGTGAGGGCCCCTGCATAACTGCATAGGTCACTCATTACTGAGGCCAGACCCAGCAATCTTAAAAATTAAATTATAGAATTCATACTCTTTCCCACCCCACTCTATTAATGTGTCCTCTTTCTTCTGAAGCCCCGTGGCATATTCCAAATGCTCTTCCTTTCATACATTTCTCTCTCTCTATTCTCCCTAGTACTCCCTCAAACAGGACTCTACCAACAGTCACAGTTGGGAATTTCTAGACTATGTGATTTTTAAATTAAAAATTAATGTGTTATAACCCCTAAGTGGTCAGATTCTACTACTTGGAAGATCACAGTGCCATTTTTTTCCCGTTTACAAACAGGGCAATGCTTAAGTCAAACAGTAAGTCTGATTTTCAAAGTCTATGTGCTTTACCCCTCATTAATAGTTCTTTTAGGGGCACCAGGATGGCTCAGTCGGTTAAGCCATCTGCCTTTGGCTCAGGCCATGATCCCAGGGTCCTGGGATAGAGTTCCAAATCAGGCTCCCTGCTACTTGGGAAGTCTGTTTCTCCTTCTGCCACTTCCCCCACTTGTTCTCTCAATCTCTCTCACATGTGCTCTCTCTCAAATAAATAAATAAATCTTTCTGAAAAATAGTTCTTTTAGACCATGGAGCAATTTTTTTTTCTTTTTTTCCTCCAGAGATTTAACAGGACTTCTCTTAGAAAGATGCTTACTTATGTTCAAAATGAGCTGTGTACAGATTTCTCATCTCTTCACACCAGTTTTTAATTTTTAAATCATCATTTTCCATCTGTGGTGTATAGCTATCAATAATCCCATTGACAACTCACCCCAAAATGGCATCATATCACCATCATTAAGACATCAGGTATGTTGGGCGCCTGGGTGGCTCAGTGGGTAAGCCGCTGCCTTCGGCTCAGGTCATGATCTCAGGGTCCTGGGATCGAGTCCCACATCAGGCTCTCTGCTCGGCGGGGAGCCTGCTTCCCTTCCTCTCTCTCTGCCTGCCTCTCTATCTACTTGTGATCTCTCTCTATCAAATAAATAAATAAAATCTTAAAAAAAAAGACATCAGGTATGTATAATTTTTACTTATGGAAAATAGGCCTTAAAAATACTAAATAAAAAAAACTAAATGAATAAAGATAAGAGAGGGCACTCAAGTAATGTACACATGTGCTGATGGCATAGGAAAGGACACATAGATATAATGGCACTTATTCAAATATTTGTTGAGTACTTTCTTAACTACAAATGCACCTTATAATTCAGTTGCAAAAAAAAAAAAAAAAAGAAAAGAAAAAAAAAGATACACATGGCTCCTGCCCTCAGGAAACTTCTATTCTAATGTTAAGAGAAAGACAGTGCAGGAGTAGGAGACCTAAATATCATCAGGTCCCAGGACCACAGCTACATAGTTATCAAACCATTCAGTACACCTACAAACTCAACAGGATGCCAAAGAGAAGAAAAGCAGCAATTCTAGGAACAGAAAAAGAACCACTTTCTGGAAGTTAGGACATACATAGAAGTGAATCCAAGGCAATATATGGGAAGACAGACTTGTGGGAGGGAGGAGTGGTAGAGCAGTGGAGCACAAAATCAGACCTTTTAGAAGTCTGCTCCACTGAGGGACATTGCTTCAGAGGCTAAGTGTGGGGTGTGGAAGCCCTCATGGAGACAGTGTGGTCTCAGGATCCATGGGGTCACAAAAGACCAGGAGTGTCTGAGTGTGGCAGAGCTCCCAGGTATCAGAACAGGGAAGCAGGCTGAAGAGAAGAAGCTGAGGAGTGGGCTCTCAGCTCAGGGTTTCCTTAAACTGTGATCCAAGGCACAGTTGGACCACTGCTCTCTGAGCAGGGACCCCACAAGTGGCAGATCTGGGGAGACCCCCTCCTTCTTCCTCTGGGAGGAGTGTCACAGAAATGTGCTGCAGGAATCTGCTGGGTTTGGAGACTCCAAATAGGACTGAGTGGCAGAGATAGAAAGACTCAGTCACTGGCCAGGTGAGCACAGAGTACAGCTGGAGACCAGGGAGACAGGAGTGATTGCTTTTCTCTGAGGTCTCACAGAGGAATGAGGCCCCAAGCTCTCAGCTTTTACGGGGTCAGAGATTAGAAGGCCTCCATCTTCATTCTTGTCCTCCAAAGCTGTATGGAAAACATTCAGGGAAAAAAAACAACCAAGAGCAAAACTGAGCAGATTACTTAACCTGGCCCCTGGCAAGGGTGCTGTAATCCCGCCTGGGGCAAAGACATTGAGAATCGCTGCAACAGGCCCCTGCCCCAGAAGATTAGCAAGAATATCCAGCCAAAACCAAGTTCACCAATCAATGAGAACTGCGGAACTCCAGAGGTAGGGGAATGCAACATGGAGAATTCATGGCTTTTTCCCATGATTCTTTATCTTCAAAGTTAAATTTTTCAAATTTTATATTTTTCTTACTCTATTTTTAATTTTTCCTCTTTTCTATTTTAACAATTTTAAACTATTTTGTCTTGTTGATACCTTCTTAAAAAATCTTTTTAAATTGTCATTGCTTTACTCATATTCTATCCCTTCATTATACTTAACCTCATTTTTGGGGTATACATATAGGTTTTCTTTCTTTAAAATTTTTAGATACAGTTTCTTCTAACAGATCAAAATATACTCTAAATCTATGGCTATACTCTAAATCTAAACATGGCTTTGTTGTAGTCTCCAGCCTGACCAGATTCTTTCCTCTTTTTTTTTCCCCTTTTTTCAACCAACTTCTTATCAATTCCTTTTTTAGAATCTTTTTTTAATTTTCATCTTTACAGTCATATTGCATCCCTTCATCATGTTTACCCTTATTTTTGTATATATAAAGTTTTTCTTTCTTTAAAATTTTTGGACGCAGTATCATCTAACAGACAAAAATAAACCCAAAATCAAATGTGTGGCTCTGATCTATTCACCAGTCTAATTTTATATATATTTATATATATATATAAATATATATATATATAAATATATATATATATATTTATATATATATATGCCTCCCATTCATATCTCCCCCCTCTCCCTGGTTTCAAGTCTCTTCTGATTTCTTTAGTGTATATTTTTCTGGGGTCTTTATTACCCTTTTACTCTTTTGTTCTCTCATTCATCTGTTCTTATCTGGATAAAATGACAAGGCAGAAAAAATTCACTACAAAAAAAGGAACAAGAGGCAGTACCAACAGCTAGGGAACAAATTAATACAGACATTAGTAAGATGTCAGAGCTAAACTTCAGAATGATGATTATCAAGGTGAGAGCTGGGCTCAAAAAAGCATGGAAGATACTAGAGAATCCCTTTCTGGAGAAATGAAATCCCTTTCTGGAGAAATAAAAGAACTAAAATCTAACGGAGTTGAAATTTTAAAAAGCTATTAATGAGGTACAATAAAAAATGGAGCCTCTTACTGCTAGAATAAATGAGGCAGAAGAGAATTAGTGATATAGACAACCAAATGATGGAGAATAAAGAAGTTGAGAAAAAGAGACATAAACAACTACTGTACCATAAAGGGAGAATTCGAGAGGTAAGTGATGCCATAAGACAAAACAATATTAGAATAATTGGGATCCCAGAAGAAGAAGAAGAAAGAGAGAGAGAGAGAGAGAGGCAGAAGATATATTGGAGCAAATCATAGCAGAGAATTTCCCTGAAATGGCAATGGGAACAAGCATCAAAATCCAGGAGTCAAAGAGAACCACCCCTCAAAATCAATAAAAATAGGTGCACGCCCCGCCACCTAATAGTAAAACTTACGTTACTCAGTGACAAAGAGAAAATCCTGAAAGCAGCTTGGGACAAGAGGTCTGTAACATAAAATACTAGGAATATTAGATTGGCATCAGGCCTATCCACAGAGACCTGGAAGGCAAAAAAGGACAGACATGATATATTCAGAGCACTAAACGAGAAAAATATGCAGCCAAGAATACTATATCCAACTAGGCTGTCATTGAAAATAGAATGAGAGATAAAAATCTTCCAGGACAAACAAAAATTAAAAGAATTTGCAAACACCAGACTAGCCCTACAGGAACTATTGAAAGGAGTCCTCTAAGCAAAGAGAGAGCCCAAAAGTAGTAGACCAGAAAGGAACAGAGACAATATACAGTAACAGACACCTTACAGGCAATGCAATGGCACCAAATTCATATCACTCAATAGTTACCCTAAGTGTAAATGGGTGAAATGCCCCAATAAAAAGACACAGGGTATCAGAATGGATAATAATAATTTTTAAGAAGATCCATTGCTTTGCTGTCTGTCAGAAACTCATTTTAGACCCAAAGACAACTCCAGATCTAAGTGAGAGGGTGGAAAACCCTTTACCATGCTAATGGGCATCAAAATAAAGCTGGGGTGGCAATCCTTATAACAGACCTAAGATTCTAAACCAAAGACTATAATAAGAGATGAGGAAGGACACTATAACATACTTAAAGAGTCTGTCCAACATAAGATCTAACAATTGTAAATATCTATGCCCCTAACATGGGAGTAACCCGTTATAAAAACCAATTAACAATAAAACCAAAGAAACACAGAGAGAATAATATAATAATAGTAGGGGACTTTAACACCACCCTCACTGAAATGGACAGATGATCTAAGCAAAAGATCAACAAGGAAATAGAGGCTACAAATGATGCACTGGACCAGATGGACATCACAGATATATTCAGAACTTTGCATCCCAAAGCAACAGAATACACATTCTTCTCTAGTGCACATGGAACATTCTCTAGAATAGATCCCATCCTGGGTCACAAATCAGGTCTCAACCATTACCAAAAGATTGGGATCATTCCCTGCATATTTTTTAGACCACAATGCTTTGAAAGAGAACTCAACCACAAGAGGAAAATTGGAAAGAACACAAATACCTGGAGGCTAAAGAGCACCCTACTAAAGAATGAATGGGTCAACCAGGAAATTAAAGAAGAATTAAAAAGTTCATGGAAACAAATGAAAATGAAAGCACAACTGTTCATAATCTTTGGGACACAGCAAAGGCAGTCCTGAGAGGAAAGTATGTAGCAATACAAGTCTTTCTCAAGAAACAGGAAAGGTCTCAAGTATACAACCCAATAACACCTAAAGGAGCTAGAAAAATAACAGCAAAGAAAGCTTAAATCCAGCAGGAGAAGAGAAATCATAAATATCAGAGCAGAAGTCAATGAATAGAAACCAAAAGAACAGTAGAACAGATCAACACAACTAGGAGCCGGTTCTTTGAAGGAACTAATAAGATTGATAAACCCCTGGCCAGATTTATCAAAAAGAAAAAAGAAAGGACCCAAATAAATAAAATCATGAATGAAAGAGGAGAGATCACAACCAACACCAAAGAAATACAAACAATTATAAGAACATATTATGAGCAACTCTACGTCAGCAAATTTGACAATCTGGAAGAAATGGATGCATTCCTAGAGACATTTAAACTACCAAAACTGAACCAGGAAGAAACAGAAAACCTAAACAGACCCAAAACCAGTAAGGAGATTAAAGTAGTCATCAAAAATCTCCCAACAAACAAAAGCCCAGGGCCAGACGGCTTCCCAAGAGAATTCCAAAGTTAAAGAAGAATTAATATCTATTCTCCTGAAAGTGTTCCAAAAAACAGAAATGGAGGAAAACTTCCAAACTCATTTTATGAGGCCAGCATTACCTTGATCCCAAAACCAGACAAAGACCCCGTCAAAAAGGAGAATTACAGAGTTCATCCTTGATGAACACGGATGCAAAAATCCTCATCAAAATACTAGTCAATAGAATCCAACAGTACATTAAAAGGATTATTCACCATGACCAAGCTGGATTTATTCCTGGGCTGCAAGGTTGGTTCAACACTCACAAATCAATCAATTTGATACAATGTATTAATAAAGAGGGAACAAGAACCATATGATACTCTCAATAGATGCTGAGAAAGCATTTGACAAAGTACAGCATTCTTCCTTTATCAAAACTCTTCACAGTGTAGGTATTAAGAGTCCATACCTCAGTATCACCAAAGCCATCTATGAAAAACCCACAGCGAATATCATTCTCAATGGGGAAAAACTGAGACATTTTCCCCTAAGGTCAGGAAGATGGCAGGGAGGTTCAATATCATCACTGATATTCAACAAAGTACTAGAAGTCCTAGCCTCAGCAATCAGACAACAAAAAGAAGTAAAAGGCATCTGAATCATCAAAGAAGAAGAGAAACTCTCATTCTTTGCAGGTGCTATGATACTTTATGTGAAAAACCCAAACGACTCTACTCCAAAACTGCTAGAACTCATACAGGAATTCAGTAAAGTGTGAGGATATAAAATCAATGCACAGAAATCAGTTGCATTTCTATACACCAACAGCAAGACAGAAGAAAGAGAAATTAAAGAGTTGATCCCATTTACAATTGCACCCAAAACCAGAAGATACGAGGAATAAACCTCAGCAAAGAGGCAAAGAATCTGTACTCAGAAAACTATAATGTACTCATGAAAGAAACTGAGGAAGACATAAAGAAATGGGAAAATGTTCCATGCTCATTATGTGGAAGAAAAAATATTGTGAAAATATCTATGCTACATAAAGCAATCTGCACATTCAGTGCAATCCCTATCAAAATAACATCCATGTTTATCAAAGAAATGGAACAAATAATCCTAAAATTTATATGGAACCAGAAAAGTCCCCACATAGACAGAGGAATGTTGAAAAAGAAAACCAAAGTTGGTGGCATCACAACTGTAGACTTCAAGCTCTATTACAAAGCTGTCATCATCAAGACAGTATGATACTGGAACAAAAACAGACACATAGTTCAGTGGAACAGAATAGAGAGCCCATAAATGGATCCTCAACTCTATGGTCAACTAGTCTTTGACAAAACAGGAAAAAATGTCCAATGGAAAAAATTTGTCTCTTCAACAAATGGTGTTGGGAAAATTGGACAGCCACATGCAGAAAAATGAAATCGGACCATTTCCTTATACCACACACAAAAATAGACTCAAAATCGATGAAAGACCTCAATGTGAGATAGGAATCCATCAAAATCCTTCAAGAGAACAGAGGCAGCAACTTCTTTGACTTCAGCCACAGCAACTTCTTCCAAGAGACATCACCAAAGGCAAGGGAAACAAGGACAAAAAGGAACTATTGAGATTTCATGAAGATCAAAAGCTTTTGCACAGCAATGGAAACAGTCAACAAGACCAAAAGACAACTGACAGAATGGGAGAAGATATATGCAAATGACATATCAGATAAAGGGCTAATATCCAAAATCTATAAAGAACTTATCAAATGCAACACCCAAAGAATCCAATCAAGAAATGGGCAGAAGACATGAACAGACATTTCTGCAAAGAAGACATCGAATGGCCAACAAATATATGAAAAAGTGCTCCACCTCACTCAGCATCAGGAAAATACAGATCATAACCACAGTGAGATATCACCTTACACCAGTCAGAATGGCTAAAATTAACCAGTCAGGAAATGACAGGTGTTGGCAAGGATGCAGAGGAAGGAGAACCCTTCTACACTGTTGGTGGGAGTGCAAGCTGATGAAGCTACTCTGGAAAACAGTATGGAGGTTGCCCAAAAAGTTGAAAATAGAGCTACCCAATGATCCAGCAATTGTACTACTTGGTATTTATCTTAAAGATACAAATGTAGTGATCCAAAGGGTCACGTGCACCTGAATGTTTACAGCAGCAATGTCCACAATAGCCAAACTATGGAAAGAGCCTAGATGTTCATCAACAATGAATGGATAAAGATGTGGGATATATATACAATGGAATACGATGCAGTCATCAAAAAAAAAAAAAAAAATGAGGGGTGCCTGGGTGGCTCAGTGGGTTAAGCCGCTGCCTTCGGCTCAGGTCATGATCTCAGGGTCTGGGATCGAGTCCCGCATCGGGCTCTCTGCTCAGCAGCGAGCCTGCTTCCCTCTCTCTCTCTCTCTCTCTCTGCCTGCCTCTCTGTCTACTTGTGATCTCTCTCTGTCAAATAAATAAATAAAATCTTTAAAAAAAAATGAACTCTTGTCATTTGCAATGATGTGGATGGAACTAAAGTGTATTATGCTAAGTGAAATGAGCCAATCAGAGAAAGATAATTATCATATGATCTCTCTGATATGAGGAATTTGAGAGGCAGGGCGGGGGCTTGTGGAGGTAGGTAGGGAAAAATGAAACAAGATGAGACCGGGAGAGAGACAAACCATAAGAGACTCTTAATCTCAGGAAACAAACTGAATGTTGTTGGGGGGTTGAGGGGGAGGGATAGGATGGCTGGGTGATGGACATTGGGAAGGGTATGTGCTATGGTGAGTGCTTTGAATTGTTTAAGACTGATGATTCACAGACCTGTACACCTGAAGCAAATAATACATTATATGCTATTTAAAAAGAAAAGAAAAGAAAGTGCTTTAAGAGAGACTAATAAATTCTATGCAGCAGAATTCTGGGGGCAGAAAAAGGAAGTGATGGTCCTGTGCTTGTCTGGGAATCTAGAGAAGGTTTCACTGTGCAAATTAATTTAATTTAACTTAATATTTTATTTTTGTGCAAAAAATTTTAAAGATGACAAAGAGCCAGCCAGGCAAAATTGTGGGGTGGAGGAAGAGGGCTCCAAACTGAAGCCCAGAGTGAGTCTGAGGAGAACAGAAGTTCCAACTTGTCAATGCTAAATTCTCTATCCTCATGTTCTTGGCCCATGCCCAGCCTTAGTCCATCATTTCTCTTTGATATAGCTCCTTGATCTGGCTTCAGGGCATCACTTACTGCTGGTGTTTTCTTATCACTGATTCTTCATTGGAGCTTTCTCTTCTTTCTAACTCTCTTAATACCAAAGACTCATAATTTAATCCTTATTGTTTTTTTTTCTCTTTTTCATAGTTGCACTGTGACCTCATCAGTCTGATGTGACTGCATGCATGCATCATCATGCATTCACTAGCATCTTGATCTAAATGACTCCTACACTTCCATCTCTGGCACAGGCCACTCTACAATATCTAGAATCATATATCCAAATGTCTCTCTGTCTTTCCAGTTGGACATCTAATGAACAGCGTCACCTCAACAATGGCCAAAACTGAAATCTCAGTTCCTTTGACCTGATGACCTGACTCTGCTCGAAATACATCCTTCCCCATGCCAGCTTTATCTTTACAAAGACATAGAGCTACATTTATCTATTTTTTCCACATACCACATCCAGTCTTTTAGGAAGCCCATTGGCTCTAATTTGAAAATACATCATGAAACTCAACAAAAAAAGAGAGCAAAGACAATAGACAGTTCACAGAAATAGAACTAATGGCCCTTAGAAAAAGATGTTCCATTTCACTCATAGTAAGTTAAACAAAAATTAAAACTACACTGAAATACTATGTCATATATCATGTTTGCAAATATTCAAAAATTTGACAGCACAGTCTGTTGGCAAGGCTATGGAAAAACTAGCATGTGCATTTATTTGACATTGGGAGTGCAAAATGGTACAGTTGACAGGAAGTAAAATTTTGCAATATTAAAAAGAATTATAGGTCGGTTTCCTTTTTGGCCCAATAATTCTACTTCTGGAGATGACATATCTCTACTCTGGAGAGGATATATCTCATACACCTAACAAGCCAGTTATTAGTTTCAAAAGGTAGAAGACAATCTAAATGCCCATCAGTAAGAGATCAGCTGATACATTATAGCACATCCACACAATGAAATATTAGAGTTCTAAAACAGAATAAGGAAGATATTATGCAAGGGTATTGTGCTAGTGTGTGTTTCTGTGTGTGTGTGATTTAAATAAAATTAACAAAGCAAAGAACGGTGTGTATACTAAACTATTTTTGTTTAAGGAAGAAAAATAAGATGCAAAAAGAAACAAGAAGAATAAGGCAGAAGCTAATTTTTAAAAAATGGTCATCTATAACAGAATCAGCAAACTGTGGCCCACAGGCCAAATACAACCTGCTGCATATTTTCATAAATTAAGTTTTACTGTGTGAAAATAATTAAAGGAAACTTCTAAAATGGAGTCAGGAAGCCCTGAAGAGGAAGCGCACATGCACATACTTGTCACTGGGTTCTATAAAACCAGCAGGCAGAGGGAAGGAAAGAATTATATAGACAAGAGAAGGTATTTTTCACAAAGGAATTTCATCTCCTGCTTTTAAGAAGAAGAAGGAAGATGGCTCTCTGCCTCTGCAACAATGCACTAAACACTGCTTGCCACCAATGAGAAGCTGCCACAACTTCATACTCTTGTCCTTCTCCAATAAACTTTTGTTCATAACAGCGCTTCCCAGTTTCCTCCCAAAACTTCCTAAAAGTGACCTTCCCTTTGTCTCTGTAGACTTGCCTATGGCACACCACAGCTTGCATGTGCCAACATGCAATTCCTCTGCTATTCCCAAATAAACTTGTTTTCCTCATAAAATAACTGTTTCATTTTTAAGGATGACATTACACATTCATCAGAAGTGGGATTCAGAGGACATTCAGAGGATCTAGCAACCCCCAGAATCCTGGGAGACACCCCTCTGAGCCATTTGTACTGTCTGCTTCCATGAGTTTTCTTGTCCTTTCTATTCAGTAAGGCTCTCAGATTCAAGCTCCTTCCCTTTAACTGAGCTCTCCAACTTTCTTCAGGATCTGTTAGTTTAGAGGCTTTGCCATTTCTGGTGAGTACTCCTTTGTTGTTCTGAACCTCTGGTTTGGGTATTGGGATTCCCAATCTGCTAAACTCTCCCAGGAGGGTCCTCCTTCTGGGAAGGCAGCCAGTTTCATATTTAAAAACTATGGTTCCTCCTTCTGTGCATTTTTAACTTAATGGACAAATTTAACCAAAATTACTTTAGAAATTCAATGACTATTTTGGGAACTTTCAACCTCCCCTCCCTGACTAAATCAGAAGAAAGTGACTCTAAAATTAAACAGACTGAATGGGATGCCGATTTTATAAGGTACCTAGGGGCTTCCAAACATATTCAGGCCTTTAAAATGGCCTCTTTACAAAATAGCGTTTCTACATTAACAGAGGCAAACAAATGACTGTCAAAGACGAAAAGGCTTCTAAGGCCTCTTCTCTTCTCCCTCATTCTATTGGTCTCAGGCACCATCCTTTGCCCTTCCTCCTCCTCCTTTCTCTCCAGGCTTTCAACGCTACATTGCCCTGAGGCCCAGCTTACCATTTTTTTTTTCTACCACTTTCCTTTCTCTGCCATCTCTACCTCCTCTGCACTCTCCACTTCCTTAGTCCAATCCTCTCACAGCTATTCTGGGGAACCTTTTACATAAAACCACCATCAGGGACATCCTTACAAATAAAAGAATCCTGAACCTGTTGGGGTCAATGGAGTGCATTCTTCAATTGGTACAAGAAGCTTCTAAAATGACTCCAAAAACAAACAATCGATCAAAAAAAAAAAAAAAAAAAAAAGCTCTAAAAGTGTCTGCACAGTATGCAAATAAAAATCCTTACCAAAAGACTTAGGTCATCTGAGTAGATAACCTTAATTTAGTTCATCTGCCAGAAATACAGTTTGGATTCAACTATCCTCAATTTTTGTCCCAGATTGAAGACATGAATTTTAAAATAAAACTATAAGGTTTCCATTTAAGTTTATCTATGTTATGTATGTATGTTATAGATACACGATATTTCCCACTTCCAGATACTACTGTCAAAATTTATAAAAGATCTTTATTTCATTGGTTTAAAGAAAATTAAGCATGTATATAAAGTATTCCAAAAATTTCCAGAAATGTAATAGAAACCATCTGAAATGTTTTTCAAATTCACATAATCTGAGATAATCTTTGCTAAATGCCAGTTTTAAGTTTGTTAGTTTAATAAAAGCAGGAATTTCTTTAGAGTTATCAATATTAAATATGATACTAATCATAAAATCTCATGCTACCTCTACTTATAAAATCTATTAACAAGAGATACAACTTAAGATGATGTGATGGGGGGCACCTGGGTGGCTCAGTGGGTTAAAGCCTCTGCCTTCAGCTCAGGTCATGATCCCAGGGTCCTGGGATCAAGCCCCACATCAGGGTCTCTGCTCGGCAGGGAGCCTACTTCCCCCTCTCTCTCTGCTTGCTTGTGATCTCTGTCAAATAAATAAATAAAATCTTAAAAAAAAAAAAAGGTGATATGATGGTTAGCTATCTCATGTATAATCCAAGTATAATTAATAAAAACAAATGATTTAAATAAATGTAAATGAGATCAAAGTTTACGCTAAGTTAAACTACATAACGGATGTTTACTGAATACCTATATCATTTCCAAATAAGATAATATACTGAGATATTGACTGCTAAACTTAAGTTTATTTACTTTTAGGGTTTTTAATCTTTCTTTATAGAAAGAAAAATTTTTATGTCTATTAATAAATAGTTTTTATTCCATATTAAATAATGTTTACTATAAAGGGAAATATACTTCTAGAAATTATGTAATGCTTCTGTAAATTTGCCAGTCCAAAGTTGTTCATTTCTCAGTATCTACTGGGAATTAATGATTCTAAGGATTAAGAATTCTAATTAGTATTTGTAAAAATAAAACTATTAGAAAGAGTAAGGATAAGAGAAAATGACTGTGTATGAAAATTAGGCAAGGAAAATAGGAGTATGTTTTTGGTAAAGGAAGGTATCAAGAATGGAAATGCATTTTGTTGAGGAAAATTAATTTTTACTGAAGTAATGCTGGCTATTCTGGAAAAGGGAAGAGAATAAGCAACAAACTAAAATGGACATAAGGAATCTTGGGAAAGCAATTTCATATGTGGTCAACCTAAGATTAAAATGAATTTACTTAAAATTAACTTTTTATATCAAAAGTACACTGGTGCAAAATTAGAATTTGGTTTTCTCTGTATTAAAAGAACAAAGCTCCCTTAGATTATGGTCTGTTCTTAATAAGAAATTGTAAACAAAATGTCTTTACCTTTAATGTAGATCTCCTAGGAAACAAAGTTTCTACGTTTTGTCTTTATCAGGTCTTTGGTTACTTAGAACAGCTAAGTCTTCTCTATAAAAGAGAACTATGGCTTTCAGCAGCTGTTTAACTTTCTCTATTTGTCTTTGAAATCTTTTTATCACTTTGATTAAATTGATAATTAAGTACTGTTTTATAATTTTCTGTGATCTTATGTATAATGTCTAAATTCTTTTGATATTTTTGATAAACTGACCAAAATTCAAATTCTGATTAAAGTGTTTTTGACTTTGAACTAACTTCGGGTCTTCTAGAGGGTCCTGAAACATCTCAAAAGATCTGTTCTCTCTCCTTATAAAAGAGAAATATTAAACTAACTGGGCTTAGTTGACATGTTAAATTACATAAGACACATTGTTAAATAAGAATACTAGTGATCTGTTATGTTACATCTATATAGTTATATAAGTGCTCCAAAACTTGAGTGAAATTCTGAGAAAACTGGTATGTCCTGATAGAATGTTAGCAGTCATCATTTAAAAATTCCCAACACAAAAATAAGCAAATGCTCTTGACAATTCCATTATAAGGAACTCTCACCAGATATTTTTAAAATGGGCACTTAGTAAGTCTTTTGTTATTTATAGACAGATATTGTTTCACTCTGGTGCTATTACAAATGTGTTCATCTTCTGAGAAATTCATGGAAAGGCCTTTGGCAAGTACTCTGGAATGCAGGTAACCAAGATCATACCCCTGAATTGGGTTTAAAGAAATTGCTTCTCTTAAGCAAGCTATGTATGATTTATAGGAACTTGGTAAAATTTTTGTGAACAAAGATGAATTCTCCTACCTAATCCCTCCAGAATTTAGAAATTCTTGAGTACTTTTTTTTAATGGCAATATAGTTAATTATTTGCATAAGTTCAATAAAAATCTGTTCTCCTTGTGCACAGGCCACTACCTCCTCTATGGCAAAGATCCAGTGGGTAAGGATCTCTTCACTGTGCCAACCACACTCAATCTTCAGGACTAAGTGAATTCATTAAGACTCAATTAGCAAAACCTGTAGAAACTCTTCAACTACACTGGCCAAAAGCAGGGCCATGTTTTTCTAAATTGCAGGTCTATCCTTTTTGTAACCATAAACTCTCACCCTTTGATAACTCTCATACACTGTTGGTGGGACTATAAATTGGTGCATCCACCATGGAAAACAGTATGGAGGGTCCTCAAAAAATTAAAAACAGAACTGTTATATGATCTAGCAATTCCACTTCTGGGTATTAATCTGAATAAAAAGACCAAATTGAAGAGATATATGCACCCCCATGTTCACTACAGCATTATTTACAATAGCCAAGATATGGAAATGACCTAAGTATCCAAGGACAGATGAATGAATAAAGAACATGTTATATATATAAATGAACCTAGAGGGTATTATGCTAAGTGAAATAAGTCAGACAGAGGAAGAAACATTTGTATGATTTCACTTATATGTGGAATCTAAAAACTAAAACCAACAAAACATATCAGAAAAAGACTTACAGATACAGCTAGATATAGTATAAATACAGGTAACTATCGGTTGCCAGAAGGAGGAGTAGGGGATGGCATGTATTAGGTGAAGGGGAGTAAGAGGTACAAACTTGTAGTAATAAATAAGTAAGTCATGAGGATGTAATGAACATCATAGGGAATACAGTCAGTGGCTCAGTGGATTAAGCCTCTGCCTTCGGCTCAGGTCATGATCTCAGGGTCCTGGGATGGAGCCCCCCTCTCTCTCTGCCTGCCTCTCTGCCTATTTGTGATCTCTCTCTCTGTGTCAAATAAATAAATAAAATCCTCAAAAAAATAATATTGTAATAACTTTATATGGTGACAGATAGTAACTACACTTACTGCGGGGATGATTTTGTAATATATAAATATACTGAATCACTATGATGTATACCTAAAACTAACACATTATCATATGTCAATTATGTTTCAATAAAAAATAATACTCTCACTCTGAGATAATCACAGGACACCCGATGCACCTGGATCCTGCTTTGACCCATACCTAATAAAGGGAAATACACTTTAGTATTATAAGGGCCGAATTGCTTCAGTTGAAAAAATACCATGCTTGAGTAGAGAAGTCTCTTTACAGCACACTCACAGGAAACAAAGATATTAAACATCACACCTTTTCACCCAGAACACATCTTTTAACCCAGAAATTTTATGTACTGGGGGAAAAAAAAGCCTCAAGAAAGATTTTCTTCAGCTTCATTGGAAAAGCCCTTATCAGGTGCTATTAACAACCTCTGTGCTACAGACTCCAAGGAATAGATTCTTGGGTTCACAGATCACATATAAAGAAAGTACTAAACCTTGACTGGACCTGTACATGGAAAGTGAAAATTTCCAGGAATTGACAGCTGAAGGAGACAACTTATCCAAATGATTGGGCTAGGACTGTAAACCTTATTCTCACAGCTGCTTCTTACCTTGTTTTGTTTTTTTAAGATTTTTATTTATTTATTTGACAGACAGAGATCACAAGTAGGCAGAGAGGCAGGGGGTGGGGTGAGGGGAAGTAGGCTGCCTGAAAGCAGACAGCGCACTCTGGGGCTTGGATCCAGGACCCTGAGATCACGAACCAAGCTGAAGGCAGAGGCTTTAACCCACTAAGCCACCCAGGCATCCTTCTTACCTTGTTTTGGCCCTCCTTCTCTCAGAGACACAATGCTCTTAGCTACATTTCTCAGTATTTGCAAAAGGGGGAAACTCTCTGACTGCTGGGTCTGTCATCAGAAACCACTCTGTTCACAATGTCAGAGACCCCTTCCTCTTAGCTGTAACTCACTTCTCTTTAGTCCTAAATGCCACTGCCGATTTTACCCACAAGCCTATGGATGTTATTTATCAGGGTAGGCTATTAGGACCAGGTGTTCTGAAACCCTGTTTTAACCTTTTCCCAGTTGTAACTGTATTAACTCAGCTGAATGCCTCTGTAAATCGCCCCTCCACCACGGACTTTTTATCTAAGTGGGATCTGTCTCCCTAAATCCCAGGGAAATACGAATGGGTTTACACTTCTTTGCAAGGTTTTTGTTTTGTTTTGTTTTAACTCCCCTTTTAGAAGGAATGGCCTCTCACAGAATGTGATTCTCAACCCAGGGCTTGAGTCAGGAAGCCTTGAAGGGGGAGCTTTCATACACATACCACCTGCAGCCTGCATAACCAGCAGGTTATGGAAGGAAGGAAGAAGGAAGGTAATTATTTTGACAATGTAGAACTATTTTTCTATAGGAATTTTATCTCCTGTTTTTAAGGAGCCTGCCTCTGCAATTACATACCAACAACCATTTGTGGTTGAGAAACCACCACGACCTTGAACTGTTTTTCTTTTTCAGTGAAATTTATTCAAAACAGCCCTTCCCAATATCCTCCTGAAATCTGAAGTCTCACCTTCCCTTTGCTTCTCTGCACTTGCCAATGGTTCACCATAGCTTGCATGTGCTAACTTGTGTGACTCCTCTGCTATTCCTGACTAAACTTGTTTTGCTGGTAAAAAAAAAAAAACTAGCTGTTTCATTTTTAATGAATACAGTAATACAGTAATATGAATACAGTAATTTTAATGAATACAGTAATACAGCCAGACCCATTGATTTGTAGATGGCCTGTAACACCTAACCTATTTACAAATTTTGTCAAACCCTGTTCAATGGTAGTGGAAGATTACAAAGTAGAGCAGCTAAGGATGGAAGTAAGACTTTTCCAAGTATTTATTAGTACGGTTTTGACTTCTGAAATACAAAAATGTTTTGTACACTCAAAAACAAAATAAAAAAACAAACCTTAATATTCAAAGCAATAGACACAAAATAATACAACCATACACCAAATTGATAAAATAGGGTGCCTGAGTGGCTCAGTTGGTAAAGCCTCTGCCTTCTGCTCAGGTCATGATCTCAGGGTCCTTAGATCTAGTCCTGAGTCAGGTGTCCTGCTCAGTAGGGAGTTTGCTTCTCCCTCTGCCCCTCCCCCTTCATGCTTTCAAATAAATAAATAAATAAATAAAATCTTTAAGAAATTGATAAAATAGTCAGGAACGGATGCTGTATCTTGTCAAATGCTTTTTCTGCATCAACTGGGAGGACCATGTAGTTCTTCTCTCTTATTGATTTGTTCTATCACATTGATTGATTTGTGAATGTTGAACCACCCTTGCATCCCATGGATAAATCCCACGTGGTCATGGTGGACAAAGTTTTTAATGTACTGTTGGATCCTGTTAGCTAGGATCGTATTGAGTATCTTGACATCCATATTCGTCAGGGATATTGGTCTGAAATTATCCTTTTTGGTGGGGTCTTTGCCTGGCTTGGGGATCAGGATAATGCTGGCTTCATAAAAAGAGTCTGGAAGTTTTCCTTCTGCTTCTATTTTTTGAAACAGCTTCAGGAGAATAGGTATTATTTCTTCTTTGAATGTTTGGTAGAATTCTCCAGGGAACACATCAGATCCTGGGCTCTTGTTTTTTGGGAGGTTTTTGATCACTGCTTCAATTTCGTTAGTAGATATTGGTCTGTTTGACAAGATACAGCATCCATTCCTGATTAAAATGATTCAAAGTATGGGGTAGAGGGAACATTTCTAAACTTCACAAAATCTATCTATGAAAAACCCAGTGAATATCATCCTCAATGGGGAAAAGCTGACAGCTTTCCCTTTGAGATCAGGAACATGACAAGGATGCCCACTCTCATCCCTGTTGTTCAATACGGTACTAGAAGTCCTAGCAACAGCAATAAGACAACAAAAAGAAATAAAACATATTTGAATTGACAATGAAGAAGTTAAACTCTCTCTCTTCGCAAATGACATGATACTTTATATGGGAAACCCAAAAGACTCCACCCCCAAACTACTTGAACTCATACAGCAATTCAGTAATGTGGCAGGATACAAAATCAATGTACAGAAATCAGATGCTTTCTTATACACTAACAATGAAAATATAGAAGGGGAAAGTAGAGAACTGATCCCATTTACTATAGCAGCAAGAATCATAAGATACCTGGGAATAAACCTAAGCAAAGAAGTAAAGGATCTGTACTCAAGGAACTACAGAACACTCATGAAACTGAAGAAGACACAGAAGATGGAAGAGCATTCCATGCTCATGGATCAGAAGACTAAACATTGTTAAAATGTTTATACTGCCTAAAGCAATCTATACTTTCAATGCCATCCTGATCAAAATTCCACCAGCATTTTTCAAAGAGCTGGAACAAACAATCTTAAAATTTGTATGGAACCAGAAGAGACCCCACATTACTAAGGAAATGCTGAAAAAAGAAAAACAAACCTGGGGCATCACATTGCCTGATTTCAAGCTTTACTACAAAACTGTGATCACCAAGACAGCATGGTACTGGCACAAAAACAGACACATAGACCAGTGGAACAGAGTAGAGAGCCCAGATATGGACCCTCAACTCTATGGTCAAATAATCTTTGACAAAGCAGGAAATATATACAGTGGAAAAAAGACAGTCTCTTCAATAAATGGTGCTGGGAAAACTGGACACCTATGTGTAGAATGAAATTCGACCATTCTCTTACACCATACACAAAGAAAAAGTCAAAATGGATAAAAGACCTCAATGTGAGGCAGGAATCTATCAGAATCATAGAGGACAACATAGGTAGTAACCTCTTCGACATCGGCCACAGCAACTTCTTTTTCAAGATATATCTCCAAAGGCAAAGGAAACAAAAGCAAAAATGAATTTCTGGGACTTCATCAAGATCAAAAGCTTCTGCACAGCAAACAGTCAGCAAAACAAAGAGGCAACCCACAGAATGGGAGAAGATGTTTTCAAATGACAGTATAGACAAAGGGCTGATATCCAAGATCCATAAAGAACTCCTCAAACTCAACACACAAAAAACAGATAATCACATCAAAAACTGGGCAGAAGACATGAACAGACACTTCTCCAAAGAAGACATACAATGGCTAACAGACACATGAAAAAATGTTCATCATCCTAAGTCATGAGGGAGATTCAAATCAAAACCACATTGAGATTCCACCTTACACCAGACAGAATGGCCAAAATCAACAAAACAGTAAACAACAAGTGTTGGAGAGGATGTGGAGAAGGGGGAACCCTCTTACACTGTTGGTGGGAATGCAAGTTGGTGCAGCCACTTTGGAAAACAGTGTGGAGTTTCCTCAAAAAATTTAACATAGAGCTATCCTATGACCCTACAACTGCTCTACTGAGTAGTTATCCCAAAGATACAGATGTAGTGAAAAGAAAGGCCATCTGTACCCCAATTTTCATAGCAGCAATGGCCACAATTGCCAAACTGTGGAAAGAGCCAAGATGCCCTTCAACAGATGAATGGATTAAGATGATATGGTCCATATTTACAATGGAATATTACACTTCCATCAGAAAGGATGAATACCCAGCTTTTGTATCAATATGGACAGGACTGGAGGAGATCATGCTGAGTGAAATAAATCAAGCAGAGAAAGTCAATTATGATATGGTTTCACTTACTTGTGGAGCATAAGGAATAACATGGGGGACATTAGGAGAAGGAAAGGAAAAGTGAATCGGGGTAAATTGTAGGGGGAGATGAAGCATGAGAGACTGTGGACTCTGAGAAACAAACTGAATGTTTTGGAGGGGAGGGATGTGGGGCAATGGGTTGCCTGGTGGTGGGTATTAAGATGGGCATGTATTGCATGGAACACTGGGTGTGGTGCATAAACAATGAATCTTGGAACACTGAAAATAAAACAAAGTGAAATGGGAAGAAAAATTAATAAAAAATAAAATAGGCTTTAAATTAAAAATGTTGATAAAATAATAACAGAATAAACGAATGTTTCAAGTGATCTCTGACTGTACATCATTCTAGCAACTCTAATAACTAGATAATATAGCATTACATGTTTCCTAACATGTTATAGTTCAACTTCATAGCTGTACTGATGGAATTCTCCTTGTCAATGATATTTAACCTGAATCTAATCCAGACATTAAGCCTAACTTCTAATTTATAGGAAATACAGGAAAATTAAATAGTACCATGATTAACAATCAGGCAAGTCTAATGTGGATAACTTTCTATAAGACAAATGTTCTGATTTGTTTTAAGACTTTATTTATTTATTTGACAGAGACACAGTAAGAGAGAGTGAACACAAGCGGGGGGAGTGGGAAGGGAGAAGCAGGCTTCCTGCTGAGACTCTGGGATCATTATCTGAGCCAAAGGCAGATGCTTAATGACTGAGCCACACAGGCACCCCTAAATGTTCTGCTTTTTTAAAGCAAATGTAATGATAAACAATTACTCTAACTTAGAAGAGATTTACCATTCCAAAATAATGCCCGAATCTGGATTAAGTACTGGCTTGGAATCAAACACACACACATACAGACACACATACGTGTGTTGTGAGAGATATTTTTAGAATAATTCACAAAATTTGAAAATATCCATTTACTCCAGATATTAAGTGATATTACAGAATTCTTAATTTTTTGATGCTGAAGTATGGCAAGATGAAGAGATACGATGTCTGCCACTTTAAATATTTTCCAAGATAAATACGATAAAATATTAAACACAGCTAGATCTAGGTACTAGGTAATAAATATTTATTGTAATGGTCTAAATTTTCTTTACACTTGAATTTTTCATAATAAAATTGTTGAAAATATATATGTGTGTGTCTGTCTGTCTCTAGACTCTAAGCACTTTTCAGTATCTTCACTGTCAGCCTCTTAGCACCCTGGTCATAGTCATCATCATCATCTCCCACCAGGATTACTGGGGTTATCTCCTCTTTAGCTTCCGTGTTGCTCTCCTTGTTGCCACCAGGGTTTTTCCCACAGAAAAAAGAGAGTTTATGATATAAGAAAGAGCATATCACCCCTTCACTTAGCCCTCAACAATAGCTCTCCTACTTGACTCTGTTTCAAAGTCCAAGTTCTCACAATGGCCTACAAGGCCCTAATGCTCTCCCTGACCCATCCTCGTGACCTCAGCCCCCTGAATCTCTTCCACACATCCAGTGCCCGTGTTCACTTTAGTCTAGCCAGTAGCTCCCTTGCTCTTTCTCAAATATCTGGGATTCTTCCCTCCCTGGGGCTTTTTGCACTGGCTCTTCCCTCTGTTTGCAATTTCTTCCTCAAGATGGCCACATAGCTGCCTTCTCTACCTCTCTTATGTTTCTACTCAAAAATCATCACTTTACTGAGCCCTACTTTGAACATCCCACTTAAATTTGCAAACTGTTAGATTCCCTATACTCTCCCCTCATTATACTATTCTGCTCTACTTTTTAAATTAATAAGCTTTCTATTCACTCTACTTTAAATTTTTTTCCACAGCCTTTATTACCTTGTGACATAGTGTACATATCTTATTCATTTTTTTTTATTGTCTGTCTCCCCTTGGTAGAACATAAGCTCCATGAAGGCAGACATTTTTTATTTTTTTGTTACTGACAGATACAGTAGCCCAAACTTCAATAACATTTATAACTGGCATATAGGCCTGCTTCAAAAAAAACTTGTTGGATGAATGAGTCAAGGACGTGGGTGTGGGTTGTATCCCTTGTTGACTGGGTTGTTTTGATTTGGGTTTTGGTTTTAGTAGCTTATGTGAGATGGCTTTTCCATTATAACTGACACAACCAGGTCAGTTGTGAAAAATATTTTCCTTCAGAAGGCAGATAGATGCAGAACAAATCACTGCAAAATAGTATTTAAATCCACCATGCTTCTAAGCATGTTAGTAACACTATCCATTAAAAATACATCTACACTGGGGTGCCTGGGTGGCTCAGTGGGTTAAGCCTCTGCCTTTGGCTCGGGTCATGATCTCAGGGTCCTGGGATTGAACCCCACATCGGGCTCTCTCCTCAGCGGGAAGCCTGCTTCCCCCTCTCTCTCTGCCTGCCTCTCAGCCTACTTGTGATTTCTCTCTGTCAAATAAATAAATAAAATATTTTAAAAAACAAAACAAAAAAACCCATCTGCCTTAAAATAATAGAAATTAATTTTATGAGAACTATTGAGTAGTTTTTGTACTAATTTTCTGATTTTCAAAAGTCAGGAAACAACCTCAACATTAATGTAAATTTTCTATTGATCTGTAAATTTCTTGAGACATTGGTCAATTTTTTATTTATATTGTTAGGGCCAATTTAATGTTAAAACCTGTTTAACTATTAGGGCCTGCTTAGCCAGAGCAACTCCATGTTGCCTCGGTAGCCATATTATTGTTTACATCCACGGACTTCATCCCGGGAATAAACGCTCCAGTGGTTCCTGGTATGGTTCTGGGTATCGATTCCGGGAGTAAATGCCTTAACAATAGAAGCCATGTACCTTGGGTCTGCAGTTATGCCCTATACAACCAGCCTGTGAGATGGGGAGCGGGTTGCTCTCTTTGGCCCTGGCCAGTCAGTCTGACTTCTAATGCTTGGCAAAGAATAAAGCTTCACATAAATTTCACTTTGTCTCAGTCTCGTTCCCCTGGCCAGTCAGTCTAACTTCTAATGCTTGGCATAGAATAAGGCTTTGCATAACTTTCACTTTGTCTCAGTCTCATTCCTTTGATAATGGACCCCAACATATACCATGAATAATAGTCAAAAATACAGCAAATAGGTTAAGGAGGTCAAAAGGTAAAAAGGGAAAGAAAGTTTATTCACTCCAAACTAAACAAAGTAACATATGGATAATAGAGTAGTATCGTATTCAACTATTCATATTCAACTTATTCAACTCTATATTTTTATGAATAATATATAATGAATTTTTTTACTTTCACAATAAAGGAGAATAAAATTATTTTCCAAAGTATAGTTCAGCCCCAAATTTATTTCTTCCAGAATTATTTATATAAATTTCAATTTTGTGACTGCTAATTTTTTGCATAAATAATTGCAAACTATGACCCAAAGTTGCTCTCCAGGGCACATCAAAGAGGTCACTCAGGTGAAAAAGATTATAATCCTGAATGAAAATGATTGATTTTAAGGAGAATTATGAACCTAAATTAAAAATAAATAAACAAACAAATAAATAAAATGTTTAAAGAGCAACCTGCCCTACAGGAGGTGCTACTTAAGTATTGGTTATTAGCATAGTGTGACTATTATTTAGCCTTGTGAGCATCAACTTCTTTCAGCCATACTTCAGTGTAGGACTTTGTTAGCCAGTATGACCCCAGGACCTGAACCAGCAGCATTATCATAGCCAGGTTAAAAAAAAAAAAAAAAAAATTAAGGGGTGCCTCGGTGGCTCAGTGGGTTAAAGCCTCTGCCTTCAGCTCAGGTCATGATCCCAGGATCCTGGGATCGAGCCCCACATCGGGCTCTCTGCTCAGCAGGGAGCCTGCTTCCCCCTCTCTCTCTGCCTGCCTCTCTGCCTGCTTGTCATCACTGTCAAATAAATAAATAAAATCTTTAAAAAAAAAAATTAAAGGCCAGGAATACTGAAGAGCAGAATGAAGGGCACAAAGTGTGACATGAAGCTGAAATGGTTGCCTTCTAAGCATAAGCAAAGATGAGGGTCTGTCTGCATTGAGGATTCTGGTTTTTGTTCTAAATTCAATGGGGAACTATTGAAAGATTTTAACAGCTATATAAGTAGGTCACATTCAAGTTATTGTTTGCTTTAGCACAGGGTAAAAAAATCTCGAAGACATGGTGGCATGGGCCAAGTAAATGGAGGGATATCGGTAAGGCGAATAATGGGGTAGTTTAGGTGGGACAACAGCACGGGAGTGGAGGGTGTAGATGGGATAATGAATTCAACAGATGCTTAGGGAGGATTCAAAATTACTCTTATATTCCAGCATTGTTCAACCAGACGACTGATAGTCTCATTTAATGAGATATGTTACACCAAAAGTCAAGCGGATTTTATCTTAGATTGAAGATTTTAAATTTGGCCTCAGGGATGTTGAATTTGAGGTATTATTAGGACACCCAAGAACAAAAGATGAATAGGCTGCTTGATAGAGGTAACTAGTCTCAGAGGAGGGATGTTGGCTGGAGATATAAATTTAGAAAACATCGATTAGATTTCAAGGAGTTCCCATATCTACAGTCCGGTTAGAGAAAAAAAAATTGCAAGTAAAAAACTGATCAAGAGGGGCACCTGGGTGGCTCAGTTGGTTAAATGTCTGACTCTTGATTTCAGCTCAAGTCATGATCTCAGAGGGGTGAGTCTGAGTCTCTTGTCAGGCTCCTTACTGGGCATGGAGCCTGCTTAAGTTTCCCTCTCCTCCTCTCACTCTTCCCCCACCCCCTGCAAGTGTGTGTGTGCTCTCTCTCTAAAAACACAAAACAGAAAAACAAAACTGATCAACAAAATGCACATTAATGACACGACGACCAGTCCCCAAAATTCAGCACATTTAGGTTAACAGCATGCCATTTTTTAAGAGATGAAAAAGTATGAAATAGGAAAAAAATCATGTGCTAATAAAGGAATAGTTAAACAAGTAAGTACTCATGCTAGTCTAGAAAAATTTATATCCAAATCATACTTGCAGAACACAGAATAATGCATTTAGAAGATATTTATTTGATATTCTTTGAGCAACGTTTAAGTGTAGATTTCACAGTTCAAAATCCAATAGACTGGAATTTCATAACATGGTGAATGGCAGAATGTGAGTAACAGGAAACAAGATCCTTGAAATGAAGCTGGAGGAGAGGATTATCAACATTTAATCCAAACTGCAAATGTTATAAAAGGAAGGAAGTCATAGATAATATGAACTGACTGAAGAAACAGAAACAGGGAGGGAAAAATTGCTACATGATTGGAATCTCACAAATATAGCAAGATTGGCTACGAGCCTTAAGAAAAGCAGCAAACAGTTTCAAATTTTGAGGTAACAAAGAGAGAAACCAGTGCAATTAGCATAAAATATAAGCAATTTGGAACGTGGAGCCTAATATAAATGGGCTGAGGAAGGGATGGGAAAGTCTACTTTTAAGCTAATTACTATAAGAAGAATTACTTGAATTAGATAAGAAAGAGAAGACTACATGAAAAACTAAAGAATACTAAGCATACTATTTCTCATATGCATAATTTACAGAGGGGATCTCTATCAAGGTGCTTGCTTGAGTCCTGCAGGCTGACCAGATCTCGCTTTCACAATGTGCTATTTCTTTTTTTTTTTTTTAAGATTTTATTTATTTATTTGACAGACAGAGATTACAAGTAGAAAGGCAAGCAGAGAGAGGGGGGTAAGTGGGCTCCCTGCTGAGCAGAGAGCCCAATGTTGGATTCGATCCCAGGACCCTGAGATCATGACCTGAGCCGAAGGCAGAGGCTTTAACCACTGAGCCACCCAGGCGCCCCTCACAATGTGCTATTTCTAAGGTTTTAAGGGGTAATTTTGACCCATAGTGTATCTATCCTATGTGCAAATGAATCATTTCAATTGATTTCTAAAAACAATAGCTAAGATTGTTTTTAATCTTATTCAATAAAGCATAAAGCTAATAGTTTGGACTCCGGAGCCTCATTGTTTATGATCTAATTATAGCTTACAAACTGACATCTTGGGCAAGTTACCTAATTTCTCTTTTCTTCAATTACCTCATATACAAAATGGGAATAATAATATCACCTACTTGGTTACGGTTATTCATGGTACACACAAAGTGAATAATAAATGTTAGCTATTATTATTGTATAATTATATTAATTGTAAGTCATGTCTTCAAAACAGCTTAAGAAGTTTTATAAGGATAAATGAAGAAATGTACTTTTTTGCGTACTCTATTTTAGAATAATAGAGCTAAGTTTATACAGTTGCTTGATTCACTGATGAAGGAACAGGCTGAGGAAGACAAGCAAATTTTCTAAAAATAATGATGAGTCTATTTCTTCTATTCCTAGTCCAGGGCTCCACTTTCATATAAAAGTATTTTTTTGTTAAGCAAAGTTAAAATTTTATATCTACATACACATACTATTTTCTAACCTTACTGCTTCATTGCATTTTAATTATTTCTACTACAGTAAGGATGTAGACATGTGTAGGAAATTATCTAACTTACACATTTTAAATTGATTTCAAGGTAAATATTTAAAAAACTGAATACCTATATAGAACTCACTTTTTAACTGGTTATACAAAAATAAATTTGTTTTACCACCTGTTTTAGCCTATTTGGGCTCCCGTAATAAAGTACCATATTCTGGGTGGCTTAGAAGCTGCAGAAATTAATTTCTCATCATTCTGGGAAGTCCAAGATGCCAGGAGATTCTATGTCTGGTGAGAGGCTACTCCTTGTTCACAGACAGCAATCTTTTTGCTAAGTCCTCACAGGACAAAGGAAAGGGATTTCTCTGGGGCTTCTTTTAAAAGGGCACTAATCACCTTATGAGGGCTCCACCCTCATGACATAATCACCTCCCAAGGCCTTGCCTCCTCATACCATCACCTGGGGGGTAAGAATTCCAAAATATGAATTTTAAGGGAACACATTCAGACCATTGCATCCCTGAGAGATAAAATAATTTGATATTAGCATAATTATACTTAGAAAATGAAGATTTAGTATTTAGAACAGGCTTTCAGTAGAATTTTTTTCTGGAGTATTCTATTAGTCTGCTAGGGCTGTCATTAAAACAAACAAACAAACAAATAAACAAGCAACACCACCCCCCACCACCCCCACCCCCACCGCAGACTGGGTGGCTTAAACAACAGACATAGGTGCCCACAGGGTTGGTTTCTTCTGAGGACTTTCTCCTTTGTTTGCAAATGACCGCCCTCTTGCTTCCTCTTGCAGTCCTGCCTCTGAGTACAGGAGCCCCTAGTGTCCCCTCCTCAGAACAACACCACTCATATCAAATTAGGGCCCACTCTCCTGACCTCATTTTAATGTAATTATCTCTTTAAAGGTCCTATCTCCAAATACAGTCACATTTTGAGGTACTAAGTGTTAGGGCTTCAATATATGAATTAAAAAAGAACACAATTCAGCTCATAACGGTCTTCTTTAAAATTATTTTAAGTTGTAAAATGTCACATGTTTTAATAATTTACTGTTACACAAAAATGGCTTTTTACTCTCTGTACCCCTTTACTGTTCCTGCCCTTCAAGAAATATGACTTTGCTTAAAAAATGAACTGGTAAAACCTATTCCATCCGCTTACTTTAAATAACCCAGAGAGAGTCTTTAGAACAAGCTCATGAATCATGTTCTCGACTTTACTTATGTCAAAATCCATTTCTGGACCCTTTCTTCCTGAAAATGGTTAATGATCCATGTACGATCTGACAAGTCAAAATTCCTTCTCCTTCTAGACTACATCTGTGGCTGCAGTTCAGGGGTACAACATTTTAATATTACTACTGAAACTGGATAAATTGTCATGCTATTAAAAAGTAAGGGCAGGAAGGATGTCAAAACCACAGAACGACTGTATGTAACTTAGTCTGAGTTTCAGCTTTACTTGTTTAAATGATCTTACCTCTTGCTTTTCAAACATAACCTTTTTTAAACATATTTTTTCTCACAGTTTTCTTTCATTATCGCTCCCTTTTATTTCTGGGAATGGTTAAGAGTACAGCGAGAATAGCAGTGAGACATTTAACTGTCATGCATTATGCCTAAGGATCTCCTAAGATACATATTTTTCTCATCTTCCATCCTCATTTGTGAAATTACTTATATCTTTAGAACATGAAGTTTTCCTGAGAAATATCCAATCTATATAAGATGTGGGGAAAAATACACATAAAAAAATCTAGTTAGTCTGTTTGAAAATCTAATTGTATTAGAGTCTATATAGGTGCCGAAGGAGTTCCACAAAGCAAGAAATTAAAAAGCAAGTCACTGAAGGTTTGCTGGTAGAGATAGGACTTGAGGAAATCTTTTAAAGAGAGGCACGATTTGGACAGGGAGAAGTTTGATGGATGGCTTCTCTGAGGTCTTCGTCACAGCCTAAACAGAGGCTTTGAGGCAAGAATGAGGAGACACCTAGCGCATGTTGAAGATTGTGTAGAATAGCAGTGCATATTGATTGCTTTTTCTGTATTTCATGAGATATATTCATATAACACTGACAAAATTTTGAAAGTGTAAATGTCAACCGCATTTTCTACTCTAGCTTCCTGGGGCAGATTCTCATTTTGTTCTATACCACTTGGGGCTTTCACCATACCTGTGGGATTAGCATAATGGGTAGAATATCAGAATGGAAGAAGCCAAATAACAGAACACAATAAATACACTAATATGAGTTTATAACTAAATGGTGAACAAAAGGGTAGACCTAGGAGGTTGTTGGAAGGTGGGGGAAAGATGTGAATGGAATGCTTATTAAGAGCTATTTGGGGAATGGTCCACACAATGAATTATGGCGGAGAGAAGTGGCTTAAACGCCACTAAAAGTACTTTCTAAAAAGATAACTTATTTCCCCTGGGACCAAAATGTATTATATTAATTTATATTAATTATATTAATATTTCTTGGGAAGTTTCTTATTTTGAGAAGAAAATATAGATTTCTTTTTAAGAGATAAAACTAGTTCCTTTAAGCACTGGGCTGAATAGGTTTCACGTAGATGCATCATTAAAACCATAAACACATATTACAATGTGGATGATGTCTCCCCCTTGCCATTCCTATAAAAGGCTCCTGCCTTTTATAGCTCATTCCTCTTGCTGTAGGCTTAGGATGCCTAAGTAACTGAAAAGAAGCACTTGACCTCCCTGTAAATTCCTATTAGGTTTCAGGTCACCTTCCATTGGCAAAGAAATTCCATAAACAAATACGGAGGCTGTAAGAGATTTTTTACATCATTAGCAACAACAGTCTACTTGATAGTCTCATGTCTCACCCAGGTTATGTGGGTGTCTCATGTCTCACCCAGGTTATGTGGTATAATCCAGTATTTGAACATATAGTGAGTCATGAAATATTTAAAACAAAATGTATTTATTAATCCCCTCAACCTTTTCTTCATCATTGCCCCTCAAAGGAGAATTTTTTGACAAAACCTAGTTGTCATTTCTCCAAATGAAATGTTAACATCACAGATACACTGTTTATCTGTTTATGTGTTGTATATACATCCATGCTTTATACATAAACAGAGTGAGAAAGAACAAGACTCCACCCACCACCACTACCAAGAACCAGTTTTCAACCCCTTGGGGGGGGGGGGATGATATTGCCCGGAGGGAGAATGCAATCCCTGGAGTTAACCTAAAATAATTTTGTGGGTTCTCATTAAAAAAATAAAAAGGGAAAAGACTGATTCCCTCAATGTTACCAATTTCAGATAGACTCTTACTTTAAGGAGCAAATTTACAAGGATCAACTTAAGGAACCTTCTCTAAGATGACAATGCTGGACATTCTGCTTCTCTCAAATCTTAGTCATATTTTGTATTCCAGTTTATGTGGTAATGGCGTATAGCTTTTTTTTTTTTAAAGATTTTATTTATTTGACAGAGAGAGATCACAAGTAGGCAGAGAGGCAGGCAGAGAGAGAGGAGGCAGAGAGAGAGGAGGAAGCAGGCTCCCTGTGGAACAGAGAGCCCGATGCGGGGCTCGATCCCAGGACCCTGAGATCATGACCTGAGCCGAAGGCAGCGGCTTAATCCACTGAGCCACCCAGGCGCCCCGGCGTATAGCTTTTCTAACCATAGATCCCCTGAGTATATTTTAAGCGGTTACTACAAATGTTGGTTCAAAACTATGTCAAGTAGAATTATTGTCTGAAGTTTAAAGTAATTCATCTATCAACCTGTAAAGTTTGGACAAGTAAGCCATGACTGTAAGAAAAACTGAAAGTAAATCCAAACAAAAGTTGTAGCTAGGCTAATCAGTATTTCTTAATAAAAAGGAAATATCAGCAAACTCTTTATTAGAGAAGATGGAAACAGAAGAGTAACTGATTAGCCACTTCTGTAGAGCAAAAGGGAAAAGGGAAGATTTGGCATTTACTAACTTAAATTTGTAATATAATTTAACTTTGATTTCAAAGACTTACACACACACAAACACATAAACACACACACACACACACACACACCCTTTCTGCCAAGATATGCTTATATTTCCTTGAACTGAAATTTTTATTTTCACCTTAATAAGTGCAAACATTTTATAAGAAAAAAGGAAAACTTTCATATAGGTTTGGAGCATTTTAACTGTGGTAGAAAGTAATGAATGTTCCATATTACCTTTAATTGAAACATATATATTACTGGTAAAGTTCATAAATCACAAGTGAAGAAAAAAAAACATGAAGTCAAAAATTTGACACATTTTACATTAAAATAGATACATCAACTATTAAAATAAATGTATCTCTTACTGAGAAAATAGATCAAAATCAAATCTAATAGTTCACTTACCAAATCAGACATCCACTATTGAATCATTACTTATTGAATACTGAAGAAGATACATCATCTATCAAATCAAATACCTTCTCTAGTAAATCAGCCTCACCATCTGATTTAAAACTGCCTCCTACTAAATCAAAAAACCACCCAATAAATCAAAGCAATATTGCATCAAAGAATTTCATTTAAAGTAAATATAGTGCATCACCAGACAGCATATATCATAGTAAAGGTATCATTTATTAAGAGAAAGATACACTTTTTGCCACCTAATTCTTTCAAATGGGTTCCTTTGGATACAGTATAAACTTATGAATTTAGACTGCTTTTAACTATCATTTTTAAAAACATATTTTCTAAACAAATAATACCCAAGAAGGAAGTGTCTGAAGATTCTTAAAGGAAGTTTGTACTCTTAAACAGCTCCAGCAGTTCACATTAGTTTAAGTAGCTTAACAGTAGGTTAATATTATGCGTTTTTTCCTATTCTGTTGTGTGACAGTTTTTTGTTGCTTTGTTTTTGTTTTTGTCTGTTTAATCGGTTGGTGGGAAAACACTGGAAAGCAGGGAGTCAGAGTCATCTTTCTCTCACTCTCACCATATTTTTACAAGCACATACAGATTGTTTTAAGGTCTCCTCACATTCTACATCAATCCCTCCACTCAGATGTGGCTGGAACAGTGTCAAAAGCCTAGAAATGGGACAGCTGAGAAACATTGCAAGAATATCTTTGTAATCCACACGTTTCCTGGAGAATTTAATGCAAAACAATTTCCCTAAATTTATTTTAAGAAAGAGTTCCTTTTTGCTTGGTTCTGTATTTTGTTTTTGAAAGCAATATGGTATACATATTTTAATTCAGAATAGACTTCTAGTAGAAGAAATACTCAGTAATAAAATCTATCAAAAATTCTGATCATATTACATATATAGATTCTTTTTTTTACTTTAAATTCAACACCACACATGGGGCTCAAACTCACAGCCTTAATAAGATCAAGGGTCACATGCTCTACCAACTGAGCCACCTGGATGCCCCCATCAAATCATGATTTTAACTCATAAAATTTTTACTTCTAAGTATGAAAGTTGGAAGTACATAGACTGACCTGATTTCATCTAAGAAACTGCTACATTTTTCCACTGAACTATCAACTATGTAGACATACAAACTTCTAGAACTTAAACTCACTCATATTACAAATATATTAAGATTAATTTTCCATAAAGCTGAGATTCTTAACTGATAAGGGACAGAAAGATACAATCTACAAATTAACTATTTACTTATTTGCTCTTCAGGGTGGGTTGAAATAGAAATAATTATGTAAGTTCAAAATTCAGAAATTTTAATAGAATTTTGACAATAGCTTCTGTGGAAAAAATATTTTATCTTTTTAGTCCCTGTAAGCCCTGAGTTTATAATCCTATCTATAAGCCTGTCACTCAATAAGTAATTTTGAGTATTACTTCATGCTTGTATTGTATTGTATTTCTAAGAGCTATATGAATGCAAATGAAGTTGAAGACCTAGTTCTTGTCCTCAAGTAGCTTCCTGTCTTGCTAAGAATATTAAAATACCCGGGCGCGTGGGTGGCTCAGTGGGTTAAAGCCTCTGCCTTTGGCTCAGGTCATGATCCCAGGGTCCTGGCATCGAGCCCCGCATCGGGCTCTCTGCTTGGCCAGGATCCTGCTTCCCCTCCTCTCTCTCTGCCTGTCTCTCTGCCTACTTGTGATCTCTGTCTGCCAAATAAATAAATAAACATCTTAAAAAAATAGGGGCACCTGGGTGGCTCGGTGGGTTAAAGCCTCTGCCTTCGGCTCAGGTCACGATTCCAGGGTCCTGGGATCGAGCCCCGCATCAGGCTCTCTGCTCTGCAGGGAGCCTGCTTCCTCCTCTCTCTCTGCCTGCCTCTCTGCCTAGTTGTGATTTCTCTCTGTCAAATAAATATTTAAAATATATATATATATATTAAAATAACCACAAAGTGCTTAGAGAATTGGGCAAGATAATTATAATAGACTAAATGCACAGTGTAATTAGCAAATGCAGTAAGTAAACTGAGACACATATGGGTGGAATTTAAGGCTTACATTCAATTTGATACATGGGAAAAACAAAAAAAGATTGCATTAAGCAAACCAAAGATTTAAAACTTGTGTGTTTTTAAGAACAAACAAGTAAGAGGAGTAAGTAGACATTAACCAGTTAAAAATAAAAAAGAACAATTTTCTTGAAAATAAATGAGGCATAACTGCTAGAAAGAAAGTTAAAGTTAGACCAGATTTAGAGAAAAATTTTGAAGCTATAAATCTGAGTAAACATATCATTGTCTCAATGTTGCATAACCTTGACTTATCCTTATGTCTATTCCCTGTACCCAATTCCTATAATCTGTATCCCTATTCCACTCAAACTCTCAATAATAATTTAAAAGTTTTGGTTTTATCACTAGAAATATGGCCAGTCCACTGTTTGTTTTGAGATACTCTTGCCTGGTTGAGGCTTGAAAGTCATTTATTAGTCCATAAGACCCAACCCTCCCTTATTGCAGGCTATTTACAAAATGTGGCCCAAACATGTTTATTACTGATCAGCAGTTTCTCATTATTGCTCTGTTTCTGTCGATATAAACATTGATTAATTGTAATTGCAGTTTTGGCCAGCATGGATTTATTAGAACATAAAGTAACAAGAATTCTACAAAAATGTCAAAAGAAAGGAACAGTTCCATGGAACATTTGGAGGATATGCTGATCCACTCAAGGTGGAAGGCATATGCTGCTTGAGCCAGCAGAACAGAGGAAAAATAATCACATTACTCTAGCTTAAGAAATGAAATGGATGACTAAAAGAAAATGTGGATCTCTATAATAAATATAGTCTAGTTTTCTATTTTATGGGGAATAAGCTCCTGACTCAGGAAAAACAAATGCTTTTTTAAAATTCTCTTATTGCCTCTGATGTTAAGTTTTATTATCTTTTTTTTTTTGAGAAAATTGTAAAAGTACTTAGGTAATAATGCACATACCTAATTTTATAATTTTTTCTTTATAAATGAAATGGTACTTTTAGAAATGTAAACACCCTGTAGAAAGTCTCTTGATTCTCAAAGTATAATTATTCATAAATTACTTAAGGGGTTGTGTCTTATGCTGAAGCAGTCTTAGGGAATAAGTTTCTGTGACTCCTTTGAAAAACAGTATCTCAACATTCTTTCTGTTACGTGGTCAACCAATAAATTTAAGTATGCACCAGTTCAAAGGTCTATGCTAAACTTACTGGGAAACTATGAAACAAATTAAGACCTTATCTTTGTCCCCACATGGCTCTTAGCTCCTCCCCAACAGAAATGAGACACACACCAGGAATTTGTAATACAAGACAGAATGGGACATATCAAAAGTGCTTTGAAAGTTCAGAGAGGAAAGTAGTCACAGTTCACTAAAAAAAAAGGACAAGAAAGCTTCTTGAAAAAAAATGGACTAGACGGATGCTGCCCATCCTTTTTATGAGTAGCTATCAGAGTAGAAGGCATTTCAAGGCAGAATCACACCACACAAACACATATGGAGTAACAAAGCCACGGGCATCAGGTTTGAAAATGCCAGGTATGCATGTTTCTAAAGGACATTAATCTTTGAAATGAATCTCCAAACGAAAATGTTGATGGTAGTTCAATTTGTTAAGTTGAATAAATATGAAGCTGTGTTGATTCCAGAATGGGGATCCAGAACCCTGTTGATGCCTGTCTATGCCACCACCACCCTACAGCTTTTGCCATCAACATTATCACTCATGAACTCGGACTTCTAGCACACCTTTTTTGTACTTAGTGAATGAGTATGTAGTGAGGGAAGAGTGAGAAAGAAAGCCAGATTTAAAAAAAAAAAAAAAAAAAAAGGATGAGACTGCATTGAATATCAATACTGTTGACCATTACTCAGCAGAAAATAGATGGAACTGCTAGGAATGAGTTGTGGCTTTTTTTGTTTGTTTCTTTTGTTTTGTTTTAACATAGTTGTGATCCAATCAGAGTTCCAACTTGGAAAGATATTCAATGCTCTTCTAAGGGAATTAATCTCAGCAGAGTTTGTAACAAAAGGTCATGATGTTCTCAGTTCGGTTTGGAGATGACGAAAAAAACTGATGAGATATGAGGCTTTAGCGGAACTTTGATTGGTTGACAGCATTACTTCAACATCTAAAAGAACAGTACTGCTATTACCACAAAGGAGACAAAGGAAGTGTGAGAAGCAAAGTTCAGTGTTTCCCATTTTGAATTGTTGGCACTATGAATATACAGAGAAATAAGTCTACTAAAAAGCTGTGAATGTCTGACTCATTGTCATAAGAGAAGAGTAAAAAATAGCATGGTGGAATACTTCATTAAGAGGGTATATAAAGAGTAGTAGGGGGGAAAAGGGGCCAAGAACAAAAATCTTCATAATGAAAAATTAATTCGAAGTTCAAGTTCATTTATTTTTCCTAGAGTCTGAATTAAGTTGTAAAATTCACTGAGCAATTGTTTAACTATAAAACATTTCCAATAATAACAATTCATTATAAAAGACATCCCTAGAAAAGTTAATTCTAATTTCTTCTTTAAAATATACCCTCCTGTGGCTTTGCATTCAAATACTTAGCTCTGCAGACAAAGCTCTTTGGTATTCACTTAGCTCCCTACATGTTGTCTGGTGCAAGTACAAGTACAGACCTTAAATCAATTAGGCACAATCCATCAAGTCACTTAGGAAACTCTAAAACATTACAACTCTCAAAGTCTTCTTTGTTTTCCTTAATGAAAGAAGAGAAGATAAATTCCTCACTCACTAATTTCGTTTTTAAAAAAGTTGCCTGGACCTTAAATCCAGCATAGGGTATTGACTTTTCTACATGAAAAACAAATCTGCAAGACTTTGAGATTACATCCAATAAGTGATTTTTTCGATCAATGAGTAAAAATTAACTTAGATAACTGTGTAATATGGTCAAGTAAAGATTATTCTGCTCCTAAAGATGAAATACTACTTACTTCTGCCTCTACTCTAAAAAACTTTTCCTCCTGTAAACATTTCTTCAAGGGCTACAAGTAGCAATGGCTTTGATCAAATACTTAAAATCTATCTCCTCCCAAACCTGCTCATTTAAAGATGGGCTATAAACTGGTTTGATTTAAACAAGTACTCATTTTAATTTTAGTCATCTTATTTCCAGTGTGTCTTGTCAGACATATACAGAAGTTCACTAACTGATTTCTTATAGAGATAAATGAGGGTCCCATCCCATCACTTGAACACACTCTTATGAAACACTGATCACCCTGAAGAGTTGGAAGAACATACCAGACAAACGTATTAAAGAGGTTAATAGTGGTGATTTAAAGGATTCTGGAGAGAAATAAACTTGGTTTTGATGCATATTAACATTCATTAAGTTATTTAACCTCCCTTAGCCTTAATTTATCTCCATGCTAGAGTAATCATGATAACGTATGGAAGGCACTTACCATACTGTCCAGCATGAAGTAAGCACTGAAGAGATGATACTTACTGTTATTGTATTTCTGAGTTTTATGTGGCTCACAATCATGCTTTTGCCAGAGCTATTCATTTCTTCACAGATAATTGCAATAAATTCTCTCTGCCTCTCTCTCTCTCTTTCTCATCAAGTTCAGTCACAGATTTTGTTTCTTCCCCATGATTCTCTGTGGGAATCATGCAGTGGGATATTTCCCTCATTTTAAAAATAAGGAGAATGAGGCCATGAAAGATTAGGTTTTTGCCCCCGGGGCCAAATAAGTGACTGAGCTGAAACTGAAATCTGATTTCTTACCAGATACTCATTTTAATAATGTTATTTATCCATACAATCCAGTAATTCCAGTAATACCACAGGGTATTTCCCAAAGAAAACAAAAATACTAATTCAAAAAGATATATGGACCCCTATGTTAATGCAACATTATTTACAATAGCCAAGATATGGAAGCTACCTAAGTGTCCACTGATAGATGAATGAATAAAGAAGATATGGTATATTAATACAATGGACTATACAGCCGCAAAAAAGAATGAGATCTTGTCATTTGCAACAACATGGATGGACCTAGAAGGTATTTTCCAAAGTGAAGTAAGTCAGACAGAGAAAGTCAGACAAAGACAAATATCATATGATTTTACTTATATGTGGAATCTACAAAAACAAAACATATGAACCAACAAAAATGCAGAAACTGATCCATGAATACAGAGAACAAACTAGTGACTGCCAGTGAGGAGGAGAGTGTGGAAATAGGTGAAAAAGGGTGAAAGGGAGTGGGAGGCACAGGCTTCCAGGACATAATGAGTAAGTAACAGGGATAAAAGGCACAGCATATGGAATATGGTCAATGGTATTGTAATAGCATTTTGTGGTGACAGATGGGAGCTATACTTAATGGTGAACACAGTACAACAAAGAGAGCTGGTGAATCACTATGTACACCTGAAACTAATGTGACATCACGTGTCAACTATACTTCAATGACAAAATAATTTTTAATAAACCATGTCATTTAAAGTATAAAGAAAAAAATAATTTTTGTCTCCCATAATTGTTACTTTCTTTTCTGAGTCTGGTAGAAAACAATTACTGTGGTTGTATATTTTGTTACAAAAAGCTTTAAAGAAGAATCCGATGGATTATAATTTTAGGTTCACTTTATAATTATAAAATGCTGTTATACACTTTAATTTGTCTCCCCAATTATTGCTTGATTTTTTTAAATGATTTTCTTTATTTATTTGAAAGAGAGCAAGCAGTGAGCAGGAGCAGCAAGGAGAGGGAGAAGTGGGCTCCCCGCAAGCAGGGAACCCAACACAGGCCTCAATCCCAGGACCCCAAGATCATGACCCAAGCCGAAGCCAGACGCTTAACCAGTTGAACCACCCAGGTTTGCCATCACTTGATTCTTCTTTTCTAATATGAGCAAGAAACAATTCACGTACTCAACAAGAGACTGAACTAGTTGGAGGTTAGTATGACTGCCCTGTTCTCTCACAGAGCAGCCATGAAGGTGAAGTTCTTAGATTTACGGGTCCTTTTCTCCTCAAATAATGCTATCACTTACTCATTCAAGCTGAGTTGAGGAAGATAAGGGTGGGGAGAGAAGTTGCATTAGACTTTCCTGTGTTATAAAAAGTTTGGATACTGTTGGTGTCTCTTGGAGTTAGTGAACTTGTGGCTATATCATTTCTATTTGAAAAATGCAGGAAGACCCTGCTGTGTGAGTTGGAGGACGTGAACAAAGTGAATGATTCGATGAATGTTGATTTATTGCTGAACACAATGGTGTCTTAATTGAAGAGCCACCTGTGTAGCAAAAGAAGGACTTTGTTAGTAGGTGTACATGTTTTTAAATAAATAAGAACATGTAAATTTTTTTAAATATTTTATTTATAGAACATGTAAATTTTTAACCAGGAAACGCGTGCCATTCCCTTTACTCTTTAGAAAGGACTGTTTCTCTCTTTTCTTCAATTGTAAAACATATTAGTTTTTCATTTTATGAAACCGTAATTTGAAGGGAAAATGTCCATTATTCATAACTAAATCTCTAATCAAAACCTAGGATTCCACAAAAACTGGAGAATTGGCAAAATAATGTGAAATCCAGTCCAGAATAATTTTGTTTGATTTATAAGGAGCCTCTTGTCTCTACGTTTAAATGAAGCCATGTGCCCATACAGTCATCTGTCAGACTGGGAGAATTTCCAGATAATCAAAATGTCACAAAGTTAGTTCTTTTAATTTTTATTTCATCTCCCGCAAGTATGACCTCTGATTGTAATTACAGCTTCATCTGCTGTTGAATGATTTTGTTTTATCAGACAACGACAGTGCTCTAACAACCACACTGCTGGGGAATAAGGAACCTGCTTAAGATAGGAAACTCTAAGAATGCTGAGTTCTGGGAAGCAGAAAAACTGCTGTTTATTCTGACCAAAATATTAAATTGGAGGGTACAAAACCTAGAGCAAAAAATGCTCTAGTAGAAAAAGCAAATTTACATGTAGAAGAAATCTAACTCAGTGGGACTGATCAGTTGAGGTAACCATGATTTAATAAGACAAGGGAATCTGAGGAATGCCCTTCTGTGACCTTATCCTACCATACATTTACCAATTAGATAAAAAATTAATGAGTAATTAATTCCCCATTCATATCCTTGATCAAATGCCTGGGGGAGACAATTTAGGGTTGGGTGGTACTTTTATTCTACTTCAACCAGAGTAGGACATTTATAAAATAGCTTATATGAAAACCAGGTTTTACTCCTTACTTAAAAGGCACAGCTATGTGATGTTGAGTAAACCATTAGCACTAATATTTTAAGCTGACCCTCTATCAGAAAGTAATGATAACGTCTGCCCTACTGTGATACAGAGTTATTTTGATACAGAAATGAGATGATATAATTCTAGGTGTTTGAAGTATTATGAAAATAAGTTGCATCAGTTGCTACATATTGTTTAAATAAGATCTGTTTCAGAAGCCAATCTTTTCTCAAGTTTATAGGAAGAACAAGTTGAAGACACAGATTCTGTAAGGAAAATGGAATGAGAAATGGACATAGGTAAAGGTGGGTATTGCATAATGAGGTGTTGGTGTCACAAAAAGCCTACTGTTTACCTACTTCAAAATTTCTTGTTTGGAAGTAAAAGCCTGAAAAATAAATGAGAGTCACACCCAATGTCAAACAGCTTATGTGGAGCGTAATTTGGACTAGAGTCAAAGTCTCCAGAACCTGAAACTAATGTCCTTTCCTTTACACCAATTCACCACATTGCAAAATTTCTTTCCTACCTGTAAAACCACCTAAGAGTTAAAAGGCTAAACTTACTAGTAGGATGTGAAGTACTGTGTCCCACAGGCTCATCTCATCATACGATTTTAGAGCAGAAAAAACTTTCTGAGTCCACCTAATTCAAAGAAGTCTGTCATACATTTCTACTCTCCACCCTCCCATGATTTCCTCTAGAGAAAAAAAGAAATATTTCCTTGGGAAATAGCTAAAGACAGATGGTTCCTATTTATGCATGCACATGATTATACATTTGAATGTTGGTATGGCATTAAAACTACTCCATGGAGCTTCCTGACTCTCTATCTTCTCTCACTACAGCAAGCACACTGACCTCTCTTCTTGCTGGTCTTTAAGCACACCAGACCTTCTCCCAAATGGACGCCTTGCTTCTTCTGCCTAAAAAAATGCCTCCTCCGAATATGTATATGATTTCTTCCTTCTCTTCTTCCAGGTCTCTTGTCAAATGTCTCTTCATTGGAAAGGCACATTTGAATACCCTATCATAAACAGGATCCTTCTGGGATGAGGTACATCACTTTGTCCCATACACTACTTTGCTTGACATTCATCTTATGTATTTTTTTGTCTCTTTCCCTCTACCTTCACTCTTTGAAAAGCAGAACTTTGTTTAATATCATGCTCTATTTAATCTCAGCACCTAGAACAGGGCCTCACATATGGAAAGAGAAGAAAAAATTTTCAAAGGAAAAAAATATTAATCTTTTCACATAATCCTTTAACAACTTTAGATTTTTTATTTAACCACCAAAGAGAAATTTTATCACAAGGGATTTGTTAACTGTCTTAAAACAACGATCTTCATTTCCCTTAAGTAATAATTATTTCAATCATTTCAGTTGCTATATAATAATTTCCAAGTGTCTTTTGAATTCTTAATCATCAACACGGTATACTTCAATAACTTTTCCTGTTATGTGAAAACTCTACATATAATGATAAACATTCAATCAATTAACACTGTTTTGAAATGAGCAGATGTTTACAGATATGTAAAAAACTCATCTAAGTTTTGACTAAATTAATAACATCTAAGCTGACATCTTATCATGCATATGCGATGGGCCTATATACTTGTGATTTGTGGATCTGAAGCATTTTTTTACAGTGCGTAGTAGTATGCAGAGATCCCAAAGTTAGTTCTTGCTGACAATGGTGTTGATGAAGAATCCATAATTTTAATATCATTGTTCTATGATAATGAGGAGAGAGAACAGAAGGAGAAAGAAGAAAAGACACCACCAGAATACAAAATTAATTTTTTAATTCTGAGAATGACTAGGGAAAATAAGGAGCTGACAAATGTGAAAATCCCAAACACATAAATAACTAAAACATATCAGGAAGTAGAAAATGGAATAGACCAACAAATGGAGAAGAAATTGAAAAAAGTAGTGAAAGAATTGCCTCCCAAAATTGCCTCAGGTCTATGCAGTTTTATAGCCCAGTTCTTTCAAGCTTTCAAAGCACAATAATGTGTTTTTTATATATAAACCCTCTGGAGCATAAAAAAAAAAGAGAAAGTCCTGATGTGTTTTATATACTGCACATAATATGGATAACAAAATCTGCGAGAGCATAAAAACAGAAGACTTAAGACAAATAATGATTATAAATATGAAAACAAAAAAGATAAATAAAAAGTCTACCATACTGAAGTAGCCAAAAGTATTAAAAGAAGAATTCATCATATTCAAGAAGAGTTCACACTAAAATGTAAGAATATTTAATTTTCAAGGCATATAATATTATTGATCACAGTATATTTTAAAGAAAAATGTGCCTGACCATTTGGGCTGAAAGCCTTTAATAAAATATCTTATTTTTTTTTAAAAAGTTCTTAGTTTGAATATAACCTAATTATAATAGGGGTTATCCAACCAGAGCCATTACAATATCCAATATCACACCTCATGGTGAAACACTAGGAGCAATTTCATCAATATCAAGGAATATAGAAAAATCTTCCCTTTCACCTTTATTATTTAAAATATTTCAAAGTTTTTAGCCCATGTTGTATGTAAGGTAGAATCAGAAAAAAGACCTCGCTTTTTGAAGGAAGGAAACAAAATCTGGACTTTCTACATTATTATATATCTAAAGTATCCAAAACATAACTGGAAAAAAGTTTAGTCAGATATCTGGTTACCAAAAAATATACCCAAATAATTTACTTTACTATACATTAGCAATAGTATATTAGAAAGTACAATAAAAGACTATCAACAATAGCAAAATCATTACATAAAATGCCTTTGACAAAATTGGTAGGTACCCAAGGTCTATATGGAGGCAGCCACAATGTTTTACTGAAGGATATTGAAACAAAACTAATAAACTAGGAGGCATACATACACCTGGATAGTCAAACTTGATATTGTCAAGTTATCAACCCTCAGAAACTGGTTTATATATTTAATGCAATGTCACTGATTTTGCTGCTTTCAAGTGCTTTTTTAAATTTCCAAGTGAATTTTTAAAAGCTTTTATTAAATTCTCTATAATCTCTTTGGAAGTATTGTTGGAATTACATCCAGTAATTTGTTTGTTCTAGTTGACTTTTCAGGAGCAGCAATAAAACATTCACCATAAGTCATGAACAGCATCATCAACTATCTTGTATCATCCTGTCTGATGTGATAGAATCTGATTAGATAGACAGGATTATGGCAAAACCATAAGGTAAAAGTGAACATGTGGAGCTTTATTAAGTTCTGCAAAATTTAGAAAGCAGCCAATTAATTCATTTATTCATTCAAGTAACATTTATTTAATATCTACTTTGTAACCTACTGAGCTAAATCTAAGGCACACAAAGAATCATAATAAAAGAGTCACAGTGAGAGTCAAACATATAAACTGAGGCTAAATGGTGGGTCCGTAAGAGAGATTTATCCAATATAATTCTAGAAGCTATAGTCTCGGGTCCAATGAAACTGAATAGTAGTACAACTTTTAATCAATGGTGTTAACCACTGATAATTACACTCTTATTGCCTTCCCTGTCTCCTTTCACAGCTAGCAACATTTTGACAACGGTAAAGTTATTCCATATGTATTTAAAAGAACAAAATCAGAGATGCAAATTAAAATTAAAGTGGGATTTGGTCAATGTAACCCATATCTTTCCCTCCTAACATCAACAGGCCACTTTGGTGTCTATATTACTAACAAATAAAAGGCACATCTGACTCAAGAAAATATATCGACGGTGGATATTATTGAGTACTTAAGCTGTCTGCTTCAGAGTAAAAACTTAAGTGTTTTTCTCTTTAGGGATTCAAAGCATCCTGCATTTAAATTCATGTATGTATGAGTCCAAAGGGAAAACATTTTTCATTTGTCAGTCAAGCAAGTTATTTTGAGAGAAAAGTTTAATTAAGATTAAACAAACTTAGATTGTTAGCCTAAAGGCATAAAGTTCTAAAAGCAAATTAGTTGCAGGATAACTGCTATTGTGAAAAATATTTTCTTGTGCACAAGCCCACTACTATATATTTTAAACATGAAATGTCTCCATCTTTACCAGGAATTCATAGAATAACAAATCAAAGAAGGTCCTTAATTTCCAAATATATACCAGGCCACTGTTGCTATTTTTTTTTTTTTGATATGGAGAAGTTGCTTAGATTAAAAAAGCAGATTATCAAAAACGTGAACAAATTTTGGTTTTTGAAAATATCAATTTAAAAATGAACATTTTCTTTCCTTGTGTATTAAAACTGATTATCAACAGTTAAAAGTGAAAAAGTATCAACATAAGTATGGATGGTCAGATTGAAAGATAAAAAGACAGGTTAAAAAAAAGATGATACATGAAGACTGAAATCACAGCTATGTGTGTTTATACTCCCTTTTTTATCTGGGAAGAAAACTGGTACAAGCAGTGTTATCAGTTAGGAGGTGTTTCTATCAATTTAGAAAACCTCTTTGTGGAGTAAAGGATTAAAAGAGACTCTGACTTCTGAAGAGAAACCCCCAAAGTCTAATTTTCCACAGATTCTAACTCTATGAATTACTATGACACAGTGTGACAGTAGCAGATGTAAAACCCTCTATTATTAATCTCAAAAAATGATGATATGACTCTGAACCTCATCTCAGGAATTCGATTTCAAATATTTCTTTTTTTGAATCTGTAATAAGATATTTAGCTTTTTAACTGAGTAGAAAAAATTGTTTTTAAATTTTTACTTATTTGAGAGAAAGCAATCATGTGTGTGTGTGCACATGTGCGTGGGGGCAGGTAGAGGCAGAGGAAGAGAATCTTTGAGCAGACTCCCCACTGAGCATGGAGCCCCACGTGGAGCTCAGGCTCACAACCCATGAGATCATGACCTGAGCCAAAACCAAAAGTCAGATTCTTAACTGGAGTGAGCCATGCAGGTGCCCAATTATTTAAGTGGAAACTTTGGATTACAGTTTCAGCCAAGCTGATCTGTCAGTATATTTTATTATTACGTATAAGGTGAATTTTACATATTTGGAATAAATTCATTCTAATAATCTGTATCATAGGAAAGGATTAAGGACTGGTTTAAGTAAGGCTGGTGATAGTCCAGTCATTGGGGATATAATTAATAACAAAACAGGTAGTTGTTAGCCTATGCTCATTAGTAAAAAATTAGTGACATCCTATAAATCCTGAGAAAGAATGAAATTTAAATAGCATGCACCCCTCTCCAAGGATACTAACCTATGTTTTATGCAGGGCATCCTCTGTCCCCTTTGACTAATCTCACAAATAATCTTTATGAAAATGTCAAAGCACTGCTTTCTGGTTATAAAAATTAGAAAGCATTCTGAGAGATCAGAGATTTGTGTGTGCACACGTGTGTATGTGTATTTTTGAGGGAAAATCAACCATTTGACAATGAAACTCTGGGAAATGAGTAGGGAAGTTATTTAACCTCTTATGCTTCCATTTCATTTTTCTAACATTAAAATGAGAATAAAAATATATTTTGTGCTTTTTTGGAGAGAGAGAGAGAGAGCACAAGTTGATGGGGCAGGGAAGTAGAAAGAGAGAGAGAGAAAGAATCTTAAGCATGCTCTACACTTAGCAAGGAGCCCGATGTGGGGCTAGATCTCACAATCCAGAGATCATGACCTGAGCCAAAATCAAGATTCAGATGCTTAACCAACTGAACTGCACTGGCACCACAATTGTGTGCTTTTTTTAAAAAGCATTAATTAGATAAGATATTATGAGTACTACGTAAGTGAGAAAGGTACATATCTAAATAAAGATACATGCAATAAATGGTATAAATAATGCATGATACACAATATTTGACGAATATATATGTATATATGTTTATATATATATACATTCATAATGATTTGTATAAATCTGAATAGTATGTGTTAAATATAGATGGGGTGTTTTGAGGAAAGTAGGCAAATGCTGACCTTGACACTTGATTAAAAGGTCACTCTACGAGCAACAGGGGAAGATAAACCCATACTCAGTGAGTAGACCAGTCATCCACCTTCCTCTCAGGGAGAAGTTATCATGGACTCTGCAGTCAGCCAGACTGGTTTAAATCCAAATCTTCCAGTTATTATTTATGTTATCTTATTTGAAGTCTACTTTGAAAGTTGAGGAAACCATATTACCTTATTCATGGATTTGTTGAGGGGTGTTGGTACCTGACATAATTCATGTAAAGAATTTGAGTTTCAATTAATGTTTAGTTGTTGTTCCACTGAATATGCGTTATTCCATGCCTTATAATGGCTGGTTACTAAATATTGGGTTGAGCTGTGATCAAGGAAAAAATGTAAAGGATGTAAGAAATGGCAGATATATAATTCCTCAAAGTAATGGTTTTTCAGAGAAATGAAAATTAAGGAATGTGACTCTATAATTATGACAATAAAACCACAATGGGTATTGAGTGAGAGCTTAATTTTGTGCCAGATACAGTGCTAAATGCTTTGAATGCATGGTCAAGCTTCTTAGCAACCATGAGAATTAGGTATTATCATCTTTCTTTCTACAGATGAGGAAACTTGAGCTCAGTATGGTAAAACAATCAACCTAGTGAGCCAGTTGATTGTTTGATTAACAATCACTCCTGTCACAAAAACTTGACAGTTCTATGCAAACCATTGGCTTGAAAAATACCGTAGAGGAGTGAAACAAAGGGAATTAAATTATTCCTTCCCTCAAAGAACTTATTATCTATTAAGACAAATGCAATAAGGCACTTAAATATGAGAAAATATAAAATTATTGTATTTAAGTTAAGCACATAATTATTGAAGTAATAGGAATGGAAGAAAACATATTAGCAAAAAGGTATCAAAATGCAAATAACTTCGTCATTTACATACATAAATAAAGTTTCATATATATTAAGTTTTTCTAAGAATCTACTTGTAATGCCAGCTGGCTTATTTCTATTTCTTTATTCCTAATGCAGTTTTTGCTGATATAGGAACAATGTGTATTTATTTTGGTTAATGAACCTGTCTTCTTTGAAGGAATCCAAAAGACATTATTCTATGATAACTTACACAGCACGAAGAAGCTGTTCTGTTTTAAAACAGGAATCATTTAAGCCTGCATTGTATTGATCAAGCACTGCCCAATATAGTTTTAAACATTAAAAAAAAAAAAATGACTCTAGTTTTTCCAACACACATAACATAATATTATCAAACACAGACAAGAAGTCTTAGCATAATGAGAGTGTTTTGCAAATGAGAAATTATAGATAATTACTGTTTGTTCTTGTTTTCATAGAATGAAGTATAATTATTATTAACAAGAGGCTTGTTTCAATAATTATTTCTGGTTATCCCAGGGCACAAATGCATTGAAGCATAAAACAATGCATTTTCATTCAAGAGTTTTTGTTCCTAGATCATCTCTTATCACTGCTAGAGGTTATGTATGCATGCTTGCTCTGAATGTGTGCAAGCCTGGTACTCTCTCACCAAATGTGTGTGATTTCTGAGAATATCATATCACTCTGTTGAAGATTAAATACACTCTCATCAATATTTTAAAAGAAATGCTCTAACCACGCGTAGTATTATAGCACTGTTATTTTACTTAAGGGGAAAATAAGAATTTAAAGCATATATATCCAGTTGGGATTTCAGTTTCCAGGTAACAAATTATGAAGGATCAACATATATTTAAAAAAAGGATGAGACGGTGCCCTTAGCAGTGACTTTGGAAACCTACCAAGTAAATGCCTGTCATACTATTTGTTAAATATTGTTAATATTACCCCTGGACATCATAATTACCATAAGAGTTACTGAGCTCTTATTATGCATAGACACTGTGTTAAGCACATTTAATCCTATCAAGTATTATTATCCATGTCCTTTACATATAAGAAAACTGAAATATAAAATATTTAGGCAATTTTCACAGTCATTCTGCTAAGAAGTGGTTGTACTAGGTCTTCAAGCTGGTAGTCTCACACTGTTATATAAACCTTAACACAACCCTATAAATTTGTCCTTGGTGATCTTTTATCTTTGCCTGCTTCTAAGCTTTTTATAAAAATGAATTACAATAATGACTGTCAGAATCCAGGTCCCACTATAGTTGAAAGGGGGAAATATCTTTCAGGGTGACACAGATAAACTAAAATTCACTTCAAAAGTAATGACAGAAAATAGTCTAGACAGGCAGATGGAATGTCTTATTTCTGGCAGCAGGAAGAGAAGTGCCATAATGGATACAGGGAATTAGTTTAGCTAGTGTGAGCCAAACTTTGGCAAAAAGCGGGGAGGAATGGTTAGGCCCTTGGCTCAGGTGGTGCCAGATATCTAAGAATGGGGCCAGGTTTATAATGCTATTATTCTAGCCACCTCAACAGTCAATCTCAAATAAATAAACTTTATAGAACAGTTATCAGTAAAGCAATATCCTTCCTTCTTCCAGAACAGGAAAATGAGTCAGGGTATCTTAGCAGAGACTTGGAAAGGCTCAAGTACTCAATATTTTGGGTGAGAAACTTAAATGTTTGTCTTGAGAGAATGAGCTATTCCATTTTGCATATGTGAGACACTGTAAACATATCCTTTGATTCCTATAAATCTTTTATCTTTAGGGAACTACAGAAGCTACTCACTTGACGAAGTGTCTTTTCTCTTATTAGAGTTTAAGAAACCATATGACATGAACCAATGACTTTTTGTTTTTTAAGATTTTATTTATTTATTTGACAGAGAGAGAGATCACAAGTAGGCAGAGAGGCAGGCAGAGAGAGGGGGGGAAGCAGGCTCCCCACTGAGCAGAGAGCCCGATGCAGGGCTCGATCCCAGGACCCTGAGATCATGACCTGAGCTGAAGGCAGCGGCTTAATCCACTGAGCCACCCAGGCGCCCCGAACCAATGACTTTTTAAAAAAATAGTTATTTGTACTTACAGAACAAAATGTATTCTGGATATAAAATGTTAAGTTGCTCATCTTATTTCAGGGCTTCAAGAAAGAAAAAAAGTAATTCAATAAATAATCATGTTTCATATCAGCTATGTTTACCATCAAGAAGCCAGACCTTGAGGGTGCAGCTACCTGTGGCACACATATACACACACATAGGCATACACACAATTTCTAGCAGATATGTGAACAGATGAACAAATGAAAAAAAGAGTGTACGAATTCATTTGTTAGCTTACCAAAAAAAAAAGGGTGATCGAGAAATTAATAAGCTACCTTGAGCATATATCCGCTTGAGCAAAAATGCAATGTGGACTTGATAAAAAAAACATTAGCATGGAAATCTTGAGAAAAATACCAACTGTTTTGAAATTTGGTGATAATCTCGGACCAAAATTAGGGTACTTCCTCATTGCACAAAATCATTAGACCTTTTTTATAAATGTGTTAACATTAGAAAGCATCCATAAAGCTACTAATGTTTCATGCTTGTAGAATCAGCATGAGAAGTTCCTTCATTGGTGTCATCTTGTGTCTGATTGTAGGCATTGATAAGTGAGTTTGCTACTCATTGTGTTAACTAAACTCTAGTATTAGCATTGCCTACATGGTTGAATAGGTTTATATACAAATATGTATTCTGAAATGTGCTCATTTCTTATTATAATCACATCAATTAATTATGCATTATGTTTGTGAATCTTAATGACTTATTTATACTCATTATATAAGTATAATTTTATTACAGAAAATACATGCCATTCTAGAATAAAAGGAAAGGTTGGGGGAAAATATTTTCTAAATAGATACTAGTAGAGGTGTGCCTAGGTGTTCAGTCGGTTAAACATCTGCCTTCAGCTCAGGTCATGATCTCGGGGTCCTGAGATGGAGCCCCACATCGGGATTCTCCTTGGTAGGGAGCCTGCTTTTCCCGTTCCCTCTGCTGCTTCCCCTGCTTTAGCTTGCTCTCTCTCTGTGTCAAATGAATAGATAAAATCTTTTAAAAATAAAATAAAAATAAATAGATAAACAAATACTAGTAGATACAGTTAGCATGCAGAGAAAACTTCAATGAAGACAAGATTGCTGGCTGGGGAGACGAGGAGTCAAGATGGCAGAGAAGTAGCAGGCTGAGACTACATCAGGTAGCAGAAGATCAGCTCAACAGCTTATCTAAACATTGCAAACACCTACAAATCCAACAGGAGATCAAAGAGAAGAAGAACAGCACTTCTAGAAACAGAAAATCAACCACTTTCTGAAAGGTAGGACTGGCGGAGAAGTGAATCTAAAACGACGGGAAGATAGACCGCGGGGGGAGGGGCCGGCTCCCGGCAAGCGGCGGAGGAACGGAGCACAAAATCAGGACTTTTAAAAGTCTGTTCCACTGAGGGACATTGCTCCAGAGGCTAAACCAGGGTGAAGCCTACGCGGGGTCAGCATGGCCCCAGGTCCCACAGGGTCACAGAAGGATCGGGGGTGTCGGAGTGTCGCAGAGCTCGCAGGTATTAGAACAGAGAAGCCAGCTACAGAGACAGAACCGAGGACTGAACTCTCAGCTCAGGGTTACCTTGAACTGGTCGCGGGCTGGGTGAGCTCGGAGCGCGGCTAGAGGCTGGGGATATGGGAGTGATTGGGTGCTGTCCTCTGGGGGCGCACTGAGGAGTGGGGCCCCAGGCTCTCGGCTCCTCCGGGCCGGAGACTAGGAGGCCGCCATTTTCATTCCCGTCCTCCGGAACTCTAAGGAAAGCGTTCAGGGAACAGAAGCTCCCAAAAGTGAACCCAAGCAGATTACTTAGTCCGGCCACCAGTAAGGGCGGTGCAATCCCGCCTGGGGCAAAGACACTTGAGAGTCACTACAACAGGCCCCTCCCCCAGAAGATCAACAAAATATCCAGCCAGGACGAAGTTCATCTATCAAGGAAAGCAGGTTCAATTCCTAAGACAGCAGCGCAATTCCAGAGGAGGAGAAAGCAAAGCACGGAACTCATGGCTTTCTCCCCATGATTCTTTAGTCTTGCGGCTAATTCAATTTTTTTCTTCTTTTTTCAATTTTTTTTCTTTTTTTCTTTTTTCTTCTTCTGCTAAATTTTTTAAAAGTTTTACCCTTTTTTTTTAACGTTTTTTGACTAGTTTATCTAAATATATATATTTTTTTCTTTCTTTTTTATATTTTTTCTTTGTTTTATTTTTTAAATTTTTTTCTTTTTTTTTCTGAACCTCTTTTTATCCCCTTTCTTCCCCCCACAATTTGGGGTCTCTTCTGATTTGGTTACAGTGCATTTTTCTGGGGTCTTTGCCACCCTTTTAGTATTTTATTTGATCCTTCATATCCTCTTAGCTGGACAAAATGACAAGGTGGAAAAAATCACCAAAAACAAAAGAACAAGAGACAGTACCGAAGGCTAGGGACCTAATCAACATAGATATTGGTAATATGTCAGATCAAGAGTTCAGAATGACGATTCTGAACATGCTAGCCAGGCTCAAAAAAGACATGGAAGATATTAGAGAAACCCTCTCTGGAGATATAAAAGCCCTTTCTGGAGAAATTAAAGAACTAAAATCTAACCAAGTAGAAATCAAAAAAGCTATTAATGAGGTGCAATCAAAAATGGAGGCTCTCACTACTAGGATTAATGAAACAGAAGAAAGAATTAGTGATATAGAAGACCAAATGACAGAGAATGAAGAAGCCGAGCAAAAGAGGGACAAACAGCTACTGGACCACGAGGGGAGAATTCGAGAGATAAGTGACACCATCAGACATAACAACATTAGAATAATTGGGATTCCAGAAGAAGAAGAAACAGAGAGGGGAGCAGAAGGTCTATTGGAGAGAATTATTGGAGAGAATTTCCCTAATATGGCAAAGGGAACAAGCATCAAAATCCAGGAGATGCAGAGAACCCCCCTCAAAGTCAACAAGAATAGGTCCACACCCCGTCACCTAATAGTAAAATTTACAAGTCTTAGTGACAAAGAGAAAATCCTGAAAGCAGCCCGGGAAAAGACGTCTATAACATACAATGGTAAAAATATTAGATTGGCAGCAGACTTATCCACAGAGGCCTGGCAGGCCAGAAAGAGCTGGCATGATAGATTCAGAGCACTCAACGAGAAAAACATGCAGCCAAGAATACTCTATCCAGCTAGGCTATCATTGAAAATAGGAGAGATAAAAAGCTTCCAGGACAAACAAAAACTGAAAGAATTTGCAAACACCAAACCAGCTCTACAGGAAATATTGAAAGGGGTCCTCTAAGCCAAGAGAGAGCCTAAAAGTAGTAGATCAGAAAGGTACAGAGACAATATACAGTAACAGTCATCTTACAGGCTAATAATGGCACTAAATTCATATCTCTCAATAGTTACCCTGAATATTAATGGGCTAAATGCCCCAATCAAAAGACACAGGGTATCAGAATGGATAAAAAAACAAAACCCATCAGTATGTTGCCTACAAGAAACTCATTTTAGACACGAAGACACCTCCAGATTTAAAGTGAGGGGGTGGAAAACAATTTACCATGCTAATGGGCATCAGAAGAAAGCGGGGTGGCAATCCTTTTATCAGATCAATTAGATTTTAAGCCAAAGACTATAATAAGAGATGAGGAAGGACACTATATCCTACTCAAAGGGTCTGTCCAACAAGAAGATCTAACAATTTTAAATATCTATGCCCCTAATGTGGGAGCAGCCAACTATATAAACCAATTAATAACAAAATCAAAGAAACACATCAATAATAATACAATAATAGTAGGGGACTTTAACACTCCCCTCACTGATATGGACAGATCATCCAAGCAAAAGATCAACAAGGAAATAAAGGCCTTAAATGACACACTGGACCAGATGGACATCACAGATCTATTCAGAACATTTCATCCCAAAGCAAAAGAATACACATTCTTCTCTAGTGCACATGGAACCTTCTCCAGAATAGATCACATCCTGGGTCACAAATCAGGTCTCAACTGGTATCAAAAGATTAGGATCATTCCCTGCATATTTTCAGACCACAATGCTCTGAAGCTAGAACTCAATCACAAGAGGAAAGCTGGAAAGAACCCAAATACATGGAGACTAAACAGCATCCTTCTAAAGAATGAATGGGTCAACCAGGAAATTAAAGAAGAATTGAAAAAATTTATGGAAACAAATCATAATGAAAACACAACGGTTCAAAATCTGTGGGACACAGCAAAGGCAGTCCTGAAAGGAAAATATATAGCGGTACAAGCCTTTCTCAAGAAACAAGAAAGGTCTCAAGTACACAACCTAACCCTACACGTAAAGGAGCTGGAGAAAGAACAAGAAGAAACCCTAAACCCAGCAGGAGAAGAGAAATCATAAAGATCAGAGCAGAAATCAATGAAATAGAAACCAAAAAAAAAAAAAATCAATGAAACTAGGAGCTGGTTCTTTGAAAGAATCAATAAGATTGATAAACCCCCTAGCCAGACTCATCAAAAAGAAAAGAGAAAGGACCCCAATAAATAAAATCATGAATGAAAGAGGAGAGATCACAACTAACACCAAAGAAATACAGACAATTATAAGAACATACTATGAGCAACTCTACGCCAACAAATTTGACAATCTGGAAGAAATGGATGCATTCCTAGAGACATATAAACTACCACAACTGAACCAGGAAGAAATAGAAAACCTGAACAGGCCCGTAACCAGTAAGGAGATTGAAACAGTCTTCAAAAATCTCCAAACAAACAAAAGCCCAGGGCCAGACGGCTTCCCAGGGGAATTCTACCAAACATTTAAAGAAGAACTAATTCCTATTCTCCTGAAACCATTCCAAAAAATAGAAATGGAAGGAAAACTTCCAAACTCATTTTATGATGCCAGCATCACCTTGATCCCAAAACCAGACAAGGATCCCACCAAAAAAGAGAACTACAGATCAATATCCTTGATGAACACAGATGCAAAAATTCTCGCCAAAATACTAGCCAACAGGATTCAACAGTACATTAAAAGGATTATTCACCACGATCAACTGGGATTTATTCCAGGGCTACGAGGTTGGTTCAACATCTGCAACTCAATCAATGTGATACAACACATTAATAAAAGAAAGAACAAGAACCATATGATACTCTCAATAGATGCTGAAAAAGCATTTGACAAAGTACAGCATCCCTTCCTGATCCAAACTCTTCAAAGTGTAGGGATAGATACATACCTCAATATTATCAAAGCCATCTATGAAAAACCCACCGCAAATATCATTCTCAATGGAGAAAAACTGAAAGCTTTTCCGCTAAGGTCAGGAACACGGCAGGGATGTCCATTATCACCACTGCTATTCAACATAGTACTACAAGTCCTAGCCTCAGCAATCAGACAACAAAAAGAAATTAAAGGCATCCAAATTGGCAAAGAAGTAGTCAAACTATCACTCTTCGCAGATGATATGATACTATATGTGGAAAACCCAAAAGACTCCACTCCAAAGCTGCTAGAACTTGTACAGGAATTCAGTAAGGTGTCAGGATATAAAATCAATGCACAGAAATCAGTTGCATTTCTGTACACCAACAACAAGACAGAAGAAAGAGAAATTAAGGAGTCAGTCCCATTTACAATTGCACCCAAAACTATAAGATACCTAGGAATAAACCTAACCAAAGAGGCTAAGAATCTATACGCAGAAAATTATAAAGTACTCATGAAAGAAACTGAGGAAGACACAAAGAAATGGAAAAATGTTCCATGCTCCTGGATTGGAAGAATAAACATTGTGAAAATGTCTATGCTACCTAAAGCAATTTACACATTTAATGCAATCCCTATCAAAATACCATCCCTTTTTTTCAAAGAAATGGAACAAATAATCCTCAAATTTATATGGAACCAGAAAAGACCTCGAATAGCCAAAGGAATATTGAAAAAGATAGCCAAAGTTGGTGGCATCACAATTCCGGAGTTCAAGCTCTATTACAAAGCTGTCATCATCAAGACAGCATGGTACTGGCACAAAAACAGACACATAGATCAGTGGAACAGAATAGAGAGCCCAGAAATCGACCCTCAACTCTATGGTCAACTGATCTTTGACAAAGCAGGAAAGAATGTCCAATGGAAAAAAGACAGCCTCTTCAATAAATGGTGCTGGGAAAATTGGACAGCCACATGCAGAAAAATGAAATTGGACCACTTCCTTACACCACACACGAAAATAGACTCCAAATGGATGAAGGACCTCAATGTGAGAAAGGAATCCATCAAAATCCTTGAGGAGAACGCAGGCAGCAACCTCTTCGACCTCAGCCGCAGCAACATCTTCCTAGGAACAACGGCAAAGGCAAGGGAAGCAAGGGCAAAAATGAACTATTGGGATTTCATCAAGATCAAAAGCTTCTGCACAGCAAAGGAAACAGTTAACAAAACCACAAGACAACTGACAGAATGGGAGAAGATATTTGCAAACGACATATCAGATAAAGGGCTAGTATCCAAAATCTATAAGGAACTTAGCAAACTCAACACCCAAAGAACAAACAATCCAATCAAGAAATGGGCAGAGGACATGAACAGACATTTCTGCAAAGAAGACATCCAGATGGCCAACAGACACTTGAAAAAGTGCTCCACGTCACTCGGCATCAGGGAAATACAAATCAAAACCACAATGAGATATCACCTCACACCAGTCAGAATGGCTAAAATTAACAAGTCAGGAAATGACAGATGCTGGCGAGGAAGCGGAGAAAGGGGAACCCTCCTCCACTGTTGGTGGGAATGCAAGCTGGTCCAACCACTCTGGAAAACAGCATGGAGGTTCCTCAAAATGTTGAAAATAGAACTACCCTATGACCCAGCAATTGCACTACTGGGTATTTACCCTAAAGATACAAACATAGTGATCCGAAGGGGCACGTGTACCCGAATGTTTATAGCAGCAATGTCTACAATAGCCAAACTCTGGAAAGAACCTAGATGTCCATCAACAGATGAATGGATCAAGAAGAAGTGGTATATATACACAATGGACTACTATGCAGCCATCAAAAGAAATGAAATCTTGCCATTTGCGACGACGTGGATGGAACTAGAGGGTATCATGCTGAGTGAAATAAGTCAATCGGAGAAAGACAACTATTATATGATCTCCCTGATATGAGGACATGGAGAAGCAACATGGGGGGTTAGGGGGATAGGAGAAGAATAAATGAAACAAGATGGGATTGGGAGGGAGACAAACCATAAATGACTCTTAATCTCACAAAACAAACTGGGGGTTGCTGGGGGGAGGTGGGATTGTGAGAGGGGGAGGGGGTTATGGACATTGGGGAGGGTATCTGCTATCGTGAATGCTGTGAAGTGTGTAAACCTGGCGATTCACAGACCTGTACCCCTGGGGATAAAAATACATGATATGTTTATAAAAAAAAAAAAAAATTGGAGGGAGAGGCAAACCATAAGATACTATGGACTCTGAAACACAACCTGAGGGTTTTGAAGGGGCAGGGGTGGGAGGTTGGGGGAACAGGTGGTGGGTAATAGGGAGGGCATGTTTTGCATGGAGCACTGGGTGTTGTGCAATACAATGAATACTGTTGCGCTGAAAAAATAAATAAATTAAAAATAAAAAAAATAAAAATAAAAATAAAGATTGCTGGCTGGGGTTCTGCCAAACGTTTCAAACAGGGCTCTTTGACTATTCCTCTTAACACTGCAAAAAGTTACTCTTTCATCGGGTCTAAAAATAAATAACAGAAAATACTCTTGCGAAAACAATCTGACTAGAGCCTCCCTTTCCCCTACCCCAACCTCTCAGAACATTTCTAAGTCAGTAATCAATACATGCATTTGTATCACAAAACATGATGCTCTATACCAACACACAACACACACACACGCACATGCACCCACACATGCACATGCAGGCACACACTCTCACACTGGGTAAGGAAATTACTTGCCCTGAGGGAATATGAAAAATGATAGCTAATGCCAATGTGGTCTTTGTAAATCATATGTTTCAGCCAAAGAAGAAAAGATGTCTGTTTTTCTACACCAGTAGATAATTACTGAGAGCAATCATACATTAGGCATGGTTTAAAATGCTTCCTACATAATATTTCATTTAAAACTCACTATAGATATATAAGATAAATGCTATTGGAATTTTATTAATGAAAAAAAGAAAGTATGGAAAGGCTGCTGATGTTGCTCACCTAGAAAATGTCAAACCAGGTGGCCTGATGCTAACGTCTCTTCTCTTTACCATTATGTTACAGAGATCAAGAAGACAAAGCTCAAGTCTATTTTTCTGGCTTACTATTATTTTTAATAAAATAAACAGCAGGATCTACTATGAACTATAGATTAAATGAGTGCTGTGGAGATGGGCCAGGTTAAGCTACTGATGGAAAATATATAAAAACCACTCAGGTGATTAAATTTATTTAGTCATTAATTAGTGTTATCAAAACTGTTCTATTTAATGTAAACAGGAACTTATATATGTAGTGAAATTCCTAATCAATATATAGAAATACTAATTCTGGTGCAAATTACAAAGTCCTTTTGCCTTCTTTCCAAACAAAAATCACAAAGCTTGTTTTAAAATGATGTCATGAAGATGATTGGTTTCCAGCTTGAGAAAGCTTGCCTAGCATGAAACTAAGGAGGACTTAACAGATGAATTATCTCATGATAAACCTATTAAAGATTCATAATTCCTTGAGTTTTAATTGGGTGTGATTGATCCCCATTAGAGTATTTGTGGGTAGTAAAGTAGCCTAAGTGGTTCGCCTTCCCTCTAATTAAAAATTGGCCATGTTTGGGGCACCTGGGTGGCTCAGTGGGTTATAGCCTCTGCCTTCGGCTCAGGTCATGATCCCAGGATCCTGGGATCGAGCCCCGCATCGGGCTCTCTGCTCCGCGGGGAGCCTGCTTCCTCCTCTCTCTCTGCCTGCCTCTCTGCCTGGTTGTGATTTCTCTCTGTCAAATAAATAAAATATTAAAAAAAAATTGGCCATGTTTATTGAAATTGATTACTGAAGACAACATAAAATATTGTTTTATGAAGACATCTTGGTAATGACAAATATTAGACCCTCAGAAAAAGAATTTCACTTTTAAGACCTCTTTATGCAGGAAAAAATGGGCTGTTCAAATATTTTCTTAAATACACCTTACCTATTATACTTTGCTTAATATAAAGTATCAAATTTCTTTATTTCTTTATGTGTCTATATATGGCAGAGAGAATTTCATGATGAAACCTCATGTGCCTATTACCTAGCTTCAAAAATTATGACCTTATAGTCAATCCTGACTTATTTTTATTTCTATCAAGTCCTATCATTACAGATTATTTTGAAGGAAATCCAAAAGATATTATTTTATCTGTAAATATATCACCTTATATACATAAAAGATACTCATTAAAAATGAGTCAAAAGGGGTGCCTGGGTGGCTCAGTGGGTTAAAGTCTCTGCCTTTGGCTCAGGTCATGATCCCAGGGTCCTAGGATCGAGCCTTACATCGGGCTCTCTGCTCTGCAGGGAGCCTGCTTCCTCCTCTCTCTCTGCCTGCCTCTCTGCCTAGTTGTGATTTCTCTCTGTCAAATAAATAAATATTTAAAAAAATGAGTCAAAAAATAAACACCACACATAAAATAAAAATTATATAGGGGCACCTGAGTAGTTCAGTAGGTTAATCCCCCAACTCTTGATATCTGCTCAGGTCATGATCTCAGGTCATGAGATAGAACTCCACGACAGGCTCTATGTTCAGTAAGGAGTCTGCTTGAGATTCTCTCTTTCCCGCTCCCTCTGCCCCTCCCCCAACTCATTCGTGTGCATGTACTTGCTCTCTCTCTCTCAAATAAATCTTTTTTCAAAATAAATAAATAAAAGTATATGAAGTATATATCCCAATATTTTTTAAAGATTTTTTTTTTATTTATTTGTGAGAGAGAGAGTGAGCAATGAAGAGCAAGAGAGAGAGAGAGCACGAGCTTGGGAAGAAGCTAACTCCCACTGAGCAGGGAGACCAGGACACTGGGATCATGACCTGAGCCAAAGGCAGAAGCTTAACCAACTGAGCCATGTAGGCACCCCTATGGACAAGTTTCTTAATTGTCACCTAATATACAGATTATCATTTTCTCTTTTCCTTATATATTTTTGTTGAATAAAACAAAAAATTCATCTTTTACAGTTTCCCACAGTTTGGATAGTGCCCTTGGATCCTCTTGCAGAAGTAACAGGTAACTCTGCCCTTAATATGTTCTCTAAGTTGGTAGTTAAATTACATCTAGAGGGTTGATAAGATTCTGGTTTCATTTTCCTGAGGGTGGAGGACAAGACTACATCACAGGTAGTGCAGTTTTCGTCCATGAAAAAAATACCTACATGTTTTTCTATCAGAAATTATAATATGTGTATATAATGTATCTGTCTGAAACATTAGAGACTACTGATTATCATTGTCCAGATTAATGATTTCATTTTAGTTTTTAAAATAGTGAATTCTGAGCTAATTCTATCATCTCTTATTTATTTATTCATGAAACACTTTAGCAAAGAAAAACTTTCTTCATCAACTCTAGTTACCCTGAAACACAGTTTACCTACTTAATCAGAAAAAAAAATTGGGCTGCTTCCTTTGATTAGTCAGTTTTTAAAATAATCTGTTTGTTCCCTAGCATCTTACTAAAAGGAGCGATGGTGGTTTGGATTGTTTATCTATTTGTTTGATTTAGCACCACTATGAACTTGTGCATTTAAATGTACTGCAGTTGTTATTCTTACCAATGCATCACATTGTTAATGTTTGACAAGCGGAACATATTCAGGTATAAACTCAGCCCTTGAGAAGAGACCCTAATAGTTTATCAAAGCTTCCTGGCTTTCTGGTATGACAATATGTTCCAGGCTCACTTTGATGTTGCTGTCCTATACTTGAATTAACGATGTCTCCAAGAAGCCTTAAAACCTTTTAGCAGAGAATGGCACTTAAATCTCAGTCTGGCTACTACTTTCAAAGCATGTTAGAAGAGAGAAAACAAATGTTTTCTTAAGCCTTCCTTATATTATTCAAATTTTTGTCAGCTTTATGTGAATTTATAGTAGCATTTAACTGTTTCTTTTTTGTTAAATGAACTGATGTATTTTTTATATGTATAAATAAATGATTTAAGTTTATAAAGTTTAAGTTTATAAAGAACAGTAGCAATAACTTTTTCTGACTAAAAACTATATCAAAATAAAATTAACAATTGTCTTTTTTTTTATAAGTTAGAATGTAGGAGCAATAGATTTTATTTTATTTAATTCAAAATGGCTTAGCAGGCCAAGAAATTGGCCCTGAGAATTTCATGTAGACATGGGAAAATGCTTTCTTGAACTATGGGAATTAGGGACTGGAAAGTTCTTCCTGGTTTATAACATGCTCCCTTTCCATCTCTTTCAAATAGTTCCTTGAAACCATGCCAGACGTAAGTTTTTTTGAAGTGATACATAGTAATCATGAAAGGACTAACAAAAGTTAACATGGATCAAGTTTTGCTGTCACAAATACATTTTTAAAGACTATTTTTTTCTGGCGCACTTGGCTCAGTCAGTTAAGTGTCCAACTCTTGATTTTGGCTCAGGTTATGAGGCGGAGGGTGGTGAGACTGAGCCTTGCATCAGGCTCCATGCTCAGCAGGGAGTCTGCTTGAGATTCTCTGTCTCCCTCCCCCACTGCTCATGCTCTCTCTCTCCCTCTCTAAAATAAAAGAAATAAATCTTTTTTTAAGATCTTTTTTTCCCCATTTTTCTATTTTATCTCCTCTTTTCTATTTTGTTGTTTTTGTTGCGTCTTTAGCTTCTCTCCTGTGCTATGGCTAAAAATAATACTTATGAGCCTATATTCTCTTCAGGATCTTGCGGGCTTTCCACTTCTGGCTACTATGGAATACAGGCCAGTGTCTATTCTAAGAATAAATATTAAATCTAGATTTCTTTAAAAATCAGTATTTGAAGGCATCAGAGATCACTAAGGAGCCAACTGTGGAGAGTCAAGATCTTAGAAAGGAGGGAATTAATTGTGTTGCATGGAGCCTGGCTTTCTCCTCTGCATTTGTATGTTGATGCACGGAGTGGTAGTGTCAAGGGGCCAAGAAACCAAGCAGAAAATGGTAGCTCAGAGTCTTTGGTCATTTCATAAGACTAGGAAAACCAAATCTTTATTGATTTTACTTCAAGTAATTTGCTTACTCTCATTATGGGACAAGAAGTAACAGAGCAAACAAAAAGTAGCTCCCAAGAGGCCAAAAAGCTAAGCAGAACTGAAGAAAAAAACAGAACTCAAAGATCATCAAACAGGAGGAGCATTGGGAAAGAGCACTGGCATTTAGTCAATATCGATGATGGGCTGGCTGCATTCCAGTAGGAAAGCCAAAACTGAAGTAAACCAGATCTCACACAAAGTGCAACTCAACCTTGAACAATCTCAGTCTCTAATGAATGAAGATAATCTGCTCCTGCTTTAATACCCTACCAAAAGGAAAGCAAAGAATCTTCTCTAGAAAGATAAAATACAGAACTTCACAATTTCTCATGCATTCAATGACAAACAACCAGTAGACAGGAACAAATGACCAAAAACCAAAAGAAAAAAGATCAATAAAGTCAAATCCACAGATGATCTTGATATTAGCATAATTAGAACAGATTTTTTAAATAATTAGTAACAAAATAAATGATATGATTAAAACTATATAATAAAATGAAATTGAAATTCTGGGTAAAAAATAGAATAAATAAATCATAAATTTGATAGACGTATTTAACAGCAAAATTATAAAAAGCAAAAAAGATGATTAATGAAATGGAACAGATATCATGATTGGATATTACAGAAAATGATTTGAAACATTCAGAAGACAATATGAGACATTTTAGAATGGTGAAAGTCAAAGGCAGTATAATAAGAGTCTCATTTAAAAAAAAAAAAAGGACCAAGGCAACATTTATAGACGTAATAGCCAAGACTCCCCCAAGCTTAAAAATATCCCAAGCCAATGATATTGAAAGCTCCATAAACTTAAACTGTGAAAATGCAACGAAATACATATCTAATCACATCACAATAAAATAAAAAGCAAATAATATTTTTTAAAAAGCCAGAAGCAACTAAAGCAAAAGAGACACATTATCTTTAAAAATGAAAATGAGTGACAGTTGCCTTTTTGGCATAAATGAATATATACCAGAAGACAAATGAGTGACATATTTAAAATACTGAAAGAAAATAATAGCCATCATTGAAAGCATCCTTCACATAATTATGGTATGTTCTTAGAAAAAGGAAAACTAAGAGAATTTGTCCATCACAAACCATACATTAAAGGGAAAACTAAAAAGAGTTCTTTAGACAGAAGGAAAATGACCTATAACATAAAGAGGGAAATAATAGAAGTAAAGAACATAAAAGGATAAATAAACATATACAAAAATATAAATGAATATTGACTGCCTAGAATAATAACAATATTCTCTTGTTGCCTTTAAAATACATGGAAAACTTAAAAATAAACAAAAGTCCAAAACATGGGGGTAGGGAAAGGGGAGTAAGGGGCTGGGAATATCAACACATCTAGAACACATCTGTTCTAACAAGACAAATTAATAACAACAACAACAATAGATATATAGAAAATTTGAACAACACAATTTACAAATTGGACATGATTGACAAATATAGAACATTGCAACCAATAATTGCACAACATTTTTTTAAGAACGTGGATCCTTTACTAAAAGTGACTGTATTCTGTGTCTTTAAAAAAAATATTCAGATGACATTCTGTGTCATCTCAACAAATTTCACAGGATAGTCATATTTGGTGTATTATCTGAACACAGCAAAATTAAGCTAGATACCAATAACAACATAATGAGACCATTTTAAAATACTTGTAAGTGAAGGAAGATATGAAAGATAACATTGGTCAAATGAAAAAAGACAATGGAAATAGTTCAGAAATATTCCAAAATACGGTTTTCGGCAGACCAAAATATAAAAATGCTTAAAGAAATTTCATAGATGTAGCTTGAAAATAATGGCATACAGAGGAGCAATACATAATTTTCATTTTAGCCAGTCACATTGGTGTCATGGGGACAGAAGAGTCAATTGATTATTTCACATTTTATCTGCTTTCTTTGCATTGTATCAATTCAGTTTGGGTTTGATTGAATAGAGGCAAGTACTATGAATGGAAGGCTATCGCAATGTCCTAGAGCTACATACAAACGCTTTGAATCTTATGAAAAGGAATCCATGGAATAAGTTAAATGATTTCATGTACATTACTTGAAAGACAAATTGCTCATCTAATGCTTAACATGAACTGGAAGTGAAAACAATTAGTATGGTGGATGCTACTTTAAGGGAAAAATGTTTTCTTCACACAGCAGATGCGGGAACATAAGGCCAGCAGTGGGTATCAATGCTAAACTGTCACTGAATTACACAAAAACAACAGACTATAACAAAATAACTAGTGTTTTCAAACTTGCTATTTTAAGACTGAGCCCTTTGCCAATCTCCTTTAAAAAAAATATGATGTCCATCTACACTAATGTGCTTTGACATATGTCTTATTGAATGAGAAGTTTCAGTATCAAACAGGAGATCTAATGTTTATGTGACCAAAAACATGTAGTGAGATTATAATGTTTGTTTTTCATGTTTTTATAAGGTTTGTTTTTCATGTTTTTTCCTTCCTAGGGCAGAGCCCATTCATTATATTTAAGTTCTTGCATCTTTAGCAACATTGAGCTATTCTGTAATGTTGCCCCTCTAAACTGATAGCTTTACTTTACATTTATATCATATTATCCAAATAAGAAAGCTGATTCATTTAAAAAAATTAATTGGCTTTTATAGAGTAGTGGGAATGTCAAATACAAAAATGACCCACAACTTACAAATTATCCTAAAAAGTAAGCATGGTTTTTTATTTTAAATATTATTTTCTTCATTCTTTTCAAACCACCTGAGTGTGACAGTTTACTCCAAGTTATGGTATCAAGTTAAAGTACTGAAAACCCCTAATGGGGTTTGGATATGTAGGGAATTTCCATTTCATTTCATACAAAATGTGCATGGGTTTGTGTATACAATCCTCTACGGCAATTTTAAGCATCCTAATACATAAGAACCAATGAAATAATTAAAAAACAAACAAACACAAAGGAATGACTACATGAAGATGTGTCTGCATTTATTTCTATGTACTTAAAAAAAAAAAGGAAATCCAAGTGAATACAAAAGTTTTCAAGTCCCTAATAAATAGATAAATAGATAATAAATAGATAAATGTGGGATGCTTATACATTTCTATTTTAATATAAACTTGATATATGTTAATAACTATGTACTGCTAAACACTTTTTAAGTTTGACTCTTCTGTATCTTCTCTTAAATTGTTATGTATTTTGGGTGAATGGATAAGATATAGCCACCTGAAAGCTTTAACAGAAAGAGAAATGAAAAAAAAAAATCTGATTGGGATGCCCAGGTATCTCAGTAAGTTAAGCATCTGCCTTTGGCTAAGGTCATGATCCCAGGGTCCTAGGATGGAGCCCCGCATCGGGCTCTCTGCTCAGCAGGGAGCCTGCTTCTCCCTCTCTCTCTGCCTGCCTCTCTGCCTACTTGTGATCTTTCTCTCTGTCAAATAAATAAATAAAATATTTTTTAAAAATCTGATTTTCTTGTTTTTAAAGATCCTAATACATTATTTAAATCACTACATACTTTTTTTAACAAAAAGTATTATCTTTCAGTTACTATCACTATCATATTACTTGTATTTATTTATCTTTTTCATGAGCGTGATCTCAAAGATTTGGCAAAGGCATTATAATTGTGAGCTTTGGCCTTGATAATGATCTATTATAAATGGTCTTGCCTGCTCTAGTTTCTCTTATAATTCACTCTTCATATTCTAGCCAAATAAAATCTTTCCTCTGGTATTCTTTTGATTTTTCCTATTTCAAAACCTTTTCTGCCTCCATATATTTTGCTTTCCAAATTAGATAGAAACTCTTTCTTTCATGTTTGACCTCTGCAGTTTTTAATCGTCCATGCTAATGATTCATGCCTTACAGGGTTACCAACCATTCTCCTTTCTATGCCTTGAATTTTCTGAATCTGTTATGTGGATTTTGTCCTTTTCCTGATCTCCAATATTACCTTCTGAATCTCTGCTTGTTACATAATCTTTAAAATTTCCATTAAACTTCATGACAACTTAACCCAAAATAGTTGTGTATCTTTAGATCTTTTATGGTACTAAAGAAGGAAAACTATCTCATTGTGCTTCGGTACACGTATTACTTAGGAACATAGATAGCCCTTCCCTCCCCAGTTCTTTCTTCTGCCACTCCTTCATTCCCCCAACCCCATTTACAGGGAACTTAGTACTTGCCATAAAATGTCCTAGTCATTTCATATGCATTCCTTCTAATGCTCTCAACAACTTTGTGCAATATTATTAGCTCAATTCAACAAACATATAAACGAAGATTCAAAGAATGTGACAGAGATGAGAATCAAATCAAAAGGATTTCACCATAATGATTTAACTACTTTTCATGGTATTATCTACTATGTTTTAGCTTGTTTCACTAAATAAATTAATGTTTTGCCCACATTGCATAAATTTTGTCTCCAAGCAACAATTCAATGAGGTAGTTATTATTATAGGCAAATAAATGTCCCTTAGTTTGCTTAGAATATCATATGTGATTGCTTTTTTCACATTATGATGGCTAAATTTTAATGTGACCTTTCTGGAAATAGCTTTATGTCTCCTGAGAGTCAACTGGGTGATTTATGCATAGCCCACTGCTACTGAATGACCATTCATTTTAGAGATTAATGTTCCCCAATCCCTCAGCAGCTGGGGATGCCAGGTGAAAAAAGGGGAAAGAATGAGCATCAGAAAAAGATGGCACAAAACCAAACCTCAAAGCTTTTTCTCCCCTGTCCCCACCATTTTTCAGTCACCATCTCCTTTCCCTCAAGCCTTCTTGCATGGAGGATATGAACTTGTAAGCTGCTATACTTTGATTGGTAACACCATTTCCATAATCACCGCAGCCATGTGGAAGCACTGCCTTCTACTCAGTTGTTATTTCCTAGTTCCTGGCAGTTCAAGAATTGCCAGTAGACATGACTACCTACAAAGCCTGTCACTTTGCCAGCTGTACTTGAAGCTGTGGCATATTCAAATCTCACCATGTAGCTGCAGTTCTCACAGTTCAATCTGTATAAGACATAGCAAGAGCTAATTGTTTATGTATCATCACTCTGAACTTCTAATAACATTGTTTTTATCAAAACTTTTTCCAACTTTAATGATAATTAAAATAAAAATAAAAAATAATGAACTTTTACCATTAGTTAAGTGTCCATAATTTTTTACAATAAAATGACCTGTGACTTCAGAAGCTGAATTTTCAGACCTGTCCCTAATCTACCAGCACTGAAACCTCCGCCAGACCCTAAACTGGATTTTCTAGAAATTTCAATGGAAGTGTCTTGGGGTTTTATCAAAATAAATTACATGTCTTTGTTGTATTTGCATTGGTTTTTCCTACTTGGGGGTATCTTTTAACAAGGATTTTGCTATAATTCCAAATTTGTATTGAAAAACTAGACATTGAAAGTAAGAAACACCAGATACACCAAAACACATGAGTCGTTATTATTGAGATGTGACTGTTTCAACATGAATTCAAATTGACTTTTTAAAAAAAAATTTTTACTTATTTAACAGAGAGAGAGAGAGTGAGAGAGAGAGAGAAAGAGATGACAAGTAGGCAGAGAGAAAGGCAGGGGCGGGGGGGAAGCAGGCTCCCGGCTGAGCAGAGAGACCGATGCGGGACTCCATCCCAGGACCCTGAGACCATGACCTGAGCCAAAGGCAGAGGTTTAACCCACTGAGCCACCCAGGTGCCCTTCAAATTAGCTCTTTTTATAAAGAACTCCTCAAACTCAACACCCAAAAAACATATCATCATGTCAAAAAAGGGTTCTGCCTTTTTTGAAGGTGAAGGTGAAGGTGAAGGTGAAGGTGATGATAAGAATTATTGGTTTAAGCATCAAGATTTAGTATAAAGTACTTAAAAAGCATTCTACTAAGTATTCCATGAACAGACTTTTCTTCAAAGAAGACACACAAATGGCTAACAGACACATGAAAAAATGTTCATTATAATTAGCCATCAGGGAGATTCAAATCAAAACCACATTAATATACCATCTTACACCAGTTAGAATGGCCAAAATTAACAGGACAGGAAACAACATGTGCTGGAGACGATGTGGAGAAAGGGGAACCCTCTTATACTGTTGGTGGGAATGCGAATTGGTGCAGCCACTTTGGAAAACAGCATGGAGATTCCTCAAAAAATTAAAAATGGAGCTACTCTATGACCCTACAATTGCACTACTAGGTATTTATCCCAAAGATATAGATGTAATGAAAAGAAGGGCCATCTGTACCCCAATGTTCATAGCAGTAATGTCCACAATTGCCAAACTGTGGAAAGAGCCAAGATGCCCTTCAGCAGATGAATGGATTAAAATGATATGGTCCATATATACAATGGAATATTACACTTCCATCAGAGGATGAATACCCAACTTTTGTATCAACATGGACAGGACTGGAAGAGATTATGCTGAGTGAAATAAGTTAAGCCGAGAGAGTCAATTATCACATGGTTTCACTTACTTGTGGAGCATAAGGAATAACACAGAGGACACTGGGAGATGGAGAGGAGAAGTGAGTTGGGGGAAATCAGAGGGGGGAGATGAAGCATGAGAGACTGTGGACTCTGAGAAACAAACTGAGGGTTTTGGAGGGGAATCTGGTGGTGGGTATTATGGAGGGTACGTATTGCATGGAGCACTGAGTGTGGTGCATAAACAATGAATTCTGGAATACTGAAACAAAATAAAATAAAATAAAATAAATGTGTCTGGAGGCTTAATGTACTTTAAGCTGTACAATTTCACTTATTTGCTAGATGTTCACATTGGTTTGGGAAACAGTTTCATATGATATGAAGGAAAAAAAAAACAAGCAATCAGATGATTCTAGTGCATGTTCAAATTTGAGAACCACTGGTATAGAGTTAACTTTGTAAAATATAGTAAATCATATCTTATAAATTGTTTGGTCAAAATACTCAATGACATGCACAGACTCCAAATCACATCAAATAGTAGTGTTTTACCATCACCTCTCTGTATTTTCCCCATATCCCCTGCATTCCAGCCACACAAATTTCCTTATTTCCATTTTATAAGAAACCAGAGATTTATGGAAAGAAGTAGTTTGCCCAAGGACAAATAACTAGCAAATGACGGACACATTCAATTCTCTTATCACTTAACAAGAGTGATTATTTGTTGATTGGTTTGCCTGTTTGCTTGTTTGTTTTCTCTAGAGAGTAGATGAATGAATGGGGGAGTGAAGATAAGAATTATTGGTTTAAGCATCAAGATTTAGTATAAAGTACTTAAAAAGCATTCTACTAAGTATTCCAAAGTAATATTTTCGAAATAAATAAGAAAAATATAGATCAAGTCACAACAATTAAGTCAACCTGATTCAATACGTTAGTATATATACAAAAGTGTTTATCAACACCAATATGCAGAGAAATCTCATACTAGAGGTGCTGACTCCTTTCTTCAACCATGAGCTATTGTGTATGTTCATGGGGATTTGGATAAGGGCACTAGCAGTAAAATGAATATATGTGCAGGTGATTAAATGCTAGAAGAGATATCCAATATGCAAGGTGAGAGAATTTAAAGCCAAAAAACCCGACAAGATTTTAAAAAATTCAATGATGCTAATTATAAGGAATTTAATGGGAATATATTCCATCTGAAAAAAGCGTGTGTGTAAGTTTAGAATGCATAAGAATACAGGTTTTGGAACCAGGTAGATCTAGATTAAAGTCCTATATTCTATTTAACTTCTTACTTGAGTGATCTTTAGCATTTTATCTAATTTTTCTGGGCTCAATTTCTCATTTGTATAATATGGAAATTGCTATAACTACCTCCTGAAATTTGTGTTGACTAAGAAAATGAAATTTTCAGCAAGTATCAAAGCAATGTTATTAGCTCTTTTTTATATCACACAGACTTTGCTACATGGGGAGAACAAACATAACACCTTAGATTCATAAAACCATCTACAGATCGGAGTATCATATTATATGAGAAGCATTACCAAACTGAATTGAATCAATAGGCACTGAAAAAAAAATCATATAGAAATGGTTAACTAGGAAGAGTACTTCAGTATTCTCAGGATTTCTTTGTAAGAAAGACTTTGTAAGTCTTGAATACAGAAAGTGGTTGGAGGCCACTTTCTGGTTTCAGTAGAGAGATGACAGAAACACCAAATCAGTAGTTAGAAGAGGGGAAAAGTTTTAACTGAAGGGTTTGATTTTAATGACTAATAATTGTGATTTGCATTGTTCATTAACTGTATCTTAGTAGTGTCAAAGAATGGAAATATTACCACTTGTCTCTTCATTACTAATTTTTGAGTGAATTGTCAAAACATCATTATAAATCCTCTCTCCTTATGTTAAACTTATTTTTACGTTCTCTATTAGCAATATTGAGATCCTTTTAATTGGAGGCATCTAATCTAATTTGGTTATGAATGGATCTCTTTGTTTTTCTCTTTCTTTGCTCCAAAGCAAGAAGAGGGCACTATAATTTTCAAGGGGAAAGAGATGTTATACATCATTGCCCGTATCTGGTTACTTTTGAGAGTTAAAAGGGAACAATAATAAGACAGGCTGCTGGAACAACAGGAGTAATCCAGAATATTCTTGGCAAGCTGAAATGTGTGGGGAAAAGTGTTCACAGAGAGAACTCAGATATATTACAAACCTCCCCAAGAACTGGCCATCATGGACTGAGATTTCAGGGGAATTTGTTCTTCCCTAAATGCATCACTGTGATTCTTTCGATTTTTTTTTCTTCTGCTCTTTGATGATGGGTCACTATATCAACGCAACAAGAAGAGATGACCCTTTTAATAGTTAATAATGTCTCAATGTAAATAGAAACATACCAAAGTATCAAGTAAGAAGAAAACAAAATTATAATCCGTTTTTTCTGTCTTCCCATATTTCCATTTTTTTTTCTTATCTATCCTTTTTGAAGAAGTGACTTAACAGAAAACATTTCATTTCTTCCTCTTGCTCTAAAACAAAACAAAACAAAACAAACTTTCAGTTAGGAGAAACTTTCTGACTTTGTAATATGTTTCCAATATACCTTTGTGAATTCTGCACCTTTCTTTTTTTGAGATACCTGAAGCTTTGGAGAAGCTTCATTATCTGAACACATTTGGACTGATGGGTGGATAGAGGTATAATTTGCTCAGATGATGCATTGCCATTGCTGAATAATGTGAAAAATTTCAATACTGTAAATCATTCTAAATGTGCAAAACTAGGCAGAGAGCCAGGGAAATACAATGGATTAATCAGCTGGTCTGTCACTTCTGAAGATATGAGTTCAAATCTTGATGCCCAAAATGAAGAAAGTTGAGCTAATGATTGGCCTTTTAGGTGTTAAGGGACAGATCTCAAAAGAAAGTAGAGAAGGCATAAGGTTTAAAAAAAAGGGGGGGGGCGGGGAGTAAGCTGTTTGGAAACTTAAGTTTGAGAGGGGAAGAAGGGATAAGAAAAAAAGTGGCAAACTTATCAGTTCTCTTTTTCTGGCCAACTGTCAACCTTAGCCCAATTAAAAATGTGATGATATTAGAAGAAGTTCTCATATGCATAAGAATTATACTAGGAATGGATTTGAGGAATCCAAAGGCACATTTGCAATTGCATTTGCAACAGTTTTTATTTTACTTTCTAGTATTACTTATGTCTATTTAAATTCAGAAATATCTACAGAAATACATTTTTATGCAATTTGGGATAATTTATGATTTAACAGAATAAAATACTGACCCAGTTATTTATCCATAAAAAATGTATTAGGTTGAACCATAAAAATGGTTCACAATTTTAACTTCAGAGATGGCAATTTCATATGGTTCAACCCAGTAGATTTGAACCTATAAGGGTAAGAGGATGTCTATATTATCACTGTGCTATTCACATTAAATATTCCCCCACTTACTTTTTACTGCAATACTCAATGGAAATTTAGATTTGGAAATTTCAAGTAACTCTCCTAAGTCACATAGCTGAAGAGTGGGATAACTGGTGCCAAAAAGGCCTTTTTGATCCCTTCAGCAAGGCCACCATGTTAGCATAAAGCTAAGAGCCAAGGAAGAAAGCGATGGCTTAAATTTAGCAAGATGGGAGCCCTGAGGTGGCAGATTGTATTTTTCAAAGGCTGAACCAATATATAACCCATCCCACATTCATTTCTTACCATGTAACATTGACATTTCTCCAGAAAGGTAGAGTCTATTTTCTCTCGCTTTCAAACTGGGCTGGACTTTACATGATTGTCTTCAACAGTAAACTGAAGCAGAAGTGACACTAAATGACTTCAGAGATTAGTCAACAAAAGAAGTAAAACTTTATCCTAGTGTTTTCTCTCTTAGAGCAGGTATGTTGGGAAGCCTGAGTCAATGTGTTTTAATTATTAAATTGAGTTTTGTTTACCAAGGCAGACTGCAATTCACTTGATATTTCACCTTTTACTTTTAGGGGAGAGGGCTTTGGGAGTGCTGATGGGGGAAGTCAAACTGAGATATGGTAAAAAGTGATCTCTTTTGAGAGATGTTTACATGTGAAAAAATAAATGCAGTTTGAAACTCAGTGGAATACTAAGCATCCGTGAGATAAATAAAATAAAAACAGAGCACAGGTCCGGTGATTAAAGTTATTTTTGTCACTAGACACAACCCCTGTTTATATAAAATATTGATATAACAGTCATACCACTTTCCTAAGTGATAACATTGATAAAAGACATGATGAACTAAAAAAAAATGTGTCTTTGGCAAAGGTAGTCAATATTCCCCAAAGAGCTCTACATAAATTAAACATGTAGGCAAGCACAGCACAAGGTAAAATCTATAGGGATTTCATCCGTCATCTCCCTCCGTGACTTATAGTAAGCTCTAGGTACAGTGACCAATGAATATTTTCACGCCTGTTATAGATCCACGAGGGTGTTTAAGATCCAAAGTTATATTCGGTTCCAAAAAAATTGACTTTTAACCCCATTGCTTTATCAAGTTAGGCTGTAGATTGTTATAACGTCTTATATCATTATTATAGAACAGAAGTTGCTTTTTATTTAAAGAGAGATCTCTATGTTTTTCCATTACTTGAATTCTTTTACATTTAAAATTATTTAAACACACTTCCTCCTCTCTTTTACTGGCCAAAATTGAACCACATTGCTAATCCAATTTTCACTTGAGATGATTCAGAGCTATCAAAACCCATACTCTGTTCAGATGACATGCAAATCAGATTAATTTGCTTGTGTTACAGACTTAGAGATAAGATTGTTGCCTCTCGGGCTTTAGCAGTAAAAATGCCTCTAATGTTTACTATTTTTTGTTTCCCCGCTTGGCAGTGTATCGCCACAGGAATGTCTTTTGGCTGAAGAGTTTTCTAAGGCAAGATCTATTCAGGAGGCAGGGAAATGCAGCGAAACCATTTTAGGAAATCAGAAAAAGCATTTAAGGCTAAGATTTCAATTATAACCTAAAAGACTTAGATTAGATATTCAGACATACTTGAAAAGAAGTGTAGCAGAAATTTTAAATATTGTTGTTGTTAATTTTTAAATTTTATTTTCAGTAGATGTTTCGGTCTATAATTGAAAATGACTTAGAGCAGGGGCAGATACAAAATGACCCTTCCGAATTTATAAGTCTAGTTGCCAGGTATTTCCAGTCCTATTTGCTTCAACCAGCCAAAAGCACATGAAGTGAGTATTTTCCCATAATATGCCAACTCAAATACATATTCTCGACAAGAAAAAGGGGAATCACACTTTGTCATGCATGTGAATACACAGGCCAGTTAACTAATGATGTAGCTGTAATGTGTAAATAAACCAGGGCATGTATGTCTTCTTTTCCTCCGTCTCAGTTCCTAAATGCAGCAACCTGATTAAAGGTTCCTTTAAAATCTGAAAAAAAAAAAAAAAAAAAAAAAAAAAAAAAGGCAAAACAAAACAAAAAAACCAACTGTATGTAAACCAGTGACTTCAGCCAGGAGATCTAGTACTGGCCCGGAGGGCTAGTCCCTTATGCCAGAGCTGGAGAGAAAACTTTGGTTTGGACTTCCTGGACTTCCAGAGTGCCTGTTCTCAACAATGTGCCATTCAAAGCATTTTTCAACAGTAATTTTGGATGGCAGCCCAACAGATGGAGTTGAGATCAAAATTTGGAGATTAAGTAAACGAAGTGGGAAAAGCAACCAGAGAGATCCATGCATTTCTTAAAAAGTAATGTACTACCTAATATGGCAGGCACACTGTATTCATGCATTCATCTTCTTTCATTATCTCACTAATCCTGAAGGTTATGGATTATTATTTCCATCTCAAAAATGAAGAAACTGAGAATCAGAGAATTTAAGGAAAATCCCTCCATGGTAAATTAGAATTGTATCTATGATCTGGTTCAAAAGACCTCCCATTTGTAGCCATGCAAGGCTTTATAACTCTCTCATTATAACTACTGTAATTATGACCCTCTGGATATTGTCTGTGTTCTGTATATTTTTCTTGCTTCACTGAGCAGATTACACAGTTTATTACAATTGTTATGATAGATTTGTTTTGACTCATCACAACAGCCTGGAAGAATGGACATCTGCTAGCTACTGTATTTTATAATTGCTGTTAAAATAGGACTTTGACATTAAAGAATATGATAATCCAAGCCTCTCAAACTCATTGTAAGACAGAAAAATATTTCTGAAATGTAAACAAGAGATTTTGGGGATTCTAGGCCACTTTTTGTACTGAAGCCAGAATCAAGAGATAATTATTTTTATATTGCTCAAATATGTCTATGTTGGCATAAATAACATTTGATACTTGCCGTACTTACTTCTTCCCTACCAATGTCCTCAGTCAGCATAATGACGCCAGCTATGTTCCCAGCAGCAGGCCATACAGACCTAATCTGTACTCAAGACCGTTTGTTCAAATGACAGCTAAACACATTTTAAGGTCCTGCAACTTAATTCATTAATGCCACGGCTTTGTGCAACCTTTAGTCAGGGTTATATAATTCTTTATGGTTATTTAGCTTTAGATATAGTGGGAAGCTACTCCGTCTAGCAAGAAAATACCCTTGATCCTGCAGGATATAAATCTGATGGCATACTGCTCTTAAGAATGAGCCTCCCTTGAGTTTCACTTAAGACTCTCGGGCATTAACCTAAAACACCCTCAGTTTCGCCAACTGTGCTCTCTCACCCTTGTCAGTTAAATGGCTTTTGCTCTCAAGCACAACCCGTTTTTTAAATGACAGAAAACCTGTTTTATCCCATTACCATTTTGCTTTATTTTATTATTTTATTTTTCCTCTCCAATATCTCAAATAGATGAACTTCCTTGGCTCTATTGATTTCTGCTTGTATTGATTTCTCTATGGCAAGTATTTATTGCCTATTTACCCCTTAACCTGCTGCACTTTGCCTTCCTGCCTTTTCACTTGGCGGAAACTGCCCTATTGGAAGTCACCTGAGACTTGCTAATGACTGAATCTAATAATTGTTTTCAGGTACCCTCCCCTCAATTTTTTTTTTTTTAAGTTCTCTAAGCCACTTTAACAGTTATGGTGGACATGTGTTGTGCTTTCCCTACCAGGCACTTACATGCTCTTGTGGAAGTCTCCTAGAACACTACGACGTAGAGATTCTGCTTAATCTCCATTTGCAGATGAGAAACTAAAGTTCACACAGATAAAATAAGTAACACAGCTGGACTTTAAATAAATACAAGAAGTCTAACTGCTTAGCCTACATTCTCCACTTGTTGGTCCCATATGGTACTCTGCATTAATCTCATTAACTTGGTGGTATTCGTGATGACAGTCATCCTCTGCACTAGAAAATTTTCCTTCAGATACCTTATCTTCCCAACTAGATTGTAAACTCTTAGATTTTAGTGACAGCATTTTTTAATTCCCCCAAATATGTGATTTCTAAATAATGTTATATTTGTTACATTAAACTGAGGTGTTCTTTGTTCTTCTTGACATTCAATAGCATGCCATAATCAACACATTGAAAAGCTATAAGTATATTTTACTGACACCCCCGCCCCCACACCGCCTTGGGAATAAAGGCAAATTATATGATAAAGTAAACACAAGGAGACTGCAGGAATATCCAGACGTTTAGAATTGGGAGGAGGGGCATTTTTAACAGCTCATATACATATTACAAGATGTGAATTTGTAATAGGGTATGGCTAGGAAGTGTTACCACCCCAGAAAAGAGATGTTTATCTTTCCTTTCTTGTTTAATGCAAGAAGAGTTAAGTAATACTGTTTTTATTACCAGTGGACCCAGCTGAGGATGATAGGATGGCGTGGCACTGGGAAAAGACACTGATCAAGAGAATAAGAATCTGGCCACCACTCTGGTCTATCTATCAAATCAAGGTATTGGATTTTAAGGATTTAAAGAACATATCCTGCCTTCAAATTCTATGAGCTGTGAAAGAGAGAGAATAATTAGGAGAAAGAAAAAGAAGGAGAGTTGGGGAAATTTCATCTAGGGGATCTTACTCTTTAAGTATGGTACCCCCTGGGTTTTGGCAACCTTCATCTGTCACCTGGTTACTAAGAGTCCTTGAGTGAGGGTTTCCTATTTCACTTTCTCTCCAATTTGAATGGGAGAGAAAGGGCTATCAGTTGAAGGTGTGAAGATACCAGATGCGCAAACTGAACTCTCTCCTCCTTCTCTGTGAAACTTCTTTTCTAAAACTTATAAACAGGTAGCTTTTCAGGAAGAATATACAAGTGACCCTTATATGAAAAAGATGCACAAGATCATTAAAAATGGGGGATAAAAGTGCCAAAGAAAAAACTTCACAGAGTTTCTCACCCATCAGATCACCAAATTTCTATTCAGTGACAACGTATCTGTGTGTCACACTGTGCGAGACTGTGTGAGAAAAGTCTTGCTCATGCTTGATGGTAGGAACGCAAAATAGTACAATCCCCAAAGATTCCCAAGAAGAATAGGCAGATATTTAGCATAATTGTACATACTGATACCACTTGACTCAATACCCTCCTTCTTGGAAGCCAACTCAAAGTTCAACTGAAAAAAAAAAGACAAAATGATATATATGCAGTATTATCCACTGTGGCATTATTAGTAATAGCAAAGGATAGGAATAATACTAAATGTCCATCTAGAGAAAATGATTTAATAACTATCCACAGAACATAGTACTAGGAAACCACAAAAAAAAAAAATAAGGTAAGACTACTTGTATTGATAGGGAATGATATCAGATATAAGACATTAAGTAAACAAAACACAATAAAGGATAGAAACTAAACATAACATACTGCTTTTGTGTCAGAAAGAAAATACACATGCATGTATATATGTTCTTGTTTTTGCCAAAAGAAACAAAAATGACCAACAAAATGCTAATAAATAACAATTTTAAAAGTTTGTTTATGGGCAGTGCAGTCACCTGCCAGCAAATAAACATTCTCTTGTGCCAGGAAGGAGATCTCTAAATAAAAGGAACCAGGAGTCCTTAGGGGAAAAAATGGCTGAATCCAGTCTAGAGCAGGGAATTATAAGATAAGCCTGGGAAATCTTAATGTTGTAGATTTTATTATAGAAAACAAAATCTTTTATTATAGAAGACATAATAGAAAGAGAAAAAATCACTGGTTTCAAACACTAATGAAATATTAGTACTATAAATAAATGAAATAGTAGCACCAAAAGACTAATGGGAGCTTGTCAGTGTAAGAATCAGGCGAGGATCAATCTTTGCATCACTAAAAGTGAGACCACCAAACAGACATTTATGCTTTCTGAGGAGCAAATTGCTTTAAAGTATATAACAACATCAAGTGGGGAAGGGAGTGATAAATGAAGAAGAAATAGCAAAATGCTGGCAGTTACTGAATCTGGAGATGAGTATATAGAGATTCATTATATTAACGCTCTCTCCTCGCATTTGTACAAAGCCTTGAAAAATTACAAGTTTAAAACATAAAAGCTCCCCTTTGAAACCTCGTTTCTCTCAGATCTAACAAGTTAAAAATCCTAGACAAAGTCCTGGGTTTCTAGAGTGGTCCTGGAGAAAATGACTTGCAATGTGTTTTTCTTAGAAAATTAATTCTTCTAATTCCATTTCATTGTAAACCTCCCCTTTTGGAGTTCTTCCATGCACATTAGCACAATAAAGGCTCTGAGCAGTTCTGTAGTAAAGATATTGGTTTACATTGGGTTTTGCAGAGATCCTCAGCCATGCCACCTGTTTTTAGTCTGCAGACAACTGTTGTTCCATAGAAAGAACTACTTCTTAATACAAGCAAGAGGGTGTGATTGTAGGAATTTCAGACTCAAGCACTAGTGGAGAATGAATCAAAATGGTGTTGTTCAATCGTTCTCTAACTCTAAATCCTTCAGTGGATTTCCAACACCCTTTAAAACAAAGTCAGAACTTCTCAAGGAGGTACATGCAAACCATCTTGATGCAGCCCTACCTAATTTGATAGCTAAACATTTCTCTTTCATCTCCAGTGAAGCCTAGGGCTGTAGGTGAAGTGAAACCCTCAATGTTTCTACTGTTTGCCCATATGACTGTGCCCTCTGGTCTCCACATTTTCATGTCTCAAGTTCTTTGACAGACCACTTTTCTCTTCATTGCCTTAACCATGCTCAGACTAAGCTTCAGTTCAGATATTACTTTCCCCAAAGATGTCCAAGGGCAGGGGAAAGTTTCCTGACTCTCCCTTAGCACTGGTTCCAACTTTAACTGTAGCCCCTATCACCCTCTACTATGGATTTCTCAGATTTGCCTTTCTTTCCCACTAGATGTGATCTCCTTGAAGACACTGTCTGCATGTTACTTTCTCTGTCACCACACAGTATGACGTATTTGCTCAAAACTATGTGTGGAAAAGAAAGAGGGAAATGGTGATACTAAAAAGAATATGAAAAGATTAAAAATTTATCGTTCACAGCTCCTATAACGAGAGATACTTCTGAGGGAAATACTGTAGTTAAAAATTCACAAAGTACAAAGAAGTGGTATTTGATTACTTCCAGAAAACAAAATATTTGTGAGATAAGGACAGGGAGTAAGTGGTCACTGAATTTCTGAAGGGGAAAGGCACAGTGGTGTGGGTCTTCTGATGGAGAGGGTAAAGGTTAATAAAATGGAAGGCTGTGGCTTATGGAGATAAAATTGTCACAAGCTACCACTTTCCAAATTCTTGAGCAAATTCTCAAACTATCTGGAATCAAAAAGCCATTAACAAAAGTATCAAAAGGATATGGTTGTAAGGGAGGAGGGGAGAAAAGTGACTTACATAAAGTTTCTCTCTTCCATTCTTTCATATGAACAAATACTTTTTAAATGTTTTAATCTTATGTACAAAGCTCTGCAAAGGCTATCCCTAGGTAAGTCACTATACTCTTCATCAGTCAGCTTCCCGCTTCTGAGCCCAAGCCCTCCTATACAGCAGTGCTGGAGACAGCACTCTGTACCGGACAGTCTGTGTCACAATCTTGCAAATGGAGTCTTTGTTTCATTACAAATTTGCATTCTCTATCTACACTAACACCTCAATTTATTTCCCTTTTTCAACAAATTACTTAATGCCAACTCATTTTTTTTTAAGGCAAGTATTTTGCATTTCATATACAGCAATTAAATAACATTTCCAGGGCAGATCACCTTTTCCTTCCATTCCAGAAACTGTGTCTTCATGGGTCCTTATTATCTTTTAAGAAAATTACAAATGGAGCACCATCAGGGAGTGACCATTCAATCTATTTTCTCATTCCCACTAGTGCGGCATTTGTCATTTTCCCCCTCATGGCTGCCAACAAGCTTTCAGTTTACTGAGTTCCATCAAAACCCTCCAGGTGCTTTGGGCTTTTGCTTTCTCTTTTACAGATTGGGTTTATTTACATAGGTTCCAAATGTGACAAAAAGCAAACAAACAATTATGCACACGGTCCAGACGTGGCTCCTCTTGTAACTCAAATGAAAGAGGCCCAACAATGTCACCCAGCCCCTGCTCTCTCCACAGGCTCGATGGAATTCACTAGCACTGTCTGGGAACTTGCCAGCCTGGCTGATGAGCCCTAATTGCAGGAATGCTGCTCACTGCCAGCAATTATGCAGGCATAGTTAAATTAGATGCATTCGCTCTGTCTAGGTCATAATGGCACTTTTTCTATTGCTGTAGAAAGCTCTAGCCAAGATCTCAGAAATTATGTTCCTTGGTTGAGGAAGGTATAAATAATTTTAGCGAATTAAACAGTAACTATTCTTTCTGTGGTTAGCCTTAAACAAAATTGTGAGGAGGCACATCTTAGTCCTTTGTTTTTCTAGCCTCACCAATTTATCTGTGCCATATTCTGATTCCCTCTGGCCTATCTTTATATAGTCCATATCCCTGGCCAGGAACATCAAATAGATTTTTATCTAATGTGTCAACTTTAGGAGAATTTTTGGAAGTTGGTTGAAAATATTTGGAGGTTGCTTAATGGGGCTCAGTGGGAAAAGTGCAAGGATCAATTAGCAATGTTTGGTATGGCATGTGACATCTCTAATTTATGGACATCTCCTCCAACCATCGAGAAGAAATTCTCCAAAAGCCTCTTTTCAATGATTTTAAGAATACTATGTTGACATGGTGGTTAGTTCTCAGGCAGTGATGATGTGGCAAATAGCGTAGATTTGCTTAAAAATCTATTCCAGTCTTCTTTTCATGACTTTTCCTGTACATCAGAGGCCATGGGGGTAAAAATCACACTTCCAGATTACCTCGCATGGAAGGGTCTAGATTCCACTAGGGTCTACCAGTTAGATTCACTATTTGGAAACTTGACTTTCAGAGTGACTTGTATGGGAACAGAGGAAGTGCTCGAGAAAGTCATACTGGTTTGAGTAGAGAGTACCGACAAGACGTGACCCTCAATCCGACAAATTTAGAAGCAGTTTACTGATTCTCTGATCAGAGCTAAGATGGAGTTTTAAGTTTCCCCAGTTTCCTCTTTGTGGCCAGGGAAACTGTTCCCTGGGCAGACCAGCTCTGTGGTGTTGATGGAAATCAGTCTTGGAGGCCTACTCTGGAGCTTGCTCTTAAAGTCTTTCAACCCCTTCTATGAGTAATTAATTGACTCCTCAATAGCCAGAATGGTTTCTGTTACCCACAGATGTCACTGGACTGATACAGACTAAAGCATATCATATCATTATGAAAATAAGTTTACAAGACACACAGTGAAACTATGGCATTCTGCCAGCCTTATCTTTGGCCAAATCTTGTTTCTAAAGCTTAGGACCCCTGATAATAGTTCCTCACACCTAACATAAATCTTTCTCTCATGGCTCAATTTCAATTTCACTTTTTCTAAGAAGCTTCCCCACTAAACCCCACCACGAACAACTATCATCTCCAAGCTAAATGAGACTTTTTCTATTCACATGATATAACATATGCATTATATTTTGAGTACTTTTCCTCCAATCATATATACTCTTTAACCTAAAACTGGCGAGGCTGTGGAATCCTCAAAAGCTTGGTTGTAAAGATACCCTTTAGTGTTTGTGTGAGTTTTCTGTGGGTTCATCCAACTTTCTCTGTACATGCACCAATCCTAGCACAGTTGCTATAATCCAGTATATATCCAATAATGCTGGTTCACATGAATCAGAATAATCAAAATCTGTTTATCCTAAATTAAGATGTATAACATATTGCTGTTAACCTATAGCAGTTTATAATAATCTATTATAATGTAATAGAAATTAATCTCTAATGATGGAAGTACAGTTTTAATCTAAATGAAGAAAAAAAAATTTTTTTTTAATGTGGATCTGTGTGGGCTGGTGTGAAAGGAGGAATGGTTGGAGGAGAGAAAAGAGTAAAACAA